>NC_058502.1:19742449-20342449 GCF_020382885.2 Scatophagus argus
CACTGACAAGTATTTCACGATACAGAAGCAAGGTGCTGTTTCATCCGGACTTTAATCATAGGCTCATAATAGTAACAGTATAGATGATGCTTGTCACTACAGCCACTGATATGACATGACAGGACATTTAGACTGACATGCCTTCTGGTAGCTGTTTGAATGGTGGAAGTGTATGTAAACAAATTCTATGAGTTGTTGTTGCTTAGTATGACTTTAACCTCAGCAAGGACAAGTGATAAGCAGGACCAGCAGGTTTTTTTTTTTATTTACATTACCTAACATTCTGCAGTCACGATCAACAATGAGTTTGAGTGAGTTTGATGATCATCAATTTAAAACTGTCCTCGGAAGTTTATCTGTTGTTAGTCCAGCTTTGCTGTTAAGGAATGTTTGAAAGATTGTGGACTTGTTTTTGAGGTTTCTGGAAAAGAGTCTTAAATTATAACTGGCTCCTAATGCCTTGTCAAACAGCCATCCAAGTATTTGGAAACTTTGATAATGATAGCTGACCTGGGTCAAGTGTTTTTCCACATATATTTTCTGATTTGTTGTATAATCACTGAACAATATTTGATGCTGTAGCAGGTGAATCTTTCCATATTTGCTGGTATCACATGGTGGAATTTCTTGTCTCCCTTTAGCTGTCGTCAAGGTGTTTGCGTGATAACATTATGCATGCTGAAAATCATCGTGTTATTGCTGTCATTGTGAGTATGCTAATGTTGGCTTTTAACTAAAAGTATAAGTGTGCCTAAAAGTAGAGCCCACCGACTCAACTTCCTTCCACTGTACAAAGTTGAGGACAAAACATTTTGGATATGAATGCTTCCATCGTTTGCTTTTGACGTCATTTTGAGGCTGTACGGTGGTGATCAAATGGTGGAGTCGGGATATCAAGTTCCATACACCTGCCTGATCCAGTCCCAAGTAGCCCTTATCTGTCAATATTGATGTTTCACACTCTTTTTATAACATCAAATAACAAATAAAAATCAAACTTTTAAACAGCGGTACAGGAAGCATCCTGGGTTTCTGCCTTTAGCTTGTTGTTAGCCCAAGATGCTTTGACCAATCATGTTTGGACTTTAGTTGCACGTAGGTAAAACAGTCAGTGTAGGGATCGAAGGAAGCGAACAACATAAAGATGGCAATAGCAGTGGCAATTTAGTAAATGTTTGATCAATTGAAGTACTAGCACCACATACTTATAATTTACTTTGCTTGCATTTTACCCTTTTCTCGTGTCAAGTTCCTAAGAATTACCAGCAAACAGAGCAGGACGTCTCTACCCAGTTGTTCATTACCGTTTGCTAAATATCTGCTGGCTACACTGTTGCCCGTAGCGATAGCCCATGGATCCTGAGATGGCAGGGTTTATGCCCTATATTGGAGCCAGCAAACGGGGCGCGATGGAGATGTTTTGGCTAAGTTTTGGGGAGCTGTCATGTTATCCATTTTTCTATAGAGTCAAAGGTAGAGTTCCAAAGAGTTGTTAGCATGACTGTAGGTTCTTAAACTTGTTACCTCTGCTGTTTTGAAATACAGACTGGCGTCGTACATGTTGATGCAACGGAATGTAAAACAGTTCTATGACTATCGCACTGGCTCCTGTGGGAACTGATAGACAGATCCATCAAGCAGTGAGAGCATATTGAGGCAAACACGAACAATAATATGCTTGTACTGTTTGGCTGTTGGGCTATATGATAGCTGTATTGAGGTCTATATTGAGCTCAGAAGTGATTTGTTACCCTACAGATAATCCAGGGTAAAGTTTCACAGGGCTTTGTGATCTGCTCTGTCTATTGGCTGCTGCTCTGACAGCCTGTGGACACCAAGCCAAGGCTACTCCTGTTTATCTTGTCTGTTTTCACTTGTGTTTTTAGTCTGCTGTCCCTCCTTTTGTACAGCTCTCAGTTATCTCACCCTCCTCTTGTCTGCAGCTTCCCTTCTTATTATTGCTGTGTGAGGTGATGTCTTTATATTTATGTGGGAGAGTGCATGTGCTGTGATTAATAACAAAGCGAGTAACGGCAAAAAAAATAGCATTTGAACTTGTATTTTAGTAAGATGTTATAATGTTTATACATAGTTAGTTATAGTTTTAGATTGCTAGTGCTCAAATGTCGTGTCACTTGCCATGCCAGTAAATCTAATTGTATTGACCTGAAAGTGTATGTATGAGCAAGAGGTCTGCAACTCATTTATAATTGTGTCTCGAGTTCGCCTTTTCTACAGTCGCTAACAGAGACATGTCTGGTCTATGTTATTACAATGATTTTACGGTTGTGATCTTTGGCAGCAGAAAACGCATTGTGACAGCTTGTCCACTCTAATATTTGGCTGAGTGTGTTGTGGGGGCCTCTTGGTCCACTGAAGCTTGAGCATAAACACATTTCCGTCTCGCACAAACCAGTTTATTTACAGCTTTCTGTGTATTTGCGTGTGTGTTCTTGCTGTGTGTGGGAATCTCAACTGTGTATTTTACATAGTTACTTGAATCCGCCCATGTTGTTTGTTTGCGGATCATCGTTCAGCTAAGCTCAGGCCGGAGCTTCTCCGCTCCATGCATCCATGTTCATCTGATATTGTTGCTGAGATAATACGATTGTAAACAAAGCTGACAGAGTGAAGATTGCTCTCTGCATTCCAACAAAAGCCTCCAGCTTTATCTCAGGCATGCGTCAAACCCTCATTTTGCTCTACATATGCTCTTGTACATGCAAGAATGTCCACATCAGTGTCGCCGAACAGCTTTCCTCAACTTTTTGAAAAATCAACCTTAAATTATATAAAAAGCTAGTTTATCAATGCATTTGGCTTTCTCATTCTGTTTCTTCTGTGTCTTTCCTTGAATAACCTGTTGAGTGTTAGATTTTTTTACTTCAGCAAAAGTGCTACTACAGTAACATTGAAAAATAGGCATTAAGTAAAATTCAGAAGTATTATGAACAAGTATCAAACAATAAAGTACAGAAAAGTGGTACCTGCAACTGATGAAGCCATGATATCTGTCTTATGTTATTACAATGTAAATATTGATGCATCAGTATATAAGTAGGATTTTACTGTAGTAGCTGGTCCGAGTAGAGCTTTTTTTTAAAAAAAATACTATAACTGCTTGTAGTTTGATAGTCTAGGGCAGTGGTTAACAATGAAGGGACCCTCCACAGGGCCACAAGAAAAAATCTTACAGATCAAGAGATGAAAGTTTTTGGCCTTTTCACTTATCTTTGCCTTTCTTTTCATAACGTTGGATAATTTGACATCTTTTCAGTTTTGAATGGCTAAATCATGACATCATCTGAGACATTTAGAAGTGAAACGTCTCTTTGGTGTAACTGCAGTTAACTCATGGACATCAGAAACGTCTTAGTGAAAATTAAAAAAGTAACAGACCAGAATATCTCAAGTAAAGCACAAGTATCTGAAAGCTGTAATGAGGATATGTACTTTAATATCCTGCTCTGCTTATTATATAATATTTTATGTATGCGATCTGAAAACACATTTTTGTGCCGTTTACCTTTAAGGTAATATAGCCTGCATGAGTGTGCACACACAGCTGGGATACCACAAACATGAGCGGGCCTTTCACTTACACCTCCTCCTCCCCCGGTCCTCCCTCTGTCTCCTCTCTCCTCCTTTGTGACCCTCACCCCTTTTTAACCCATCTAATCTGCTCCGACACAACCTCTGACCTTTGTCCTCCAACCAGCAGAGTCTGCCTCAGAGACTGAGAGAGCAGAGGAGGGTGGGGAGTGTGCACGTACACACACACACACACACACACACACACACACACAGCCCTCTGTTTGCACAGGCATAATGTGAACGTCAAACGTTTAGAGACACTTTCTGATTTTTGGTTCATTTCTTGTGCTTTTGTACTTGTTTCCTGATGCAGCGAATGTGTGCAGCTATCCTGCCACTTTGCATGAGTCGGGTCACAAGAGGTGAGGAGTGTGTCATGTCCAGGTTGAAAGGGATTTTAAAAACTACACACTTTACACACTGACTCACTTTCCTACTATGACAGTCCCTGCTGTTAACTTGAACCAGGCCCTGTGTGTGTGTGTGTGTGTGTGTGTGTGTTAGTCCAGAATCGGAGTCAGTCGTGACTGAAGCAGTATGCGATCTCTCCAGTCCTGTGATCATGTGCTTGGCAGACCAGAACTCTTCCCTTTAGGAGCGACTTGATTTAGACCGTCAAAGTTAAATAAAAACTTTATTGGCCCTCAGGCTGAATGGCGGTTGCAGCAGCAAGACCGCCAGTGTTAAATTTAAAGTTTTTTATTTTATTGACAGTTGTGTATATGTGAGAGTGAATACATAAGCGCAGACACACGTGACTGAGGCACATGTAAGTGTTTATTTCTAACTGGAGGAGGGTCCAAGCCAACATAAAGTCTGTTAGCTAGCTAGGGAGTATTTGGCACGTTTCCACCTCCTCATGAGAGCTTCACAACATTTTACGCTGCTCATCCTTTCGTCTGCTTCTTGTTGTTTCTTGTTATGTCATGTCATTTTATGTCATTTTTATTTAGAACATAATCGCTACTTAATTACTTCTATCAGGTAATTTAAAGAGCAGAAATTCAAGTTGGATCAGGGTAAATCCGCTAGTATCCCGGATTATTTCTGCTCTCTGTTGACAGTGATTCACGACGGCGGTTCGTTTTACACTTTTCAATTTAACACTGTTTAACTTCTTTCTAATCCTGAAGACGCTGCTTGTTTTTCGACCAACACCACATGTCCAAAGTGCGTGCTCTCCGACAGTATGTTCATTACCTCCCATCTTTGATTTCACTTTATGGGTTTGTTTTAAAGATCAAAAGGGCCAATTGTCGGTAATTCTCCTTAATTTATTAATTCACTTTACTATTTTCCAGAAGCTCCTTTTTTCCATGGTTCTTTACTGAAAAATCACTTGGTAGAGTTTGTCAGCTTTCATTTGCACCTCTTCCTCAGTGGATGGAGTTTGTAAAAAAGAGCTATTAGCTATTAGCTTAAAACAGCTAATAGATGGAGCTTTTTAGTGAAGATTTTTGTGCCAAAGGTCTGTTTTCAAGGTCAGGAATAAACTCTCTCTTTATGTTTTGTGGTTGTTACATAGATGAAAGAGCCATCCGCATATTCTATTTGTCAGTCAGTTTCCTAATCACAGGCAGTACTGTTTCCATAGATCGGAGTAGTCCTCTCCTTCTTAAGTAGTCTCTGTTTGGGAATGCAGGCTACTAATTTTTAATATAAATCCTGGGTGGGCGTGGGAAAGTGTAGGATCTGTTGTTTTTGAAACCTGACACGTTAGGGTGTGTAAGTCAGGATATGTCGGCCTCTTTTGCTTTGGGTTGTGCCAGTCTTTCTTTGAATGCAACACGAAATGCTGCAGCTGAATCTTTTTGGAAGCATTTTGTGAGCACGTTAGCGATCCGCTAACCACGTGTGCGATGCTTGTGCTTTTCAATGAAATGTCTTGTCAACAATAACATAGATTTATTATGCATTTTATAAGAGCAAATGACCAGGATGAACTGTAATAACTTTTTAAATTGCATAATCATCAGGTCTAAATTTTAAATTCTCCTGTGCTTTTTTTCTTTTCTTTTCTTTTTTTTTTTCTCCAAAACAAGTATTTACAAAAACTATAAAGTTTTGCACCAGCCTGAGGTAAAATAAAATAGTGAACATAGTAAACAGGTATGAAACCACTGCTTAAACTTTTGAGACCCTTTTGTCTTGTGCATCAGAGTAAAATGTGTCAAGGCTTTCTTGGCTCTACACAGCCTGTCGTAGAATCCTTGTTTTCTTGGGCATATGTCTAAGCGCCCATTTTACAGTAGAAAAAAAAAAACATGCTCTTTCTGTGCCTCTGTCTCTCCCCTCAGGATGACAGGCCGAGAGTTTTTCACTCGTTTTTCAGCACTCTACCCGTTCCTGCTGAACCAGCTGGAGGAAGCTGCAGCCACGGTGGAAAGGTGAGGTGGTCTTCCTTAATCCCCATGCACAGCACACATTGAGCCACTGCCATGGCCTTTCATGCTGCCATAATGCCATTATAGATTTAATTTTACTCATGTTTAAGCCATACGAGACAGGATTTTTTTTGTTACCGTAAGCTGATTAAGCATTGGTGCTTTTGTGCTGCGAGGCTTCCTGCATTAACACGGACGAAAAGGTGAAGTTAGTAACACTAGATTTTCCAAAGTGGGAGCATGAACTGTGAACTCAGCTATTTTCTCCAATCAAGTAGCATTGAATTCTCAGGCGGGCTCATTTTCACTGTTCATCTGTACAAAGTGTAAGACTTTTCAATGGAATAAAGTAAATGACTTGTCAAGGTTTAGTTTAGTTTTTTGCAGTGGGGAGTTGAGTTTACTGAGGTTCATTGGCCTTATCTTATTTAGCTCAACACAGACTCCCTTTTTAAAAGCATTTGATTCGTCCAACAGCTCCCCAGGCAGCCTTATCTTAATATGGATCCAATTAATTGAATGCTTTTTCAGACTGGCTCTTTCACAATTCCCCTCACTCCCTTCGACCCTTGTTAAAACATTTGCAAATTTCCCACGGAACCAGATCTCGGTTCTCCGACTTCCCACATCATCTCTGTGTATCACGCCACCCAGAGAGACCAACCGCACCACACTGTAGCAATACACAGCTGTACAGGAGGCAACAGAGCTGCTGTTAGTGGTTTTAGAGGGTCTTGTGGAGGTTACACTACAAGTGCTTTACCTAAATGGGTCACAATATATGAAAGATCATAGAAATGAGATTTGGAACTACATGAACTATATACATACTACTATATACATACAACTATATGACTCCATGTACATACATTATAGTCTGTTTAATTCATCCAGCTTCCACAACTGCTCTTCCCAAACAAATACTGTAATAAAAAAATACTGTTTATGTCCAGAGATGGTTGAATGATCAAAAATAACATACAGACACATGTAAAGAGTTTTGAAAGTGCAGAAATCCACAATAATGAACAAAATTCAGATTTAGTGTGCACACACATCACCAGGCAGCATTATTTGTTGTAACATGTAAAGAAGGTAAGCTTGATGAGTAGGGGTGCACTGATACTAATACTGGTATGATACTGTACTCATGTACTCCCATACAAACACATCTGATGCCGTTTCACAGTGGCACAGCATTAACGTAGCTGAGCAGGTAGGGAGAGAAGGACCTGTGTCAGTAGTTTGGAGACATTTTAAGAAACTGATGATTACAAAAATAGAGCACACTGCACACTACATTCTGCTAAAGACTCCCAAGACGTGCCGACCTGCAGGAACAGCCCGCACTGCATGCCACAGTCTCTCACTGACCAGTGGAAGAGGCTCTGTGTGTCAGTTAGCTCACCACCCCCTGGCAATGAGCCAGAAAGTCTGTAATTTATATTTCACCTGTTCTACAGAATCAGACTTCATCCCCTCTACTCCATGGACCCACTACAAAACCACCCCCCTCCCAGGCTGACTGTTCCCCGGAGCTGACAGCTCTTAGCACACAGCTTGTGCATTTTATATGACCTGTAGATCCATATGTCAAACTTCTTATCTTATTATCTCAGTGGAGCAAACAATCATGTTTATCTCTGAAAATATTTCAGGTCAGCACCCAAACTTTAAACTGCTATACAGTGATTTGTAGCAGTGCATACTATCTTATCTGCAACTCCTTTCGCTGCCAAATCATATCATATTCCACGTATTTTCAGTGTTTCTCTTTAGCTGACTACTTTGACCTGGTATGTCTGTGTGCGCATGTGTGTGTGTGCGCGCGTGTGTGTGTCAACTCGAGTGATGTTATCCGCTGGATCAGTTAGTTTAACACTTAGCGCAGCTAATTACTGAAACATGTCTTTACTGATATTATAGCAGTACAATAAATACACTTAACACTGCCAGTGCAAGATGGACCTGATGGCAGTCATGGATGAATTTTCTTTGAATGTATTATAGATAAGCCTTCTTGCCGGTTTTGCCCAGTGTCCATTTACTGTATTGCAGAGGAAAAAAATTTCCTGCAGCCCAAAAAGCAATTTCTGGTGATTTCTGTTATATTGCTATTGATACGACACCTACTAGAAAACTAGAAATGAAATGTTTTTGGCGTATGTGCAAGTTGAGCAATGCTCACTGGACTCAACAGGTCTAGTTCTATACATGTATGGCGGATCCTGTTGGCCTGGCAGCCATCACAGGGGAAACGCTGACTTTTCTCAAATTTAATAGTTCAGTGTTTTGTTTGCACTCTCTTTAAAAGATGTAAAACAAAGAGACTGCGGAGTGTAGGGAAAGAAGACAGACATTTGTGGAAGACCTCTGCGTGGAATCTGAGTGCCATTAAATGACACCGAGTCTCTGGATGACCGAGTCATCAAGTGTTTCTGCCTCCAGTTGTATCCCAACAAGGCTTAATATGTTTGCAATCGCCCTCTATCTCTCCTGTTTCTCTGACATCACATCCTGTCCCGCTGTGCTCGACTAAACTCTGACACTAAACACATTGGACCAGTTACTAATTGGGCTGCTATTACATTTCCCATCTTGCAGATCTGTGGCAGTCCCAGTGGATGGTTGTGTCTGTGTTTGGATGTCTGTGTGTGTGTGTGTGTGTGTATATGTGTGTTGAATGAAGTAATGAAAAGCATAAGTTGTTTTTGCAGGAGGTCTGTTGTTCTGTCTCCCATCCTCTTGACTAATGACAGGGCCCGAAGGACACACATTGCTCGCCTGACACACACTCCCGTAAAAACAGACCTTACTGACACATGGCTCAACTACATGCGTTTTCCCTTGATATTTTCACCCTATACACACTGCTAAAGTAACCCAACCAAAGTCAAAATCCTCCTCCTCCATCAGATATAAAACTCCCCAAAAAGTTTTCACCTTTCAAAGAACTGAACTCTTGACAGCAGGGTGAGAAGAAATGAAACTCTTTACTCATTCTCCACATTGGATACCTTTTATTTAAACATTTTCATCATTTACCTAACTTTGGCGCTTGACTTCTTGTCTCTTTCTCCATTTTCCTCCCTCCTTCCTTCACTGTGTCTGAGTAAAACTGTGAAACCGCTGGCAGAAACGGTCGGTTTCCATTCTGACTCAGCTGGCACTGATGTGTTTTGGATGGAGCAAAAGAGGGAGTTGAAAAGCAAAGCTCAAGGAGGGATGAGGAGATGAGTGCATCGGAGTGTGGGTGGTTTTAGATATCCAGTGTGTATTAAAGAGCTGGAGGGCTTATATTGGTTTTGAATGTTGATTATATCTGGTTTTCAGATGTTTAATCCTGGTTTTGAAAAAATGGACAACACACCAGAATTGGAACCAGACTGCTTATTTCTCTTACATTACTGTAGCTACAGTGTATCAACAAAGATAAATAAATGAAGGAGTATTTTGTTATCATGGGAAATACACTCGGATCAATACTACTTTCGTGTCTGTTACACAAGCTACATATGAAGCTAGAGCTAGCAGGGAATCAACTTAGCTTAGTGTAAAGACTGGAACTGAAACTAGCTATGTCATAACTCCATGAAAACCACAGCTCAAGCCAGCTTCATGTATGCTAACCCAAATCACAAATCACACTGCCACGGTGGGCTTTCCGATCTCTACAGTGTGCAGTAAGAATCTAACTCTAGCAGTATTTGGAACCATTTTTGCTAGCATGCAGCAGACCAGACAACAACTGATTACAATAACCAAATCTGGATGAAACAAATACATGCATTAAGATCTCTGCGTCAGCCAAGGACATTTGATTCTCAAAATATGTAAATATTCCCATAATGTATATCTATAGAAAATATGCTGATCAATGCTCCTCAAGAGGGTCACAGTCTTGATGAAAGCCTAGTTGTTTTGGTCATAAATTTTAAATGAAATTGGCCAAAATAATCAAAAAGAAATGGCTACATTTAAAGCCATATAGACCCCCCATTCATTACTTTTACAACACAGCTGTCATTGATGTAAAGGCTTCTCTGGTCGTTATGCACTGTTGTCCCCTGCACATTTCAGGAGACAACAATGTTGCATTGTTAAAGATCTGACTGACTGTTTTTGTGTGTGTGTGTGTGTGTGTGTGTGTGTGTGTGTGTGTGTGTGTGTGTGTGTGTGCGCTCACACAGTGACAGTGGACAGGTGAAGCTTCACCCCAGTCTGTTCTTGCTGCTGCTGGTGCTCAGTCGACTCTATCCTTCTCCCATGGATGGATCTTCTTCACCTCTGGGACTTGCTCCTTTCATGCCCCTCATCATTAGGTGGGTGCCTTAAAGTCTCTAATAACATTAAAACAATAAAAATGTCATTACATTAGTTTCACTTTCATGTGGAAAATCAAGGTGGACCCTTTAGAAATGGCAGCTGAGAAAACAATTTCACATCTTTTTCATCATTTAGTAGCTCTTTGACTGTATCACATGGTCTTCCTTGGCCAGTGATGTTTGCCCTGTTGTTCCGTTTTCTGTGCAGATTGAGGACTTCTTATCCATGTTAGCTTTAAGGTGTAATTTGTTAATGTCAGTTCATCTTTTGAATGTTGTCAACAGACAATGAGGAAAGTTATGTCAAACGTGTCGCCTCCCCTGGTCCTGTAGGATATGTCCAGTCATAGTCTAATGTCCAGTTTTGCACAGAAGACGAAAGTACTGGGACACACCTCTAGGTTATTGAATTTAGGTGTGGTATGAGGCTGTTTTTCAGGGAATGGGCCCCTTATTTCCAGTGAAGGGAAATCTTAATGCCTCAACATACCAAGACATTTTGGACAATGCTATGCTTCCAACTTTGTGGCAACAGTTTAAGGAAGGTCCTTTTCTATCAAACACCTTTGGGATGAACTGGAACAGATGTTGCGATCCAGGCCTTTTGGTCCAACATCAGTGTCTGACCTCACTATTGCTCTACTGTATGAATGGGCAAAAATTTCCACAGAAACACTCCAGCATCTAGTGGAAAAGCTTCCCAGAAGAGTGGAAGCTGCTATAGCTGCAAAGTTGTCTATGTGTTTAGAATGTGATGATATTAAAGTCCCTGTTGGTGTAGTGGTCAGGTGTCCCAATACCTTTGTCTATATAGTGTAGTTTTGAAGCTACCTTTGAATTCTGGCCATATTTTACAGGTTGCTCCTTTAAAAGCTGAGACTAAAAGTCCATTCTTTACTTTCAGCATTGAAAATTGATAATCTCTATTGATCTTATCTACTAAGTGGGCCTCATGTTGAGATGTTTTTGTCCCCAACAGCAATAAGATTCCAATCACTTTTTTGTGGTGTCAGAATGAGATATTTTTTTGTATTTACTGTGTATATAAAAGTAGAAGCATTCAGATTTACTGCAAAACTTGGACCATGCATGTTCTTTACATGTGTGCACACACACACACACCCACCAGCTGGCTTCTGATGCTTGCTTAGAAACAAGGTTTTACAACATCCTTTTTAATCTATACTGCTTCAGTTTATCTTTATCTCAAATAACCTTTTTCCATCATCAAAGACTTGAAGTAACCTTGAACAGGAGTTTTACCTCCTAGATGCTCCAGAAGCCCTAGCAGAGCTGCTCAGCGTCCAAAAGTATCAAAAGACAGTATGTGAATGGGTGTGTTGTGCTGCCTGTCAGCAGTTCTTCCCTTGTGTCATTGGTGACAATGTGTTTCCAGTCAGCTTATATTGAGGTTAAAAAGAGACGTAAGGGTTGGGAATAGTCTATCAAATGCAACAAGGTCACACACCTGCTCTCTCAGACATGATAAACCTCTGAAACGTTTCTCCGAACCAGAACTCCTTCTAAGTATAGAACAATCCCCAAGACAAAACACCTGCAGTCTAAACATTCGTGTGCGTGTGTGTGTTCGTGTTATTTTGTTTTGTTTGCACAGGTGCGTCTGCGTCTTTTATATGAACTTCTGCCTCGCTTCATTTGTTTGCTGTTTTTTTTTTAAACCCTCTCCAAAGTCTAGCTAATATATTGGCTTGTAGGAAACAGGCTAAAAATAAGAAACACTGAGTGTTTATGTGACTTTGGGTGAGTTTCTTTGCACTAAGACAAAACACCTGTAAAATAGACAAAACACCTGTTGACATATAAAACATATCAAGCGTTCAGACAAGCTTTTACATGATAACACATGTTATGAGCATAAACCGTTTAAGCACTATATATAATCATTTACAATGCCACTGAGTATGAGTTAAAATTGTAAAGCTTAGTTCATCTGTAGGGTAAACTGCCTTGGAGTTGGTGAAGATAGTGTGTTTAGCTAAATTCAGTGCATTTTACCGATGGAGAGGAAGTATTATGTGCTGGAGTGTGCTGTAAGTTGTGTGTGTTTGGCAGGAGATTGGAGGTGGTGGAGGGCCTGCTTTGAGACCTTGAGGTTGGAATGCTCTACTGACAGTTTAGATAACAGAACTTGAGTGTGGATATTTTTTCATCCATGTGTCTATTAATACTGCATGTGTGTTGGTAGTAGCCCTGTGCATTGGCTATACATAACTTATAGGCAGATGCAGGGGTTACCATTTAGTATATTTTGATTTTTGTTTTTTAAAGAAACGTGAAAAGCTATCTAAGAACACTTTATCATATACATATAAATCAAAGTTTTAAAAACAAGTTCTTTTTTTATCAAAACAAAATGACCTTCTGCCACAAGTCTTTGATTGTAAACTGTTCATTAAAAAATGAATCTGTTTCTGTGCGTTGATGCAGTTTCACGAAACATAATATTGGAAATGGAAATTAAACTATTTACAGATAGCCATGGTAGTCTGAGGATGAATCCTAATAACTTTGCTGGATGGTTCCTCTAGAGCCGGCATGTCAGTAAAAGATCCCTTCCTAATGCCTTTTCAGTGATGAAGGACAGAATCCATATAAAACCAGATCCTAAAGCTTATCTAAAGTTATTAAAGGGCGTCAGCAGTTCTTTTATCAAATATTAGCTGACACACTAAATTGAGATGGTAAACTTGCAAATGGTCCTGTACATACATTAGCATGTTAGCATTTAGCCTAATGCATTGCTGTGCCTAAGTGCAGCCCCCTTCTTTTGTTGTGACCTTCATTTTCCTGTCTGCACTGTCACAGTCAGGCATCCTACAATAGAAAATAATCATCTTGCGGTGTTTATACATGTGGTTCATGAAGCAGCACTGCACATGGGAGTGAGAGGTTTTCTCACGGACTCACATGACTAAATTGTGAACTTGTTTAATCTAAATGTATTTGTCCTTAGTTACTGAATGGATACAGCTGTTGTAAGTGAATGGGCTACAGCAGTTAATGGCTGTAATTTAACAAAGACTTGTCTTTTCCATTTCATTTCTGCTGAGAAGAATTCCCACTACATTGACAAAATAGTTTGTTGTTGTAGTTGACAGACGGTATCAGCAAACTGTTACTGTGACCGCAGATTTTTTTCAATTTGCTGTTTAAATTTATAGATATTAAGAACAGAATCAACATGAACAGCCAGGTAACGTCACTAGCAGAAACTGAATGATGCGGTTAAGTAAAACTGGATAAGTTTTCTCTTACTTGCCTTCATCACAAAGTTGGGCGAGACAGCCCAACTCTCAGTGAGACACCATTCATTCATCCTGTCTGGTCAGAAGGTGACAAATGGAAAGTGAACTGAGATCACAGAGTGACTGGGCTGTAAACATCAACAATTACCATTTGGAGCTGCAAATGTGCAGAGCTTCCTAAAAAAACAGATAAATTCTTCGAAATCAGTTGTTAATGAACTGGTTTAGCGGACCTTTTCTTTTAACAGATGAGTAATTTAGTGAAATCCTCCGATAATTCCTTTAATCTCTTGTGGATGCAGTTAACGGGCCAGTAGCTTGAGGACTGCCTTGCTGGCTGACTCTGAACTGTCAGTGAAGGTATGCTGCACACACATCCACCCAAATGAAGCCCACATGTTGGAGATGTTAAATATAGCCCAGCTCTAATTTCTCTGGCTCCAGCCGTGTTTCTCTTCACCGAGCCCTCATCCCCCAAACTCATCTTCCTCAGGCGTGTGCGGACGTGTCTGATGAGGTCGACCACTGTCACCCGCCTCCTCCTCACCCCACTTCTTTCCTCTCTCCATATGATCTGACCCACCACCTCCAAGGATTAAATGTAACTTAGCTCCTCTTCTGTTGACAGGACGGAGCATCGTGCCTGTTAATTCATCCCCTATATCCCTCTTTCGCACCACATAGCATTTAATCTCCCACCGCTGAGATTCCTTTGCTGCCTGCCCTCAGCATGCGTCTCTCCTGCCTGCATAATGATGAAGAAAATGATGACGACAAAGAGGGGGAGGATGATGGTGATGGAGGCACATTAATTCTGATAATTAATTGCTGCTTCATTCCAGCGTCTGAAGTTGGCTGAAGTTTGTCTTATCTTTTATAGTCTTTCTTTTTCCCTCTCCCTCTTTCTCTCTTTGCCTTCATGATGGTGATTTATGTCCTGTGATATCCAGTCCAGGCATCTCTCCTCACCCGCCCTGTCTCACTCGCTCCCTTTCCTTTCTTGTCCTCACTGCCTCGTATCTCATTTCTTTTTGAAAGGGCACGCAAACTAAAGTGAGGATTCAAGTAAAGCCGCATTTCCTTCCCAGCAGCAACCTGCAAGCGTTTTACATATTTTTTAATTGTCTTGTTTGTGACCAGCTTTTTAAACACTCAAAACCCTATGCACTGAATTTTACTATCAAATAAGTACACTTGCACAAGTACCATAGTGTATGGTTTATAGGTGTTTGACTTGACTTGATTACTTCCATTTTACGCTGCTTATGGTCACATGCTACTTCCCTTCTCAAATTAACCTGCTGCACAACATTTTTTTTTTTCTTCTGTCACATTTTTGGTCATTGCGGATTTGATTTTTACTGCAAAGTCCAGCACTTCTATGGAAACAGCACAATTACAGCTTGAAGGAGTGACACTATAGTGCAATATAACACAGTCATATTTCAGTAAATCATAAAGGAGAAATAAACACAGACTGAATTTCTAATAATTTTCTTTACAAAATATAAAAAGGAATCTGTTCGTAAACAACATTATCCAAGTCTCCAGAAGTGTTTGCTCCACACGCTGTGCATACACTTCAACAGCCTTTACACACTAAATGTTTCCAAACTCTCCTGTGCTCTGTGTAAACACGGACTGCACTTCTGTCGACTTTTCACTGGATTTTTGCACAGACATGACTGTCATTCAAGACTTCCCAGTTGCAATGATGAGAATTTAATGTTTTGTTTTGTTTTTTTACAGCATCTGGTTATTTCTGGCTGTATTTTAAAGAGCCATGAAGAATAAAGTTCTCTTGATTAAACCTAACTATTTTAAGCTTAGATTTGATTATTTTTCCTGTGTGATCATTTTTACCTTAACAGACTTGAGATTTGTACTTTTGGTCGAACAGCACAAGCAAGTCGAAGATGACTACTTTGGCCATCACAATCCAAACAACTAAATAAAACAATAGACAGATGAACGTGTTAATTTTTTTCACCTGAAGATATATACACACCTGACACTGATGCACTGTCAGCAGCAGGATAACTGTGGTTCTGTTCAGTGGGCTGTACATTGGTTGACTTAGTGGATGTGCTTAGACAGTCCACATTCATATATTTTTGTGGAATTTGACAGATAAAGATGTCATCATACAAATTTACACCTGTTTCCCCCACAAGCTCTTTTTTATTCTACCACTGGTAGCACCAGAGTGAGACATTTCCCAATTGTACACATAGACTTTTCACAGTAAACTAAATTATTATTGTCACAGAAATAGATGTTGGGTTGTAGAGTAAAATAACAATTGTGCTCAGACAGCTATATGTCGTCCATATGAATGAATGAAACACACGGAAATCCCGTCACTGTCGCCATTCGTAACTTACACAATCTGCATTGTTCAGTGACAGACTTTGATGCTTGGGCTTGTTTGGCAAATGTGCTACAGTCTACAGAGGAAACTGTTCCCCCAGTTCTTCAAAATGAGGCCCAGATGAGTCTCGTCCATGCCAGTCAACAGTCTGCTATGACCCCACAGGGGTGTTTCTAAAATTACACCCTTCCAAACTGTCATTTCCTTTTGCAAAAGTGTTTCAATGGGACAAATTAGCACAGATAGTTCACATATGGGCCCCAAATGGGGGCTGAGAGGAGTGGAAAGTGAGGAATGGGTCTGTGTGTGTGTGTGTGTGTGTGTGTGTGTGTGTGTGTGTGTGTGTGTGTGTGTGAGAGAGAGAGAGAGAGAGAGAGAGAGAGATGCTCGTGCACGTACATTCACTTGTGCGAGCGCTTAGAGCTCAGGAATGCAAACTGTTGTCTGCATTTGACACAGAGTCTGTGGTTGTCTATCTGGCCATAGGTGTGTGTGTGTGTGTGTGTGTGAGAGAGAGAGAGAGAAATGGGGGGGAAGGCATGCTCACAGCAGGTGGAGAAGCATTTGTTGACAGTTGACTTACTGCACAGCACTCTCTTTGTTTAAGTCCATATAGATTTGAATCCATTTTTTATTTCCTCTGTCTCATAGCAGTCCGACTAGCAGTTTCTTTTCTGACAAATTATTTGCAGTGCTCTCAGAGAATTGTTTCTTTTCCTCACACACTCTATTTTTCTCAGCATAGATTGCATACAGCTGCATGTTCTTGTCTATGCACATATTTCTCCCTTGCTAATACCAAAGCCAAAAAAGCAAGCTTCCTTTTCATCTCTGCATACCGTTCTAGTGATGGATCGGTGTTTCTCGTTTCTCTGGAACGGTCTGCTGAATTTTCCACAGTGGAGCTGAGCTGCTCGTTTGGCCTCCACAGCCAGATTTAATGCCATCACAGACCCTAAAAACAGCCTGACACCTTCTATCCTCCTTTGACTCATGTCCTGTATGCGTGTGTGTGGGTGTGTGCTTGCTTCTGCTCCCATGTGACTTTACTGCGTGTATGTGTTCAGTATACTCTCCCTGTACATGTGTAAGATAAATTTGTTGCCTTCAAAATCAATGTGCTAATGCACAGGTTTACTTTGTGAATATTCCCAGAATGTGACCCAGGCCATGTTGAAGTCCGCTGGGAGCTTTAAAGATAGAAGTACAGTTATATGTACTTTGGTCCACTCATATTGCAGTAATGCACCGGCGTGACCTGACAGCTAAATGTGTGGATGTACAGGAAAACAATAAACACAGCTGTCAGAGCCACAGTGTAACTTCTAGGGATGGAATGTAACATTTCTAAGATAGTACATTTACTCAAGGACTGCGCAGTTTTAATGTACTTGTACTGTATTTGAATAGTTCCTTTTTTCTGCAACTCCAGTGATAATTTTAGTTACTAGTTAATAGAGCCAAAAATTAAATCAGTTTGTTTTATCAGCAGTCAATAAACCTGATTCAAGTAATTGGAAAAATGGCGAATATTGGATCTAATTGTCATTTTACTTGTATTTTACGTTTACGTTCGACAAGTTCATTTGTTGCCAGTAAATTACTTAAGTACATTAAATGGTGCTTTGACAGATAATTCTAAACTTTTATTCAAGAATTTTCAAGTTTCACTTTTACAAAAGTATTATTTTAGCACAATATGCTTACTTTTACTTAAGTCAGCACTATTTACAACGCTAGAAATTTCAAAATAATGATTAAAGTTATTTATTTTTGTCCCTACTGTGCCTCTAGAGAAAGATTTTAGGCGCGCTAGCGGTTTGGCTCTATAGATGGCAAGGTCGGTCGGTTGGTCCACCACTGCGGGTCACACTGAAATATCTCAACATCTGCTCTTTGGATTGGCACTAAATTTTGTACAGAGCCCAAACAATGAACACTACTGACTTTGATGATTTACAGTCTTTGTGCTAAGCTTAGCTAACCAGCTGCTGGTTTTTGCAAATGTAAAGAAAAATCTGCTAAAATTGCCCACTTTCTTTGGCACCGTGACTCCCCTGCCCATTTTGATCAGGCTCACTCCTCCCCCTCTCATCTCATTCAGGTCCTGGTCATGTCCTTCCCTCTTGTCAGCTATGACAGTGTTATGACACTAGAGAAGGAAAGACTATCAGCTTGTAAACAAGGTTAATTTTAGCCCGCACTCAGAATGACTGGCCACATTCTCCATCAGCGGCAGATACTGTAAATGAGCATGTGTTTGCGTATGAGGAAAAGCGGGAGAGAGACATCTGTGGGCAAAAACCAAATAGAATAGATGATGTTCATGATATTCCTGCCATGATTCAAAAATATTTTATTACGTTTTTTTGTTTTGTTTTGTTCGTTTTTGTTTATCAGTCATCTGCTGGCCTGGGTGCTGTTAAGGCTGTGATCCTTTGCCCTTTGCAATAGGGGAGAGAGAGACAAAGAGAGGAGGAAAGATGGAGATGTTACATAACATGTAACATGTGCATAAAAATAGCGATCAGCTACCTAAGTGAAAAAATCATGGGTGGTTTTGAATTTGTCCATGACAAAATGTGGCAGGAGAACAAAATAATAATGCTAATTAATAAAGATAATACACACAATAAGTGCATAATTTTTCAGAACAAAGTAACATCTGTGAAATAAATCGAACTCAGTTACAATAACAACCCGTGATCTATGATCATGGGAACCCTCACTACTTCCTCCATTAACTCAAACATACGATGCAATGCAAGACTAAAAGATTATGATAACAAAGCAGCTATACATGTTTCATCACTTTAATAACTTTCCGTCATGCTAATGTTTCAGTCCTGCATGTGTGTGTCTGTGTGTGTGTTCTGTAGATGTGGTCGCTCAGCTGTGTATCGGACCAGAGAGATGGCGGCTCGGGCCCTCGTCCCCTTTGTGCTGGTCACCCAGGTCCCATCCACCGTCAACACTTTACTGCAGGAGCTTCCTCTAGAGCCCGGGCCCAACATCCAACACAACCACATCCATGGGACTCTGCTGCAGGTCTGCGCCCACGCACACAGCAACATAAACCGATGCACTCATATATACATAACATATGCCATAACATTCAGTAGGAGCTGTAATCACAAATCCCTTAAATGACCACAAGCGTGTTTTTAGTGATGGGAGCCTCAGGTGGAGACTGAATGTCAGTGCAGTGTAATACTTTATTGTACTTTCATGCAGAATGACTTACTGAAGACAGATGCATGCTATTATCACAAACAAAGGGCACAAACATTTTTTTTTGTTTGTTTTGTTTGAACTAACAAGTTCTTCATTCTGAGTGAAGAAAACGCAAGCAAAGGAAAAATGACTAAAGCTAAAACTAGCTAGAGCTCAGTGCCAGGCACAAGCCAGCAGCCTCTCCTATCTTTCCTTGGTATGAGCTGTGAACAGACCAGAGCTATTCACGACCCTGTTTGACCAGCACACCCACAAGAAATAGAGCATTACTTATGAGAATGAGTGGTGAAGTGAGGGCGAGTGATGGCGTGTGTCCAGCGAAGCAGAAGTGTACGCAGAGTTAAACATAAGATGTAGTTGACTGTAAATGTCCAGTGCAAGTCACAGTAAGTAGGTAAATAAATGCTACGACTTCTCAAGACCAAGCAGAGCCCCCGTGTGCTGTTTCACCGCTGTTTGTAAAGTGAAGGGGTTAGCTCCAAAGCAGAAGTTAGCTTTTAGGAAAATCCCCTGCTTCCCAACCACGGTCCGGAGACTAAGCAGAGAAAAGGTTAACGAGGCTTCAGAAATCTGATAAATTAGGTCAGCCCTGGTAAATTTATAAGCACACTGTAAAATGATCGAAGAAACTGTCATTTGTTTTGCTATATAAATCTGTTGCACCTGCTTTTGTTAAGTAAAGTAGGAAAACCCAACTGCATTTTAACATAAACATAGGCTAATTATCCTTAGCTTAGCTGTCCTTATAATTAGCCTACTTAGGGAGTCTCCAGTATTAACGCTAACACTGTGTTCAGAACATAGAATAACATTTCTGAGGTAACTTTCATTTTGGATGTGTGTGATTATGTATGTGTTTTCATGGGATACCAACCATTCGTGACCTCCAGATCTCGCCAGCTGTCTTTGCGTCTTCTCCAAGCCAAATATCATGCTTCCACAGACAGACAGGGTGTGCACGAAGAGGAACTATTCACAGGCCAATCATTGGACAGTCTGCGTGTGTGCGCGCACATGGCAAGGGAATGCAGCTATGAAAGAATAAATACACTGCGTTTTTAAACAGCCTAGCATAAAGACAAGAAAAAAGCTCTATGTGCTGTCAGTGTTGATATTGCCACCACAAATTAGTCAATGTATGGGAAACGCTGAGAATAAAGATAATTTAAAAAAAAAGAGATTTGTTAGTTGCAGAGTGGTTTAAATTCACCAATCTGGGACATTGCCAGTCTGTAATTGTGAAACTTACACAGTTTATTATTTTGCCCACTGTCATTATTTCAAAGAAGCTGGACAAAATGTGGACCAGCTTTTACGTAAGAGTAGTCAAGGTTAAAGGAAGACAGGATGTTGGCTGTCTCTCTGAGAAGTCTTGGTTGCTCTTTCTTTATAGCTATTCTGAAATATGGAGAGATATGGTGTATCTAGACACACTATACCCTGATACACATGCAAAGTATTCAGAGCTAATTAAAGCAGACTTGCACTTTATTTTTATTTAGGGCCTGCCTTAGGATTAAATGTCCTTATAGATGAGTTTATAATCCTTTCACTCATCTTCAAACATGTTCAATCATAAAAATGTTGAGACCTAAGAGGTTTTCACTCAGCAAAGACCAAATATAAAATGCAATTACCAAAGCAGCTATCACAACATGTATGTGCACAACCACACAGATTATAGATATGATGCATCAAGCTTCAGCACATACACACACACACACACACACACACACACACACACACACACACACAATCCGTCAGTCCCACACACCCAGTTTCTACACAGAGCCTGTCCAGACATGGCGGTTATCGCAGGGTAAATACCAGAGTTTAGTTCTGTCATCACACTCTGACAAACACAACCAAACAGTCTGCTGGTAATATCAACACACACAGAGGAGACGGGGAGAGGGAGTTTCCCCAGCCTTTTATTGAACATCGCTGATGGGGTCGGTGAGGGAGCTGGGGGTGTGGAGCGGTAAGAACCAGGCAGAGAGAGGGGTCAACACAAAGGATAAAAACTGCACCGTTTTCTTCGGGAGTTCTGCCTCCTTCTTGATGGAGCACTTATGGTTTGGTAGCGGTCTGGACTGCAGGGAGGTCTGCTGTGGGATGAAGGCTAAGGATGGCGAGGAGGAGGAGGGGAGGTGGACCTCTTAAAAGCTTAGAGGAGATTTCAGGAGGAGAGTGGATTTTAGTTTGCTTTCCTAGCCACCATGTGTGGTGCTTCTCCAGATGTCTCCTGAACTTGTCTCTTCTCTGTGTCTCTGTTTCCTGTCTCTCCTCTTTCTTCTCTTCTCTTCTTTTTTTTTTTTTTTTTTTTAAGAATGTTACCTGTCGACTCTTTCTGATGTTTTGATGCCTGTCTGTCCTTCTGCATACATACAAACATTTTGATATAAGACAGTTTGTGTTCTACTGTCTCTAAGGCTTTTGTATAACATCCTATTGGTGCAGGTTAATCTACCAGATTAATTAAAAGGTCACCCTCTAGTTTTAGACCTGAACTAAAAAATAGCTTTTCCATATGCTTACATTTTGCTTGAATGTGTGTTCTAGTGCAGTACCCTGGTGACTACAGTGACACCATTAATATAGGGGTATAAGTACTTAATTCAGGGGCCTGTACTTTGCACGCCAGTGGTTCATTCTGAGCAGCAGCCCCAATTTTAAGCCCTGTTTCCTTTTCTTCTATTAGAAATCATTTCTTTCTTTCTTTTGGCTTTTTTCTATCCATCCAGAAGAAAGAATAAAGATATTTATTACTTCACACACAAAAATGTCTGTATATGATATAGCCCATCTGTTGCCTTTAGCCCTTTTTGGCCTTTCAATTTCCTTTTTCATTCCACCAAAAGCACTCCAGCCCATCATACCTCATACCATCTGTTGAGCTTCACCACATCTATTCATACATCTCCTCTGGACAATATGAGAATATAAGCAATAGCTCACCTCAGAACATTCTGAATATACAGGAGTCTTACATATTTCTACATGCCTTTGTACTCATAATTACTGTTTTTCATCAAAATTTAAGATTATTTATAATACCCTTTAAAATGTGTTTGCTCCTTTTTTATGTAGTCTGTTACTATTGTTATACCGTTTCTCACCAGTGTGTTTTGTCATTTTGTGAAGTATTTAAATATTTATTGAAGTATTATATAAATATCCTAAAACTGTAAGGGAAGTATAAAGTTTCCCTGATAGAATGAGCTGAATCTTTATTTTCTTAATACTGCTGTATAATGGAAAACCACACACACATTCAGTTCCTATTTGAATGCCTTTCACACATGTCTTCCATTCTGTGTTAGCCAATAATTATGCTGGCCATGTCATATTTACAATTAATATGAAAGGCTCCAAACCTCTCAGTTTCTCCTTTTTTTCATTGCTTTCAGTCCAATTGAAGAAAGGGCTAAAAATAAAAGACAGTTAAGATTCTGGAAACTGACCATTCAGAGACCATGAAAAAAAATGAACGGGAGAAAAGGTTTCTTGCAATTTCTCTCTCTCCTTTTTCCAGTCAGTAGAATACGCAGTCAACTCTCTAATACACCTCCTTGTTTTTCTCTGCAGAGCTTTCGCCGTGACATTGACAAAAAAAAAAAAAAATTCAAAGGGTTTTCTGAGTTAATGTCGGCAGACCTGATAGTGCTGTGTATATCTGTAGGGACCATCTGTAACCAGGCTATAGATAGCAAGTGTGTAGGTGGGTGGGGGCATTATGGAGATGGTGGAGGGAGATATGTAAGGAGTATCTAGCAGTGGGAAGCAGGATAGAACTGCGTATGCAGGTGAAGTGGTCTAAACATAGTAAAACAGAGATAGAGGTCTGCAGCGTACGTGTGGAGGGGAGCATCTCAAACAGAAACGCTGATAGTGAAGATAGTGGCCATGGAGTGTGTGTGTTAAATGTTCTGCACTCATGTGTGAGCTGGGGAGGTAAGATGTTTAGACTTCAGAAAAATTAACAGACAGAGGAAGGGAGTGAATGTGTCTGTACATGGATAGCACACACTGGTGGTGCATTTATGCTAAGATGATGAAGACTTTGTGTTTGGCCTTTAGAGATGCCTAATGTATCATAATATGCTTCAGTGTGTGTGTGTGTGTGTAACAGGTAGCAGATGTTTTTGCTTGAGGGAGAAATGACTTCCTCTGTTATTGTCAAAGAACAACTGTTAGTGGGCCAAGTGTGGTGCTGGGAACCATCACAGCTACTGAGGCAGGCTGTACCACCCTGCTGACTTTCTCACACACACACACACGCAGAGCGGCGAGGTCTCATAGCCACACACAAGGAAGTGTTTCAAGCCAAACCCAGTTCTTTACTGAGCTGAACTGCATCAAGATTCAGAACCTCAAATGGCTCAAGGTGAACGCAGATGTCTCAGCAGAACTACATTTTCACAGCTTCTAGTGTAATAACTGTTTTCACTTGTCCAAATCAGCCCAAAAAGACCTGAATCCATATTAGTCAACATAATCAATAGCGCTGGTCTTTATAGGCACATAAGCATTGGAATTTGTTTTTGTCCGATCCTGTGTAACAGTGCAGAGGTTGTAAATAGCTCACTGAGTAGTAGCCTTTGTTATTTATGGCTCGTGATGCTTTTGTTCACATTCCAGTATTTGACCTCTATGAAGTCGGTTTTTAGTGATACTGCTTGCAACAGTATCACTAAAAACCTCCCATGTAGCCGATTACATTATTTTATAATCTTGATATTCGACTTCAAAATTCAGAGATGCATTTATGTCTCTTTGTAAGAAAACTAGATTAGACTAGACATGTATATGTAGTTCATCAGAAATCTCAGATTCACCTTTTCATATCACATTCATTTTCAAATAGTTGTGGTTACTTTGAGAGAGAAATTGTGCAATGCATTGATATTTGAAGATGTTGAGAGACTTTTAGAGGCTAATAAATGTAAGTAGTACAACCAGGGGCTGAAAGTTATGTGAGCAAATTAGAAAATCAAATCAGAATAGCCAGGCATATGCCACATGCTGTAGTGCTATGGCATATGTCCACATGACTGATAGGTCTGTCACAATCAGCTGTGATGCTTACTGCTTGTCCCTCTTACCTCAAATTAAATTTTTTGACTCCACTAAAGGCCTGGTCCCGCCAGAATGAGGATCAGCGACGTTCATGTACACATCTTTGTGAAAAAGACGTGTACATGAACACATCTTTGTGAAAAAGATGGTTCTAGAAGGATGACTAAATGGTAAGCTACAATAGCCATAGAAATAACCACCAACATGGTAGCCAGCTGGAAAAATTCAAGCACTAATCAGTCCCAGTTCTCTGTGCTCGCTAGCTTGCCAACTGTCGGTAAGCAGCCTGCTATATCAACTGTCGGTTTACAAGCTAGCTTGCTTGCTCTCTTACATGACAATAAATTAATGTTGTTTAAAGAAACCAGTCCTCCATTGTAGCGCACTTTGCATTCCACCAGAGCAGAGTTATATAAAAGTTATGGTACACTATGGTATACTGCTAACAAGCTGCGATAGCTTCTTGTGTCTGGGGCTCTCTGACTAACCCTCAACCATCAGCTTTGTCAAATGCAGCTTGCTGTTAGTCAGCAGTACAAATTGTGCGTCAGAGTTCACCAAAGTTGAACTTCATGCTGGTATGACCAGGGCTTTGCAGAGACAGATCCTGTAGTGTGACATCATTTCACAACAGGGCATTTACTGTAGGTTCCTCATTCAACTTAGGTTAACATTAATATATAATATCAATGTAATCAGATGAGACAGTGCCAGCTGACTAATATCAGATTTTGAATGACAGGCCAAGATCAGCCTAATTTATTCCTTTATCTCAAGGCAGTTCTGTCCTCTGGATAAGTGAGGCCTTTGTTTGGGATAAATCATCTTAAAAACATAGTGGAATCACCAAAGTCTCTCCAATGTGCCCCTTACAATGAGAACCAAGCTTAACAAGCCTATCGCACAGAGCGGCACTAACCCAAACCGACACTGGACTCCTCTCTCGACACGCGTCAGCAGCAGCAGCAGCCCTGGTTCACAATGTCTGTGAACGACAGGCCAGACGAATTAAAGCTGCAGCATGTGGATGGCCGACTCGCCCCATGTAATTCTTTGTGTATTTCCACAACAGGGGCTAAATGAGACCGAGGAGAAGGAGGTTTGAGAGTTCTAGTTTTGCTGTCTCCTTTACTCTGGCAGCGGTGATGTTGTTTTCCCAAATGCTTTCTTCCCTGTTCTCTTCCAATAATTATATTTTGGTCTGCTGTTACGACGACTGCTTTTGGCCAGTGGTCTGCGTGGGCTTTCTGAGAAAACCCTCAGGGTTGAACCGGTGAAAA
Source organism: Scatophagus argus (assembly GCF_020382885.2). Lineage (NCBI taxonomy): Eukaryota > Metazoa > Chordata > Actinopteri > Scatophagidae > Scatophagus > Scatophagus argus. The sequence goes on from NC_058502.1 coordinate 19,767,983, forward strand.
TGTGTGGGCCTGAAAAGCCAGTCTGCTTGTTATTTAATATGACATGAGATGTATTGAATACAGAGGGAATCCCAAGCCTTTGATACTGGTGTCTGACATTAGCCTTGAATTTATAATATTGTAAGCTGGCGGGGCCACATAAGGACATCTGCTCTGCTCTGTGGTTATGGACATCTATCAACAGAAACATTGCTTTAGCTTTGGCGACTCTATGTATACGATTCTTTTTTACTGCCTAAACTGAGTTCCACATGTCATATGATTGCATGTTGTTATATTCATTTTATCCTAGTGGTAGCAATCCCTTGTCCCACCAAATTTCAATCACCACTTCTCTTAGACTCTGATCTTAATCAATTTTGGTTTTGTATTCACATAATCGTCTTAATTCACGAACCTCTTTATTAGTTTTTCTCAGAGCTTTCAACCACATTTCATAGTATTCACCATAGAGTTAACTCTCTGCTGTAAACTGTGGGATTCATCCGAAAGCTCCCACGGAAGCTAGTAAGTGAACATTGAGTTTAAAATGTTTTAGTGAATTGCTGTTTCTGAGGTAAAGGATACATTTTTCACACTGAAATTAGTAGGTTTTCAGAAACATATAATCCACAGTGTCAGCTGGCCTGGAGTCTTAGACACAGTTGTAGTCACCTTCATTAGGGACTTTTCCTTTAGCTCTTAATATAAAGAATGAAAAATGTATCTGAAGTCTGAGTCCATACTAAGACATTTTGACCAGATAATATTTCAATGTTGTCAGAAGGAAAGCTTTTCATGGACTTGGCTCTGGTTCTAATGCAGATCATGTAGTTGAGTCTGCATGAAATGCGCAGACTGACACTTTTTGTGTTTTGTTGAATGTATGAAAAAAATGACTAAAAGACTCAGATGCAGTTCACATTTTGAGATGAAGAAACTTTTTTTTAGTCGTGTTGTTGAAGTGGTTCATATTTTACAACTTTAGGAGACACTACTGTGAGTGATGACAAGGTCCTACTGCATGTCAACCTTTCACACATACACACAGCTCATACTGCCAGTACAAAAATATATAGGAATCTCTGGACAAAATGGAAATAACAAACATCTCCCTTGGAGAGTGTTGAGATACGCCGCTGTAACTTCTGACATAGATGCAGTTACACAGTTGTTGCATGCACGCACAGACAAACACAGGCCACTAAGTTAGGGTTGTCACACCCATGTGCATATGCATATGTGGGGGAGTATGACTTGTTGTCTAGAGTGCATATGTAAGATTTGTTTGTGCAAGGATACGGCTATATAGAGCAAGAGAGTGTGTTTATGTCTTTTTATACTTAGCCCGCCTTTATTGGGATCTCTTTTTGCCTAATTGGGCGCGTCCACACTATGCCTAACCTCTATCTGGTTTTATGTGAATGCCGATTTATATGTTTCTTTGTGCATGTGTTTTACTGGACTGAGCCATGAATTGGTGTGCAATTATTTGCACTTGCACTTGCTGTGTGTATGTGCGTACGTGTGTGCGTGCGTGCTCGCTCGCTGCAGTGTGGTCAGTCTGTGGTTGCGGCAGTGGGAGGGACAGAAGGGCAGGCTGATAACAGAGTCTGAAGGGACCTCACATCCACCACCACTATTTTTACCAGACCCAAAAGAGGAGCAAGGCTTGTTGCAACACACATTCACGAAAAGAAAGACACACACGCACACACACAGGCAGTAAAATGTCTGACTAGAAAACAAGGCTTACAAATAGATTTTAAAATTTTTCATATTTAGCACAGCCACACCAAGTTTTTTTGCTCCTTGAAGTGGCAACACAAAGTTGTAAAAGGAGTTGATTGTGCTACTATTGTCATAAAGTAGAAAGTATATTAGGGAATTAAAGCTGCACTAATCAACATTTTTCTGTTCACAATGTTAGAAATTATATCTAATGTGACAAACCCATAGAGAATTATCATCCAGCTGTCCAGTATCTTACTGTTTTCTCAGCTTTCATAATGTTTTAGCTGCAACAGAGGGGTGTTTTCAGCCAAGAAAAAAGGTATGATAAAGTCACTATGCACTACCTGCCTGTCACTAAATTACAAAATTCAAGATTAGCTTGTGCACACAGTGGAACATGAATGTTCATTTCACCCAGAAATGAAGATTCAACCATTATCTACTCAACCCCATGCCAAGAGAAAATTAATGTTAGTCCACCAAAACATTTCTGAAGCTTCATAGTAAAACAATATTGCAGCGTTACAACTGAAGTTGGCTTGTTTTGGGGAAGAAACAAACAAACCAAAAAAAAAAAAATAATAATGAGAACTCGTCTAGTGGCACATATATGCCCATTTTGAGCTTGTGTGCCCACTTGAGACAGGTGGCTGTGAAGCTCCAGAAATTCTTTATGTACTAAGAAGCTTCATCTGACTGTTCACTGGCATGGGGTTCACTAGAGAAAAATCTGAATTTTCATTTTGCTTCTTTAAAATTAAGAATCAGGGCCTTCGGCACTTAGTTAATTATATTTTTTTTATAACTATGCATGTAAAAGCAACAGGTTTTTGACTAAAGAAAAACTGGCTTTGTAAATGCTCCTTCACTTGAGTGTGTAGCAGTTAGGTTTGAAGGAGGAATCCTGAAATTTTATTAACAGAAATGAGCCTGCAGCAGGTCTATATGCTGCTGTCCTATCATCTCCCTTTCATTTGAGCTTGAGCCAATCCCAGCATCTCCTCCCATATGGGGTGTAGCTCTGTACTCTGTCTTCAGGAGGAGGAACAGGGAGGCAGCATTTTCTATAAATATTCCGGTTTTCTCTGTGCTGGGCTGGATTGAGCCGGTTGAGCCTCCCATGAAGGGACTTCCCAACTCGGTGGATGAGGTGTAGCCGTGGAGACGAGGGAGAATGAATGAAGGCATAGGGCTCTGCCACTGGAACCAGAGCTGGCACTGGCACTGCTACAAAACCAACCTTTTAATGAGCTGCCCTGTGCTTCTGAATGAGTCAACTGGTTTCGTTAGTAGATGTAATAGCACACATTCTTCTGAGAATGTGTGCAGGTTTTCACATCCTGTAAGCAAAAGAAAAAACAAAAAACTTAGAGTTCCACGTCACCTCAGACATGATTGTAGTAGTCAAGTCTGATGCCAGGTTAGATTTGTTGACCATCAAGTCTGAATTTGCAGTCTTAATATCAGGACACCATTCAAGGGTGCAAGTTTTTGTATCTTCCTCATTATTCCTGAATTTTTGCTTGCATAAAGTTTTACTTGGGTTTATATGGTGAAATTACCCTCCAACAAACTCACGCAGCCAGAACTTGCACCCTGCACTCTGCACCAAAACAGATGCGATGTGAATGGTCCAATATAGGTAATCAAGACCACTCTGGTTGGTAGCATTGTATTCAACAGGGAATAATGGGACACATACCAGAATAATTTACTTCTCCTTTCTTAGGCGCAAGATGCAATAAGAGATCATTGTGTCAGTTCGTCAAATGTGTACGTTTGCAGATTGACGCTCTGCACAGGTGAGGCTGTGACCTTAGAATCTGCCTAAAATGGTTGGAGCCAACTCTGAAACTGGAGGCATATTCTTGGATTTGTGAGTCACATGAGATTTCAGAAAGTCAATATGAATCTCAGTGAATATTTGCAGTGACTAGTTGGAGTGTGACTCATCCTTTAGAATCAGTTTTCTGACAGTGGAATCACTTGGAAAGGTTCAGCACTCAGGACTCAGCTCCAACACTGGCTACTTGTAGGTGGAAAAGCCCCTAGAGAGTTACAGTGAGAGGAAAGAAGGACCCACGGGTGTGGAAGCTGTTTGTATGAGCCAGTGGGTGTTGCCTGGGCGTGGAGACTGCAGGAGAAGAGAAGGGGCAGGCCAGGACTCAGTGGCCAGGCTTGGTGCTACGTGGTCGGCCTGGTTTTTCCCCACGTTTCCTTCCCTGTGCAGCGTAATGAATGGCTTCCTACTGGTCTGTGGCCGTGGCCCCGGCTTAAAGAGTATACTTACCAAGGCCCAGAATACACACCCCAGCCAGCCAGCCAGCCAGCCAGCCAGCCAGCCAGCCAGCCTGCGTCCTGGCCTCTGAGCACTCCCAACCTCCAGTCCACCTGCTACAAACTGGCTCAGTCACACACTGTCACATCAGCCACAATGAAAAGAATGATTTGATCTCCATTGGGAAACTTTTGGGGAATTTTCTGTCACTATTACATAGAGTACAGTTACTGCAGGTGTTTGCAGGTTTGCACCACAGGGGCCAGAGGTTAAGTGACAGCAAGGTTGGTTATCTAGAGGGGGTGGCATGTTTATCGTGTGGTTAAAGGACACTTCCCAGTGCCCAGCAGTTGTTGAGATTACTGGGTAGTTTTGACATGCCCCGGGCTGTTTGACTTAACATTATATTTTCAAACATGAGTTCTTCTGGTGTCCATTTTGGAGGGATTCTGTCAAGACTCACCCAGGCTGAAATCTGAGATTAACCTTGAAAACTGCCACAAGTCTGCCTTAACCACATATCACTGAACAGAAACATTTCCTCATGTTGGTATGTACTTTATTTAAATAAAATTTCCTCCTCTTGCATTACTTTGGTTTAGTCAATACCCAAGATTTTGAATTAAACATCTAAATTGCACACAAGCGTACAGTCCGAAAGTGGGGTTTCCTCAAGGCAATTGGTTTGTGTCTGATCGCAGACGTTGATGTGCACTTTACAAAGTCCAAACTTTAAACTAATTTCAAGTTGATACAGACTATTGGGTAAAGTGTGTACTCAGATGAAACTAATTACGGCCTTATTTAGATCATTTCTTCTCTCAGATTAGCACCAGATTGTGACTGACCGGGTTATTTGTCTCGACTTTTTCAGCTTGTGAAATCTCAGAAGGTTTTTTTTTGTTTCCAACATTGTGTCTTGCTTCCTGGACTTATTACTAAGATGTTAACATATCTCATATGTGAGTGGAGATACTATATGACTGTTTAAATATTTGGATCGCTTAACTTCTTAAATATAAGGTTGACACTGTGTGTAGTGTTGGTGCTCACTTTTTCATCAAATGATAAGCCTGTTAATGTTCTTTACTTCTCCCTCAACCTTTATTTATACTCGAGAGATAATTGAAGGGTGACCCTCATTTACAGTGTCATCAAGTCAATTCCAAAACAAACAAAAGAAAAAACATCAAAAAAGAAAATGCAATGCCACTGTTGGCTGGTAGAAAGCCTTTAACAACTTTTTTCCTCTAAATAACGTTATTTTAACATGCAGTTGTAGAATTTCTGCATGTCTTAAGACTGTGGTAGAAGAGTGGAACATCCAGAGGGAACCCATGTGGAAGCAGAGAGCAGCCTCAGCTGAACCAAGGACCTCTTTTGTGTGCTACCAAATACACACACCGTAGGAGTGTTAACATGTCTTTTGGTTTGAGTTTCTGGAGTTTGTGAATCCAGGACACTGACCACACAAAGCAACATGTCGGTCAGAGGGGCCGACCGTGCCTTATGTATAAATGTAATAGATGATGGTTCTCACATGTGTATCAGTTCAAGAGTGTGTGCATTTGTGTGTATGCAGGTGCTGTTTCTGCTGCGCTCCTACCAGACTGACTCACACAGACCCCTGCCAGCAGGAAATGGCATCAGTGAAGCCCTCTGTCAGCGCATGTGGCTTGCTTCTCGGTAATCCTAGACACACACACACACTCACACACACGGGTGCATGCACAGATAAGCATCCCTCCCGCTCTTCCAACTGGCTCACCAGAAGAATAGCTCCTTGTTTCACTGTTCGTCCCCTCCCTGGCCATGTCCGCTTCATGTCCTGCCCCGGCTTCCATTTCAAAGAGACCGCTTGCTGTCCCATCCGCAGCCCCCCTTTCTACCTCTGGCCCTCTCGCCCAAGATCGAGGCTTCAAGATGGGGCACAGATTACCCTGTGGGCCCCCCTCCTGCCTGGCTGAGGTCAGGCCTGGGTCTCCAGTCTCTCCCCATGCTGTGGCCTACAGCAGATAACACAGGGTCGCTGGGTTAGCAACACCAGCCCTGCTAGCTGCGCTTGGCTACACTGATGAGCCTTTATTAAGATGATGAGGTGAATTCTTGCTCACCAGAGCGCGCCCGCCGTCTGTCTGTTTGATCATGCAGCACCGCAAAGCCCAGCGCCCAGATCTAAGGACAACACAGGTCAGAAAATCTCTGTTTTTGGAAAAAGAAAACCTCCTCTCTCTTCCAGAATACCACTAATTTGAAGCGGCCACCTTCCAAAAAGGATGGAATGCATTGTTCGTCTGGTGTGAGTCAGTGTTGGGTTTTGGCCTCACACCATCTCTGCGTTGTGTCATTTTGGAATTTTTCTGGCTCCAAGAGGGTGTCAAGGCTGTAGCGAGACACTCGTGTAGCTTACTGCAGTTGACTTTGGCGTTGTGGTGGCACCGGAGGCCTAGCACCAGCCTATTGGAAACTCTCCAGTGTATTGTTTGGATCGTGATCAAATGATTCATGTTCCTACAGCCTGTTTTATAATGTTACCTCACATTCATACACACAAACACACTCAGCCCACTTCACAGGACTCATCCCTGCCCAAATCTGTTCTCACTTACGCCCCACACACACACACACACACACACACACACACACACACACACACACACAGCCCTCTTCCCATACTCCATCACGTGTGGATGTGTGTGTATGTGAGAAGAGTGCAGAGGACTTTGTGTGGGGGGGCGTGTGTCTTAATAATATCTGAGTGATGAAATTGTGATGTCAAGCTCACACACTGTCTCCCTTGTTTTCACACACACACACACACACACACACACACACACACACACTTGTGCGCTTTCACAGCGCTGTGGTCAAACCCTTGATAGAACATACACACACACACACACACACACACAGAACACACATGCTCACTGCCCACACATGCTGCTTCACTCTCACAAAAGCCATGGGCAGAAATGACACATTTATGATTTCTACACAGTAAATCAAATTATTGCCCGTTTATGAATAACGAGGAAAATAATTACTGCCTTTTTGTCTCAAGCTTTCGCTTATTTGTGTGTGTATAAACTCTAAGTGAATTATTCAAATGTTCTGTCGTATAGCTACAGGCATCTCATGTGATGATCCCACATATTAAGGGTTTGTGCTTTAGGGGATCACCACAAATGAAAACAGACAACTACACATCACTGTCTTCTGCTGCAAGCTGGTGATCCAGAAATACAGTGACATTTTGTTTGGGTCTAACTCTCATTTGTTGTCCAGTCATGGCCCTATGCTGCTAAGAAGAACAAAACCGAAACCATTAGTCAATCAGTTCATTATTTTCATTTTATATGATCTTTAAGTAACGTAGAGTAAAGTAGATGAACAACCTCTCTTCCAAGTGCCTTGGCCAAGATAGTCAGACCTGTGACAAGTAGACAGACAACATAAATGTTTCCCAAAATCAGAATTAAACAGAAATCTGATAATAAAGTCATGAATTTAGGGAACAAGCAGATTCCCTTGAAGGGTGGGAGGGGTCTGGAGCCCTGGAGCCAGCGCCTATCCCAGCTGACCACACTGGACGAGTTGCCAGTTCATCATTGGGCTGACATATAGAGACAAACAAACCATTCACATTCACACTTACAGGCAGTTTAGAGTCACCAGTTAACCTAGCCTACATGTTTTTGGACTGGACGACGAAGCTGGAGCACCCGGAGGGAACCCACACAGACACGAGCATGCAAACCCAAGAAAACTACTCACTCAACAGTGCCATCTTATCGACCTGTGATATCAACAGAAAATGTGACTCAGAGTGTACACAAAAGACCAGACTGGAACAATACCAAATTCGAGGTCACAAGTACAGCTGATGAGAGAAACACAAACACATCCAATATATAAAACTTGCAGCTGAAGCTAGTGTGTGTGTGTGTGCTTGAGTTAGAATTATTTTACCTAAGGCCAAGAATGAACTTTCACGCTCACAATTTTGCCATCACACAGACAGGGATCATTAATAGCCACTTTTGCCTGTTTAAAACGGCAGCTGATCAGGACAGGGGAAATGACATCAGATCTAGAAGTCACACTTAGATCCTTGCAAGCAATAGATTCATTGAGTTACAAATGTCCAATGACCCAGTTCAGTAGTTTGTGGTGAGACATGAGCTTGTTCTTTAAGAGAATCATCGTCTGTGATCTTGACTGAAAGTAGATAATCACTAACTGGAGGCTTCAGTTTTATCTCTTTAATTTGAGGTGATTTAAATTTAATTTGTGCCTTCATTGTAAAAGGTTCTCAAGTACAAGCTTCTTGAGTCTAAAAACTTTTCTTTCTCGGGTCAAGCTGATTTTCTGGGCTTGATCAAAAGCAAAACTGATTGTCCAAGGCTGAATGTCTAAAAGAAACACCCTTTTTGTTTTCTCTCTCTTTTCAGTCAAAATAGCTGCGTGGTGACCAGAGGAGCCCTTATAGATGTGCTGGTGTGTCTATGTGGGCCGAAGGTCAGTCTTCTGGATGGTGAGTAATTACTGTGGGTTAGCTACGTTTGCCTCACATTTTCAAGAGGGACTGTAAATGCAACTCTTTCACTTTCTTACATGCTAGAACCCCATATCTCCTCTCATTAGTCCTGTGATTGTTCCGTTTCACATCACACACTAACTAACTACACAAGCGTTCACCTTGAAGTAGACGTAAACCTCCTTTTCAGTCTGTCTAAGCTGAAATCCGGTGTGTTCTAAACAACCAGAACGCAGGTTCAGAACAAAATTAAAAAGCGCAATGAGAACCCGTGTGTCCAAGGCAAAGATGCAAAACCTAATGATCACTTTTGCACAGCCTCCCCTGGTGCATTTGACAGCTGTTGTCTGTTTGGGCCAGAAGGAAGGTCTGACTTCAGGTTAGGCTACTGCAGGTCTGACTGGAGTGCTTTAGTGCCCTCCGCTTTCGCTATGGAAAAACATTCTTCATTCATCGTGTGGTGTTGACATGAAAAGTGACCACACAGTCAGTGTCTCTGCTCATCTTTTTTCTCCATACCTTCATGAATGTATTACCTGTAACTTTGTTCTGTATGTTAAATGATATTAAGAGCAAGTTGTCATTGAATTTTAAATGTTATTAATTGGGCTGTCTCATTATCATTAACAAATGAATATGAACTTTATGGGTTAAGTTATGATGGAATCTTTGCAATGAGAACGTCTAGCACAGCTTCTGCTGTGCTGTGTTTTGGTTTTAGTAACATCACACAGCCTTTAAAAAGACTCCTCCTAAAATCTGTCTTTTGACTCCCAAGTACTCACAACACTGTGTCTTCATGGAGGATGTAGGCATTGGACAGCTCAGCTTCACAGCAGTTAGAGCATTTGACATAAAATTTGTCATGGCCAAAACACAGACCACATGTGTCCTAGGAAACTTCTGAAGCCACTTCCGCACCGTTTTTTAATATATACACACACACACACCCATTTGCCAAACTATGGCTGAATACAGTGTTTGTGCTTCACAGTGCTGTTCAGCTTGTCCTAGCCCATTATCTGGCTTGCCTGACAAACGTTCTGCCTCGTTATGTTGGTCTGAACCCTTATGGTATTTGACTGACGACAGCACACTCAAACAGTGACTTCTTCAATGACAAACGCTGTCGTTCATGGTGGCAGCGAATGCTTTCTTTTATGCGGTTAAAAAAGCATTCGACCGAACGAATCAGAATAGATTGAACATATTTAGAATACTAAATATTAATTTCATAAATGGTAAATTTCATGCCCCATCTGAGGATTAATGATCCTTGCAGTTTATGAAATCTGATATTGTTTGTAAAATATCACAAATTTGTTAGTCTTGAATATGGTTTTAAAGATGTTTTATTCTTTTGCTGATGTCAGCCAGTTGTCGGGGAGTTTATCAGCTCGGTAAACAGCAACTGCGTTCCCTCCCATTGCTGTGAATTTGACTTTGAATACTTGTGTGCGTGTGATCAGACGAGCCCTCAACGTTTGCTGGCCAGGCTGTCCACTGCACTCTCCATTTAGACTGATTGTTGACAGAAGTCAGCTTCCCGTCTCGGGTATTGCAGAGAACCCCCCACCAGTGTGTGTGTGTGTGTACATGGTGTGGCTTTGTACACATGTGTGCAGGTCGGCGGGGGTCTCCGCAGTGGAAGAATGTGAAACCGAAGGCGAGCGATCTCTGACAGATGGTGGGATTGTGCTTCTGACCCAGTTTATGTTGGAGTGCTGTACAGAGAGGAAAAAGAAGAGAGAGGCGGGGGAGGCACTTATGTTTTTGGTCGGCCATGTGCTGAACACATGTTCGTCTTGACAGTGGAAATACCGAGGATTTCTCTAAACAAGCCTGTAGATGGAGGACCAAGCCTGGCCCGGCTTGGCTCTGCTCCTTACATAACCAAATAAGCTCCCTCCAGCTTACACACCTCTAATGCCTCTCTATTATTATCATAAGTCTGTCTCTGGCTTCACTTCTCACCCTCCCTCTCGTGGTGTGGTGAGTCCTCTGTTGGTCTGTCTTTCTACTTCTTACTTCCAGTCCCTCTCTCTTATGCTTTTGTGTTAATTGCACTTTTCAGACTAAGAATCAGAGTTCAAGAGCCACATGTTGGGCAGGTCCATCTGAAAGCAGCAGGCTCTTAAAAGTGCCTGACAGCAGGGGCAAAGGAGGTGAACAACTTGCTATTTCAATATCACTTCTCTTTTTTTCCCTTTTCAGCTGGCACCCTGCATTAAGTAAAAACTTTGTATTTACCAGACACTTCTTCTCAGCTCTGAACACAGGTCTTTGTGTGTCTGTGTGTGTGTGTGTGTGCCTTCACACACATTTCTGTGCCTCAGCCCTTTGATCCATGCGAACTCATAAAAACACCCCCTCTGTCCATTGCTTCATCTTTACCCCCGCCATCCTCCTTTTTCTCCGCTTTCCCGTCATGCCAGCGAAATGTTTGGTGTGAGGAGAGTAAAGGAAAGTAGAAAAAAATCTACAAAAACATTTCATGTATTAGTGAATTTGCTGGGTTTTCATGTGTTTCCAGGAGTGTGATAGCAGATGCTAACGGTAAAAGATTATGTTAAATGAGTCACTATTCCTGGGAATTTGTAATAATTAATGAATTAACAAAAATCTTGGTAAATATTGATTCTAAGAAGAAAAAAGTCAAATCAGAAATTTAATTTGATATTTTGCAAAGCTTTTGACTTCTTTACAGATATTAACCAGGAACAGTTTTATACATCATGTTTTGTTTATAAGTGCTGGGGAGGACCACTGCAAGTGTGTAAAAACCATTTGTGACTCCGGAGGGAGTTTCATGAAGTCTGATAAATTGCCTCAAGTGATGTCTGAAAACAGACAAAAAAAATAAAAATTGTGGTCTGAAGTTACTAAGTGAGTTTATTGGACGTCTGTAACCTGCTCCTCCCCTCTGCTTGGGGCTAAAGGCTGAATGGCTCCTTGTTTTGTTTGTATGTCATGCACAGGGACACATGTGGACAGACACAGTATTTCCAATATTTAACAGTAATATGCAGCAGTTTCCTAAAAAACATAATAAAGACTCAAGACTAAAGTAATTCCTCTCAATCATAGCTTGTGATCTTCTAGAAGTGTGTGGTGGTTGTGTTATCTGCGGAGACCGTGCCCTCTTTGTGTATTTCCTTCTTTTCTTAGTACTTTGCCATGTCGGGATCTTTCTCAGTCAGTCGCTGTGCCCTCTTCTTTCTCAGCCGACACTTCTCCCTCTCCCTCCCTCTCCCTCCCTCTCTCTCTCTCTCTCTCTCTCTGGTCTGTTGGGCCACAGATGAGTGGGCAAGTTTGAATTGTGCATTTACAAATAGCAGGAGAAATATATTCTATATATTATGCCTTTAAAACACATGTTAATGAAATGAAATGAAAAATGCGTGTGATACAACTGCTACACCTCCGGGATACAATCTGTTATGGTGAGAAACACTGAAAGTAAATACCAGTTTGTTTATTTGCAGAGAACCCTACAGGGCACCTTAAAGCTAGTATGAGCTTTCAGTAGTCAGGAGTCCAAAAAAACCATGTGTATCTTCATCCTGGTAGTCACATGTTCGGTGAATGAATGAAACCATTAGAAGGTATCTCCTGAGATACAAGTCCACTTTTAAAGGAACCCACTGGATTTGTCTTGGACTGCTGAAACTTCAACTTAAAGGCAGAGTTCGTTTTTACACAGAGCAAGACCTGATTTTGTCCACCATTTTTTACAGTGGTTTCTTGAAGGAAGAATTGTCGACTTGCTCATGTATCTATGTATTTCTATGTATGTATCTATGTATTAGAGATTACGGTGTCCCTTGAAGCTTTTAGCGTTTGTGCATATAGCATGCAAGCCTTTTGTTAAGATTGATATAAAATTCCCAAATCTATCCTTTAAGTTTAATCTGTCATAGTACACACACAAAAAAAAAATCATTTTACCATAATTAAAGTTCTTGCAACTTTGGCTCATGAGATTGATGTTCATCTGTGACATCTTGGTAAGCCATGTAGTTCCATATTTGGGTACTCCAAGCCCTTTTAACTTTGTGTTTTTTTTTTGGAATTGTGCACCAACCATATGAAATATTACAGTCCAGTCCACACATTATACTCTTTAGGAAAATGGTACCCAACCATTGTGCAGGAACCCCTAAAGGGGTGGCGAGATATACAAGAAAAAAAAGAACACTTGTGCCTAAAAATCATCGTTTTTTTTCTGACATTTTTTTAAATAAATGCTGAAATGTTTCACATGATTAGATGAAAACTGAGACCACGGGTGACGAGAAGACATCGTTTCTCTTTTAAGGATCACAAGCCAAAGAAGTTGAAATCAGTGTACTAGAGGCATCGATAAGTGAAAATGAAGCCTTATAATGTAGCACTGATGTTGGCGAGCAGAGCTGGGGTTTTCTGCTAAACTGTTTTTCATTTGCTCCTCAATTTCCCTCTATGCCTTCGTTCTAATTTTTCTGTGGTATTACTTAACAGTAATTTGGCCATTAATGTAGTACAACGTCCTCATGATTTTAAGAATCTAAGAGCTACTATGGCTGATCAAATCATTTTCTAGCTTGCTTTATTTATAGCGTCTATACACTTTTAGGACAACAAGCAACCCACAAACACACCCATGCATATATATTTATATATGTAGGGACAGAGCCTTTAGGTAATTAGAGGGAGGGACCTCAGCAAATTGTTAAGCTCCATCAGCATGAGAAGGAGGTCAGACCTCTCTCACTGTCAGACGCACACACACACACACACGTAGCGTCTGGGGTTTGTTTTTCACAGTTTGGGTAATGACGGTGGAAGCTGATGTGAAATCCAGCTGTGTGCTTGCATGTGAGCACACGTGCAAGTGTCTAGCCAGGACTCTAGCTTGACACAGCAAAGTGCCTTTACTGCCAGCTTTAAGTGGGCTATGAGCAGTGCTGATTGAGAACCAATGAGCTTACTGGCCCACTCACTCAGACACACACACACACACACAACCTCACCTAAATTCACATCCAGCACACTTTCTTTGAGTTTTAGTGGTACATCAATAAAAACCAAACTTGATTTACTCAGTAGAACCCAAAAGGACACTTCGACGCACCATCGTCATCTGTGTTCAAATGCCACACATCTGTTTTATTTGTTTAGAAGCATGGAGTTAAAATGTTAGTGTTATTGGAGGGGGACGTGCTCTCTGGACCAGCATGCTGACCCTCCGTCCTGCATCCAAACGTAGTTCAGTGCCCATCTAATAACCTAAACCACCAACTGTAAGGCTGGACCTGGGTTTATTCAAACCAGATGTTGTGGTTACATTTAGTTTAAATATTTGACCTGTGCTGTAAAACAGACCATCACATGTGTTCCTTTCTCCTGCTCACACATAAAACCTTTACACAGGTTAGCTCAGATCTCCCCTAAACATATGAACCACAGATGATGTGAATCTAGCTCTCCAAAGCAGTACTTTATGGGGAGTATCTTCAGTTTTCTTCACTGACTTCCAAAGTTCTGCAGTTCTACTCCTGTGTTTTCGTTTTGGGCGTCTACAAAGGCACGCTAATAACACCAGGTTATGGCCCCTTCTTTCAAGTCTCAGGTTTCCTGACTAAAACATGACAACTCATCAGTGGAAATCAGCATAACCACTGACCATAACCAAGACTGACTTCTTTCCATGTTTAGATTCCAGTGAACCTGGTGTGTGCTATTACATTGGATCATATGTTTCCGTTTCCCTGTTCTCTCACTTTTGTAGATCTGAAAAATGTTTCCTCATGAGATTAATGTGACTATCGACTGTAGAATGTAAACTTTGAGTATTTGGGAATTCAGATTACCGCAAACATTCACTCCATTTTCATAATGATTACTACCAGCCGCTTTCGTGTCAGTGCAAGATTCTACAGCTCTGTGAGGTTGTAGCTAAGAGTGGTAGTTTTAGTTGAGTGCTACAGTGACAATGAAAATTCTAACATGCTAGTTTAGCATTATGGCGTGCTAACAGTGGCTATTTAGCACTAAACGCTAAGTACAGCTGAGGCTGATGGCTCTTTAGGTTTCCAGAGAATCTTTGTCATTGAAGTGATTAACAGACTAACTGATTTGATTCTCAATTGTTGGTTAAAGATTTGCTGTTTTGACATGATCATAAATTGAATATTTTTGCGTTCTGAACTGCTGATAAGACAGTGTGACTTATTCACTGATTAGATTATTTTTGGGTTAGTTGAGAAAATAATAGGCAGATTAATTGATGCTGAATGGAAAAAAAATGTTTGTTGTAGCCCTAACCTGTAGTATACTGCAATATTACAATATTTTATCTTAATCATAGTGGGAGACAAAGTCAGGGTGTGACCACCAATTTTGCAATTCATTCTGATGGGATCCTGCCTTTCTGCAGACAGTCCCTTCAATAGTTGTTGAGATATTTCAGTTTGGACCGAACCGAGCACAGAGCCACGTTAGTGTGGCTGAAGTTTCAATGCAAGTTGCATTGTTCCCTTCCCTCTGACTTGTTTTTGACAGCCTATAAATCTCAGACACACATAAAATCTCCACTGACACCTGAACCTACACCAACATTTATTAACACACAAGTCTGAGTGATCTCACATTATAATCTAGAGACGGGCCTCACCCCAGAATATCCCACAGATATCAACTAGTAATCACAAGTTAATGGAGCCTGGATAGAGTCCAGCGGCAAGTTTGCACACGAGCAGCATAAAGAGACACAAGCGTGTGTGGACACAGATTTAAATAAACACAGCTGTGGGAGAACAATGGCTCTTCATGATCAGACATGAAAAATCACATTGAAACGGCCTTCACAGGAGCACCTTTTATTTGCTGAGGGGAATACTCCCCTCCTCCGCACACACACTATATTAATAAAGGCCATCATAAAAACAGCTCAGCATCCTGACTAATGATGTTTTTCCTTTCTCTTTCTTACCGTCTTATTTCCTCCCTCATTTTCTTCTCCTTCTTTTTCCAGTTAATGTTTTCTTTCTTCCATTCATTCTTTTATCCTTTCTGCCTTTCTAATGAGTGCATTTGGAGAGTCGGTTGAAAGAAAGTGTTTTTTTTCTTATTTCTTGATTTGCTTCCCTTGTAGTTTGTCGAGGGTGTAATGTGTAATGATCTGGGGGATTTTTTTGTATCTTTGTTTAAGAATCAGGAATGAAGCAGGACTGTACTATTACAGTTGAATGTATCAGTGTGTGACAAGCTAGTAGCATGCTGTTTCGACCGTACTGTGACACACACACACACACACAGACACACACACACAGCCGTTTTCTCTTTGACACGCTCACATTCTCCTTCCGTCATCCTCCTCTCTCTCCTCCCTTCATCATCGGTGTCATTACTGTGCCCCTACCCCCCATTATAACCATTAGAGTATGCTTATTTGGCCCCGGACCCCTTTTGAGGATCAGGTTCCATAGTAACCTGGCCTGTCTCCACGGTAACCTGGCCCATCTCTGGAGGAATGCGGCATTTCCCGCTCTTTTGTCAAGCCACGTTTTGAGTGGCGCTGCAGGGCCAGATTGAGTTGCACAAGGTTTCATAAGCTTTCTCGGTGTGTGTGCGTGTGTGTGGTCAACTAATTGAGTTGGCTGTCAAAGCGGGGTCTGTGTGAGTCCTGGAGCAGTACTGTAGGGAGGAGCACAGCTTTAGAATGGCATTGGATTACTCTGTAGTTGCCTTGCCACTGGATTATACTTATATTACAGAGGAAGTACGTGTGTATGCACATGTGTGTTTATTTGCGTGTCCATCACTTCCCAAGGGTGTATGTTCACAGGTGGCTGGGTTGGCACAGCCATGGGCATTTCCAAACAGACACTGACGCAGCCTTTCCTATAAAAGTGAAAATAGAAAGGAACAGACGGCACTGGCTTCTTCAGACTGGCCTGCTGTCTGCATCTGTTTGTCTGTTTCACAAAGGACTGTGTGTGTTTGTTTAGCCTTTAGAGACATTTGAGACATCTGAAAACATGGAGCCACTGGGATTAGGTCAATAAACTTAGATGGTACGATTTCAGTTTTAATGGAAACACTGGTTCAGTGGGATGTGTAACATTGTTTGTGTCATCTGTTAAAGTAATGGCTTTTTGACATTCAGACCAAGTTCTCCATTACAAACGGTAAATGTTCCGTAATGCCTTCGTTTAAATGTGGCAGAAGCATTGTGGGTAGTGCTGTACTGCTCGAGCTGTGTTTGGCACCTGACCATGAACAGTCATGATTCACATCTGAGCAGGAGCCTTCTGTGCATGTCAGTCCCTGTCTTTCTTTGCTCATTTCCTCTCATCTGTCTGCTGTCACCTATCTAAGAAAGGCATACAGTGGCCAGAACGAGAAATGATGATTACATTGAAATACCGGAAAACGCGTTTTATACACTGCTCTGATCTTATCTCAACATCATGAATGAACATTGGTTCATTGACAGATTTATTACAGTCTTCCTAGTAGGTCGGCCAAAATACATATCATCATGAAATAAACTTTTTCTGCTGTGGCATTCCGCTAATCTGACGGCCATGTTGGAAGTGTCACAGAAGTGTTATACGTCTGAACAAGTTAGACTGCAGTTCTGGTTTGAAGTATATTAAAATCAGACTGCAGTTCTGATTTTAATATACTTACATACTGCCCAAGGACACTTTAACTAAAGATTTCAAAGACATGCAGTATGTCGAGATAAACTAGTCATTATTAATGCATAACTGCAGTGTCTCTGACAGAAAATTTTATAGCTGCATAGTTGACATGTTTTTGGAGGTCAACCTGAAAATTAGCTGGTTCCCCCAACAAAACGCCAGTGGGATGGTTGCATTAGATTTTTGCATTTTTGCAGAAAATTAAGCTCTGTGGTATGATATTTTTGTGTTTATGTTATGTTCAGCAACATGAGCTTTACAAATTGCTGGGAAAAAAAACGGCGGTAGGCTACAAACTACACCAATGTCAAGTGACTTCAAAGTCACCACCGTTGCACTTCCTACTACACTTAAACACACTTTATAAGTTGATTAGTTTGTGTTCGATTTCTTTGCAAGAGTGCGAGTATAAGCGCAGTGAGGCTGTAAAGATGAGTAGATGTGTTTCCATGTTCTGCCTTTAATGTCCCCGAAAGCTTCTGTCGTCTCATTTAGCTACTTCTTAGAAACCGACATGTATAAACTTCAGAACTCACAAGTGGGTTATTTACTGATGTGAAACAAGACGTGATAATGTAACCACACACCATCTCAGGCAGACAGAAACTCATTCCCTGGTTTTAGGACTCATTCCTGCAGCTCTGTGCAGGGCTTTGTTTCATACTTAAGTTCTCAAAAACTCAACATTTAGCTCAAATATTAAATAACTACCAATTTTGTGTTGATGTTACCACCCAAAACTAGCACCACCCAGTGTCAATAATTGTTTGCAAGAAAATATCATATCATTAACCACCCTGAGTGTCCTCATCCTACATTATCAGCTAACATGAAGGCTGTGTTTTGTCAGATTCAGAAGTCGGTGATCTCCGTCAGAAAGCTCTGTCCGTCCTGATGTCCTCAGACCTCGTCACCTCTGACACTTCCTCGTCCGCCCTGGGGCCCGGCGGCACCCAGTACCTGCTCAGCCTTGCTCGGGTGGCCCTCAGTGCCAGCGTGGAGATCCCCGAGCTCTGGGGGGGCCCTCAGCTCACAAGCCGGCTCCTGCAGGGTCTGCTGTGCTGCCCACAGTACGAGGTGAGGGAGCTGGCACTGGAGGGGGTCCTGAGGAGGCTACAGGAGGAGCAGGAAAAGGAGAGGAGAGCTCAGTGGCTGGACGAGACCACCCTGTGGAACCTGACCAGCCTGGCTCTTCACGAGACACACCCTCAGTGTCTGGCCAAGGTGAGACCACACACACACACACACAAAAGCGCTGTAGGAGGTGCATTTGTTTGTTGTGTGTTTATTTGAGAGCCTGTATATGTGTCTAGTTGTTTTATGGTTTTCCGTGTGTGTGTGTGTGTGTGTGTGTGTGTAATTTCTCCAAGCATAACTTCAGTCCTGTCATCACACAATAATGAACCCTTTCCAAAAAATATGTTTTTGCTATTCATCACAGTTTTTACTTAGCCGCAGGGACATTTGCTGCAAATTGATTAAATGGCCAAATCCATCTTGCAGAGGCTTGCGTGAGAGGCTAATCGGCCACAGGGGGACACGCCAAGCACTCTGGCAGCGAGCTGACTCGCTCACTTACGCACACTCATGAAAGGTTTGCTAGGCTTCCACCCTAACAAGTTTTGGAGGGGAAATTGTAGCCTATTTCCTGTTTGGGGACAGAAGTTCTTATTTCAATGTGTTCATAAGCAAGGCAGCCAGCAGATCTGCTCTGTCCTGCTCTGTTACTTCTGTCCTTAACACTTCTTGACTCAGCACTGGTGGGACTGGCTGGTTGTATGTGTGTTCCATGCTGCTATAGAGTGTGCATTTTATGTATATTGCGTTTAAGCTTTTTTTTTGGGGGGGGGGGGAGTTGTGTGTGTGTGTGTTTGGCTGTGAATTCTTTGCCAGGCACTGCTTTACAGGCCAGCCGTTAATGTTTAAAGTGTCGGCCCCGTTAAGTGTAGCCTCCCCTGCGCCAAGGACACGCCAGCCCAACTGGCCAGTTGCCATAGCTCGCCCTGGACTGTGATGAAGCATTCTGGGAGAGGAGCAGCAGTAGGCCAAGGACATAATGTTGGTCTTCTGTTCTATGATAATGCTTCCAAAGTCTGGAGAAAACTATCCTGTCATCTTCAGTCCTTAATCATGTGTCACACATGTGTTAAAGGAATCTGCTGCTTTAGAGGACTCATATGGGGAAACAAGTCACATGGTCGCCTGAATAGCGCTGAAATATGTCTCTTCTCATACTCAAAATTAAGACAATGTTCAGTACATAGTAATGAAGCAAAGTCACTTCTTGTTAACAAAATGAAATTATTCCTTAAGTAAGAAACCAAATAAGGAAATAACACATGGGATCCGTCTCACACCTGTGTTTCCAGTGGTCAGTGTGTGGACATTTAACAGGGACACTGCTGGTTAGTGAAGACATCCTGTCGTTTGTATGCATATATGAGGATACTTGGTTTTATTTCCCCATACAGAAAGGAACAGGTAAGTCGGCTCAACCATACAGTGTTACAGAGGACAGCAAACAAATACACATTCACGTGGCAGTTGAATAACACAGTTAACAGAGCTATTAAATGGAGCTGTCTAGGAGTACATACTGCCCAAGGAAGGAACACATTTCTCAAAAATTTGAGTAAAGAATATAATCTTGAAGATTGTGACAGACATTCAGTGTTACTTTTATCACAATTTTATTATAATTTTGAATAGTAATCATTTGTGGGTTCTGTCAGAATTCTCAGTTGGCTAAACCCTGAACCTTTAACTACTGTTGCTACGCTTGTCAAGTGTTCCATTCACAGCAGATGTGCCGTTCTGGACCTTGATTTCAGACAAAAGCAGCATCTCGTTTCTACCTCACAGTCAGCAAATGAATAAAATGACAAATGTCTCTGGCAGATTTTATCAACTGGAGCTAACTATCTAACTAAGCTAACTTCAGCTTCATGGATTGGTTTAAAACACTGTGTATGGTAGACTCATGTTAAACGATTGAGGCTAAAACTGCACATTTATGGAAAACGTTAGCATCCTTAGCATCTAATGATGTAGTGTATCTCTGAAGCAGTATTAGTGTGCATTAATGTGTAGTAAGTTAACTGTGTGTTGGCTTGTTTCAGACCTGGGACACACTTGCCCACTACCTAAAATGTGAATTTGCACTTTGGTGCTCAAGGCAGATCCATGAAACCAAGGCTTACCAAGTGGAGTGTTTCAAGACAAATACTCAGCATGTAGTCTGTTTTTCTTTCTGTTTCTTGGAAATTTTGGTTTTGTGTTCTGCTTTCACCAAAAGAAATACAGATAGTCATCACAAGCATTCACATGCATAAGCAGGTGTCATCTTCAGATCACTCTGCTTTGAACAATGTTTTTTTCCCTTTTTTCTTTGCACACACGATACCCAGATTGTGGTTTGGATTCATGATGATTTTTTGACATTCAAATAAAAGTCATGTAGTGAAATTTCATCTGGCAGTCTTGCCGTATTTGGTCAGAATCTTTCATGGTTTGGCACAGGATGTGCTTGGCCCAAGATGCCAGAAAATACCAGTGAAAAGCAGCAACACCTTGAGGCTGTCAAGGCTAAAAAGACAAGTGTAGGGGCTGGCCTGCACTGCACTTCAAACTGGGTAGAGTGTAACATTTATATTTATTAACTTTTTTGTGTGTGTGTCTGTTCATGCAGGGTGGGCGTCACTGTTTATTTGCATGTTACAGCTATGGAAGTCTGTACGCCTGAGCTGGCATGTTTTCCTGCGACTGTGTATATTTGTGTGTGAGGGCAGTCGAGTGTGTTGCAAGACAGGAGCTCATTAAAGCAGGCTGTAAAAGTCAGGAGCAGCAGAGATGGTCAGAGCAGCTGGACTGGAGTTAGCAGGCGAATACCTGGCAGACAGATGGGCGGATGAACGGTGAGAAGCACACAGGCAGAAAGCTGGGATTTAAACTGTGTATGTTTTCAGTCATGAAATAAAGAGGGAGAGATACATTTGGCAAATGACTAATGACACTGGCTTGTCATTACTGGCTCAGTGAGTGATTCACTGTCATTAGAGTTGAGAGGAGCCAATGGACTTCTTGAAATATTGCCTGAAGAATACACTGTATGTCCACCACTACCTCCCTGAGAAGTGTAATGGACTGCTGTGGTTATTTGGCACTTCTTGTTGCTGCCTTAGAACATTTCCAAATGACTTGTCTCCAACAGAATGAAATATTGACAGCCTTACCTCTGTGTGTACGCTATGTACTGTTGCCAAGAATTCCATCAGAAGGCGAACTCTCTTGTTTTTGCAGTGCACTCTAAGTCGCATTAATGAATTATTTTTTACCACTTGAGGGCCGCAGGGAAGGAAAACTGAAAGCGCAGCACAGTATTGACATGATATCACATTATAAAGTTTAGAATTAAAATTTTGATAGGTGTTTCCGCTCACCTCAAAAATAAGTCTGGCACCATAAGCTCATCCACAGAAATGACTAGGCCCCTGAAAAGGTCCAATGAATGGACCCTTCCCCAATCTCAATCTCCCAATATCAACGCATGTGTATGCTCACGCATGCTGAAGGTTTCAGCATCATGCTCTTTGGCACAGCTGATGGTGGCTCCTTCACTGCTCATAGCTACCTCTTTGTTAGTAACATTAGCCTCCTGGTTCTCGTGCGCATTTTCAGTCTGACTGGGAGCAGCTTTGGCTCCATATTACTAAAGCAACAGTAATGAAAATATTTTTTTGGTGGAGAGTATTTTGGTTCAAGATAAAATTTGGTAGTGATTGACTACATTTAGGCTGGCTTATGGGTGGTCCTGGCCAGTCTCTGGAGTTTCTCTGGAGTTAGCTTTGTCTGTCTCCTGGTTGGTGCAGGACAGATCGTGTACAGCTGGTTCAGCAGCTGCCTGCTCCTTGAGCGTGGAGTTTGCAGGTCCGAAAAACGGAACAAAATGCTTCGTAGAGATGAGGGAAAAGTGCAAACTGTTGGAAAATAGGTCTTCGTGGCTTCTTCACTATGTGCGTCTCTTTTGACGTTATACAAAGACTTAAGATCCGTTTCTAAAACAATATATAAATAAAAGGTTCAAGAGAAGAACTGAATGTAAACAACTCATGAATCTGTCAGGACAACAGACTAGCAGCTTGGAGGTCTACCTTGCTACTTTGTGCTTTGTACTGCTCACTTGCACCAATACTCACACACAGATGCTTGCACACATACACTGCATGTGCCCGCTCGTCCCGCTCTCCACCCACACAGATCCTATAAAGCAAGCTTTATTTTAAAGCTCTAATAACAGGTTGGGGCCTTGAAAGAAATAATAATCATTGAGATATGCAGGAGGAATGTCAACATGTGTTCTCGGCTGGATGTGTGTTTTTAACGGGGGTCTCACGCAGTGGAAAACTAGTCTCTTCCTCTTCTGAATCGGTCAGCTGCCTCCATCTCTGGAGGAGGGATCAGGCAAAGAAAACAGCATTGAAAGGATGGAGACGAGGGGGAAGCAGCAAGGGGTGAAGGAAGCAGAAAATCAAGTTTAGGAGGTTAAGCTGAATGGCTGCTAAGTGTCAGCAAAAGACAGGAAACCAGACAGGGAACCTGACAGGGAACAGAGTTACTGCCCTGAATGAAAGAGGAAGATGTAAGTGAAAGCTGATTATGTCTGCAGTTCTACACATCTTTGTGTGCTTGCACATTCATATACATGTACATATTTCCTGTATGTGTGAAGAAGAGCAAGGCAGCTGTGTACCCATGGTTAGGGTGTGCATAGGGAGGATCTGACTGGTGTGGTAAAAATACCCTCGGGGCAACTTGCCAGCCACACTGCAGAGGGGACACCAAAGCTGTGTTGATGTATGGCCTTGAGCAACTACCCTCACCAGTAGCTCTGAGTGTGTGTATGTGTGTGTGTGTGTGTGTGTGTGTGTGTGTATGGGCCCATATTCCTGTAGTTGTGGAGGTCTGTGTTTGAGAAAGACTGATGAAGTGAATACATTAATCTTTTTTCTTACTCCTTTAACATTTCTTCTGTGTCTGTCTGTCCTTCTTTTTCTCAGGTCCTCACAGTGTTGTGTGTGTTGAGCTCCAGCAGTGAGCTCCAGTGGAAGGATGGTGTTCAGATTTTGTCTCAAGAGGAGGTCCTGCTGCACCTTCTTGACATGGCTCAGAAATCTGCTTACAGGTTAGAGAAGATGCATGTACATATGCAGTCATCTTCATATGAAGTTTGAAGTTTACACACTGTACACTGTGTTTTCTCAGATACTTTGATAGTATGGCCACCAGCAAGATTTGAAGCTGCAGTTCTTACCAATATTTATTTATTTCAGAGATTATAAAGGTAACATAATTGAAATGCATACACAATGTTGACAAAAGTATTGGGACAATTGTCCATTACACCAGCAGGGACAATACATAGACAACTTTGCAGCTATAACAGCTTCCACTCTTCTGACATGGTTTTCCACGAGATGTTGGAATGTTTCTGTGGGAATCTTTTGCCCATTCATGCAGCAGAGCATTTGTGAGGTCAGGCACTGATGTTGGATCAAAAGGCCTGGATCACAGTCTCTGTTCCAGTTCATCCCAAAGGTGTTGAATGGGGTTGAGGTCAGGACTCTGTGTGGGCCAGTCAAGTTCTTCCACACCAAACTCATCCAGCCATGTCTTTATGGGCTTTGCTTTGTGCACTGGAGCACAGTCATGCTGGAATAGAAAAGGACCTTCCCCAAACTATTGCCACAAAGTTGGAAGCATAGCATTGTCCAACATGCCTTGGTGAGCTGAAGCATTAAGATTTCCCTTCAGTGGAAGTAAGGGGCCCAGTCCAACACCTGAACACACCACACCTAGATTAAATAATAAAGAGGTGTGTCCCAATGCATTTGTCAATATAGTGTCCTAATAATACCACAGTAGTTGCATAGAACTGAATGTCTTTAACAGCCCTGGCTTTATATGTATGTATAGGAAATAAGTACATAAGATGTAAATTTTTTCAGAGCTCTTCAAAACTGTCAGCATTTCTACTTATCTTTTTTGAAGTATAGGGATCAACAAAGTTGCTCATCCTGTGCACATCATGGATATCTTGACCCAACTTTATGACAATCAAAACAAACAGCAAATATCTGGATATTGTATTTTTATTTCTGGATCTTCTAAACCATCATAAGCTGAGTATTTTGTATATAGTCTCTGTTCTCTGTGCACCATAGTATACGACACACCAATACCTCTAACTTTAATTCATTTCAAGGTAAATGCAGGAAAACATAGGCAACTGTGTGACTCCTAAATGTTTGCTCCATCCTGAAAACCGTTATGGATGGAAGAGACATGAATGTATGGTCAGGATGCAACCACACACACCCCTCCAGCTCCTCCATTTCCCTGTTTTTTCTGGCTTCCTCCACCTGTGAAAGAGCCCTCATGCTGCTGTGGCAGACTGGCTGTCAGACCTTCATTCAGATTCCATGGAGGAGGGACACTCAGTTTCACTGGCTGCACCTTAACCCTGCACCACCTGGGTACACCTGGACCTAATTGTGTGTGTGTTTGTGCCTTTGCTCATGTACCACTGAGGGCTTTAGGTGCCAAACTGTCCACCAGCGACAGAGACTGGTAGTTCTTCAAAATACAAAAAGTAGGTAGTGTTAGTAGAAATGGATGAAAGCTGATATTCATGCTCTCAGAGGCATCACGTTATTCCTACTTTAGATTATTCACACCTGTCAGTCTCAAACCATTGTTTATGTCAGAGTTTACCAGAGACTGATGAGTCACAGGGCCCTCTATTACCGCAAACTGATTTGGCACATGCTTTTCCAGTATTTGTGTGTGTGTGTGTGTGTATCCTGTAAGCCCTTTGACATGCATTGGCAGATACACACACCTTCCTTGACAAGCTAGTGCTGTACTTTTCTCACCCCAACAAGAGAATACAGGCTTGAATAAGGATTGGATTACAAAGGCTTTTAGCCCAGTAAAGCCTTTTCCTGGCCACGATCTCTGGACCCGGGGATCCACTTTCCCCTCAGAGCGGCCTCAGGGTTATGATTAGAGGCGGGGAGGGATGAGATTGGGTTGCTGGCTGCCCTTGTCTGCTATGTGATTGAATGGCACTTGGGCTATTGTGATCCACAATGTAGTGGTGAGTACCAGCACACTTCTTTTGTGGGTTGTAAGTCAATACAGTTGAGTGATGGAGGTGTTACGTGTGTGTCAGGCTTTCCACATAAAGACCTGAGCAGCTCACTATCATTTTCAGACTCGGGCACTGAACTGACATGGAAAATTAAAGGGTTCATTCACCCAAATTGATTTTAAAAAAACGTACTTCTAAACGTGTCAAATGAAATTCTGTTCAACTCCATTGCACTGGAGTGGACGCCCTTTAAAATCTACGAAGATGAAGTCAAGTCAGTTTTCTTTGTCAATATTATATGGTAATATTTAACCCAGAATTACAAATCACCAATTTGTCACAGAGTGCTTTACAGTCTAACTTTGACCATCATTTGTGTTCCCTTAAACCCCTTCGAGTGGAAAGAAAAGAAGAGAAACCGAGGAGAGGGTTTGTCTTCTTGTACTTACATTAAAAATAAGCTAAGTTGGAAGCTGGAGTTGGAACAAGTTTGGAAGCTGGTATCAGATGTTTGATTTTGTGTTTCAGCGTGGAGCTCCACTGTGCTGCCCTGACCCTGCTCTCTCAACTGGTAGTTCAAATGGTGAACTCAGACCTTCAGGTAAAGACTGACTGTGTACTAATGATCCCTCACCTGGCGCAGAAAGGTGTGATGGCAGCTTTTTGTTAAATTACATTTGACAGCTGGTCTGATGTGATGTGTTTTGTAACTGTTCATAAGGTTTTGTTGGATCCTTGAAAAGTATAAAATCCAATATTGTTAATTTTATTATTATTATAAATTCTGATTATTTTTATGCAGTTTGATTAGCTTCAGTATCACTTATAAATGTGTTTTGGGGAAACATTTGTGACCACACAGTAACAAAACTACACAACAAAACCAGCATAGAAGTTGGGGGCTGATGTGATGTGTCTTCTCATCAACAAAATAGCTACTTTTAGAGGTAATAAGTTTAAATTGTTTTATGTAAATGTTACTTTCATCTGTACCTGTGAGTGCAACTTCAACGAAGCCTCTTTGAAGTTTGTTGAAAATATCGAATTCGACACCCTTTGCTTTGTGCATGAAAATACTCAGATTAGGAGCTTTGAATTCAAAGGTATTAGATTCACATGGAGAAAAACATTAAACTGCTGTAAAAAGCCACCAGCTCATTTACCTCTGATTTTCTTTTATATCCTTAGGACTTTTCCCCCCAGTATGTATAATAGGTTGGAATTTACTTTCATAATAATCTTTAAAAGTCTTAAATTGAACTTTTTGAAACCTGCAGAAATCCTACTGGTAGCTTAACTTTGTGCTCTCTGCCCATAACACAAGACGTCTTGTCACCTTTTCATTTGTAGTTCTGTTATCACCCTTGGTTGAATGTAGAAGGTTAAAAGTTTTACAATTCAATTAACTCTATTTAGCTATTTATTAAGCTGTTTTATATTAAAACCAGCCAGCCATTGCAGCCAGTGGTCTTGTAAGCCAGTTTTCCTCTTTGCAAGTGACAGTAAAAAACAAAACAAAATATGTTGTAGACTTTCAACTCAGAAACCAAATCTTTTTGGACGTTTCCTTACCAAGAAGTCATCATGTGTGACCAAAATAACAATGCTGAGACAACCATCTGAATTTGTTGTAATGGGGGTGATTAAAAGTCATCATATCTCAACCCAGCTGAACAGCTGTGGGAGCTTTTGAAGTGATATGTCATATCATATGCTCTGCACCACCATCATCAAATCACCAAGCACGTGAATATCTATTGAAAGATGCTGTTCACAGAGTCTCTGCCCAGTAGCACTGAAGCTGTTCTGTAGACTCGCATTGGACCAGCACTTTACTGACAGCCTTTCTATTGGCTTTTCCCTTTGTTTGTCACCTACCTTCATCATTTTATGGCCCCATCCAATCAAAAATAGGATGTTTCCCCACCATCAAATCATCATGTGTGATCAAAAAAGGACTGCGGAGAGCAAGTGTACATTTTGACACGTTAAGCCCATGTTCATCAGACTCATTCTGTGTGATACAAGTAACTTTGCTGAAGGGACTGACTTATTAAAAATACTCCTGTAAACTTTTATTCTTGTGTTTCTGATCTGTCTGTCATCCAGGGTGCGAGTGCAGTGACTTGTTTAGCTCAGTGGGGGGTGCTGGTATGCTCATGCTGCAGTGAGGAGCAGCCAATGGAGGTGAAGCTGACGGCCGCCAAGGTGTTGGTCAACTGTACAGCCACAGTGCTGAGCAGCCCTCACCTGCCACTGGGTGGGTCTTAGTTATAGAACCACTTGAGGAAATTTTTACCTCTCAGGCAGTCAAGATAAATATCAACAGAACAGAGTGTCAGCAGTAGAAGTCACGTTTGTGTAAAAAAATAAATAAATAAAGAAGATTCTTTATGAAATCATCATGTTCTGAAAACAGTTAAAGGGCAAAAAACATCATCTTGTGACTCAACAGTTTTTG
Source organism: Scatophagus argus (assembly GCF_020382885.2). Lineage (NCBI taxonomy): Eukaryota > Metazoa > Chordata > Actinopteri > Scatophagidae > Scatophagus > Scatophagus argus. The sequence goes on from NC_058502.1 coordinate 19,795,811, forward strand.
TGTCTGTGTGTATGTCAGGTCTGTCCACTACAGTTTCTCTGTGGAAGAGTCTGTTTACGCTGCTGCAGGATGAAGACCAGGAAGTCCGAGATTCAGCCTCCGACTTCATCTGTATGCCAACACCTCTTCTCAGCACAGGTACACCCTCACTTACACACACACAGGTCTGTGTAAATACACTCTCATAGACTATGCAGTATACCATACCTGATCAGCACATATATAAATCCATGGTCCATGGTGCTCCCGATATGCACGTTTGATGACTTGGAACTTACATACACGCTCACTCAAACACATGCTATGTGGCTTAAGGTCAGTGAACTTCCACTTAACATAGTTTATGGGGGGGGGTTGTCTTTCATTGTTTAGGGAATGTTTGAGGTCTGTTTTCTGAGAAACTGTATGATGGCAGGCCTTACCAAATACCTCAAGTACACACACACTAATGACAGTCTTATTCCCACAAAGTGCCCACCCAGTTCTCTCTCTCACACACACACTATCAGAGGCCTGACAGCTGCCAGCTCTCAAGTGTCCCTCACAAACAGCCACAGTGCAACTTCCTGTCCTCACAACACTAACTTCCTGTATTTTCCCAGCTTTCTTCCACCCTTATTGTGTCTGTCGCAGCTGATAGTATCTCATAACATAACACAAGACAGCAAAACATGTCCTCAAATGTCTCTGCAGCCCCTCATGGCAACGCTGTTTATGGATAGGAGAGTAGAGTCATGGGGGAAGGCTCAGCTCCAGCAGCGGTTATTTTAGCTGAAATGGACGTGTGACCACAGTTTTAGTTTATCTACTGTCCATTTACGACAACTGAGAAAACTCTTTCCTTTAAAGGCAAAATGTGTTTTATGATCAGGAAAGCCCTTTAAAATTCCTGGATGTGTTTTTGATACCAGGATTTTATCTTAAAGCGATGTGTGTGTGTGTGTGTGTGTTCTATATGTGTTTGTGTACATACGGCCAGACGGGGTCAGATAAGCTGTCAGCTAAATATCAGATAGGATCTCAACAGCATGACGAAGATGGAGAGTTTTTCTCTACTACAGGAAGAGAACACAATAGGCATAATTACACAGTGGGTGTGTGTATGTGTGTGTGTGTGGTGAAAAGAGATTTGGGTATCCTTCTTTGTCCATCCATATTCACTGCTCATTTGGAGATTATGGTTTGTTTGTGTGTGTGTTACTTACCGTAAACTGTGCGTTTGTCCCAACTCTTTTGTGTGACTTCTGTCAACCGGCAACAGTACTAGAAAACCTACTGCAGCCTTTGAACATGCATTGTACTCACAACAGGAATTTAGCACACAGAACACTCAAAGAATAAGTGAGACACTAAATTGGTAATCTTGTATCAAATGAATGAGTGACTTAGCCAACAAAGTCGAATTCCTCATGTAAATGAAAAACAACAGAAAAACCCGAAAGAAATCACATCCCTCTGGCTGTTACAAAAAAAAAAAACCTTCAATTAGAAAAATATGTCATATTTCTACTTTCAAAGCATAAACTTAAGTGATGCTTCCAAACTTAAATACACATCAGTGAGCCAGGAGGACATTTTGGTACTTGGGTAGCTATGGCATTTAATGAAGTCATCATGACTGCATGGTTGCACTTACTGCTGTCACAAGCAGTGTATGACTGTGTGTTAATGCATGGTTGCCAACTTCGTCTACGTCGTCTACACTACGTCCACGTTTCCATTTTAGGGCAGACTTATAAAACAAAAATGATCTCCATCCAGACAAACGTTTAAGCACAGTTTCTAATTTTTGTCCTTACTAACATGCCTAAAAATACATATCATATGACCATTCTCGTAGAGACGGGACATGTGCCTGCTATCGGAGAGAGAATAGATGGTCTGCTCTGCAGTTGGTCGTTTAGCTGCAGAAAATACTTACATTCACCTTTTTCTTTCTTTTTATACTTTGTATTTTACATTAACAGTATCAGGGCTGGTAACGTCAGTAACACAAAATGTTCATTACTGATCTTCAGAGTTACTTTGGAGAAAACCTGTTCATTGGCTGTTCGTTATTCAGTACAGCTGCACCTAGGCTGCAGAGTTCTGCTTTGTGTTCAGAAATTGATTTCGAGAATGGTCAAGAGCTCAAGTTACTCTTAAAGTTCTTCACCACGATGGCAGACCTGGAGTTTGATTTCGGCAGTTGGATACCTTTGGCTTGGTGACCAGCAGATTGGCTCCCTGCTGTCAGGAAATGGACACGGACTAGCCTGACATGCTATTCCACACCATAGCTGTATAGTGCAATGCTGTGCCAGTGGAAAAACAACATGACTGTGTGTTTGTGTGTGTATGTGTGTGTATGTGTTTGTGTATGCCTTTCCCATTCCCAGCCAGCCAGCTAGTCCGCCCATGTTTTGTGTGTGTGTGTGTGTGTGTTTTATGACCTGCTGTTGCAGAGTCAAGTATCTGAGGTGTTAGCTGCTTCAGATGGAGGTGACGACCCTCAGGCCCTTTGATATGGAGGACAGTGGAACATAAGACTCGTTCTGCTACACCCACACACACACTCACACAAAGGGACAAAATGCAAAACGCAAAACACTCATCCCCCGTTAGAAAGAAAGAAATTTAAATTTCAAATGTAATTTACATTTGTAAATCTGCTTGAATTTAATCCCAAAATAGAAAATAGCTCAGTATTTGGTTTATATTTAGTGACAGCTTAAAAACACGCTGACACTGTTGTGTCTATAAGCAGAGTATTCCTAAAATGCTCAAGTATTCCGTCAAAATTTGGTGAAATCACTCCGGTTAGTTTGGTACATTCAGTATGCTGTACTCTTGGTGTGTTTGCAAGTAGAGGGACTATTTAGTATCACTGGCTAAGACAGTAAATAGCAGATATTCATCATCAAGCGAGAGCAGGACTCACCTTACTTTTATTAAAGTGCATGTGAATGCTTTGCAACTTTTTTGCTTCATGTTAAAAAAAGGATAGATTTTTCTCTTTTAGTCTGACGAAAATATCCTTTGATTTGAGAGCAGGCAAAACCCAAATAAACCACTTTATTGTGTTTAGTGAGAGAAATTTGTGCAGATTCACATCAGGTTAGTCGAGGCTCCTCTTCCCAGAGCTGTGAACCACAGTGGACTCATTGTCTTGGACAGGAAGAGCAAATCTAATTTAACTCAATCCCACCCTCCAATAGCATCATCACCACCACCACCACCACCACCACCCACATGCCTCCAGACTAATTGAGTCTGAAATCAAACTCCACTCGCCCTCACTGGACCTCCAGCACTGTGACAGACTGTGGACAGGAACAGAGGGGTCACTTTATATGTGGAGCACTGAAGGGATTTGGATTGGACGTCTGTGTGTAAAATGGCACTGATTAGAATTCTGATTGAGAAGACAAAAAGGGCTAAGGGGACTGGAACCACCATCAGTCACACAACAAAATTTTTGTTGATTACATATCAATTTGCAATGAGTATTATCCCATGAAAAGCTGTGACAGTGGGACAGAAGCAGAATAAAAACACAACTTGCAGACTGCAAATTAAAGCAGGATATAATAAATCCTAGATTTATTAGGTCATACAGATCCATAGATTCCTATAATGAGGCTTGTGTGAATTGTATTAGTATTTACTATAGGTGGCAAAGCAGTTCACAGTCAGTGGACTCCTCCACCGGGTATCTTCTGGAATATCGACTTCCTGCTCCCATGGATGTGAAATGCCCTAAAATAGGAGGCTTATTTTCAATATAATAAAACTTAACAAAACAGATATTGAACAGAGAAGTTGTCGAAAATTGATTGGAAAACTGACTTCAAACATCATATCATTGTGGCAAATAATAATAAAAAAACAAAAGACCGAAAGCTTTGATCAGCCATTACCCTGATTTACACTTTGGCTTTTGTACAAATAAATCCATTAAGACATTTCATATGTGTGCTTCAAAATAAAAAATCAACAAAACAAAAAGGCAAAGGTCATGCTTGAGAAATCATATGAGATCAGACTGAATCACAATAAAAAAGGGATCGGATAAGAATGGAATAATAATAACCACACAGTCTAAGTCTTGGTAAAAGCTTGTTTAATGACTGTGTGTTTAGTCTACCTTTAAAACAGAAAGTGTTGTATTCCGGAGAGTAAAAGGCGGCCTCGGGGATATTAGATATTTACTGTTAGCATGCTTTTGTCCCCTTTATTTCCAGTCTTTGTGCTAAGCTAACAGGTTGCTAGTGATAACCTCATGTTTGCTGTGCTGACATGAGAGTGGTATCTAACTCCTCATCTAGCTTTCCACCAGAACGTGAAAGCGCATATTTCCCAAAATGTTGAACTGCTCCTTTAAATAAAGCAGCTTTTCCATCAATATATATGTAATTCCTAAATTATTTCAAATCTCCCATCCTGCTTTTTGTTTGTCAGTCATACTGAAGTAGAGTTCAACTCTCTTCAAAAATGCAGTCGTGGCCACACACCCATACACACACACATGCTGACCTTTTTTTTTTTTTTTTTCAGGCCGTTCTCAGTGAATCATTATCAACCAGCTTGCCTTGGGTGACCTACTTACAATAAAGCCAACAAATGTCTATGCAGAATATGCCATTCAAGTGTCCTTTCCCCCCGTTTTCATTCATTTACAGTGGGTGATGCAGATGAATGGACGTGAACGACCTGACAGTGCTGACAGCCATTTATTTTGGCGCAGCACTCACTCAGCCATTAAACCTGGATTTGTTAGTTTATGTTGGCTGGGTCGCTGAACAAGGACGAGAAAAGCGTTGTGTCACTAATTTGAGAAGAAAGCAAAACAAAACAAAACAAAAAAAAACAGAACTTGGAGGAACTTGTTGCTTTTAGAGAATTACTCAACTTTTGATTTGCAGCTTTAACCTTTACTTTTGGAATAAATAAGCAGTTATTTCACCCTCCAGTGAAAACACACCAGCAGAAATGGTGTTTTTGCTTCTTTCGACATGTTTAACTGAAAGGGCAGCATGGGGAATGAGATTTTAATGATTTAGTGGGTGGTGTGAAATAAAGTCACGTCTGCAGTAATGACTGCTGTCTGCACGCTGTGCTGAAGCTGTGCACTCACTGCAGTCCAAAGCAGAGGGTCGTGGTACTTGACTTTGGTCAGTTTTGAAGATGTGTTTCACAGCTCAGACTGAGTTGTCCTCATCATACATTTTCTCATATTGTGATTGATGATAACAGCAGCTCGAGGAAGCTCTAGAATTTGCTATAGCTGCCGCTGTTCTGACTTCTAAACACCACGCTAACACTTTAGTTGTGACAGCTTTCATGTACTAGAACTGTTATATTTTGTCCTGATAATTTCCTCACAGAAGCAAAGAGAGAAAGAATATTTTGGACTTATCTTGTCAAAGGTAAACAAAAAACAAAACAAAAAAACAAAATTGCTAATATTTCTTTACCATTTCCAAGATGAGACAAGAAATGACACACTGCGTTGTTCTTCTCTTTAAGGTCACCGTCTGAATCCATCAATCAGTTTTCACCTCCTTCGTGCTGTGTTAGCCAGCCAGTTTTACATTTTGTGGAGATTGTGATGTCAGATTTGATTTTAACTTCACACTAACCTTATCAAAAGAAAGACAATGTCGCCGTCTTTTTTTGACGTAAGCGTTGGGGTTGACAACAGAAAACCAGACAACATAAAGCCATAAGTACTGTTTACGTGACGGACACTTAATTATGTCTGAATAACACAGCACAGCACTTTTGAAGGGGCTCTTTGCACATTTTGCACAAAAACTTTAGTGTAGTTGTCACAAGGAGGACTACTCAGCCTGTGAAAGCAGTTGTGTCATTTCTTCTGCGGATCAGGAGGATCCATCTAAAGTTTTAAAATGTAACCATGATGGTGTCATCATAGGATCTCGATTAAAATCTGGTATTGAGTTGTATTATAGGAAATGTAGTATCCAGTGTTTGTGGAGCTTGCCCCGTACTAGGCCCAAATATGCTGCATTTGAGTTGTACTCGTAAGTCGTAACTCCGGACTAACTCTGTTAAAACGGAGTTGGATGCCTTCTATTTGCCACAACAGAAGATGGCGTGTTTCTAATGTTATTCAGCCATTGTTGTGATCCAACATGGACCTACAAGCAGCACCAGTTGATACAAAACACGTTACGCAGTATTTCATGCCTAACAAGACAATAGCTATATGCCTATCGACAGCAGTAAGACAGTGTTGTGTATTCAACTCACTAAATTGGACACAAAAAAGACAAAAGCGCTAAAAACATGCAAAACCACAGCTTTTATTTACAGTCAGTGCTTTGGGCAGCCATCTTAGTTTATAAACTCGGTGTCCTCTGAGGCTGACAGAGTTGCTGATTTGAAATTCTGACTTCGGGTGGCGTTCATCGGAAAAAAACTCAGAAAACGACTTCCGAATGCAAATCGAATGCAGGGAAAGTCAGGACCTCTCAGCGTCTGGTGCTCTGCGCTCTTTGTCTCATGTCTCATTGGAAAACAGATAGGAGCCTCTGTAGGCTCCCTGTTGAGGCAGCTATTGGCTTGTATTTGTTCCATTGACTGAACTAACCACTGACCGGGTTCTTGACAAATGCTGCTACTGTGAGCTCCAGCATATTCTCAGACCATTATTTTTATGGTAATGCTCAACATTCACACATTTTTGTGCTGTTATTATTCGAAGCTGTGTTTCCTGTTGATGATGTTGTTGTTGCTCTTGGTCTCCACACTCCCTGTTTCTCGTCAGCCACCAGAGGAAGTCAGGGCTGTAAAGTGTGTGTTTTTATTTCACACCTCCGTCTCTATCTCGCACCTATGCTTCCTGGTGTCTCGGCTCCACTCTAGCGTCTGCCCACAGATGCTCCGAGTGAGGAAGAAAGTTTGTTCCTTTGTTCTTTTTTTGAAGGTGCGTGTTGTGAGTGTTTTTCTGTTGTTGGGTGGAAGTCTTTTGGGTGGATTTTCTGAAACCCCAACACCCACTGAGATCACAGTCTTTGTCCAGGCTGTATAGAATAAAGACATGACAGTGGGGCAGAGCAGGTGTAGCTGAGGGACCTGTACAGTACTATATTGGCAGGTTGGAATGGGTGTAGTTGAAGCAGTAAGTGAAAGGTGGGTGGCTGAGCAGACACATGAACTCCCAGTACAGTGAACATGATGACACCAGTGAATGGATGAGTGTGGGGCGGGAAGTGTTATCTCTCATTTCACTGCCCTGACAGCCCGCCGTAATCGCCCCCCCGTACCCCCCCTTCCACTCCATAGGACATCTGACCCCCCACCCAGCTGCAGAGGCTGAGTAAGGATTTACTGAACAGCGATGGTCTCTTCACACTCTTAATTTAATTCGGTGACTTTAATGGCACGACTGTTGATCGGACACAATGAGGCTGCAGCACTGTGCAGAACCTTGATATTCCAAAACCAGTAAACCATTTTAACCTATATTGTTGTTCCGTTGTACTGATAGTTTGTAATCACTGATGTTCTACATTGTAGCACATTCAGTCCTTCATAAAAATCCTCAGAAAAATTTGTTATACATACACTGTTCATATTGATCTGTGTTTTGTCAACAATCACTTTAAACAGACTATGCAGTGCACTTATGCACAGCCGTTGTGTAGCACAGCAGAATATTGAGTATTGCCCATGATGATATGAAGGCTGGTAACAAATAAAGCCAACTGCGGTGAGAAAGCAGAGATGCAGGTTGCACACTGTAAGCTCTTCAGCTCTTGTGCCAAAGCAAGAGGAAGAGCACACAACTCAGTGTCACTCTGACAAAACAGTCAGTGCAGTGCAGTGAGTCAGGGGCATCCCGCTGATGAAACTGCATGAAAGTGCAGGAAGAAGACCAAGAAGCAAACCACAACCCGCACTCCTATGCGAGCAAGTATGACAAGCAAACACTCATCTGGTCTAAATAAAGTTCACCTCACTGGCTACAACGCTAGTAGCAAGCTAATATTAGATAGCCGATCCTGAACTAGACTGTTTGCTTACCATTCACAGACATTGTAAAGGGGAGGAAATGACTCAGGATTAGTTTGCTTTTGTATGAGATAAGATCAACATCTAAAATCTCACAGTTGTGTGTGTAAGTTGTTCCTTGTTTTTGTTGGACTACTTTTTCACCTTTATTTACCTTTAAATCTGACAGTGGAGAGATGACGAGAAATAACGGGAGAGGGGCGGAGGTAATGCAGCCAGACTCAAACTGTGGATGCTGGGTTGCAGGATTGTTGAACCATGTTGAGTCATTGCACTGTGGGACAACAGTACACATCAGCATCACCCTCAGAAAGACTTTTTCTAGTGTGCATACTGTGGCTTGCTATGGTTCCCTTACATTTACATATAAAGCACTATCTAAAAATGAGGTTGAGTCCTTAATAAGGAAGCCAAAGAGCTACATTCACTTTAAGAAAAAATATTAAGAAGCTCAGAATGGTTTAACTGTTACACTGTTTCCACAAGCAGCACAAGGTTAAGTTTTTCCCTGACACTCCTGCCCTGCCCAGCTCAAATGTACTAGAAGAGTGCCAGTAGATGTAGCGTGTGCCAGTGGATGCCAACTGCACAACACACACACACACACACGGCCTCACCCCTTTTTATTCAAACCTGTCCATTCGCCAGCTGGCACTGATATTGTCATCTGCAAACACAAGATTGTCTGACATCAACTCATACAGTCTTCCAATGCAAGCAGAACTTACTCAGGAATAAACTCATGCCAGCACACACACACACACACACACACTACACATGCAATGCACATGCCAGTAACACTGTGAAAGACAATCCCCTTGAGAAAAGGACTATTCTGCGCCAAAAGCCAGAGGAGGGAAATCGCGTTAAGCGACGTGTGAAACCTCCGTAGAAAAGTAGATAAATTGAATGCAGCTAAAATTTCCTATTATGTTCCTATTATGGGGGCTGCAAAGGCTTGACATCAGAGGCAGAGCTGTCCCAGAGAGAGGCGGCTTCTTGGTAAAGAAAGGAATTTGTCACTCAAGCTCCCAAACTCTTAAATCTCCTCTAATACGGTACAATCAGCAGCCTCTAATGTTCACAGACCAGACTCCCCTCTCCGCTCAGACTTCAGGCTCTGCTTCGATTTTACGCCTCTTCTCTGAAGAGGAAAAACAATCTGGGTTCCCAGCACTGAGTGTGTGTGTGTATGCATGTATGTGTGTGTTTTCTTTTTTTTTTTTTTTACTGTATGTGTGCTGATGGGGGTCCATATACCTCCATACCCTCCCTCCCTCCCTCCCACCTCTCTTCCCATAGTGGTAGTGTTTTGGCTAGTGGCTCTCAAAGCCTTTTGAAGTCTCTGGTGTTATCTGGGTGTCAGCTGTGGTGCGGATGGTCAAGGTGGGAGAACAACACTCTCACACAGTCACAGACACACAACCTCTGTGTCAGATAGTTGCTGCATGGACAACTGGAGTCGTTAAATGAAGTCATATGTTATGTTTTCCCTCTGTTTGAAGTGTGTGTGTGTGCTCATGACAGGCCTGCCCCTCAGTGTGTGTGTATGTGTAAAAGCATTTCATCAACAGATGACTGCTTGTAAGAACTGAAAAAATGAATTTAGTCACTACATGTAAAAAAAAAAAAAAAAAAGTCCATTCATTAACACATAAACAGGAAGCTAAGGGCATGTTTAAATTCGCTGCACATCTGTATTGGTGCAACAAGCAGAATAGTTTTGAATCCGCTCACACACTCAAACACACACACACACCCTGATCGTGGTTGGGTATGTGAGTTATAGTTTTGTTTCCCAGAGGGCCATCCAAGCTCAGAAACGACACACATGCGCACACACTCACACTAAGTTTGGAACATAGCATTAGCCCCGTTAAACTCTGCAAGCACCAACGGCTTCATACACTCAGGAAACAAGGTTACTGAGAGAAATTGGGTGAATTGTTTACATGCAGATGCCCATTAGTTAGATTGCTAGTCTTTACTTCATATTTGATAACCTTGAAGCCTGTAGAGGGTTTTTCCGCTGGGAAACTTAATTTCAGTTTGTCTTTTAATTAGACCATGGAGACAATACTGACTCTATATCATGCACAGCCAGTCTTACATATACACAGCATGGCCTAGAAATCTGTTTACCGCTGCAGAAATCTAGACACAGTAATTCTAACTGCTAATATATGATCATTGAAAAGAAGAGATGTCCAACAGCTAAGTTCGGACTTAGCCTTTTTATATTGTAGGATAATTAAGTGGTGATGTACACGTCGCTACATTAAAGCACATACAGGCTAGTTCATTAGCTCTGTTTTTGAAGGATAGCATAATGGCTGTCGTTATCTGTCGCTGTCACCACTCGTTTGTCATCTGTCAAGTCGCTCATCATTATAAATGTATTAAGTACATTTGTTGTTCATTAATAAAAGGGTTAGGGTTAGCTAAGCTAACTGAGTGCTAACAAACACCAGCCAGTCAGGCATAATTAATGTACAAACATCTAGTAAACTGGAACAGGTGACATCATCCTACCTGTGTAGCAGACTGTATACAGGGACATTTTGTGTTTTGAATCTTATTCAGTGTGTAGTGTTTTGTGTTAAGTGAAGCAGTTCTTTTTGACATGTAGAGTAAACAGCCAGAAGGTGGCGCTCTCATCTTTGTACATACATGCCAAAACCCTGAGTAAAATGATTCTGTGTAGACTGCCAGAGTGTAACACATAACATGTTCGACTACATAATTAGTAAAATGTCTCATTTACCCAATAGGTCTCCACATATTGAAAAGTGAGAAAATGTTTGAGCTGTAGTCACACCGCCTGTTCTTGAGTCCTCCAATCACAGCCACTGCACAGCCACATGATCTGATTTTTCTTTGTTGCTCATTCGATTCGATTACTTATTTAATACTTAAATAACGGCATTAGAATTAATTTACACCAAGTTACACTGACTTGAATAAATCGAGACTACCAAACTAAATGACAAGTGACGGCTGATATCCTCCAAAAATGTCCAGTTTGCTGTTGATGACTTCACGTTCCCTTAGCATGACTTTCAGAAAACATGTCTTCACTTTTGAGATTTTGAACTCTGAAGTCTCTTTTTAGTCACAACCTCTTACCTCATTTTGACCTTGAGCATAACCCTTATCTCAGCGCTGACGGCCTCTGGTCATTCCAAATCTGCACTGTAGACTGAAGGTGAAGCAAGACCAGCCACTGCCTGGTTGACTCAGTCTGCTAATGACATGGCCACTGCAATGGAAGCCATGTGAGGGAAAACTGAACAAAATCGCATGTACCCAAGCTGTTTGTAATTTGTAAAACAAAGATCATTTCTGATCACTGAGCATGCTTGTATTTTATTCGTTCATATTCTGAGTGAGTTCGGTACTGCTTACTGTGCAACTGTAAACTTTGGCATGTCTTTAATAGAGTCCTGTTGACATGAACGTGTGGTCTCTTCTATCCTGACATGTGGCAGGTGTCTCCGTGTGTCCTCCGGTAGCAGTGGACTCGGGCGTGGGTCTCCTGTGTCGGCTGTTTGAGCTGTGGGGACAGGTACCGGCGGGTGTCCTCACTCTGACAGAGTGGCTGCTGGGAGAAGAAGAGGCCAATGGTGAAACAGTTGCAGACGAAGCTTGCGGTCTGGTGAGACACTGTCATGTGGCTTTGTGACCATAGTGCAGAAACATACCGACAGCTAACATTGTTACAGAGTCATACAGGAACATCGCAAACAGTACAAGGAACAGCGAGATATTTGCAGAACACTGAACTATGTGTACCTGCGATGATTTCCATCAAGTGAAACCGGTGACAGATGATGACTGACGTGGTTTCATTTTCTACAGAGATTGTTCATTGACTGGTCCTCAAGAACCAATTTGATTATCAACTGATTTTGTAAAATCTAAACTCACCACTAGTTCCTCTTCTTAAGGCGCCTGGCAACAGCTGACCAACTGTTGAAGGAACAACATTTCAGTGTGGCTGAGTTTCATAACAAAAGACTGGTTGACACTATATTAATCCTGTGATTCAGGTTGGTTTAATACGCTGTCTGTAAAGTGTGGGGTCACAGGTGCAGACAGCACTACATTTAATGTTCCTCTCTTCCTGCTCTTGTTTTGTTCTGCTCACAGTGGATGTCAGAACAGCTGAGTGCTTTAAGCCAGTTTACCTGTTTACTTTTGGTTCCTATTTAGTTGGTTGTTTCTTTCAACTCAAAGTAAATGGTTGTAGCTTCTAAATGTCTTTGCCTGTAAAATGCATGGCACGGTACTCTTGAAGCTGTACTGGTCAATATTTAAGCACTAACTTTGGGTCATATGGTAATGTGTGATGCACAAGGTGTGGCAAGCCTACAGAGGGAAAGATAAAAGCAAATGAATGTTGAACTTTTATTAGCTGGTCATAAGTACAAGTCCAGATGCTGATGTCGCTCTGCGTCTGTTAATGTGTAAATAGGCAACAGCTTGCTGGCAAGTCCATCACCACACTTTTATAATAGCTGATTAATCAGTTAGTCAGTTCAAAGAAAATTAGCTGCCAACTATTTTGATAATGGATTAATCATTTCAGTCATTTTCCATGTAAAAAAAAAAAAAGTCAAACGTTTGCTGTTTCCAGTTAGTTTCTTAATATGGGAAATTGCTGCTTTTCTTTGTCATTTATGATAAGAAATGAAGAGTCTTTGGGTTTTGGACTGTTGCTTGGACAAAGAAGCAATCTGAAGATGCCACTTGACTGTGGGAATGCCTTATAGACTAATCGATTAATCACTTAATCGTGAAAATAATATTTAGTTTTAGCCCTACTACTACTACTGCTATTATATAATGTGTTGTTTTCACAGCTTGTTCTGTTGCCATAAGTGGCCAAAAAACCCAGGACATCCAGTAAATTGCCTCCCATTTTGCTTGTGACCAGGATGAAGAGGACTTCCTGTTCGAGAAGGGGGATCTGAACCTGTGGGCTGAGCCGGTGCAGTGGGTGAAACTGCTTCACAGACACCTGGGCTCCCTCATCCTGACCTTCAGGCAGGCTACAGGAGGTGCAGGACTCGACCTGGTGCACCAAATCCATACTCTGTCAAGTCGGGCCCAAGCCAAGGCACTGAGCTCCCAGCAGGCCCTGGACTCCCTGCCTGCACTGCCCCAGTTCTCCTGCACCATGGAGCACGCCCGGCTAGTGCTGCGGCACCAGAGGGCCACTCTGGCTCTAGATGTTCTTGACAGGCTGAGGTAGAGGAGTCAGCTATGTCTGCCTTCAATTAGACCAAATTTTGAATTTTAGGAAAGATGTGTTAAATTCCACCGCAGATTGGCTTTGTGGTCCAGTCTTTTTATTATCCAATCAAGGGAATGACAGAAACAGCTTCTTTTTTTTTTACTCTGTACTTAACTCTGACAAATGTTGTCCTCACTGAGTACAAAGTGAGCTTAAACTTTTATGATGACTGTTCCTCGATGGCTTTTAAATTAAATATTATGTCAGAAATTACAACATTTTTGATTCTAGTGTTCTGTTCAAGTTCAGTGTCTCACTTCAAATAATAAAAATGGACACTGATAATATTATCACTGTGTGAATATGTGTGGAGAAATCTTAAGCCATAACAGTAACTGAGGCTGAGCGAGTGAAAACCAGCGCTCCATGCACTGTTCTCTTATCAGTGGGAATGTGTCACACGACAAACTTCAACAGTGTCAGTACTGAGCACGCAGAGCGTCCTGCTTTCTCCACGTCCAGCGGGGGATTTAAGGTCGGAACAAAACAACTCGGCGCCTAAAGCTTCGAGCACCAGCTTCAATGGCGCGATTGTGCAGCAGCCGAGCTTTATGACTGAGACATGGGATTGTGAAAGCAAGTGTTCTCTCTGACACGTCACCAGAGTTGTATTTCAGTATATGCTCTGACTCCTACTGTATGTTTATACGAGGTGTTATTTTCCTGTGATATTTAATTTACTGCAGGATTCTTCCCATTGGACTGTGTTTTTATGCTTCCCTCTACTTTTCCTGGTTATGTAATTAGGACAGCACAATGGACTACTGTCCTCTGTGTGTGTGTGTGTGTGTGTGTGTGTGTGTGTGTGTGTGTACACATGCGTAAGAATATGTGCGTGGATTCATGCTGCCCTCTCATACAGCTGGACCCTTCTCCCTCTCTGGTAGCCATGTTCCCTGTTACAGTAAAACTGACGTAATGTTTTGGAACAGCTCAACATCCCCCAATAAAAACAGAGCCGTGTGATGGGAGAGCGGTTTCTGCGGACGAGGACATGTTCAAGGGATTTCTCAGGAGCCTCTCCTCATCTGTCCTTCACATTAAACTATTTATCACAACTTCCAAAGCGCAAATAGTCCCGGGGCAGCCCTCAGCCTAATTTTAGGGTTGGTAGTAGTAGATTCCAAGCTCTTATGTCACTTGTTTTTCGCCTGTTGCTATTTTCTTTTTTTTTCTTTTTTTCTTTTTCCTCACTCCCTTCTTCTCCAACCAAACCATTCAGCACAATATTGAATCATATCACAGAAAGAAAATCATTTTTATAACCACACTAAAAATTATGATCCAATATGGAAAAGACTTAATGGTAACCAGTGTGTCAGAAACTGGTAGTTTCTTTTGATATGTGTTGTGCAAAGTTTTTCACCCTCCTGACCAAAATATCTGCCTTGCGCAGCCCTGTTGTAGAGCCCCATCCGTCTGCTGCCAACTCTGCAATTTTTCCACTGTGGTTTTTGAAACTTGACATGACTCCAACAGCAGAGTGGAGTAGTTTGACATTTTCATGTGAACATTCTGCCATCCTGGGAAGGTTACATCATGCTGAGACAGGGGCAGCTTAATGGCAACCGCACTGCACTCTTTGTCTACAGAGGAAGGTCTGTGGTGACTGGGTGGCTTTGTCGAAATGACCAAAACATCCCTAAACATGGGTGCTTCTCTGTGACTGGAACTCTATTTTATCCTCTCTGTGAGAAGAGGAGACATAAAGACTCCACATTTAGGAGGATGACATTATTACAGCCAAATGGGCCTGAATGTACCTTGAAATTTTTGCTCCAGCTCTGCTCGGCAGGTGGCGCCACAGTCTGTACCTGTCAGTTCCCATTTTGCTCTCATGGGGGCAGTGTTGCTCTGCTGTACCACATGAAAACCGCATTCCTGCAGTCTGGGCTCTGAGATTGGGAAAACAAGTTGGGGAGGTACTTGGAAGAGAGGCTTAAAAAGATTTAACCAAAGTAAATCCATTCTGTGTTTATAACGACTCCACATGTTGTGCTTCAGGAGTGACATTTCTAATCTAAAGGTGAAGTCAACTGTTTGAAGTTTGACACAATACTAAAGTAGGTCATGTGAGCACAGTGGGCATGAACTCGCCTGTTTTCCATGTCTGGTAGACTGGAATAGGCTGCTGTTGCACTGTGGATGTCGATTATGCAACCAGTGGATTCTAAAAATTGTAATGCACTCTGCCTGGACTCCTCTCCTCTCATACTTGTGGTCTCACCCCATCCACATGGAGAGAGAGAGAGAGAGGGAGAGGCAGAGTTTCCTTCCATTACAAATACATGTGGCAGCTTCCAAGTGTGGTGGTCCAGAGGCTTGAGGGGTGGCCTGTCACTGGTAGGTCGCTGGCTCAAAACCCCGGGACTCTGCTGGCAGGTAGAGGGTGTCTGGGAAAGCTCTTCATTTAAATTCAGCCATGGAGCTTTAAGGTAAGGCAGCCTTCCTTACACCCAGTCCCCTCTTCTCACCACACTGCTTCATTAGAAGACCCAGGTGTGTGTGTGTGTGTGTGTGTGTGTGTGTGCATGGTTCATTTGCTGGAGAAGGACTTGAATGCATGCATGATAGACGTCCCTTGATGGTTCTACATTCTTTCTCAGCGAGAGTCAACCCCAAAAAGCAAAACCAACTTCCACAAAATTGGTTGTGTGATTAAAACAAAAAAGAAAGAAAGAAAAAAAAAAGTTTTGAGGAGTGTGAGGGGGATTGAGGTTGGAGGGGCTGGGGTTGGATTTCAAGGCGTGGTGTTAAAGAATAGGCGGCCAACCGGTGAATGGAAGGTTTTTTTTTTCGTGAGAGGAGGGGAGGAGGCGGCTCCTTGCAAAAGTTTGCAGAGACTTGCGCTCGCCCCTCCCTGACCACCGCCAGCCTTTTAAACCCTGGCAAACAAGTCAGCGCGCACAGTGAAGCACTCTGGCTCAGCGCTTCTCGAGGGGAGGCAAATAAAAGCCACCTACAACTCAACAATACAAACCTATCCCCCATTTTTCTGCCTTCTTTTACGGACTTAAACTGCACATAAACTTTTAAAGCAACTTTTCTACAACCAAAACCAGTCGTGGCACAAGTTACCGCCCGTCGCATTCAAGGATCCTGGTCGGTCCTCCATGAAAGAGGGAGCGCGGCAGCAAACTTGGGGAAAAGAGATGTCTGCGACCGTCTTGTCTGCCTTCTACGACATGGACATGCTTTACAAGGTAAAACGTTTGATAAGATATGAGGTTAAAGTGTTTGCACTCGGGGACGAAGCACTTCAGCGTAGCGTTTAGCTGACTTAGCGTACATGAGCTTTAGTGGCGTTAGCATGTGCTCAGCTGCAACAAGTTGTAACGTTGTGGGGAGAAAGGTCCGAAACATGACATGCGGACAAAATAGTCCCTGAGTTTGTTGCATTGCTAACTCTTGCCTCTTTTCTGTCCTGCAGCAAGATAAAAGCATGAACATGAACGCCCTCCACATCAACAGCATGCTGGACAAGAAAGCGGTGGGGGCTCCGGTCACGACTACGGGCTCCGGCGGCTCCTTCACGCCAGGATTTTTCCGCAGAAACTCGACTAGCAACGTGGAGGCGATGAACAACGGCAACAAATACTCAATGGGCTCCTACAGCAGCCTGAAGGAGAACACACCGAGCAGCAACAGCAGCGCCACGGCCCTCATGAACAAGGAGAACAAGTTCCGCGATCGCGCTTACATTGAGAACGGAGAACGGGCTGTGCTCCAGCAGAAGCCCGGCTCCCAGATCAACTCCACCCGCTACAAGACCGAGCTGTGCCGGCCCTTCGAGGAGAACGGGTCCTGCAAGTACGGGGAGAAATGTCAGTTTGCTCACGGCTACCACGAGTTGAGGAGCTTGTCCCGCCACCCTAAGTACAAAACTGAGCCGTGCCGCACCTTCCACACCATCGGTTTCTGTCCTTACGGCCCCCGGTGTCACTTTATCCACAACGCAGACGAGCGCCGGCCTGCTCCGGCCGCCAACGCTAACGTGCAGGCGGGTGAGGCCAGGTCGGCTCGGGAGCTGTGTGGCTACGGCCACAGGGAGGTCCTGCCGCCGCAGCAGCTCGGCTACACCCAGAGGGACAGACCAAAGCTTCACCACAGCCTCAGCTTCTCTGGCTTCTCCACCCACCACGGACTCGAGTCTCCCCTGCTCGACAGCCCAACGTCCCGAACCCCACCGCCACCCACCACTGCCTCCTCCTGCACCTCTGCCTCCAGCTTCTACGAGGAGGTGCTTTCCCCCAACTCCGTGTCCTGCATCAACAGTGCCTTCTCCTTCCCCAGACAGGACCATAAAACCTTACTGCCCCTCCTGGCTGTGCACACCCCCAGCAGCTACGCCAACAACCACTCCACCGGTGCCTACTACGGGAACATGCAGAGCAGCGTGTGCCCGCCCTCCCCTCCGACCTACAACATGAGCCACTTGCAGGCGCTGCGTCGCCTCAGCGAGTCGCCGGTGTTCGAGCCTCCTCCCAGCCCGCCAGACTCGCTCTCTGACCGGGAGAGTTATGCGAGCGGGTCCCTCAGCTCTTCCGGGAGCCTCAGCGGCTCCGAGTCCCCGACTCTGGACGCTGGAAGACGTTTGCCAATCTTCAGCAGGCTGTCGATTTCAGACGACTAACCGTGTTATGTTTTCATGTGGATTTATGGACGGGTCAGGCAGGGTGGTAGAGGAGCCAGGCGGTGTCAGTGACTGAGGTTGACTGTCCTTTTAAGCAGAGGATTCCCCGATTAAGCCCCCTCACCCCCAGCCCTCTGTCCCCGTTTCAGAAGGACCCACCCTGCCGAAGTGCCTTTGAGCAAGACAGTGAATCCCTAGCAGCTCCACGGGTGCTGACCCTACTCTGACCTCCCTGGAGGGGGGCAAGAGAAGAGAATTACACCCACAGGGATCAATAAAGCTTCATACAGTTTAAAGTGTCCTTGACCTGGCATTAGTTTAGTATTTTTTTTTTCCTTTTTGTATGTAATATAGCTGTATTAAAACTTAGATAGCAAACAGAAGGCATTCCATCAGTGCCTTGCCCAAGGGCTCATGGCAGCCCCTTTCTCCCTTTTGCTCTATCAGGCAAGCCACACTTTTCCTGGGATTAGATGTGTGGGTAACATGACTTGACAAGAAGAAGAGACTGTAAGCGGTTTTCAGATTTCCTCCCATCCTGCCAAGAATATGCCTTGACTCAAAGTAACAATTTTTTTTCTTTATCAAAGTGTGTCATTTTCTTTCCTCTCTGAAAGCTTCAACTTCCATTCCAGATCTGTCTTCTCTCCCAGCGCCACCCAGTGGTTCGTTTGGTTAGTCTAGTTTGTTGCTTGGTTAAAAAGCACTCTTGAGTTGGGTTTGTTTGGGGAAATCACTGCTGATGGTTGAATATATATTTTTTTAGCTGTTTTTGAGTGATTTACATAGCTGTGCATAACTGGCTATGGACTATTTAACTTATTTATTATCTTGTGAAAAAAGTATAGGCTACATTGGTAATTTGTGTCCATACTGTATTTATCAAGTATGATGAAGCAATAGATCTATATTCTTTTATGTTTAAATTATGATCGCCATTATTAATCTGCATAAAGTGGAGTGTATGTTCTTTTCACAGTAATATATATATTTTGTTTTTTTTTCTCCTTTTTGTAACTTCACTTGGTTATTTTTATTGTAAATGAGTAAAAAAAAAATCTTAATTTAAGAGAACGTATGTGATATTTATTTCATTAATTTTGTTTCCTTGTTTACGTTTATTAAAAAGAAAAGTTTGCGTGATTGCTGTTTGCTCCTGAGGTTGTGTGTCAGTGCTGTAGAAGGTCTCTCTTTTTTTTTTTCTTTTTTTTTTTTTTTTTTTTATAGGAGGATCCCTATTTAGATGTTTCTGTAGAATGTATAAACAGTGTGGTTGTACAGGCCGTCCAAACCTTACTTTTTGTTGATCTAGATCAGACATCAGTGACAAAGAACCCAAGTCAATAAATTAACCAAAAAGTATTTTTTTTTCTCTCTCTCTCTGTTTGCACGAGGTCACACTGTGATTCCAGCCACGTGCTAAAGAATGTAGCAATCCCTTGTGCCCCAGTATTATTGTGTAGTGCCTATGGGGTTCACCATCTTGACATGCCTTAAAATTAACCAAATAAAGTATTTTTTCTTACATGGCATCTTTTATACACAGGTTGAATTGAATGTAGTGTTGGATTCTGAACTTTTTTTTTTTTTTTTTTAATTAAGGTTGTTACCACTCAGACACTCTGATTAAAAACAACCATAACCTTTCTAAATCCCCATTCCTTTGATTGTTTTGATTTTCTTCGCTCCGTTTTTCTTTTTTGATATTGAATTCTAGTCTGAGTCTTGAGTTTGCTGGAGAGGGAAGTGGATGAACACGTTTCGTTTGTACATAGTAGGTACAGGGGGATGCGCACTATGTACTTTTGACTACTTTATCAGAAGTAAAGCTTTTTGAATGTAACAAAAAAAATGGACAAAAAGACAACGAGAGTTGTAATATTTTTTGGGGGAGTCAGTTCACTACAAATTGAGTGTGAGACTGTTAACTTTGTACTGTACATTTTTTGTAGTTCTCCCAATAAAAGTCATTTAGAAAAAGTTTCAGACTGTCAGGCTCTGATTTCTTCTACCTGTGAGTATGATGGCAGCGTGACATCTAGACGTCCCATCAACAGTGTGAGCCAGTGCTGGCTCTCGTGTTGCCCACACAGATGTGACAGGCACAACTACTGTCTTCCTCCTCCAGTGGAATAGGTCTGAAAGCAGAGGGGATGGAGTGTGTCCTGGGCGCAGTAGATAGAGTCCTAGTTTCCTTGCTACACTGCTTGCTTTGGGACCTTTAGGTGGGCCTGGCACAGCAAGTATTTCCCCTTGTTGTTCATGTACAGTAAAAACACTGACAAGTTAGTTTCCAGAGAAAGGCATGACACTGAAAAAAGTTCTACAAAAGTAGAGCTAAAGAGCTATAGGTGCGCTCTGGCACAGGCAAAATCTGATCATGAGGTCCCTGCAGGAGCATGAAAACGCACATCACAACATCACCACAGAAACCTGAATAAACTATGTAATATTACATAATCTGTGATGTTGTGTTACGAGGTAGTGTGATGAGTGATACGTCTGCACCATCTCAGATATGACATCTGGAATTTTAAAACGGAAAATGTGTAGGAGCCACGTCAAAGTCATTTAAATGTGTTGATGGCTCAGACTGGATCCATCAGGATAAGATTTTAAACTTTTATTATGTCATAATCTTTTTTTTCTGACGTAAAGTACACTGGCACTCATAAAGTATATAAGGACACGAACCAGAGGTGGACAAGGCAGTCAGATCCTCAAAAACTGCCTGGTATACATCGTAAATAGACTATGATACAAGTATACATTAATTGTAGTATTGCGCTACTGTTGCTGGTCAAAGTGAAGTTATTTTTGAAGTGCTTTATACAGGGTTAGGTAGCTCAGTCCAGTGGTTCCCAATTTAGGGATCAGCCCCCCCCCCAGGGAGTCACAAGATAAATTTGAGGGGTCATGAGATGATGAAGGGGATACGAGAAAAGAAAATAACAATTTCTTTTATGCATACAATGGGTGATTTCACATGGGTACTTAAAGGAGAGTATCTGAAGAGGAAAAATGTGTTTTTGGTGGAACTGCGAACAATTTATGATCAAGGGCTCCATTTTTTTTCATGAGGGGTTAACAAATCAAAATGGTTGGAACCTTCTGGTTACACTTTGAACTGTGCTTTTTGTGAACGTATCATGTGTGTTCTTATGTAAAATCCCAATCTAACTAGCTGGCAAATAAATGTCATGAAGTGCAATATCCTCCTCTGAAATGCAGAAGTCGGAGAAGACATGTAAAGTAGTATTAAATGGAAGCACTCAGTCGTGATAAATGCTCAAATCAATGAGCTTCAGTCACATTGGAAAGATCCTTGCTGTTGCACCAATGAATCTTTCAAAGTAACCCATCACAAAGCTGTTACGGTCAGTGATACCACTGTGGTCTGAGGTCAGTTTGGCTCAGATAGATGTATCAGTCTGGGAATTGAACACCACCCATTAACCCATAACTGATTAACTGTGCAGCTGTAAATGTGTGTCTACTATCAGTTCCTTGTGCAGGTAAAATAGGGACCAGCCTGTAGCGGGGCAGCTTAGGCTCGGAGAGTCCTATTTGGTCACGTCTAGACCAAATAAAAACCCTGGCCTACATTTTAGTGTGAAGCCACCGTTGTTGTGGTGCCTCCATTTCCAGGAGTCTTTCAAAGAAGAACCTTTTTCTGTGGGCTATTCTGTGAAGTTATCAGTGGTAGCAAAGGCATTAAGAAAATAAAAGGCCCAGGAGTCATGTGGTGCCGGGAGTTCACGCCAAGATAAGGCGGGCTGATAAGAGTCCTAGCAAATATTTACTGTGTCCTCGGATTTCATAATGAAGTGTTTATCAGAGCAGAGCCAAAGAGTGCACAATGCGGTAGGCCCTGCCAAGTAGGATCCACGTACCTGTGACTCAGTGTGTGTGTATTTGTCTGTGTGTGTGTGAATATGAGTGTGTGTGGCTCAGTATGTCAATCAACAAACCCACATATAATGTTTGACTGAGTGTATTAACGTACATATGTTATGTCTATAAAAGACTAATGTTTCTCTATAAGGATGTGTATGTAATGGTGTGTGTATGTGTGCACACACACAGGGGTCTTGCCGGTTAATGGATCTTGAGGTCCTACAATGAAAGGAAACACTCTCTGACTTGTGATTAGGGCAGGAAGAGTCCCACTTCCCGGCCACCACCCATTTCCACCTCTTCTTCGTCCTGCTGTTTTTTCTCCTCCTTCAGTTTCCCTCCTCCTCTGTAGTGACGGCTTCGAGAAGTTACTATTTGTGTTCCACTGCTGCACTGGGAAGCTTGGCTCGTCCTGGTATTGTTTCAGCATGCTAAGCCTAGACATGGGGTCAAGTACTAATAGCACATGCTTGTTAGACTTTGCTTTAGTCTACATTGGTGCCAGATGGGTGGCAGTTTGCCAAATAAGAAAGCAGAGAGCAGAGGTCGTTAATTATCTTTTTTGAACATTCCATTTGATATAATTTTTCCCCCAGGTTTGTTTTTGTTGATTTAGTAATCAGAAGATTAAAGAGATTTCAGTGAAATCTTCCGATCTTTAATGAGGTATAATTGATGCTCATAATTAAGCAATATAATTAACTGGTAATCTGGTTCCAGAGGCCTGCAACCTGATGAAAAAAATGCTCATCCTTTTACAAGGAAATTCAATCGAACGCAACTGGACTTAGCTATTTGTCTTTGAAGATGTTTCACCTCGCTTGACTACTAGGCTTGGACTAGGACGCAGGACTAGTCCCTTGGACTAGGACGCAGGACTAGTCCCAGCCTAGTCAAGCGAGCATGAACTGATGAAGCCTCTTGGATGAGAGGTGAAACGTCTTCAAAGACAAATAACTGAGTCCAGTTGCGTTCGATTGAATTTCCTTGAGATAACCATGACCTGGATGAATGAGAATATTCACAGGCTCATCCTTTTACACTTGAAAAGTTGAATCCATAAACAACAAAACACCCTTGTTCACTTTCGTTGTTGTAGTATACCTCGGCTGGTATGACACAGTAGCTAAGTACTAGCTAATGGTAGACAGCAGCTAGCTGGTCTCTGTAGTGGAGCAACACATTCTCATCTTAGCTTGTCACTGACACTTTGTCACCTTGTCACCTTATGTGCAAGGCACCCTTTAGCATCTATGGACAATGTGCACAGCCTCAACTTGTGCTGAACATGGGATAGCACTTTGGTTAAGTTTAGGAAACAACATTTGGTATCACATGGGATACAAATTCCTCTTCTCCCCTCCAGTCAACCCTGAGGATGTGTTTGCTGTGGAAGTACATTAAAACCTGCTGCATCTCATCCAGACATAGAGATCTCTTAGACTGCCAGGGGCTCTCCCATGATGCACTGAGCTCTCTCTTCCTCTCCCTCTCCTTCTGCACACATTTATGTCCCATTAATGCATATCACAAACCCAACTTCTTCCCTGGAGTCCTTGTGCTTTCTCGTCTCGCTGGTTCCCATGGATCGTGGCTGGACCTCCTGCTGCGGTCCTGCTTGAAACCTACTGCGATTACTACTGTTCAGTCATAATTTATTTTAATTCTCTTACTACTCTGTACAGCTACTACCATTATTTTTTTTACTACCATCGTTATTGTAATCACTATAGTACCTTCTGTATACTTCATGATTATCATTATCTACAGTTCCAATACATCTGGTATTACTGCTGTTGCTACGCATCTCTGTTTGTGTGCTCCTTCTCTAACCCTGCACTCCCCTCTCCCTCTCCCTCTCCCTCTCTCTCTCTCTCTCTCTCTCCCTCTCCCTCTCCTTCTCTCTCTCTCAACCCAAGTAGTCAAGGCAGATGGCCGCCCATCTAGAGCCGGGGTCTGCTCCGAGGTCTCTGCCTTCTTAGAGGCAGTTTTTCCTCCCCACTGTTGCCAAGTGCTTGCTCATGGAGGAAAGTTTGGTTCTCTGTATTACAAAATTTAATTATAGAGTTTGGTCTAAACCTGCTCTGATTGGAAAATGTCATGAGATAGCTTTTGTTGTGAATTGGCTATGTGACTGGCCTCAAAGAGAAACATATTCTCTTCATGGGCTGGTGGATACCAAACTGAAGCTAAAATTAGAGGTAACATTGGACAACTCCATATGAATATATATACCAATCCCAATATCTGTACCTGCTAAATGTATAAACAAATTTTGCTAACAAGATCATGAGAACCATAACATTCATGAGGTAATAACGTGTCAATGTTGTGTTTTTCACTTGTGGAGCTGCCTCTTTGTGCCCAAAAAACCCAACAACATAAACAAACAAACAAACAAAAACCACTAAACAACTGAATCAAGAATATATTTTTGATTCTTTTCTGTACATACAGACAGTTCTTACCATTCATAAGGAACAAATGGCAGGCAGAAAATCTCAGCAATTACAGTAAATATTAACCTTAAATAAGACTGTTGTTTCAAGAAAAAGCTACAGTGTACCACATTTGGGTATATTTTGTGTTTTTTTATGAGTTAAGAATGCTATTGGAGTGACTTAGTTTGGCAGTAACAACATAAATCCTATCTCTTTGCCCCAGCCTTCAGTTTTATGAATTATGTACAGTGATGCAGTGAAAACACAAATTACACACAAATGATGCATATATTTTAGATGCCGCTTCACTTAATTAATCATTTTTGCAGGTTCACATTTTATAATGTGGCACTCTTCTGAAAGTCTGAATATATAACCATTCTTTGTTTTTTTCCCTAACCATTCATCTCAGCATGACCACTGACAGGAGGTCACAGTTTACACTACCTTTCAATTTACCTCTGCCTCTCTTATTGTGAGGAGCTAAAAACATAATCTTCATTTTATATTCAGGAAGCAGCCTTCGGCCCCACACTCAGCTGAGGCGACCTCCCCAGCTGCCGCAAGGTAAGCCAAGGTAAGCCACAGTGCACAGATCCTGAATAAGGTAATGTTGTTTTCCCAATGGATTTTAAGTCTGGTGATGGTCAGAGGCAATGGGGGATGGAGCGATTGGACATACTCCAGGGAGCTGACTGAGGCTGGTCAAGTTCGGCTAGCTCTGCTTGGTCCGCCATGTTCTTCTCTCCTCAATGCCTGCCGAGCTGTAAATATTTACAGTGTATCTTGTGAGAGGCCTGAGTGTTTACCACCAATCCATGTGGCTCCTCAGCGCGTGTGTGCATTTGTATGTGAGCAATGCAGACGAGATGCTTCTCTTGGTCCTCGCACAGTGTAAACCCTCAGCTGTGTGTGTGGGTCGGATGAGGTACTTCCCTTGGTTTGTCCACAGTTTACTAACACTGGCCCCTGGCTCTTTTTCAGGCCCCAGCTCTGAGCTCCATCTATGAATCAACGATGACAGCCAGAGAGCAGAGAGATGGTTGCACCTCATCCTACCTTCTCTGATCCCTGCAAATGACAGAGAGAGAGAGAAAGATGGAAGAAATGTTTGTCGTTTGTCCTACCTCGCCTCACCCTGTATGCGAGGCTGCAGCAGTGACATCACGTCTTTGTGCGTGGAACATTCTCATAAAACATGTTTTCTTTACTTCTTTCCCAATGTAAATAATGTGAAGGGTGTAAATACCATTAAGGGCCCAGCCAGGCCATTTTTAGGTTTTTAGGCAAGCAGCTCTGTATGAGGATGTTTCCAGATGCAGCACAGTCTGAGCACATGGACGGAAGTTGGTGTGGTTAATGAGGTACACCCACATGCTAACCTGGCTTGGGTCTAATTCTGCTTCTGCTTCATTTTAGAGGTCAGAATATTCTTGGCTGCCTTTTAATCTGCTACAGATACTTCGATAATCTTACCATGCAAGATAAGACACTGTTATACTGCCCACAGGGCAGGAAACCTCCCAAATCCATGCGCGAAGAAGCTAATTATTCCTTATCAAATGAGGCTGAAAAGATATAAAACAATACACAATATGCAAGGACTGCCTTCATCTAAAAATATATTTAGCTTCAGTAAAAGGTCAACTTACACAAGCTCTTTTCTCTCAAATCCACTCACAATAAAACAAAATCTGTCAATGCTTTCCCATTATGTAGAGCTACGGAATGGTTTTGCGTTCTTTAAATATGTAAAGGTTCTGTTTGAAAATGTGTAGTTATGTTTTGAGTATTAGCTTTACAGTTAGTGCGCCTCTATCTAGTATTGCTACTATCACACATGTTAGTCTAACTCTCATTCTGTCCTTACTTACCCGTTTCTTTGTGCTACAATTTATTGTTTTTGCACAGCCATTTCTTTGCTTCTCTGTGTTGTACGCTGAGCTAGGCCTACAAACATATGCAACTATGTTGATTTTAATTTATCTATGTAACTTTAAACAGTGGCAATCATGACCACAAGTGACAATTACAAGATAATTATGCTAAAACACAGAGTAACATCAGCATAAGTAGAGTCATAAAGTCTGCAAACTGATTAAGTAATGTCAGTTACGCAGTAATATTGTTATGCACCTTAAGCTAGTGCTTAGGGGCAGAGCCTTTGAGTGTTTGAACCCTGCAAGGATGTATATTATTGTTAATGAATTCCACTTGTGATGTGTAGGAGAAAAGTATTGCTTTCAAAAGCTATATATTTGAAATGCTAGCATATCGGCAGACACACAAGAGTCCTACAATTAGCATTACTAGCATGCAGAATGCTAAAATTAACTAGTAGCCATACCACACCAACAAAGGCCCAGAGTGTAATAAACTTAATAATATGTACTAAAATAATAATTAAATAATTAATTAATCAATAAAAGAGTGTGTTTTGCTACTTTAAAATTATGTTATTTCCTTTTTTATATCTTACATAAGAGAGGATACCATTATGCAAATGAAAATGTTGGCTAGTAACTCAGTAAACATCTGTCTGTCACATTGCCTTGTCAGCTAACTGCTTTGAAAACAAATACGATTAGCAAACAGTTCAAGTACCCAAAAAGAAGAGGAACCAGAAACAAACAATCACTGTCTCTGTGCTCTAACATGACCACTGTCTGAAGCTCACACAAGGTGAAAAGGAAGACAGTGAGGGCAGGTGTGTGTAAAGTCTCAGGGCTGGGTATTTGAGAGATGTGGCTGTCAAATTTAACATGTCCTATCTAGTTCAGTAAGGGGCTTTACTTAGACTAGGCGCGGTCTCAAAATGTGATTGGCAGCTGAGCTCAGAGAGCGATAAGGAAGAATCTGTGAGGTGAGAGGGTGGTGCTGCTGAAGAAGTGAATGTAGGGAGTGTGTGTTGACCTCGCATGTGTTTGGCCTACTTACACTTTCTGTCCAATGGCGTCAAAGACAGAGAGAGCCACACATGAGATCTCAGCTGTGATGAATGAAGCTTCACGGTCAGTGCTGCGGTTTGAGAGAGCAGAGAGTGAGAGAGAGGGCAGTAAAATTACGGAGTATGGCACTAAGATTGACATGAAATATTTAATGGAGGTGTTTATTTGGAGAGGATCTTGGCACTGAGCATGTCCCTGACTTCTTTCATTTGCCTTATTACTCAGTAAACACTTTTCAGCATGGAAGAGAATCCCTGAGGTCAGTGTGTGCAGGTTTGTGAGTCCATCCAAAGTCCACAACTGTGTGTGTGTGTGTGTGTTTGTGAGTCAATGTGAATATCCATGCACCCTTGCTGCACCGAGTAATTACATATAATCATCCAAAATGTTTATACTGTACAAATAGCATAACTATGCTGACTGAGTGGCTGTGTGGGACGGGTATAGTTGGCGTTGTGAATGGGCCAGGCCACTCCATGATTACCCAGGCTCAGGGCCAGGCTCAGATTGTCATGCAGCTAGACAAAGTGCATGGTAACACTCTTTATAACCATCCATACCGCACCTTACAAGATATCACAAAGACATAGTCACCATGCCTTTTGGTCGTCTGATAGTGGAGGCCAAAGGAAGGAAGTGACCATTGTTCATACTGCATGCCTATCTGCGCCCTGACAAGCTTCAACCACAAAACTGTTTTTTTAATTAGTCCAGTCCCTTTTATTAATCATTTCAGTTTATTAACTAATGCTTTTTAAAAAAAAAAAAAAAAATTAAACCAGGCTTTGATGCGCACCTGTAAAATAATGATCATGATAAATCTCATTCTACTGCACATGTCATTTTGCATTTCCTTGTTAATTAGTGCATGGTGTATCATTTCCTGGCTGAAACATTATGTTTGGTATTATTTCTATTTAATCAGAGACCATTATGTTGTTCTTGAATTAAATGAATGGTACTTGGAAAGGTTTTGAGTATAGTTTTTTGAGCTATGCTAAGCAGCTGGATTCTATCAAGGCCAGCGTTGGTTTGACAATCCATCGCCATGTGTAAGATTTAGTGGCATCCAGTGATGAGGTTGCAGACTGAAACAAACTGAACACCCCTCACCTCACCCAACCTTTCCAAATGTGTAGAAGAAAGACCCTCTCTAAAACCAGTGTTAGGTTAGTCTCTTCTTGTCTTCAGTAGAAACATGGCAGATTCTGTGGAAAAGACCTGCTCCTTGTGTAGAAATTTGCTTTCTATTAAACTGATATTGTTATTCTGCAAAGAGGTGACGTACTGTATTATGCTGTCCAAAGACTAACCATGGTAAGTACCTACTGCTATCTACTTCATCTTGTGACAGTTCCGGAGCAGTGCTGCCAACTTGGCAACTATCTCACTGAATTTGGTAATTTTACTTTCAAAAAGTGACTAGCGACAAATTGCGTTGTCATTGCCATGTCATTCACAGTTAGTGTTTGCATAATAAAGTTAATCCAGCCATCCATGGGAAAAAAATTAATAAAAACCCAAAAGGCAACATGTTGCAAGTTATCACAAAACATTATAATCATTCACAGTGTTGTCCGGCAGAAGGACACTGTCCATGTGTTGCCCATGTCAGTCGTATCCCAGCGCTTTAGCTGATTTAAATGTGGATAACAAAACTGCGCTGCATCAAATTAGTTAACAGGTGACGGTGACAACAATGATGAAAATAAAGACAATTATCCAAAGTTTATTTGATACGAACATTATTTTCTTGGGAGGTGAATGAGTAAAAAAAGTTAAATGAAGTTATATTAAGACTAAAATAGAATATCACTTTAAAAGATCAAGTCTAAAATTGTCAGTATGGCAAGAAGTGTCATCTCTATGACTCTGATGAGGAAGGGTCCTGATTTCTTATCTGTTCATTATTGTATGAGCCATAAGCGTAAACCCGGCAAGTCTTATCTAAGTAGGCTAATTGTATATCAGACGCACGGCACTGTACTGTCTACAGTCTGTAGATACTACAGTGTAGTCTAGACTGTGTCATCCATGATACAATGACTTCTATTACCAGCAGCTTTTACTTCTTCTTAACACAAATACCATCATATATCTTCACATGTCAGTATATCTTGGTGAAATGTAAGGAAGGTATTAAAAAACTGCTTCTGCTCAAGCCTACTGTGCACATGACATGGTCCCTTTACAACAAGCTTTTAGTGTCAATGTCACATCAAGGCATGTCTTTTGATGATCACCATCAATAATCATTTGTATCTACAGTCCTTTTTGTATGTAATGCATCACTTGACATCCATATGGCTGCATTATGAATGCTAATTAGTAATAACAAAAAGCGAGGTATGGAGGCTCTCAGAGGTAAAGATTTCAGACTGCCTTTTAGGTTTGACCTGCATCTGGCAGAAAGTTAAAGACAGCTAAGGGTCATATAGTCCCGGATGTGTATCTGTGTGTGTGTGTGTGTGTCTCTGTGTGTGTGCGAACAGAGGAGGAGGGGTGTTCGTTAGTGCTTCTAAGTCTAGTTGCAGTGCTCTTACTCACGTCCATATTTCATATCTGTGGCTTTCAAACAAAAGCCGTATGTTGATACAATCTTTTGGCCAGCCAGAGGAAATGAGTGTTTGTGTGCTCTCTAATGATGTTTCTATTTCTCTTTCTAATGTGATCCAGTTTTTTCCACTGAGCTCATTAGACTGCCCTGTTTCATTTCACAACTTAACCATACATCTATTATTCTTTGGGTAGAAAGTTTCATCACACTCATGTGATGATGAAAGGCACACTGTGTGCAAAGTCAAATCATGCTCTATGATTCAGCATGAGTGCTGCATTTGTTATTGTTAACAAATGATGATAAAAGTGATCTAGGTGAGACTGTGCTTTTTTTGTTTAGCTGAAACTTGTGATTCACTGTGATATCAGCTAGTCACTGTCATCTTCCACCGTAATGGTGCGCTCAGACTGATCGGGAAGCAAACTTTAGGAGCAGTGCAATGCTTCCAGAATCAATGAAACAAGTCTGTGGATGCATGCTGAAATCATGTGAAATGTGAAAAAAAAATTATGTAAAGGAGCATGTGCAAGAATTGAAGATGCATTCCCTTGAATGAGGGTTTATGATTAATGATTACGATTATGATTGGCTCAAATTTTAGTGGCCTCAAGGAAAATAAGATAAAGAACTGCAGTACAGCTATTACAAAACAGCATATAAACGTTCAGTGCACATGAGGTCTTCACAAGTCTTTAGTTCTTCATAACCGAGACCCAACTCAGGGCTTTAGATGGATATACATCATATAGACAAAAGTATTGGGGCACATTACCATTGCATTCTAAATACACAGTAATATGCAGTTAGTTCCCCCTTTGCAGCTATAACAACTTCCACTCTTCTGGCAACACTTTCCACAAGATTTTGGAGTGTTTTTGCCCATTCATACAGTAGAACAATAGTGAAGTCAGACACTGATGTTGGACCAAATGTTCTGGATGGCAATCTCTGTTCTAGTTCACCCTAAAGGTGTTCAGTGGGGTTGAGGTCAGGGCTTCAGTCAAGTTCTTCCCCTCATCCAGCCATGTCTTTATGAACTTTGCTTTGTGCACTGGAGCACAGTCATGCTGGAATAGAAAAGGACCTTCCCCAAAGTGTTGGAAGCATAGCATTGTCAAAAATGTCTTGATTAGCTGAAGCATTAAGATTTCCCTTCACTGGAAGTAAGGTGTCTGTCCCACCTCCTGTAGCCCCATCCCTTTTGTCTTTATAGTGTAGTCTACATTACACACTATTCAGTTTAACTTACTTGGGTAGTGTCTTGTTTGTTAATTCAACATATTGGAAAATAGATTTATTAACTTTATTGCTGAGTGAGATGAATGTTATCCAAAAGTGATTCTACTTCTGGATAACATTCCTGGAGACTTGTCACCATGAGGTTGCTGTGAAGCCAGCGGAGATTCCTGGAAGTCACCGTGCCAGGCCAAGAAATACTCTGGCACATAACCCGTTGGAACAAAGTGTTGTTTTTACACTTTGGTTTTTGTATGGATTAAACAAATAAGATAAAACATGTTAATTACTTGGCAGATTTAGGCCTTTTGTGACAAAGCCAGGCTGCTTGTTTGGCCTGTTTTTAATCTCGATGCTAAGCTAAGCTAACCAGCTGCTGGCTGTTGCTTTATATTTACCACTGTTCTCAATTTCTCAAACTCTCAGCAAGAAGGGAAAAAGTCATATTTCCCAAAATGTCGAGCTATTCCTTTAATTTAGACATATGTAATTCACATACAATTCAGTTGTTTAACTGATGACCACAAATACACAAGGCATCATCTTCATACACATTTATACATTTGCATACATCTTGCCCGGGCAGTGGTTGACCACTGACAATGGCCCTGGGACTACAGTACCCACTGGTTGCCATATGTTCCTTTCTTACTGCAAGTTGACTGGTATGCACTATTTTAAATGAAAAGGTCTTTGGGAAAATGAACAACTAAAGCACAACCACAACTGACATGAGGTCCTGGAGCTGCAACTGCCGAACAGTCTGCCCATCAATGCCTCCTTTAAGGGTCAGTGGAGCAGGGCTGGAGCACAGACCACCTTTATCTAGCACTCTCTGGACACTCATTCATACACCGGAGAGGGGGAGCTATCTGCAGCAACACACACACATACAAGCAAACACACGCACAGACTGAGCAAAGTCTGTGTATGTGCTTACTCAAACACCATCGGGGAGCAAGAAAACACACCTCATGTGCCCATTTGCAGACTCCTTATGTACATCTGTGTCTGTGTGTGTTTTACATCTGGGACTAGGCATACACACACCTCTGTTTACTATAAACAAAGATAGATTTCATTTTTTTTAAACAAACTCTTGTGTATTTGAATAATCAGTCTGAAACTTGTGCTTGTGTGCAGCCATTCAGCAATTTCTTTTTTTAGAAAGCACCTTGCTGCCGCTTCTCCAAGATGAACAACAGACATCAATGATTGTTTCCCATGAAGTTTACCCAACAACAGTTTCTCAATGGTGGATTACACTGTGATAATAAAGAAATTGGTATTTCAGAGATGAGTCACAATCACCCCTGGTCATATTTACTGTTGAGTTTATTTGGGCAGGATACACACACACCCGCACACAAACACACACACACACACAGTGACCCACTCACACATACACATACCTTTGTTGTTACTGTTACTGTTAGCCAGTGGAACTAACCTGAATAATTTCATTTAAAATGTTGAGTCATCTTATAAACACGCAGTCAGAATAGCCTCAAATCACCCTGAATCCAAACAAAACAGATGGATGGATGTTACTAAAGAGGAAAACATGTGTCCTGAAACAAAGGAACATGGATTTTGTTTCTTTTTTGTTTTTGGTAATCATATTCACTCATTCACGAATTGTGCTTATTGAGTCACATTACATAGAAATCAGTCTTGTTCTACCTCGATATAAAATGCTGAAATGTAACAAAACAAGACTAATTTCAATCCCAATGACAGTATTCACTTTAATCAAACAAACAAACAAAAAAAAGAAGCGCTACATAACAGTATCACATTTGCATGTTGGTACTGTAATTGGTGGCAATAAGGAACATAATGACAGATGGTGAGTCATTAGGCCTGAAGCCTGCTTGACCCAAATCACAATCTCTTATTTCCATGTGTGCGTCACAATAATACAATGCATCAGTTATTTACCCAGGACCAGACCTTATGCAACATTATTTTCAAGAGAGACTGTTTCCGAAAGTCCTTAATTCTATTTAGCGAAAGCTAGGTCTACACAAAGTCACAAGCATCTCAACTCAACTAGAGTTATACAGTGGTAAAGCTCTTCCTCTCAGTTACCTGATCATGATTTACAACATAAGATATAGATTTTAAGTTAAGGAGGGCATTTTCTCTAGCACGTAGGATTTGATTGTAGCCATCTATGATAAAATCTTTACTTTACAATGTCATGACAGTAGCTACTTTATGTTGGTCAGTGACATAACTTATTACCTATGTAGCTAGCTATGGTTTGTATTAATGGTTTGGATGAATTAATAGTTTTAACGTTATAAAGGAAAAAGCTTTTAGGATGAGAACTAACTAATGTGTACAGCAAATCTAACACTATGTCTGCTTTATTGTTAGGGTTGTTGAAGGTAATGCTGAAAACATTCATAGTTTCATCAAAGAGCACAACAGAGGTAACGTATTAGTTGTCCACAAAAGATTGCATCTTGCGTTAGAATAGATAAACACAAAATATTATTTTTTTCTCTTCTTTCTGTAAGTGCTCTGAACAGAGCCACATGTACACAGTGTCAGCATATGGAAAAATCCAAAGCTTGACAGGCCTGTCATGCCTAGCTGTGGTTGCTAAACTCTTGTTAATGTTTTAGCTAATAGTCAGTTCCAGCTGGATGCATTCACAGCCATATATTACTGAAATAATATTGATGGGAGAGTATCATACCATCCTCGCTTTATATCCACACAGAAATCCCCAAGGACTCCTGCTCTCCAGAGGAAATGAGAGGTTTCAGATCTCTCTGCTGATAAAGTGGCAAACTTGTCACTGTGGGTTTATACAGCAGCATGTTTTTTGCAGCTTCCCAGGGCAGTCACCCGGGCCAAAACTTCCAATTTAAGTCCTTCTCTGCTGCTGTTTATTAGAGGAGCGTTAGACAAACTATCTAAGAAAAAAGTTGTTTTCTTTTTTCATTCCTGTAGAAGTGTATAAAGTCATAAGTCATTAATTCCTTGTGAAACACCTTGGCATGTGAATTCAAATTCACAGAAGTAGTTTCCAGCACTGAGGTTGACATTTACTGATGGGTTATTTCACTCTCTTTTAGAAGTATTTCCAAAGGAGGTGAGGTTGTTAGAGCAACTGAAGAGGCAAACTGTGTGATGACTGCGAAAGAAATAAGGTAGAGCTTAAAGAGACATCCACAGCTAGTAGTTCTCACAGGTTTGAGTTTCATGTCAGATTCTTTCCATAATACAGATGTATGAAAACTGGTCGAAACTTGATGGTAACATTATACAGAGTCAGATAGGATGGTTCTTATGTCATCATGAGGAAAAAAAATCTGTCAATAACAGTTATATGCTATTCTCTGCAGACATGATAAACCTTATTCAGTTTGCTTTACATATGACATTGAACAAATATTGGCATGCACACTGCAGTTCTCTGTAGCTCTACAGACCTTTTAGCATCTTTTCAGCTTATTGTTGAGGGCTTTACCATACACTACTTCACTGTTTTGGTTCAATCTCACTGCTATTATTGGCCTTGTTTCCCAACAGCAAAAGATAGCTGTAAACAGACAGAAACAGTTTGCGAGTTAGCGGCCAAAATGTTCCATATTTCCCCTCAGGGGTGTTTATAAATGTATCATGTTATTTGCATCTATGAAGAGTCTTAGGGCCCCATCATGTAAAACGTTGTTTGAAAGGTTTTTCCTCCTCCAGCAATCAAATATAAGGGAAACACGTGTTTCATTGTTCTAGGCATAGAAACGCTAAAGTGATTATACCTACATCATGTGGTGCAATAAACAGACTACTGCTGCGAAGAAATCATTCAAACAGGTGTGGTGGGCAAACATAATATCTCATCATCTCTGTTCTGATCATATCAAGTCAAGTTTGTTGACCTTGTTAAAACCTGCAATATCATATTGTCATCATATATAACTTTTCAATGGGCTGTACGGGACATCAAGAGCAGTGGTTCCAGACAGGGTCCAAGCTTTCTACGAAAACAAAGAAAACCTTAGTACAAGTATAAGAGGAAAATTCAAAGACT
The DNA here is from genome assembly GCF_020382885.2 of Scatophagus argus. Classification (NCBI taxonomy): domain Eukaryota; kingdom Metazoa; phylum Chordata; class Actinopteri; family Scatophagidae; genus Scatophagus; species Scatophagus argus. The sequence continues at coordinate 19,830,889 of NC_058502.1, forward strand.
GACTGGACTAGTGGAGGTACAACAGGAGCTGCTGTTTGGAAAATAGCAATTACAGTAATGTAATAAAAAGCTGTAAACATGGGAGAGTGCAATCCAGTTACCAGCTGTTTAAGTTTTACTCCATCTCAAGTCAAGATTTCGCTCCTGGCCTGCTCTAGTCCTGGTTACAACACTGAAACAGATTCTTACATAAAGATGACTATGTGTTCACATGCACATATGTAACATGATAAAAGACACAGGTGGTCACGTTGCTGTTCTCCATCACTGTTCAAAAAGACCACAGGCTGACTTTGTTCAAACACAGAGCTATACAATAGGGCTTCGCACACTTAAATACACACACACACACATGCTGTACTGTAGTTATTGACTAACGCCATAAGCCTTCACTCTGCAAACAGAAACTGTGCACATGATGAAATGTACACGGAGTACTCATATAACCTGGTAACAGGAGCAATCGTTGTACGACATGAAAGGAGATGACATTAATCCAATTACAAAGGTCAGATAGTTATTCGTTAAGAGTGAATGATGAGATTTCTGATTAGTTGGATTACATTTTACTTTGGATAGGTTATGGTTTATGAATAGACTCAGTGAGACAAAAAGCGGTTGTACTAAGGACTAAAAGACAAACACACAGACAAATACATGATGGCATTCACTTTCCAACCCGGGCACAGTAATATTCGATCCCCAACAGTGAGACAGCACGTTAAAGCGTTTAAATTCCTCGCTCTTGCCCGTAGGTGTACAAAGAGGAATCTCAGGCACATCCAATAAAACAGAGTGTGTTTGTACGACTCCTGACCACTGAGGGCTGTTTTTCACATTACCAAATACTGTACATTCCTCCAAATGGTAAACACATCCCTGTCCCGCACACACACAAACACGTACACAAACTGAAATATTGCTATGTGTGTGTGTTGACACACACATAAATCTGGTGAGTCAGAGATAGTTGATGTGATAATAGTGGTACTACGTGTGTAAATGAGTGTGTCCAAGCATGTATGTGTGTGTCATTAGCAATGAACACCGCCCAACGCGCCTGAGGAACCAGGTAGAGAACAGCTGGAACCAGGCAGAAACATCTGTCTGTCGCGTCAAACCCACATCTACCGTCTCTATCCCGTCTGTATGAGTCTTTCTGAGTGCTTGTGTGTGTAGAACGGTTGCATGACCGTTTGCGCACCCAGCAGGGTGACCCGAGAGCTGACATCTGACAGCCCTCCAACCCCTCACCTCCAGAGGTCTCGGGTTAAGCTCTTGTCGGCCCTCAGAGAGCAATACTGCTGGAGCGTGCTTGGTTTGTGCTGGGAATGAGAGCATGCTCCTGGCAGCTGAAGGTCAGCTCAAGAGGAAATAGCTATGAATAAATACCAAGAAAAATCTGATAAGACAGTCTATCAGACCAGCATGGGAGAATAAGGCCTGATCAAAATATTCTCACATAGCAGTGTCCATCTACATTTTAACCTGTTATGAATATCAGCAATCAGTGAGTCACATTCTCAGGTCAGTTTTATTGGAACTGGAATTGTATTAAAATTTTCTAAAAGAGCCAAATTCTTTCCACATCAAATTATTAGTAATTATTGACCCAGTGAGATAATTAATAGATGTTGGTTTTTTTCTATGTAATAAAAGGCAAAAGTTTCTCTTTTAAAAATACATTGTTTTCTATACATTTTCATTCATGGCCCATTTGCCCAAAGTCTTTTTACAGGTGTTGTGAAGCAGTTCTGCATATGTGAAAAGAAGATGGCTGCGCAGGTAGCTGCACAAAGTCTTATAGATGTTCAGGTGATTCAGCATTGGTTGGCGCTCAAGATTTAGAATTTAATTAACATTAAGTGGAAAAGTGGATCACCAGTCAGCTACTGACTGTCGGCACAGGAGGAGGAGAGATCCCGGCGCTGTTGATGGTAGAGAATCATTACAATATGATATACTTTACTGATGGTCTGAAAAGGTAGCTAAATTTACAAGTAGTTGCTTTATAGAAATAAAGTAGCTAAGAGGATCTAAAAGTTGCTGAATCTAACGAGACAGCTGGCACCACTGATCCAGCCAGCCTGCTGTTCTTGCAGAGATATCATGGGAAATAAGCCTGTCTCCATGTATCACATGCTGGTTCACACAGTTGAGATCTCTTACGACTCAATCACGTCACCGTGTATTCAGCTACTCTGTGAAAACAACACCACATCCATTCAGTCTTTATCACTGCATCAACAGTCAGCAGAACTATCAAATTTCCCTCTCTGTCTCTGTCCTATTCTGTCCCTACACCAGGAGCAAGAAAGACTATATGTAGTACTTGGAAATAGTTCTTCAGGCCTGAAATAGAACATTTGGTATTATAAGGAACCTTTTTAGGAAGGGCAAGTTACACAAGTTATTTATTTGATTTGCCTTTTTAAATTAAAGGGTTATTATAGCTCCATATAGAACCACTCACAAAACCAAAGAACCAATGAAAAGATCTTCCTTTTCTGGAGAGACATTTTTGACACTCAGGAAAACAGTTTTTAACTGGTCTGGTTGGACTTGTTTTCAGTAGCATAAGTTCCAAAGAAACCTGACTTTCAAACTGTTCGGGAGTTATATGTGTTGAGGGTGGATGTCTTGCCATTTACCACCCTACTGCCTATTATTTCTGACCAGAGTATTCGTGTGTGTGTGTGTGTGCGCACGCGCGCGTGTGCGCTTTTCAGGGTACATGACTTTCGAATGAGTGTTTTTGTTGGTTTTGCTTGAGTGTTTGTGTGTGAGAGGGAGAGAATGTGTGTTTGCTTTGTGCGGTTTTCCTCCGGCTGTGGAGGGCTTGCCTCAGCCTACTTCACCATCATTACAGGCAACAGGGCGGCAGCGAGACAGAGAGAAGCTGCAATTTATGTTTAATTTATTGAGAACTCAAGTTGATGAAATGGAACTTTACGAGGCACATTAGCCGACAAGATTGTCTCAACATGAACAGGCGTGTGAATTTAAGTATGTAGGCTTTACGGCACATCACGTACCACCAACTACGTTAGTTCATATTTAGCTGATGTCCTCTGGATACTCTGCTTCAACTCTGTGTGATTAATAAAATCTCCTAAACGCCACATAGCTTTGCTCTTTGCTTAAGCAACTGCTAAATGTACAGTAGCTGCTGTTAGCTGCACAGCTTAGCTGGCCGTGCAGCTAACCAACACTGTCTGGACCAGAATGGGAGCTTGGAGTATGCCCATGAAAGTGTTGGTGTTTACACTGTTAGCACAGGAGCTTTGGACCGCCGGGAGGAGAGCAGGAAAATGCTGGTGGGAGCAGAGCTGGAACGGGCACCAGAACCAGAGCTGGGCAAGAGGCACTGAAGAGGATGTTGAGAGAGGAAGCTAAGAAGAGAAAAAGAGAGTGTCTGAGCCAGAGGACAGACAAGAGTAAATGTCAAACAGGATTTGAGTTGCTGGTTGGGAAATAAAAAGCTGCGAGACAAATGCCAAACTAACCCTCTTGCTACTGGACAAGTGCTCTAATATTAGCTGGCTTGTTCTGTCTTGCTGCACGTGCTTGAAGTTTGGCTGTGTGGGCCAAGTAGTCGACTTACTAGTTATTAGAACTGTGTAATGATAACAAATGTACATGTACAGCTGTCCATACTGACAATAGTGAATATCAATCTGAAACTGTACGCCAATTCACAACATCAATCCCTACACAACCTTAACTTTAATATAACAATGAAGCACCTGAAAATCTAGAGAAAGTCTTTTGCAGTTGAAATGCTTTGCAAACTGCAAGTTAAAGCAGCAAATCACTGACTCCCGCTTGAAGGTCAAGTACGGTAAATGTTATTGACTGTCTCTTGATTTGCTTTTTGAATTGTGTTTCAGGGTAAAAGTGGGGTGGAAATAATAAGGTAAAAGACTTAAGGTACAAGAGAGAAGTGGAGAGCTAGAGGCAAGCCTCAGGCAGGTTTAGGGTTACTGAGGTGACAGACACAGTCACACTCAGCAGGTGGGAAAGAGGCCTGGTGTGTGTGTGTGTGTGTGTGTGTGTGTGTGTTTGAAGGGTCGGGGAGGTCAGTGGGAGGCTGCCTGGATTCCTTCATACTAGTATTTAGCCACGCTGCTGCGGACCCTGTGTTTCAGCCATGACAGCTGCTAATCTCTCGTCTCATCGTCCCTCTGACAACCTGACTTGCTGGAAAGAGAGGTGTTTGTTCATATGCTTGTGTGCGTGTGCATTCTGTCTATTGAGTCTACATGCTTTAACTTGAGTCTCCTTAGTTAGCCCCGGGGCGGGGGGGTTAGCTAAGGATAAGACACATGATGTACAGACTAATATCAACAACAGGATAAATACACAGACATCTTACATCACGCTTGTTCTTGTAAAGCTGCATTTGGATTCCCATGCACAAAGTGCTTCTTTTTTTTAGCCTTGCACAGCCTCTAACATTTACATCCTGCACATTTTAAGAAACATTTTGACAAAAACTATTGAACTAACATGTGATCAGCGTTATATTCTGAGTGAAGATACCGCTCAAACAGCATTTAGAGAGATACAAATGTGCAGAATAAAACAGCTTGGCATTAATAATGGTGTGGCATTAGGTGGATCTGGATTATGATCTCAGCGTTTCTAAAAATCTGGCTACGATCATGCCTTGTTGGTGATTATGGGACTTCCTGTACATTAACATTACTTTGTAAGGTGGACTTCTGTGTTGGTGATTTTCAACTTTGATTCAACATCTACTCCATATTAACTTGCTTGAGGTAAATAGCTAACTGAGAGATAATATCTGAATTCCCCTGCAAATATCCAAATTAAAACCCACTGACACAGTTACTTACTTATGTGCTACTATGTAGGTCACCAATCTTCCACAAAGTCAGGGGCATTAGTTTTTTTGCCCACACTACTAGATTTGTTGTTTTTCTATGCTTGTTCAGCACAGAACTTAATGACAGCTTAAGTATATATGTATGTTTCTCTCCTGCAGTCTCACTGCTGCTAGGCCTCTACATGAGTGACTGACATGAGTGAGGTGACTGAGTTCACAGTGTATGTGTGTGTGTGTGTGTGTGTGTGTGTGTGTGTGTGTGCGTGCATGTGTGAATGGGAGAGACAGAAAGAGGGAGGGAGGGAGGGATGGTGGTAGAGATAGACAGGACAACCGGGGTCGGCTGACCACAGAGGAATTCTCCCTGCAGGCCTCAGGGCCCACAGCTGATCACAGCACATGGTAATTACTTTACCACACACATACACGCACACACACACACTCAAGAACTATACCACACTCCAAAAACCAAAAACACATCCTTTGCTCACATAACATGTATAGACTTTCCTGAAACCCAGCAGAAGTTGCACACACACATCTTGTTGAGCTGCACACTTACACACTCTGTCCGTCTGTCTCTGTCCCTGGGGAAGGTGGCATGCAGTCAAATGACATAGGACTTTGTCACACACATGACATTGCAGTGTGGAAGTGGGTCAGGTAGTATTTGCAAAATGCGTTGTGTTTATTTTAATGTGTGCGGACAACAGATGGGTGGAGCAACCGAAACCGGGACAGTCCAGGATAGTGGGTGTTAAACACTGTCAATTTTAGAAAAGCACACAAAGTCAGGGACATACTGCATCTAAGCCTTTTTTTCCTTCAAAGTTTTATTCTTGTCAGGGTGAAAAAGTATCTACAGTTATATTTTGACTGTCACAGAACACATTTTTCCAGTGAAACCCACAGTAGTGACAGTAAACCATAACCATGCACACACACATGGAATGTGCATCACATAACACTAGTTCAGGTTATTGTGATTTTCTACAAAGCATCTCAGCTATCTAGATCAAGCACTACAGCATTTTTGTATTTAAGTATTTTATTGTATTTTCATTGTTTCATATGTGAGAAAGACAAGAGAGCATCAGCTCATGAGTAAGATCAACAATCATATTATGGTTGTTAATCAGATTACATCTGAGAGTTCTGAGAAACTGAAGTTGTCAAATATTTACCATTACTGACTTTGATAAAATGACTTAATCAATGTTAATTTTCTAGTTGATCGATGGATTAATTTATTAATGTGAAGCAGCTGATGGAAACCAGAAAAGCTGAAATCCTTTAACAGCTTAAGATAGAAGAAGAAATGGAACAAAAGTTGCTGTGAAATGTCTCTCTAAAAACTATTCAAGCTGCTACTCCAGCTGGGACTATTTTGTGCAAAATTTCTGCTTGTTTCACATGTTTAGTCTCACTCTGAATACATCTACTATGCATATGGTTTGCTATTTAAATGTACCGTATGTACCGAAACTAGTTCAAATGTACCTCTCTGTGACAAAGGTAATGTGCGGTATTGAGGCACTAACCATCATATGACTGGCTCACAGCACTATAAAACACAGATACATAATCTATGTGCACACACACACACACACACACACACACACACACACACACACACTGGTCAAATAGGAAACATCACACCTCCACCCTCAATCCTGTCCTCCTGGTGTGAACTAATTGATCATGAGACTATGGAAACACACAACACTGAGGGTGAGAGAGAGCCAGAGAGAGAGGTTACGAAATGGAGAGAGGGAGATGCACACAAAGAAAGAAACAGATGTAAACAGAGATAGAAAGAAAGATGAGGAGAGAAGGGAAAGTCCAACATGTAGGGACTGAGTTAGTTTACAGAGTTATTGAATAAATCTGATTTAACTCAATTTTTCCATTACTGTACAAACTCCAGAAAACTATGGTCCAGGACTTGAAATTTTGGGTAATGTTTGTCATTGGTGTGTCTGAGCATTTGTTGTGTACATGAGGGAAGTAAAGATTATGGACTTAAATGCCATTTTGTTATAATAATAATTTTATACCAATGGCTTATTTACAACATGAGATGTTTTGCCGTAAACCAAGGTATTACCAGAAAAACAAGGTTCCATCTGTATCTTCTCGGGATCTCCTTGTGACCTACAGTGTAATTGCCATAGTTATGACGTGTACAACACATTGCCTACAGTCTGCCTACAGTCCATGTCATTATGAAAGTTACTGCTCAGTCCCACATACACAGGGCAGTCGAGGAGCCTCTGGCTGTACTGTGATAAACCACTGATGCAACTCATTTTAAAGACACAGCTTGGTCCACATGGTCTTGTCTAGCCAAATGGAAAACACATGACACTGTGTGGATGTATTGTAAGTTGATCTAAATAAAACAGAAAGGTCTCAAAGGTTGGTTCATGAAAAAAATACAATAAAAAGGCAGTGATCCAGGAGATGGATTTCTCAAGGCCTGGACAAAAGAAACCAGCATATTCCAATAATTAATATTAACTGTCCGTTTGAGTCTCAGTGTGGTTTAAAGTAGACATAGACCCATTAACTGCTTTTACAAACTATTGGTATCAGTGGAACTTGACATTAATAGTGGCTGATAGCTCGGCAGCCTCCATCAGTCAGCTTCTCAGCTGGAATTGGTGACTTTGAGAAAAAAACAATAATCACCCCCACCGTGATTTTTACAGTTAGTTTGATCAGGTCCAGATTTGTTTATTTATTACTTTGAGTTAGATGTTCAGTGTTCCAGATTTATCCGTTTAGGTATTTACTACTATGACATTAAGCTAAGCTGTTAAGCAGAGTCTGACAGCGTAATTTTTTATTTTTTTATTATTATTTTATTACATTGATCTTTGAAAATTCTCTATTAGTCGATGGATCAAACCGCTAATGTGCAGGGGCTTGGGATCACCAAAAGACTAGTTTTTACTACAAAGTTTTACCCCACAACTAACACATTACCCTACTAACAACACGCAACTGTCCTGATTTAATGTTCCAGCGAAGCACTCAAATCTAACTCACTCACTCCGAAAATGTGACTGAAACACACAAAGTGATCCTTGTTACTCTTGATAAAGCTTATCACTTAAGAAAATGCCTCCTCTGTCACTCCACCAGCACACAGACACACCCAGCCCCGCTCAGGCACACACAAACAGACATTAGTTAGCAGTCTGGACATTAACATCACACATACTGTGCGTCTCAACCTGAGGTCTGCACGCTGATGTCAACTCTTTTTGACCTACAAACGTGGCCAACCTGACCCGTCTAATAGATATCTAATAGAATCATCTACTGCTCATCTGATGTGTGTGCGTGTGCTTGTCTCTCCAGACTGCTGATAGGCTGCCCGGCCAACATGGACCATGGACCTCATTTGACGTGGGTGTGTGACTGTCACTCCAGACTGTTGATAGGCTGCTCGGCCTACATGGACCATGTGATGACCCCAGCTGACCCCTGTAAACAACACAGGAAATGAAAGAATAAGGGCTGTGCATTTGTGCATGTGTGTGAACAATTTGTAAAGAAAACTCAGGTGCTGGTATGTGTGTGTGGTATTAGTGTCATTTGACTGCATTAGTCAGACATTGAGTACTGAGTGAAGTCTTGTGCTGTTGGTCAATGGTACAATGTTTTTTAAAATACACAAAATACACAATTTTGGCTCAGCTTGCATGACCATACATGTTGCCTAATGCATGCAGCTATGTTCTATTTGCATGTTGTAAATTTGAAACTATGCAGGGACTGAAAATATGGTTTAACCCTCAAACCACTGACTCATATTGGCCCACTAGGGAACTGGCTTTGTCATGCATTTGCAGTGCTGCTGAGAAGCAACCTTTTATCTCCCTTCTCAGAAGGTTCTGGATGGATTTATTTGAAATGGTATTCAGATTAGAGTGAAACTGAAAAGAGCTCTTGTGATATAAGCCGTTTGTGTCTTATCTATCCCCCTGATGAACCTGATCTCTGACTCAGACTCTGGTTTCTCACTCACTTATGCCTGCACGCAACAGTGCCTAGTGAATATCCCTCTCCCAGATGGCCTGTCTATGATTTTTGGGTAATTGAAAACATCCTCTGAGAAGACAAAACTAGAAAGATAAAACCAGAGCTTTTGGGGGTTTTGCTTGAATGGAATTTGTGAATACCAATAATTAATAATAACACAGGATATTAGAAATACACTTGAGGCCATTGTAAAATATGCATGTTTATTTGTCAATAATCCATTAACTGAAAATCTAGCTACAGTATCAAAAGGCGCAGCCCTGTTCAGTCCTATGAAAATTGCTGAGTAATGCATGCAGTTTTGATTGTAAAAGGTGCTATACAAATAAAATTGAATTGAACTGAATGAAGCCAAAAATGTTTGAGCTTCCACATTGTGGGGCCCATAGAGCAAGTATGCTATTAACTTCCACTGGTAAAGAGGATAACTTCCAGTTTAGCCCTCCACTAACTCAAATGGGGATTAAATAATTTGATCAAAATATGTATCCAACTTTTTACAGGCACTGCTTTCACAATATAAAATTATGGGGAAAAGTCTTTTTGAGCCCACGTCTCGCATGATGTTGTAATTACACAATTTGCCCACTACGACATATAAAACATGATCTGTTATGTTACATTAGCCTACATATAAGCTACTAGTCGTAAGGCTGTTGCTGCTGCAAAAATCAGAACAAATATGTTTTGTGTCTGGTGAAATCCCCCTTTTTCCTTTGCAAGAGGCACTGCTTTATAAATAAAGACAGCCGGTGTATTCGGTGCACTGACGTTAGCTTTAGGTAGCTAACAATCTAATGTCGGTTTACTATCATCTCCTTATTTGTCTGATATGTTCCTTTTTCATCTGGCCTCTGTATGTTTAAGGAGTGGATTCATACAGGTGTGCCAATGTGCACAAATGTTTCATTCAAGTTTGTGCGTAATGTGTATAAACTTCAATCACCTATGGAATTAAAATGCTGTTTACAAATATATCAGTAAAAACAATCCATTAGGCATATAATAAAACAACAATGAGTATTTTTAATTTTGACACATATGAACATAATTATAATATATGTCCACCAGTAAAAATTTGAATGCAGGTCTTTTACTTGTAATACAGTAACACAGTAATAATGTCACTAAGTGTTTCTTCCATCATTGGAATGCACTTGTGTTTACACTTGTATAGCTAACCGTCCAGCTCTACTAAAAGTCGAAACAGATAGATGATTGATGAAATGTCACTAATGTAACTTAAGTTACATTTATGTCTTAACAGAAAGGTAAGAAGACAAATAAAGAAGATGCATAAACTCTTTATTACTACACACATACAATAAAGATAGGACGACACATTTATGACTGCTGGCTGTGGCAACTGTTTTACTAAATAAAGAGATGCTACTTGACAAAGCACAGATGGTGTTGACTTTCACCTTTCAGTTTTTGTCTGTGTGTGTGTGTGTGTGTGCGACTGAGGCAGTTTTATGCAATACTTGATCCGTGTTTCCTGCTTGTCCTTGTACTGTGTCTGTGTCTATGGCTACAGAGGCCCATTTGGGACAGAAAGGCCTGGGGGACTGGAATAAAAGCTGGATAACTATATCTGGTTGTGATCAGACCAGCCATAACTCAAAATGTAGCGTGAGGAACGTCTCTTGCCTGGGGGTGTAAAAGGTTATGAGACAATACTCTGGCTAATGCTATTTAATATGGTGGACAGCTGTCTATGTGGGCGTCTACCTGTCTGACTGCCTATCTGTCTCTCTATATCTTACATCATTTTAAATCTGGTGCTGCATACCTGATCTTAGGCCTTTTTATAGAAACTCTATCCTCCCTGATCTGACTGTTCCCTGGTCTCAAGCCTCCCAGTCACGACTGACTCACTTTATGAGCTGTCCCTGCAGACAAACAGGCTGTCATGCTTCACATACTGCGTTGTGTATGTATTGGGAAAGTTTTACTCATTCTTAATTGCTTGAATGTGCACCCGGGCACGTCTTGAGGTTTTGCAAAAATGTTTTTGTGTTGTTTTAGGACACTCACATTTCATAATTGTAAGATATCATCCTGGTTTTCAGTGTTGTTTATATGGATACACACTTGCTGAGCACTCGGACAGTGCTTTGTACACATGCATACTAACCGCATAACTGCACTGCACAATTCAAAACACAGAAATAGTCAAAAAAGTTCAGTCAGACACCTCTGACTGACATTATGAAGTAAAACGTATCTGCAGCTTGTACAGCGACTGCTTTTGCCAGTACACACATTCACACAGTCACACACCTCTTACTAGTTTTCTTACGTTGAGCTCAGTCCCGTATGTAGGCCAGCTGATAAGAGCAATAGCACTAGATAAGTAGTTATCAGACAAATATACAGTGGTGTCAAGAAGATTAATTTCTAACCGTCAGTGAGTGTAGTCTTATTTAATAATGACTGAAGTATATAAGGAGTTATTTATCCTGTTAACCTCCCAGCAAGTAATATCTGCTCTAATAAGGTGGCAGCTTTTTTCTGAACCTCTACAATGTGATGAGAGGTGACTCAGGCCAATATGGAAGCCCTGAAGTTAGCTGTGAAAGGCAGGTCAGTTACAGTCTAGAGTCCAGTGCTGATAGGGAAGAGGGCCTAGTTTAGATTTTTAACCTAGAAAGCAGTTATACAGTAATATAAGTCTGTGCTCAGCACTTTAATATGAGGCCATGTGCACATAAAAGCCACCTGCTCTTGTGGTATCTTTGCAGTTAAGCTGGTTTACTCACAAGAGAGAAGAGCAGTTTTGGTTAAAATCTAACAGACAACTAGCAATGTCAGCTTCTATCTGTCCCATTACAGTGAACTCTAAAGAAACATTAAAAACAGCACAGGACCTCACAATGAGGACAGAAGAATATTAAAGTGAGTATAAAGGTCTTTCACTAACTTGTTGCAACATTCAAATTTGCAGGAAAAAGTACATGAAAGAAAAGAAAGTAAAACTTGTGGAGTTGCAACACATACATGTCATTAAACAAAACAGTAGTTCTGTTTTTGGTAAAATGCAGAACGTTGCCTTTTATAGGAAAGTGTACAAGCTGAAAATGAAACCACTTGAGCTTCCCTATAGGTAGAATAGATTAACAAGCACACTTTAAAAAGCATCAGAAAAATGTGGAACTCTCTCCACATACAGTTTACTCATAATTTATTTTTATAGATTTTATAGTATTTTTAGAACAACATCACACTGACAAGTGCTGTGTGCACTGTGTGTCCCTAAAAAGAAGACACTGACGTTGCTAAACAAAAAAGATGCTTTAAATCTCATGTCACATCTCAAATCGTCTTCAAAACATTTCTGCTGGTTAAAGCTTGTCAAGACAGTGTGAGGGCAGTGCAGTGGTTAGCGCTGTCGCCTCATAGCAAGAGGGTTCCAGGTTCGAATCCCGGTCTGGGCCCTTCTGTGTGGAGTTTGCATGTTCTCCCTGTGCCTGTGTGGGTTTTCTCCGGGTCCTCTGGCTTCCTCCCACAATCCCAAAAACATGCACCTTTGGTTAATTGGCTACTCTACATTGTCCCTAGGTGTGTGTGTGTGTGTGTGTGTAGTTGTCTGTCTTTGTGTGTTAGCCCTGACATGGACTGGCAACCAGTCCAGGGTGAACCCTGCCTCTTGTCTTTAGTCATCTCGACTCCAGCTGACTACAGGCAGCTGACTCCAGGCCCCCTGCTACCCTGGTGGTTAAAGCGGGTATAGAAAATGGATGGATGGAAGATGGTGTGATAGAATGGCAGCTTATAGCAATAGCTTACCATACACTAATGTTAAGCAGGCCTAGAGTATAATGTTCTGGTGTGATCATTCATAAATCCAATTATTTTTTTTAAAAGAAAAGTCTTTCCCATTCCAGGTAGCATCTTGGCTATACCAAGGCTAATCCTGTTATGTGTCACATTTGAATAGATTGACCATCAGTTCTATTGGTTGTCATAAAACTTAAAACAAAGTTAACTGCAACACAGCGACATTGCTAAAAAGAAACCACCCGTGTAATCACACCTCAGAAAAGTATAATTTATTTATTGTTGTTTGCTGGTGTGTGGACACAGTTGCTTGGTGACCTTTTTAAGCTTTGTTTTTGTTTGTTTTAATGGTTCTTTTTGTTGTTATGGTCTAATTTATTCATTAACAATTTATTTAGCAATGAGGGATTATTACTGATATTGGAAGCATTCACTCTTGGCTAAACCTCCAAATAAAGTGGTGAATATAACCCTATAACCTAAATGTCATTTGTTTGCCGTCTTGTTTTTCTCAGTCTTACACTTTGTTGCAGCGATGTCACTGTGTTCTCCGAAGTCAGCAATCATTTTTGTAACTGTAACGTCATTATAACTGATAACACATGAGGCAGTCAGAAACATGAAGAGTCTGCCAAAAGGGGTCATGAAGAGAAAACCTCACCTGGTCTAACCTCATCCAGCTGGCCTCCATGACGCAGCACTGCTGCTAGTTCCAATATTCAGCACCATATGTGGTCTGCTACCTGGCTGCAGGCAGAGCACACAGTAGTTAATATGGAAGTGCTGGAGAGATGCATGTATGAGTAATGGATAAGAACAGAGTGTGGGGGCAGGAAGGACACTAATGGTAAGAATTTACTACCCAGACTTGACTCCAACCATATGTGTGTGTAATGTAGTATGGAATAGTGAAAAAGTGGCTAACAGGCACAAAAAGGCTAACCAAACATTCAGTTGATGCGGGGTATGTTTAAGTGTGGGGTATTCCCCCCCCGCCCCGGGTGTGAGTATGTGTGTTTGGCAGTCGTATGTGAATGAGTGTGTGAGCGTGTGTGCGTCAGTGTGTATAGCGTCCTGCTGACAGCAGTGTCCTGGCTGTGATGTGGATGGTTGAAGGTGCTGACAGGCTTGTGTTGTTTCATGGTCCTGCAGGGGGCTGTCAGGGCAGGCAAGGGCACTTCAGCCTGGTCGCCTTCTGACCCCATCGTGGTCAGGCCTGTCGGTTAAACGTACAGCCTTCCTCTCCCAGAAAACCCTTCACTATTTAACTCTCAGTGGCTTTTCATACATGTGTGCTTTGCCAATTTTGTCCTAAAAATGAAATTTATTCATAGCCTATTATATAGCGTTGCTTTGAATTTTGCGACTTATTAAGTATGTGTAAAGTGAAGAATGACAGTTATCACCCAACATTGCAGTTCAACTCAGTCCTACAGAATATTTTAGCATCTTTCAGCTCGTTGTTTTGGTTCTAAGATCAACAGCTTCACTTTTTTTGTTTTGGTCTCACCGTTTTCAGGATATGCTGCTGTTCTGCTTTGATAAGCTGGTTGGCTACCAGCTGGTTAACCTGATGGAAGATTTAGCAGCTAGAGAGCTGGTGGAGGCCAAAACTGAGCTAAAAGGAATGTAGAAATTACACTTCTATTGAGAAAGATGCATAAATAAGCCATTACTTGCTTGAGAATCTGACATATGAACTTTATAAGGGTACAACACATCACTGTGTTTACAGCTTGATCTGCTGTTCCAAAGCAGACAAACGTATAAATTAGCCATTAGGCAACAATGAAGTGATTCACCAAACATTGGGTTACAAAGTCATCGTCCTCATAGTGCTACATATGCACTGAAAGCAGGATTAGTTTCTCCTCATAAAAAAACAACAGCACTGTTTAAAGCAGGTGGTTTCTGTGATCAGATAATTAAGTATCTCAGCAATCACTGAATCACTGAAACCAATTAGTATTTTTACCCAACAGATAAAGGTATCAGGTTGGAAAAAAAAAACATTCAGAAAAATACCATAAATTGATGTTTATGTATAAGGAGACTAGTTTAAGTGTTTTTAGGTAGGGTAAATGCTCCTTTGTAATCTCCCTTTGTGTGAATCATGTCCAATCCAGTCATGACATATTCACTGCTAAGAATAATTTATTACACAGGGTTTTCACAGATCGTTAGTAAAATCCTCCTACGTTACCCTGAAATTCGTTTTCTTGTCAGGCATAAGAAATATAGTTACATTCTTTTGTGATGTCTCATCAACATCCAACTGCAGGAGGTAGGGAACCTCCTTCATATCAGACCTAAATAATGGCTGATCCTATCTTTAATAAATATGTCTAAATCTGCAAAACAATAAATACGTCAGTGTAGCATCCCCATTTGTGCTATTGTTATCCAAGGTATTCTGCCCTGTAAACCTGAATGTATATCGGCCTTTGTGGTGCCTGTCATGTTTATGTTTCTCTGAAGGTTGTTAGACACTGTAAAAGTCAAAGTCATTTCCACCTTTACTGTGAAGGCTGTGTAACTCAAACCTTATAAATGGATATACGGACATGTTTTGTGAAGAGAGAAGGGCTTATTTCATGGAAAAAAATGACCAGATGTGAAGTGACATTTACATGGAAAAGGCGGACATCTGATCACAGTGTTAGCCTGATTGACCTGTGTGTGTGTGTGTGTGTGTGAGTGTGTCTGCATGTGCGTGAGAGAAAGAGATGCTGTGCATGTGTGCGTGTGTGTAAGGACAACCTGGCCAGCCCGACCGGCAGTCTTTCCATATCTGTCATATCCTGTTAAGAGGAAGAACAGTGAAAAGGAACACACACCCTCAAATTCACACACACGTAAATGTACACGTTTATGTTGACTGTGTATGTGTGCTTAGCCACACTGTATAAAGAAATTATTTTCTAGTGTGTCCTTTCACTGTACAGTTTACCTATGTGTCTGTGAACCTCTTGTCATATGTTGTTTACTGGTCAAAGTGAGCTGTCATCACATGCAACTGTCTTGGAGTCAGTCATGGAGTGGAAAGATGGAAAAAGGAGAGGACAGAGAAATGAGGACGATGACAGATGTTGAGAACATCACCCCTTGCCTCATGAGAGGAGATGGACGAGCCAAAACTGACATTTGTCTCTGATTTAGATCTGAGGTCCGGTCTAAATCTTCGTCAGCGGTCTACTTTTTCCTTTTCTCTCTCTCTCTCTCTCTTCCCCCATTCATTCCATTTGCATTGATCATGCTCCAGTGTTTCTAGTGAGAGAGAGAGCGAAAGACCCTTGCTTTAGCAAAGGTCACTTAATCATCTCTGTTTCACGCTATCTTTGATTCTTTTTTAATTTTGTTTTCTTTCACATTTCTATCTCTCACTTCCTGCCTTCTGCCCTTGGAGAGCACACTGTATGATAAGAAATATACTAATTATAGCAAAGTAGGCCATTGTGGCCAAGGACGTCTTCCATAATGAACCCTTAACAGCAGACGTGGGCACTGACACACACTCATATTGTGCTACCCTGTTGAGGCTATCTCAGCAGAGATACTTGGCGGAGTTGTTTGAAAGAGATAATGACTCTGACCCCTATCATCCACTCTGTGTGTGTGTTTACCATGTGTCTGTGTGTTTTTATTTATTTATGGATACCTGTGTGATAGCTGTTAGTTGTGCATTGTGTCAATGAGTGACAGGCACCATTCTATTTCAAAGTCTTTGCCTGTAATTTTTTCTTGTTCACTACACAATTGGCATTAATCTGGAAGTGTTAATTTGTACGAATAAGACTTAAATAATGATTGACTATTAGGTATACTTGCTTGGTGTATTTATATATTGTAAGCAAGGTAGTGAAGTGTGTTTCTGTTTGGAATGCAGCCAAGGAGTTAGACCATCTGGATTGAAGATTGACCTGTCATACCTGTGAATGATCTACAACCTACTGGAATCCAACACACATACACACGCACACACGCATACACACACACACACACACACACACACACACACACACACACACACACATCATGAATTGTGTTTCCATCATTTTTGTGGACATGACTTGCATTCATTTCCTGGAGGCTTAACCACCACCTAACCTTAACAATAAACATTACTTGCCTAATCCTAACCCTCACCTCAACCTAACATTAAAGCAAGTCTTCATCCTAATATTTAATGATTTATGTTGTGGGGACTTGCATTTTGTCCCCATAAGTAAGACAGGTCCTCACAATGTGACTGTGTAAACAGATTTTTTTTTGCCCTCAAAGCTACTGGAATATGTGTACACACACAGACATACACACATGCCTCAGCTGTTGTTCATAAAGGCTTTGACAGAGGGACACAAATGACACATTAAGCAATATACACAAACATTATGGCCTTCACAGACAATTGCATGCATTAGCAAATACACACAACCCTGCTGGTAATCTCTGTGACCTTCACCATGGCGGCAGACATGCTCATGCAGACTCACACGTAGACTTCAACACACTTACAGGTGCATTTACACACAAAGGAATGCAGTAATATCCAGGTAAACACAGTGCAAATGTTGACTGTGTAAAGTCTGATTGTTAATGTCGCCCATAGGCACAGACTGTATTGTATGGACACTGAAACCACTGCTGTTGTAAAGATAATAACTATGACCATTTTGCATGATTTTTAATGAAAAATGCTGACAAGCCCAACAATCTCACAATGACAAAGCTCTAGGAATTTTCTGCCATAGGCCAAGAAATAATCCTGCATAAAGTTCCTGTGAAACCACAACTTCTGGTTTTTACACTTTCACAGATTAAACAAATAAGACATTATGAGCTTTAGAGATGCTGATGGTCAAATTGTTTTTACCTTTGGAAAGATCCAAGTTAGCTTTCCAAATCTTTAAAATACTTATCTTAATGAAATGATAATGTTATTCACAATAAAGTAAGGTTAGACCTTTTTAACTTAAGCCATGACTCCACTAAGTAGCTAAGTAAATATTATGAAATAGATAAATATTATGTCCTTATAATAAAAAATACAGCCCAGTGACTTGTGTTTACATCCAGACATCACACTGCAGTCATGACTGGAATGCCACCAGTGACACCAGTGAGGGGCAATGGCCGCCCAAGGGTCACAGTATCACTGGGAGGGTGGAGGAGTAGGGAGAAGATGAGAAGAACAGAATGGACAGACTGGAGGAGGACTGAGGAGGTGAACAAGAGTAACAGAGGGGTGTGGGAGGATGACAAACAGCTGAGCAGCACTCCTGCTTCACTACATTAGCCCTCGTGTGTGTTTCTAGGTTCATGAGTTTGTGTTTCTGTCTACATGTTTTTGTACGTATTGGTGGTGCTTGTGCCTAAATGAGGTTTGAAGTGTTGGTGAGTGTGTGCATGTGTGTGATGGTGAAAGAGAGAGAGCAACAGACACACAGCAGCTAACTAAACAACAGCAAAAGGACAAAGATGAGTAAAAGTGCAGCTCTGCTCTAGGAATAGCAAATGGCCTCACAGTGGATAAACCAGATGGGTGGTACGCACACACGCACACACACACACACACACACTCACTATGCCAACCATCCTGGCCTGGTGTGTGTGTGCAGGT
This sequence comes from Scatophagus argus, assembly GCF_020382885.2. NCBI lineage: Eukaryota > Metazoa > Chordata > Actinopteri > Scatophagidae > Scatophagus > Scatophagus argus. The sequence continues at coordinate 19,849,188 of NC_058502.1, forward strand.
TGTGGTTTGATGGATGATCTGGTGATGGTCATTTGAGGAGGATTATCTCTAAACCAGATTCCACTCTACACATACACACAGAGGGATGAAAATGCACCAGGTTCATTTGAAACATTATGCATTTAAGTCAATGAGAAACTGCACTGAATTTTGAGAAGCAAGCGCAACCTCGCGTGTGTGTTTCGGGTGTGTGGTTTACGCCTGAGTGGTCATTTTAGTAGACACGCTGGCACTTAACATCCCAACCTCATGCATATAGGACGCTAAGCCAGACAGAGCTGTCATTTCTAAACATAAACATTGCAGTATGTAATATAGACTGTGCGTTGGAACAGTTGTGACACCGTTTATGTGTGTTTGTGTGCGTCTTCGGCCGTCTGTTCAGTTTCAAGGACGGGTTAAACACTGCTGTCTTTTTATAGCACCAGCAATTCAGCTAGTGCGTATGTGTGTGTGTCTGTGTGTGTGATAGTAAGGAATTCAGTGAATGAGAAAAAGGACTTGGGTGTTTGTGCAAGTGTTTTTGGGAAACTGTGCAAAGATAATTTTGATAATATCAGTTCTGTGATAGTGAGAAAACTCGATATGAAAAAGTAGTTGTGTATTTATATGAGTGTGTGTGTGTGTGTGTGCATGTTTGTGCGTGAGCATGTACACTCCTGCATGTCCTTGGGCTTTTCAGCACAGCTTTGTGCCCTGCTGTTAGGGCAGTCATAAAAGCATATGAATCAGCCTGTGTGTGTCTGCTCGTACACACAAGTATTTTTCCATTCAAGTGTGAAAAAACAGACAGCGCTGTCAGAGAAGGAGATGACTCACCTGACCTGCATTTCACACACTCATTGCACTTGCCTGGGAAACAAACATATCACTGTTATTTTCAACACATGCATACATCTACTATGGAAGGAAGGATACACTGTAGTTTTTATGGAGGACTGATGGTCAGGTATTCAAGTTGGATAGTGCGAACCTCAGTGAAGAGTGAGTTGTATCTTGTGTCTTTGACCTTATCAGGTAGCCAATGCATCTAAATTGTTAGTTTTTATATTCCGTGCCGGACCAGATTACACAAACTTTGTCCTGAGGTGCTAGTGGAACACTTTGCATTTGGATGGCAACAGCAGTGCACACCAATCACACCACATTGTTCTGCACTGGATACTTTTTTGGACTATCGCTGACCTCAGTAACTCTCAACTGTTCAACCAGTCAGTCCAAGCCACCCCAGGAGGAAAACCATGCTGGTCCAACTTGGACTTTGGGCTGCTTCTGGCTAATGTCCACTCACAGGAAAAGGAAATGGATAAAATGGTACTCAGATGGTGACTGAGTGTCATTTGCATTCCATTAGCATCTTATTGTAACATTCACCAATAACCATACATATTCTTAATATGTATATATGTTCTATGTGTTCAGCATAAGGAGGACTAAAAACTATAATTTAATTTAATCAAGAATGAATTAATTTAATCCTTGTGGTTTGCACAAGGACAAATAAAAAAACTTTGATCCTTGATGAAGATTAACATAAAAATTGTCTGAGACAGGTAGTTCTTTTAGACCATGAGAGGTGTCATTATGTATCCTTCATTTTGTTCCCTGGTTTAAGTTATAGTCATGGTAAATCCAGTTCTGTGTACTAACTTGAGTCCTTCCGAATCACTCAGTATGCTAACCCAAGATGCTTGATTACTTTGAATCACTTGAGCCAGTATCACCAAGAAGCTGGTGAAACCCAACCCAAGTCTTCTTGTGTCATTCAAGCATGCGTTCACATGATTAAGGGTGCAGGCAATATCCCCATCACTATAAAACGCATAACAAACGGTGTTTCACTTCACTTGGTGCCATGTCTTTGGGATAAATAAATTAAATTAAATTAAATTAAATGCTGACAACCCATGTAAATTCAAACATTAAACTGTGCCATTCTTTGTCCATAAAACCTACTCTATTTGCTCTAAGTAGTTGTCTAACAGTTGAAGCTGTTGCAACAAACAACATAAATTACATGGACTAGCAGTGGTCGCTACCTTATTCATCATCAAGGGACTCAATGCAAGCCAATGGACTCGAGTTAGAAAAACTTCTATTGCAACCTCTGTTGCTATTTGTTGCAACAGTTTCCTGCTAACATCTACTTAGAACAAATGTCACAATTTATTTATTTATTTAATAAGTTCTATGTGTTGTTAGCAGCAAGTGTAGCCAAAGACTCAGCAGATCTGGGTCAATAAGGAGGGGGATCAGTGAAACTCTGTTATTTTTAGGAGCTGAGTGAATTATGCGAGTGGCTCAGGACGCGTACATGTCTACAAAGTTACCACTAGCAGCAGATCTTTGCTCCAAGGCCACAGACTGTTGGCAGCTCTCCTACTAAAATATCATCACTGGTCTCATCAAGTTATAATTCTGTTTGATGATTACTCAGATTTTAATTGCAGTGGTACTGTTTAAAGACATATAATTCCAAACTTTACCTGACCGCCCCCCCTGCACCCCCCTCCCCCCTCCCCCCCACACTGTTACGCCTCCCCCCAATCTAGTTTTCACTTCTGCAGCTTGGAAAAACACCACAAGCTCAGAACTCTCTTTGCTGTCTCTGCTATGCCTGGAATGACAGAAATGGCTGCTTGTCAGTCATCTGAGTCACTGCACCCGTTTCTCTGGGCATTAAACAAACTGAAGCTCCACCTTTTTAATTAACCCTTTTGGCCCAGCGTGTGAGGTCAAAACAAACATTCAAGCCCCAACATGGGTTGTTTTTCTTTTATAGTGTATTTTTAAAGGAATCTGAGACCTTACGATTCCTTGTCGAAAGTCCTGTCAAGTTCATACAGTTTCAGGGGCTCCTTTTCAAAAGGCCAGTCTTGACATGTGCTTACAGATCACAGGTTCTTACTGATTTACAGCTATGTGACACCTACCCTGTGACAGATACAAGCATTGTATGTGATTAAAGTGAATAATACAAATCAAACATGGCTGACCGCAAGTTGATACATGTGCCTGTACTGCTGTCTGCACCCTGTTGTGTCTTGTAGATTCCGAGTCTCGTCTAAGTAAAGACCATGGATATTGTCACGGGGATGAAATACGAGCGGCTACAGGTATGTTCCTATTAAAGTTCAGTGTGTGGGAGAACAATGTGGTTATTATGTCTGATAACAGGAATGGAAAGGAAACCCAGTCACCTGATTCGTCTGTGCTTGGCTTTCAAAGTGTTGCGGGTGTTTTGGGCCTTTTTTTGTAGTCACAGATAGTCAGATTATGGGCTAAGCAGGATATGGTGAGATGTAGAATATAAACTTTAACCAAAATGAGTAACCAAGCTTGTTTTTTGTAGCGCTGGCCATTGGCAGCAGTAGAAAGTAGCTATATATATGTATATGTATATATATATATATATATATATGTCAGCACTGTTTGTGTAATTACTCTCACTGCCAGAAGGGAAGACGAAAGTTGCACCCTTCTGGTTTAGGTTCAGTTTTGAGGTACTTGTACTTAATGTGAGTATTTGTATTTCATTAAATCTTTTACTTCTATTCCACAACAGAGAAAGAGAGAAACAGCTTTTCACTTCACTACATTTAAAAAAAAAAAAAATTTAATCTATTTAAATTTATTTTAAAAAATAAATACAACTAACTAATAAATGACTGTATTATTACACAACATTAGTGATCCTTACATATTATCATTAATTATTTATTATAATTGCATATTACTACATATTATCATTTCACTATTATAAATGGGTATTTCTACACTGTGGTATTGCTACAGTTGCATAAGTAAAACATCTTAATACTTTCACCACTGGCAATATAAATGTTATATATAAAAGTTATAATAACATTAAACTCACCAAAGTTTTTACTGAACACTTTTTTAAGCAGCAGGCTAAAAATAGTTCAAACAGTGCAAAACATGAGCAGTTAGATAACCAGACTGGTTTGCCAAGTTAGCTTAACGAACTTATTAACAACTGTTTTCATCCAGCGTTTCCATTTAAGCACCACTTTTTCCTCCAAACTGGTGACTTATTACCTTCATACTGAACAAATAGTTACAGAAATTGTCATGTGATTGATCCTCTATCCAGTATCATATCCTAACTTCAGGGATGTCTAGTGATGGATGTAATGGGGAAGATGTACTTAAGAAAATGAAAAAGCACAAAGTCTAAATTATATTTGCGGGTGAACTTTGACAAGTTCTAATTACTTTCTTCTCTCAAATCTTCACTTGAGAAGTTTGTTCCCATGGGATGTTCTAAATTAAACTGAGAACAGACAAGGTTTTTGCTTTAACAAGTCATAATGAAGAAATGTTGATTTCACAATATCTTGACTAGAAAATAATGATATCTTGCACATTTAAATTGGTTTCCTTTAATCTTTCATATACAGTCTGACTGTCCTTCACATGTCCTGAGAGTCATTCATTTGATCAACTTGCGAGGACCAAAGGAAGTGAAGTGATCTTTTGTGATCGTTTAGACAAGAGATGTTAAAGGTATAAAAAGAAAGCAGTCAGATTACCTTGATGACCTCTATAATGCGGCAGCAGCGCAGGTGTCATTTTTTCTTTTGGGGACATTACATAGACTTGCATTCTTTTCCTGCAGGTTTAACCACCATCTAACCACAACAATAAACATTACTTGCCTAATCTCAAGCCTTACCTTAACCTTAAAGCAAGTCTTCACCCTAACATTTAATGATTTACAGCGTGGAGACTTGCATTTTACCACCATAAGTAAGACGATTCCCCACAATGTGACTGTGTAAACAGATTTTTTTTCCCCACAACAAAACTAATACATGTCCACACACACACACACACACACACACACACACACACACACACACACACACACACACACAGAGACTGGCTTTGTTTGTGACCAGTGTTGCATGCCAGTGAAAACAATGTCGATTTGTGAGAAACAGGAGGGAGTCAACCTCTCGTTGATGCAACAGGTGCAATAGCAAAGCCTATCACATTACACCTGTAATCATTAACTTATTGTAGCCCACTTTCTGTGTGTCTGTGTGTGTTTATATGTGGGTTTATGCACAGTTGTCTTAGTCAATGTCTCAGTCTCACTTGGCTTTCTTATGCAACAGGTCATTGCTTTAGTTGACAAATGACCGTATCAGGCCTCTGCACACAATGATGTCATTCCCAGGTGTGTGTGCATGTGTGTGTGTGGCTGTGTGTGTGTGGGTGTGTCTGAGTAAGAGTGTCTAAATGTGGTGGATGTCTGGTTTACTTTAAATTTGGGAAATGTTTATAAAAAAAATGTCTTGTTTGCACACAATCATATTCCGTCATATTTAGTTGTACATGTGGTATGTAGTCGATTTCCCTCAGGGGGATATGGAGGTCATTCATGCACAGGCACTTGAAATACATAACTGCATCCTGGCCGCTGCAGAAGCCAGACACATGGATTGATCATCAGGAGATGTGAGGAAAATGAATGTAATCACACTGTAAATCACATTCAACCATCTTACCTTTCCAGGAGAATATGACCTGTCAAGTTCACCAAACCAACACTCTTATCACCCAACTTTGAAACATTCAGTCCTTGTGAAAACACTGCTGTCGGTTTCAAGTCTCACAGTCCTCATGGGAAGTGGCCTTCTGAGGCGTCCACGGTACAACACAATGAACTCATTTTAAACAGAGCCTATATGATGTTCTAGTTGGCCTAATGTTGATGACGTTGATACCTTCCAAAACGGTCGGTATTATCCATCATTATAATGGATGGATGAAGCCTTTTTAATGTTAGGGGTTCACCTCTAAAGGGCAGAGGACATCCTGCTTAGACATTGTTGCCAGTGGATTTAAACCATACTGCAGATTTGTCTAATACAAACTTAATTCCTTGAGCTACTGGGATGTCAGTACCAGCCTGGTTGTGTATGGAAAGTGTTCAGGGTGAATTCACTGAAAGGTGACATTTTGATCACATTAAACAAGTGCAAATGAACGACGGCCACAAAGATAGTTTTAACGTTGTTTCAACTGAACATAAGCCTTCAGGTCCAGAACTGTCAGCAGTACAGAAAGAGTTAAGTGCAGTCTGAAAGTTTTGTATTGGTTATTTTCCATCCACTTACTGAGATATGGCACCTGATTAACCCGCACTACATGTCTAATGTTAGTCTTGGAGCAGCATGAGGGAATCTCCAGCTGCCCAACTCTGTTTAGTCAAACTTTTTAGTCAAACAGCTTCTCATTACTGCACACAAACCCACACTGATACACACTTTCTTGTTCCATGACACACACACACACACACACACACATGCACTGACACAACAAAAACTCTGAGGTGCCAAGAAATTCCTGTCTAATTGTAGAGTTCAGGTAAATTAACTATGACAAGTGCAAACCAATCTCTTTCTCTCTCTATCCGTCTATCCCTCTTTCTACCATCCGTCTTGCTGTGTGTCTTTGTTTGGCCTGCTCTCAGTTCTTACATAACTGTGTTGGTGAGAAACTGTTGGCTGTTCAAACAGGTTGGAATCACAGAGGATTAGAGACTGATGGACATGACCCACATACTGAGACACTTTTCTGCAGGTAGCTGTCAGCCTGTCAACCCCACCCCCTGTGATACACACACACACACACACACACACACACACACACACAGAGGTAAAGAGAGAGATACTGTATACACATTAGTACATGCCCATACAGAGGACTCTGCCCCTGTCACGAGCATCAGGGTGTTACACAGATAATGAATGGCTGCCAGTGGTGAAACAGGTGACTGCGATGCAATATGTCTTACAGTGAAACTTGTCTCAAGGCCATGGATAGAGTTTCCATTGTTCTGCTCCAACTTTTTGTTTGAGCTGTGACTCATTTCAGATAAGTGGCTAATTCAGATTCTGCAAAAGCACCGTGTGACTTATTACTGTATTGCTTATATTTGTAATTGAGAGAAGGATGCTGTTTCTAGAAGTGTTGGAAAGGCCACTTTTAAAGAACAGGATATAGATATTCTCAACAAATCCCAATAAAACCACCGATGTGTTAGTCTGTTTCTCAATCCTTTCCAACCTGTGTGTCACACTAAGTCTGTTCTATTCTACACTTCTGTTTCTACCGAAGAGCTAAATCTTTACAAACGGGTCACTCACAATGTCGACTCTTTTTTGGTAGTAGTTAAGCTAAGCTAACAACATTACACTTTTGTTAAAAGTTTAGTAGTAGTAGTAGTTTATTACAAGAAACATTTGCATTTAATATATATACACATGCTGGGTCAACAATTGAATCATTTCAGGCTTCCATTATCTACTACATTATTTCTACTTCTGCTACCTATCAGGGAAACTTGCTTAAACCTGGTTACATGATTTGAAAGTTGCTCTGCAACCTGAGAACAACAGGGAAACATAGCTTAGCTTGTAGTGCTGCTACTTGTAGCATCGCTGCTATGAAATTTGTACCATTACCACTAGTGCCATAATATTAAAACTGATAAAAACTAGCAGTTAATGGTGATTCTGTGCCATCATTCCATATCTATATTTGACATCTTTATATCAAAAAATAAAAATTACAATTTAATCCACCACAGTCTGACAGACATGTCTCAGCATGTGCCACTAAGATGCCAATTATAATAATTAATAAAAATCAAAATTCATACATATATATATATATACATACGTGTGAAGCCCTATGAATGTATCATATAAAATGATATTTAAATAATGCATTTTAATTAAATATCAGCACTAAGTCTCAGTGATTTAAATTATGCTGGTCCAAGCCTACACAACTGAACAAACAGGCATAAACATAAAACATGAGTCATACAGTATGCTCTCAGTGTAACCCTGCCCAGGAAGATCAGTGGGGCTTTATATTGTGCCGCAGAGTTTAGACAACCACAGGTTGTGTGTTTATACTGATTTCCAGTTTCACTGACAATAGTTTAATTATTCTGCTGTGACTGACTCACTCAGCTGGTTCTTCAGGCAGGGTAAAAATAATTTATAGCAAAAACTGGTCAGTGGTGACATCATGTCCCTGGCCAAAAATGGTTCTCAACCCACAACAACTTCAATGTTGTTATGAGGTGAACATGTTTATGGAATTAATGTATGCTGAAGGAGGCTGCAGTGGATGAATTGAATAAGCACAGTTCTTTCATGTTAATGTCATTTTGATGTTACTAGGATGTGCAGAAAAGATCATTGAACGTCTCAGTTTTTGCTAGGATGTAAATGCAGAGCTGCTGAAACGCACGTTCAGAGAGCCTGTCCTGGTCACTGGCTGATAGCTGGAGCTTCACATTTAAAATGGTCAAGATTTTATTGTTGTCACCTGTGTAAAAAAAAAAAACTGAGCTGAAATCATTAAAACTAAAGTTCTCTTAAGGTAGTGACAAAGTAAAAAAGCGCCCACACATGCAGCTGGGTACTTGAATCCGGTTAGGATTTTACGAAATGGGCCTTTGTTGATCAAAATATCACTGTTAATGAAGGTTACAGAGGAGATTCCACAGTGTGGGGGCACTTACTAATACATCATCAGAAAGCACACCTTACATACATAGAATCGATACTTCTGTACAAAAACATTTTTAGGGGCAGAAGATAAATGCACGTCATGGTTCTCAGTTTCAGTATTCATGTATCTCTTTCTACATGATGTAATGGTTAAAAGAAAAACCCACCCAACTTCAAAAACAAAGCTGTGCCATATCTTTAGACTACGTGTCACACTGACTGCACCGTAAAGTAACCCAAAAGTTATGTTCCTTTGTTAATATTTTCCTAACTGTAAGTTTGACTCTGAAAGAAAGTCAGAACTTAAAGGCAAATCAATGTAAGGACATTTAATGAAGAAACACAGACAATGAAAAATTTCCGTATCTATCAGTAAATTGACAATACATTATTTTTACTTGTGTTTGTTTTTTGGGTTTTTTTGTTTTTTTTTTTACATATGTGTGTGACAAAAATGCCTAGAGTTAGTGAGCAGGTGTCATGAGACTGTGTGTCATTGAGGGGGCTTGCTACTCAAAACACACACACTCACTTTACCAGCTGAGCCTCTAAACCACAGGCCTGACTCACCATGCAGTTGTTATTCTTGTTGTTGTTCATGGGCTTTCTGTTGTTCCACGACCCTCACCTTTGCTCTACTGTGTCCCCGGGGTGAGCGAGCATTTCTATGTGCTCCCTGCCCTCTCCGTCTCTCTGTCTTTCTTCTGTATTTTGCCTCTCGTTTTCTTTTATCTCGAGTTGGAGCGCGCTTCCTGCCTAACAATTGGAGGAACCCGGCAGTCATAGGTGTCACGCTCTCTCATCTCCCTGTATCTCTGTTGCATGCATAGATGGAGTGCACACACTCACTCGCACACACACACACTCACTTGTACACACACACACACACACACACCGCAGACAGCTGGGGAGATGAGGGAATTCTGCAGGAAGAGCTGGTTCCTGTTCAGGGGTTCATGGATGATTATCGTTCCGACTAGGGGTGAGAGTTTGTGTGTGTGTGTGTGTGTGTGTGTGTGTGTGTGTGTAGAGTAGCTCCAACAGTTTGCAGTGGCTTCAGAAGAACAGTTTTGTATCACATGATTTCAGTGCAAAGGGTTTATTATTAAAGCAAGATGGCTGTTTAATGGTTTTCATTTACCGTTGGATCTTGTTATCATAGGATTGACCATTGTTCTGATCAGTTATGATAAAATTGTACTGCTACATTTAAGAGATGCAAATAAAAAGGTAGCCCCGAGGCAGCTAAACGTATGTGGAGGGGAAAAGGAAGGCAAACAGCAAATCACCAGCTAGCTGTCTGCTGTAATCATCTGTAACAATATAGCAATATAACAATGTAGAGAAGTTAGTGGTTCAACATTGACTTTTGCATGTTATAAACTGAGCACCGACAGGTAAAATGGTGAAGAACTGGAAGAATATTAACACTGACCACTGACGATAAAGAAAGGAATGGACACAGTGTCAAAGCAGACTACTGAGTGTGGATCCACTTCCATGTTTAACTTTCTTGCTGTCATCCCACAGTCCCCTATATGTTTCAGTAGTTTCATATGGAAAATGAAAATTCATTTTTTGTTGTACTTGATTATCCGTAGTCGTTTAATTACCCATTCTTATCATCAACTGTCTGTTTACGTTTTGCTCCAAAATAAAGTGGTTTGTACAGTTATCTCGTGTTTATCATCTGATTGTTTGTGTTTCCCACGTTGTCATTGTTTTAGTGATGTTGGCGTGTTCCCAGATCTCAGCAATTCTCTTGGTCGGTACAATGTTATCAACTGATGGCCAAAACAATGAAAATAAGATCCAGGTTAGAATAAACCAGAGTTATCCACAGCGCTTCATGTGTATCTTTATAAAGAGTTGCATACATACATACATGGCGTACATACAGACAGACAGAGGAGTTGGACAAACAGAGATCTGAAAAGGCTTCAGCTCCTGCTGTGTATTCAGACCACTGGTTGAGGTTAGGGGAAATCCTACGGCCGCTCTGTTGGACGGCACTTTGTTTATCAGCTACATTTTCTACAGCAGTCTGCAGCAGTCATGGTGACTGTGTAAAGTTTGTCTTTTCCAAGTCGTGGGTAAACTAGCCCTGAATGATTGAAGTGCTGGCTTTTTGTGTTTGTGAGTGTCTGTCTCAGTGCCACAAGTGGTTATACTCTGGATAAATATGCTTATTGGTAGTGATTTTGTGGAAAATCAGAATCGTAACGACTCATGACTGATCTTACCTAACACAGTCACACAGAATCAGCACACACAGCTCACACACACGCTGTAAAACAGCTGGAGGTCATCCTGTGTTCAGTGGTCCACTGTGATGACTGACAGGTGCTTTAACACGCTGTGATTGGTTCTAATCTCACCTGAGATGGACTGGTCACTGCCCACCATCTGTGGTAACAACACTTGACAGACACACACACACACACAAATGCACTCATACACACACCTACCTAACCCCCTGCCTCTCTACACTAACAATACCTCCTCAATGTCTCAAACTGTGTCCCTCCAAATTTTGTCCATCACACGTTCATTTGAAAATGAAGACATTCTGTTTGATCTGCATAGGAATTTTTCTCTCTCCCATCTCTAGGACAGAGGGAGAGAGATTTGCACAATGTACTAGTTAAAAAGACTTGGTCTCCATTGAAACTGGGCCCTCTAAACTCCCTGTAGAGCCCCCAGGGCCCCCATTACGGTTCTGGCCTCTAAAGAAGGAGCTGCAGTGTTGAACACTGGGCCTCCTTGTATTCTCCCGGTGCCCCAACCGAGAGCCATTGACAAGCCCCACAATGTCCCAAGCACTCCTTTACAGTAGAGAAGGGCTCTTTTCTCTAAAGGGTGGCTCGGGACTCAGAGAGGGGGACCTACTTTTTCACAAGGAGTCCCCTCCAATAGAGGCATCTGCAATCTGTTGCTTGCCCCCAGCTTGGTCCAGCCCCTCTTCAGCTCCTTTTTTATTGCAAACTGGCCGCAAACAAGGACAAATCGACCATGAATTCCTCAGCGCCTGGCAGGCGCTGCCCGCTCCAGCTCTGTAAACCCTCTCTCTTTTTTCTCTTGTACTCTCCCCTCTCTCTAAGCATTCAGTCTCCCTCCCTCACCCTCAAACTCTGTCTTTTGTGTAGAAAATAAAAACAGAAGGGCTGGGTTTTTTTTCTACCCTTTTACTTCTCTCCAGCTCTCTTCTCATGTGTACCTTTATAGGGTGGTGAATAGGAACCTGTTTTACAGGACATCCACCCATCTATCAGCGATTCCGTTCCATGTCCTTTTCCCGCCGTGAGATAAGTAAAGATATGAGACAATATAGGAGGGAAAATATCATGAGGACGAGTTGCGTTGCAGTTGGGTGACAACACTGTTGCTGACTGCATACTGAAACTGTACAAATCTACAAGCACTTTATGTGGAAAGGTTGTTGAATTTCACATTTGAAATTCTTTTTTTCACAATTCTTCAAGAAACATGTAGAAGTTAAAAATAAGCTGTCCAAGAACACATATGTTTGTCTGACATGCTGTCAATAAGTGTCTGTCAGTATCAGTATGTCTGTCTTCCTGTCCGTCTGTAAAGGAACTTCCATTTAGTGCCTTTGAGGGTCACATAATAGCTGCTGTATAATGGAACCGCAGACTCAAAGGAGGCTCATTCAAGCCTGAACACCATTTAGACCCACCTGTTTTCCTCCTCCTCCTCTCCATCCTCACATCCTTCCTTTACAGAGAGGCAGGGTGGAGTTCAAGGGCTGTATAGCTTGCTGTATGGCCTCTGATCACACAGACAACACACACACACACACACACACACACACACACACAGTGGGTGTTTAACATTAAAATTAAATATGCAAGCCACATACAGAAACTATGTGAGCTTCTTCCAGCCTGGCTGTCCAGCACAGCAGATGGAGATTCAGATTTACATCCAGCATGTGTCCATTTCTTGAGTGGTATGACTGGTCCAAAGTTGATTTTCAAATTACTATAAGCATATACTATAACTACATCCACAATGAACCATATACATATTAAAATGAAAAGTTCTTTAATCAGATTTGCAGATGTCTGTAGAAAATTTCCTGTGTTTCTAATACATCACACATATTTATCATTATTTTACTTGTGAGGGATCATGTACATTATTCAACACAGCTTAAACTTTCATGACTTAATTTTATCAGATTTGAAAACATTAAAATTGAATAACCTTTTCAATTATGATTATCTGTATACTATAATATACTGTAGCTGGTGGAAAACAAGATCATAAGAGAAGGCATGATCAAACACTCACACACTTGCACATGTATGAACTCAAATGGCCACCTGCAGTAAATATAAGCTCTCCACGCTCACAGGACCTTGGTCACACAAGCCCTCTGTCAAGGCCACTGTCATCGCCTTTCCTCCTCCCTCGCCCTCTGTAAAGCCCAGGGGATCCAGTCATCCAAGGCCACTCCTCTGTGCACATCTGCTGTGCTGGACAGCCAGGCTGGCAGGCGAGGGCCTGATCTGGGCCCCTTCGGTCAGGGTACTTGGCTTTGGAAAGGCTGGGGGGCTGAAGGCTGGATGGAGGGGGGTGAGATGCCTCAGAGCAGTGTGCAGGCTTCCATGGAGATACTGTCTTACAGTGTTTACAACCTCCCAATAGCGTGTCCGACCTCTCCTCCCCATCCCTCTATTCCTCCACAGGCCCACTGTGTCCTTCCTCTTCTAATGTAAATGTTGGGGGTTGGCAAGCTGATGAGTGTGAGTGTGTGTATGTGTGTGTGTGAGAGGGTGGGTAACTTGTTTTGGTGATTCTCTGCCTTCCTTCTGTGTTGGAGCGGTGCTTTATGGTGTAAGCCTTTCATTTTATAACTTTCGCTCTATCCTTTCTCTCAGTTTTATAAGAGGTTCTGTTCGTCCAGGCCTGCTGCCCACCAAAGTCTGCTGTTAGTGCCAGTCAGCATTCACACTGCCACCTATTAAAGTGAGTGAAAGGTGGCAGGACTTTAAAGTGCTGTCTGGCCTTGAGCAGTGGGCACCTGGTAGTGTCCATGTGCCAGCCTGGACACCAGGCCAAAAACATCCATCCAATGACCAACTCATTTAATCCTGGAATCGTTTTTGTTTTTTTGTTGTTTTTTTTTTCTCTGCAAGGGGAGCATTTGTTTTTAACTTCGACAGTCAAATGTTAGCTCCACTGGTGTGATTTCCATGTAAAAAGAACATACTGTATAACCGGTAATGATGAACAGCTATTGGGCTTGCTTGTCCATGTTTCTATTAAAAGTAACAACAATTTCACATATTGGCAGTTTCAAGCCTCTGAGAGGTGTTTCCCATGGAACTGATTGACATCTGATGCCTGGCATTACTAAAGGGCAGCCCTATGGACACCTGTGATGCACTACCAACTGGAGCACATAATAATCCCACTAACACTGATGCAAACCATCTGCTCTACAAAATTCAAGATTATGCCCCTTTGGTCACTTTGCATTTTACTCAGAAAGTGAAAACTAGTAAACTTAAACTAACCTCCACTCAGAATGTGGAGGCTCCACTCAAAAAGTGGAGTTTAGTTGACAGTGAAAGCACTGATTCTTACTATGTGTTACTTTGTGCTGTGGCTTTATCACCACTGGCGGTGCTATCAGTGGCTATAGTGACCTCCACAGCTGTGCAAGTGTGTTTGTTAGAAGTAACATAACAAACTATTTTAAGCGTAGGCTCACAGATATTGGCCTAATCAAATCACCACTACTGTGTCAGACTGTTCCAAAAATTCAGATTTTCTTATGAACACATGAATCTTATGAACATATGTGTCACACCAGAAAAATAAAAACATCTTTTGGGCAATTACCCTGCAGCTTGGATCACATAATTTTAAGTCAAATCAAGGTCTGATTTTATAGCAGAAATACTATAATACTCTACAAGATTTAAGTGTAGCTACCTGAACCAGCTTTGTAACTTTGCACATGAACCTGCATGTAAGCAAAGGAGTTTCTCAGTAATCTGCTCATCTCAGTGTCTTTAAATCAGTTTTTGCTTTCTTTGAATACAGCAGAAATGAAAGTCCTTTAGAATATAGCTCTACCAAGAAGAAATCAACAAATAAAAGATTTGACTGAAGGCAAATTAATCTGTGGGTTGAAGGTAATGACTCACATGCCTGCCTGAGACAAATGTTTTGAATCTGTGAGATAGCGAGGGGAACGAACAATGAATCAAGTGAGAAACTGTTTAAACTTCAGTGAGTCATTTCTCTGCAGACAGCACTTTTTTTCTAAGAGTTATCGGCTTTGCAATAACTCGCCTACAGTCATATAGTCAAAGGGAGAAAGACACACACACACACACACACACACACACACTCACACACACGCACGCACTCCAACACCATTCAGGCAGCCAGACAACTAGCAGACTGCTGATTGATTTCTGTGGGTAAGAACAGAAGCACCTGACCATTAGTGAAGAATGAGGGGTGGAGCTCGAACAGAGGGGCTTTTTACAAGCCCACTGTGACTGGCAAAACCACCAGGGAGCCAAGTGCATGTTTGTGGGTGTGTGTGTGAGAGAGAGACAGAAAAAGAGACATAGGGGAAATCTGAAGGAGTGTGTGTGTGTGTGTGTGTGTGTGTGTGTGTGCGAGTCGGAAAAAAAGAGGAAACTTTCACTCTCAGTGTGTGTGTGTGTATGTGTGTATTTATGGTGTGTTCATGCTGTGTGTATGTTACGGGGGAGAGGAGGAGGCTCTCATCATTCCCATCAGTCCAGCTGTGCCTCTTTTTATCCACACTTCCGAAGCCCATCAAGTTTGCTTTTTCACGCCCCCCAACCCCATCCACACACACACTCACGCTCACGCTCTTCCCCACTAGTGCACTTGACAGAACCTCGGTCTACCACTGCACATCAAAGGCAGTGTGAAGAGAAACAGCCTCGTTGAAGGAAATAAGGAGAGAAGAACTCCCTCCGCCTCCTGCTTCCATCTCAATACCCCCTGCTCAGCTCTTTTATTGTGTCTCTTTTTCTTTTTTCCTCTCCCTCTTTTGCTTCTTTCCCCCTACCTATCCTATTAATTTAGGAGACTGTAAAAAAAAAGGAAGATTGCCAAGTTCATAAAGGGCCCTGCTCTGCTCAGGGGTCTATTATGGGACTGGGAAGGTGGTGATGAGGGGGGGCTAAAAATCAATATGCCTGCCCAGTGGGTGCAATGTTGGGTCTTTCTTTCTGTTAGAAGAGGTTTTAGTGAGAAAAGGAAGGGCTAGTGTGAGGGAATGATAGATTTATGAAGGAATGAGGAGAGAAACAAGGTCAAAGGTTACTTTTAATTTTTAAAATTTCTCTGTGGGCTGGTGTTTACTCACATTTGCAGGTTATGTGATCAATTCAGCTAATCAAGCAGCTAATCAGCTAAAACTAGGCCTTGGTTCTTTAAGTTGATCTCATTGATTTGATGTCATACACTGATATCACTGGATTCAAACAGTCTACTCCTTAAATTCATTGTAATAGCAAGACAAAGATGAAGGAAATAAAATAAGACACAGTATGGAGACATTACTCACATTAAACCAGATTAAATTTTGGAAATATTAAGTGTGTATACAACACAACGTCATCCTAAGTTGTTGGAGAATAAAAGTTTTTCCAGCAGTAACTTAAGTGTGTTTACTGTAAAAAAGCTAAACCGAGCTCCTCTGGAAACAATTAGTTGAGCTCATAGAACACATGCTAATAGACATACTTGTTTTTGATCTCTTAGATGAAAAACTGATGATTTCCCATTAATGACTGACTCAGCCGTCTGTTCCAAATAATGAATTACTGTAAGTGAAGGAGTCTGCTCAGGATGTTTGTACTGTGTAGGAGATATTGAAAATAGTGGTTTTCTCACACATCGAGCAGTACTGCAAACACTGGGCGTTTATTTGAAATGCGGACAAGCTTGAATCAGTTTTGTCTTTTTCTAAAAAAACAAAAAAAGACAGGAAATGCCTGGAAATCATGTGTTCTACAGTCACTGTCACCTCACATCTCGTGCAAATTACCTGTGGTGTTTGTTTTCATATCACTGGAGGAAACCTCATCTCCCATTTGGTTTCTCTGCAGCAGCGGTGGTGGCTGTGCAGACTGCTCTGCACAAGTAATATGGTGGGAGGGAGAGAGAGAGAAATGCAAGGGTGATGGAAAAAAACAAAGAAATGGAAAAAGAGAGACTGCATCCCAACAACAACTATAAGCGAACTAAAATACCTCTAATGGCAAATCAAAATTCTCACTTCAGAATATCAGGTTATTAATTTATTATATATCAGCACAGAGAAATTACCTACATAGGGATATCATAATGATTCATAATGAGTCCTTAACACCTAAAGAAACGACCACAAAATGCAATAAGGTTGCAGGAACTGAGAAACTGAAATAAAATATTGTAGTGATTTTTCTGTCAAGAGGAGAGAAAAAAGAGAGAAGGGAAAATAAAGCGATGAAGAAGGGTAACGATAACATCAGAACACAAAGTTCCTTTATCTGTTGGTAAGGGGAGCAGAATGACTGGAAACCTCTGTGATGCTGCATGTCTGAAACCACATCACACGCACAGACACATGAATGCTGAAGTAACAGTGATGCAGTGGAGCAGAGGGCGCACGTTCAGAGCATTCACCAACACACTGCTGCACTATACCCTGTGCTGTTTTCTTCACTTGGAAAAGAACAGAATGAGCACATGTGAGCACCCATATGAACAGATGTCGTTACCACACCAAATACAAAACCGCACTGTTAGCACAACACACTACAAATGCAGACGCACTTCCCGTCTCGTACCTGCACTGGCAAATGTGGGGCAGCGAGTTCTAAGTGCTTCTGTACGTGTGTGTGCAGATTGTGATTGGGTGATTGTGTGTGTGTGTGTGTGTGTGTGTGTGTATCTGTTCCAGGTGTGTTTACCCATCCGCTTTTGCACGTGTGTGTATCTATTTTTCTGACTCATTGTGTTTGGTTATGTGTATGTGATGTGTGTGTGGTTGTGTATGGGAAATTCACAAATCATATGCTGTATACATAACATTACTGTGTGTGTCCAGAGTGTTGGTGCGCACGGTTAGTCAGCCGGTGCACTGACTCAGTGTGGGAAAACAGAGCCAAATAGATGAATGAGAAACACATATGTACTTCCCAGTTTCAAGCACCCATTAAGTTGCCCATCGCTCCCTGGGAAAACAGCAGTGATCTGTTACAGCCTGCTACTGGACACTCACGGAGCCTCTGGTGTATCGTGGGCCCTGTTTGGATGGTGAAGTAGGCCCCTGTTGTGAATGAGGACAGTCTGTACTGAGCTGGGGTACATGGGCTGCACAGATGAGATATGAGATTCTTTGAAGCACAGAGCTGTGGCGTAGGTGGGATTCACACACATGCACACTGTGGCCATGGGCATACACCAGCTAAAATAACAGTCTGCATATTTCCATGCACAAGGATTATACTTTGTCTGAGAGAAAGGAAATGTTTCAATGAATATTTCTGTAGTCTGGACAAGGACAGGCAAGGGACATTCATTTATATTAAACAATAAGTACACACACAAAGTGTTTTTCATAAAGCATTAAATCATTTAATAAGAAGTAAAAAGGAATGGTCAGAGTTGGTAAAGCAGAGGTGAAGAGAGATTCTGACATTCAGTCTCAAGCATGAGTGAAGCTCCATTCAAAGGAAGTCAAACATCTGCTCTAGTCTGAAGCCATAGGCTTAATCCCTGTCTGGGAGCTGTTTGTGTTCTAAGTCTTTTCTTTAACTTTAATAAACTTAATCCAAAACTAGAAACTTACTATAATATGATTTCCAGGACAAGCTGTTAATACAACACTGACATGCTCTATAATGTTGACGTGGTTAACACGTCCAGCAGATGTGTTACGTCACAACTCGATTAGCATTCATTTGAAGTTCAACATTCACTCTCCTTTTAGCTGTTTTTGGTACTCCAGCTCTTTATCTGTGGCTAACATGACACGACACAGAGATAAGTGGCAGGGCTGTAAAACAAAGACGAGTTAAAAGATGCTAAAATGCTGCACAGACCTGAGAGGAGCAGCAGAGTCTGTGTTTGGCTGAAGTGAGAATAGCAGCATCACGGTAACACAGCAAAAGAGACAACAATCCAAACATGCATATGCAGTCAGCAGGCAACACGGACACACACTATGAAGTCACATGCTCATGCAAAACGACATTAGAAGTGACATGTGCAGTGTACTTTGCATGGTGTGTAATCATGTTTTTATGCATGTTTTCTCTCTGCGAACAGTGTTCATATGCATGTCTGATTGCATGTGGTTGTGTGTGTGCATACGACAGTTGGTGTGCTAATCGTTCCCTCTCATCTCCTTCACATCAGCACTCAGCCGGTGTACCTGTCTGCTTTTACGTACACTGTGGTTTCTCAACCCTGCACTATGCTCACAGCCACAGATAAGAGCTGTTTATCTCACCACAGTGGCTTCCTCTTCATCAACACAAACACTCCGTCTCTCCTTCTCTTTGCCTCTTTTTCACTTATTTCTTTTCATGTTGACACAACCTTGAGTGCTGCAACCCTGACCACGTTGTACTGAGCTTTCTCTTCAAGTCTTGTGCTAATCTTTTCTGCGCAAGCAAAACTTAAGACGCACATTCACATGCAGAGGCACAGGCATTTGCTGGATGCATGCAGTGACAAGCAACCTTACAAACTCCAGGAAACAAACACACACAAAAAGAGAGATGCATGTCAGGAATCCTCTTACACAACCATCCCGCATAGCTCTGCTATCTCACATGGGAAAATCTATGTTAGAATTCAATTTTGCAAAAAGGCTGAAGCCACAAGCCATTCAGCAAGCTGATGATTGACAGCCTTCTCCTCCCATGTAATCTTCCTCTCTGATACAAGTATGAGCAGCATAAAGCTGTCTGTCAGCTATTGTGCACCTTGCATGCTGGTCTCCATTTTCACAGAAGTTGGACTGGTTGCTCTGTGTGCTCTGAGTGTAGGTGTAGATTAAAGGTGATAAGGCGAGTCTTAAATACTTGAAATTCTTAAAAGTTCTGTAAAAGCTTCAGTGGGCTAGCATCATAGATTTAGAGCACTAAATGTGATATTATGCCATAGCTCATGTCAAAACCATCCACCATCACACCTGAGTGTTGTCAGCTGCACAGCCCCAAACTGCTTCATCACAATGGCCAAGGAGGCATCACTTCACACATCATAAAATATGAAAAGTTCACGAACTAGCTTAGCAAAGTTACCAAGTCTCAAAGTTAATGTTGATTGCCTAGTTTCAACGGCACTGATGTATTGATGTGCTCAACAGCAGGACTGAATAACCAGTTTAGGTTTGTACCCAGTTTAACCACAAATCAGAAGATCAGAAACCTCTGGCTCTGCCAAGGCCTGTAGGCTTATGTCTTGAGTTGCTGCTTGTGTTTTGTGCTTCCCTTCACTACCTCCTGGGTGGAGTTTGTGTTTGTACAACTTGCTGAATCTGACCAATTCACCCAGAATTCATCTAGGATTCATTCTCTCTCACTCCTGCACCAGTTCTCCCTTTTACACCACAGGATTTCTTTGGCTTGGTTTGGTCTAATTGTATTTGTCTTTTGACACAATACAGCACTACACTTTCACACATCCACTATCTAACACTACTGACCTACTGATTGCTTATTTCATACATTTAGGTAATGTTTACATTTCTTTCTCTCACTCTCAAGTGTGATTTTTTTTTTGGCTTTCTTTTTGCTACATCATGGAGCGCTAACAAAACGGGCTGACAGGTGGGGGGGGGGTAGACGAGAGAGGGACAATAAAATGAGAGAAAAATGGGTTGGAGATGGAAGGGGTGGGTGGAGAAAGAAAGTGGGGTAAAAAGAAAGTGGGAGCGATGGCGTGAGAGAGCACCTGTCCCTCTGGAGTTGGGTCCACTCGTGGTTAACCAGAGTTGGCAGTACCTCAGCTTGACCTTATCCCCCTTATGCTGCCGCACCCCTCTGATCCCATTAGGGGCCAGGGACCATGGTAAGACAAACCCCCTCCACTCCACCACACACACATGCACATAAACTTTCACCAACACGCACCCTCCCGTGTTGTCCTGTCCCATATCCCCCCCTCATCTTCGGATGGGGCTTGTCCTGATGGGGGCCCACAACAAACATCAGCCCTGTGGAACAAACAGGCCGCTAATGTGGGCAGACAGGTCAAACAATTAGAACCAGCACATGCTGTATGTGAACGCGCACAAACTGGATGGGGGACGCATAGACAGACAGCACATGCACAGAAGAAGGCACGATGGGATTGCAAGTATCACTTCTTGCTAAAACACTGTACTTTACCTGTTTCAGTCACTTTAAATGCAAGACCTCACAAATGTGTGCATAGACTGACAGTAAAGCAGTCCCAATTATGCATGCACAAGCAAAGATTTCAAGGAGGTCAGTAACCCACATCAGAGCTTCTTATGGACTTTCTCATCAGGCCCCAAATTTTAGGCTGACTGCTAAATCATGACCTAGATATCGACAGTTCTCTTCACATGAGCATATGGAGCAAATATGCTTAAATTAAAATAACAGCAAAATTACAAACACATTGTAAGGAGCAGAATGGGCAATGTAGAGCACATACAGCAAATATTCTTATGACACGGGGACAATGAAGGGGTAGCACAATATTCTCCCACTGAGTTTCAGGATTTCCCAAAAACCGTTTTTGTTTCGCGCTGTTGAGAAACTCTGACCTACTTCGCTGATTATGTAAGACTAAGACGGGGAAGTGGAGGCCCCAAAAAAACTCTTAAATGCTTATGTAAACAAAGTGAGTGACCTTGTCTGATTCGGAGACAGCCTAACCGCAACGTAGGCATCCCTTTCATAGAAAACAGACATATATATCTCATCCTTGCAACCCTTAGCTCTGCTTTTCTTCAGCTAGAACAAAAGAAAACCCCAGCCTGTGCATTTGTGGTTGTATATACAAGCAGTGTACGTACACATTATACTAAAGTTAGCATTCGTCTGAGAGCTTGGCACTGCCACAGCTCTGTCATAGACCCGAATGCATTCAGACTGACTCATCCACACAAGCAGAGTGCAATACAATCCTTTGTCATTCTGAAAAAGAGAGAGAGAAGAGGGATTTGGTGGAATTTTCAACTAGAAGGAGATGGGGTCTAAATCACTGTCTGACTCGTGCTTTACCCCCAAAATGACAAATGCATATATATACTTTGCCATAGATATAGTAATACAAGTACACAAGCACAAATATGGAATCCAAGCTCAATAACACAAAATCCTGTTCCAGACATTTTCTCCTACAATTCCCCCAACTCCCTCACAGGCTGATAACCTGCTGTGAACCTCAATCCATCTGCACACACCTCCCGTCACACACACACACACACTCACACATTTACAGACAAACGAGTTGAGACCTGTTGCTCACAAGACAGACTGCCTTCCCATTTGGAAGATCAGCCGACACATCCTCACATAAATAGGTTGGTGTGCTGACCCACACTCACATGAAGGATATATAAGAAGGCAAGCGTGTAGCTGCACATACTGTATATCCACACACACCTCTCAGTGTCGTGCAGACTGACATACCATCGGTGCAACACTCCAAAAAATCAGGCCTATCAAGGGCCTTGCAACAAGACATACATACAGAGGATTAAATTTTATATACGTGAGTAAAACAAGTCCATGCTGCTGTGACTGTTAAGAAATTAGAGGCAGATGGACATATTGAGGGCCAGAGTGACCCAGAATTTAGACAAAGCAGCCCTAAACACAGCAGCACCATGAGAGAGGAAATTCAAATGGCAGTGTGGCTTCACAGTGAATATGAGTGGAAACAGAAACAAACAATACACTGGGCTGGATCCAGGATGTGTTATGACTATTATTTCCTATAAAAACAGTGAAGTATTTTGGTTGGATTGAACTCATGTCCAATGGAAAAATACAGTTTTCTATCAGGTCAGGCCTATATTTAATGTGAAAATGACTGTATCAGTAAGGCCTCAAATTTTTACTTGTTTCCTCTGAGTCTCTGGTGTCTTGCACTAATAGGACAGCTGCACTCATATAATGATTAAGAACATTCTTGCGTTAATTAGAATTTTATTGAAAAATATGGGAAGATTTCACTTGCCAGATTTTAATTGCCTCAAGAATAACTCAGAGTGGCTTAATAAGGTGTATGCGTGTGAGCCAAAATTTGTTTTCTAGCTGCTTGATGTGACACTAACCTTGGAAATCTATAAATGTATATGTAACATATTAAATGAGACCCAATTGGAGTACTTTGTGGAAATGCTACTGTCCTTACATTGAGATAACCGCTGGTCTGTAACTGCTGCTGTTCCTGTCACGCCTCCAGGAAACCAGACAGGAGTCCCTTTAGGTCAGCTCCCACTTCAAAGGCCAACAGTAAGCCTTGTCGCCAGGCTGTGGGCAGTGAGCTGGAGCGTCCTGGGGCTCCTGCTCCCTCACACAGTAATGGGATTAAGGCTTCCACGGGGCAGATTAAGGGGCTCCAGGTGCCACCCTGTTCCCCCTGTCAGTCTAGGTGATTCCCAGTCATTGCATTCGAATTTATTGGCAATGGCAGAGTGGGAATGGTCCCTCTCTCATGGAAGAATTCATCCATAATGATACGACCTGACATAATGTGAGATAAATGCCATCTAACATGTTTAAATTTAGCAACATCATGTGCAACGCAATGTAACGTGACTTGATTTAACATGACATAACATAATATGTCAAAAGATGGCATGACACGACATAGCATATTCTAATATAACAGTTAACAGCTCACAAGAGACTGTTGATCCAAGATTCAATATTCAAGATTTTTATTTGCCATTCGTGCACAAACAGTCTATGCACATAGGAATTCTTGTGCAGGGTTCTCTTGGAGTCAAGTAAGTTAAAAGGAAAAGATAAGGCACATAGCCTAAAAATAGAAGTACCTAAAATGCTATTAAGAAATAATAAAAAGAAAGAAAATATATGATAAAATAAAAATACAATAAATGAATTATAAATTATGAATACTGCAGCTGAGGAATGAACACCACAAATAAGGAACTTGTAGCGTACTGAAAAATATACACATTGTAGACATTCATTGCACTTGTCAAGAAATATATAATGAATATTTCACATAGTATTGCACATGAGAAGCAGAGTGAGGTAGTGATGGGTTAATGCACATTCTACATTGTTTTTGCCATCAGTTTCACTGTGGCAGGGAAAAGAGTGTTATGATATCTTGTTTTGTGTGTAATGATACTGTCCATGGGAGACAGATACATGATACTGTTGATATGACATATCCCTTACATAACATTACACGACATTACACAACACGACATAGCATGGTGGAGCATAAGAGGACGTGATATAGCTCATCATAACTTGCTGTAACATGACATAATTGTATGCAGCATGCACAAGATGTTAAATAACATGAAAGACTGTACATGTGGCATGATGTGACATAACATGCCACTGCATACAACATATTGTAATTTAGCATGACCGGACATATTGTATGACATATTGTATAAAGTTTAACATTATGTAAAATAACATGCTGAAACATAAAATACCATCACATGACATTAGATTACACACAGAAATATAACATGACAAAATGTGAATTGGGGGTGGGGGTGGTGTGGAAGGCTGGTAACTGGTCATTCTAAATATAGGAAGGCTATAGTGGATGCAGTTATTATTACACACACATGGCATGCATAGACATGCTTCCACGGGTTTAAATGTACAAATGTTTATGCAAACACAGACTGTCACACAGCTACACTTTACATTCTCATGCATGCATATGATATCGTTACACAGACTGAAAGGTTGGGGTGAGAGATAAGTTTACGTCTGTTTTGTTGCTTTTGTGATGCGTTCCAGGGTAAGTTGAGGACTTTGTAATTAAAACCCAGAGAATAATAACATTTGAAATCATAAAAGGATTATATAACAGGACATCATTAGATAGGCTACTATAGACAAGACAGGGGCAGATGCCTTTCTGCCTGGTCGTGGCTGTTGATTTGGCCTGCAGTGAGAGCAGAGAGTCAGTTTGACTCACTGGGGATGATGGGTGTTGGTACTGCTGCCACTCACTTTACTCATAGGAACACTGACCCCTAGTGTTCACTGCAATTTTAAGAGAAAAAGCACAGGAAAACTTCTTTTACAGAGACACATTTAAGCTTTTGATTTATCTGTAGCCTTGAGAAGGACAGAAACAGCTAGAAAATAAGATTATTAAGTTTATATCAAAGTTAAGTGATCATACAGCTCTGCTGGGTTTGAATCTGACCTCTTGCTTAATTTTTTGTATTGTTTGTAGAATGTGTATTAAATGTATAATGCATTTGCAACATAGTGCACAATGTGTAGAGTGAAATGAAAAAGAATTTCATTCACCATAGCTACTACACACACTATTACACACTAATGATAAATCAGCGTGCCTTACATGCCTCATCTTCTTGCTCACTCTTTGTTCTCTCAACTGTCACAACTCTCTTTTACTCGTGTTTTTAATACTCCATTTTGGTGAGAAACATCGGTGCATGCACACACACATACACGGAGACACACACAGACAGGATCCTTTGCAGCAGCATCTCTGGTCCCAACAATGTTGAAGTTTGCCTCTAGGCCCAGCTGGCAGAAGTTACAGCGGGGCAACAATGTGCCTGCAGGATGGGCCAGGACGGGTATGGGACAGGGGCCCCACTGCCCTGCTGAAAGGCTCCTATTGTCCGGCCCCACCTCCATCAGGGAACATTAATTATGCGCTGTGGAGCACGGCTCTGAGTCAGAAAAAGTCCACCCTCCAAATCTCCCCCTCCAAACACACACACACACACAGAGCTATGTTCCCCTCCTCCCCCCATTACAGCATAAAAACACTAATGGGACTTAGGGGAACCAGCTCCTCCTTCTCCCTTCCATCCCTTTACCCCTCAACCCCCTCTCTCATCTTTGTTGGCTCTTTTAATGAAGCCAAGCTGAGCACTGAGCAGAGAGCCACTACAGTTTGCTGCTTTTTTTTTTTCAAGAATTTACACTTGAGCCCTGCTGGGGATAGAAGATGAGGAAGGGAAGGAAGGAAGGTGGTTTTTTTTCCACATTTCATTGCTCACCCTTGCACATTCACCTTTATCTGATCCTCCTATCTCATCTAGGCAAAGAAGAGTTGCAGTTAACAACTGATGTCGGATATGAAAAGAAAGAAAAAGACAAGCATCTTCTTCATTTGTAGCTTTCTGGGACTATGACTAGAGTTTGCACAAAACCAGCTGGATTGTACAACATGTCAATCAACCAGAGTTCTTGGCTCTTCCAAAATACCAGACTTGACAGTGAACTTGAGAGAAACTTCATATCTCTGCAACTGGCCACAACAATTATGTGTGATGGCTTACACAAACATCCCAGACAACACTCACATAATGGGAAACATGAACCATATAACAAATATGGTATATAAGAAAAGAAGTAATGACAACAACAACTACAGCTGACAACGAAATTCTGAGAGACAAAAGAAATGTCAAGGAGTTCACAGAAATAAAAGCATCAAATACAAAATGAATTGAATTATTATAAGATTATGCAATGAAACCAAAATGACATCCTCATCTGGT
Organism: Scatophagus argus; assembly: GCF_020382885.2. Taxonomy (NCBI): domain Eukaryota; kingdom Metazoa; phylum Chordata; class Actinopteri; family Scatophagidae; genus Scatophagus; species Scatophagus argus. The sequence goes on from NC_058502.1 coordinate 19,875,510, forward strand.
TTCGTTAATACAGTGTACTGTTCGATCAACCTTGGGGATGACACATTACATTACACATCCCTCAGTTATGTGACGCCACCCAAGAACAGTTACTCAACACAAAAGTCCATTCTGATTTGGACAGTCACCTGTGGTCTAACTGTAGACAACAGACACACAGATACAGGTTTTACAAAGTGATGCGTTTGAGGACCTAGAGTAGGTTAAAGTTCAAACTAAATATGCTTAGTTATCAGGACATTATATACATATATATATATATATATATATATGCACTGTATCATACATCCTAAAACTGTATGTTACAGTGCTGCACTTGTGCTTGTGATGCTACAGTGACTAGCACTAGCATTAGTCTTTATTAGCTAAGACATTCCTCATTTTCAATGGTGCAGCCTGATTCAGTAAATCTCTGGTTGGATTTCAGTTGCCGCAAAGAACGTAAAAAGGACTTGACACAAACACTTAGTGACAGATAGAAAAAAGTAAAAGATGCCATTTGGTCCAGGGCTGAAAGAAAGCAGGAGAAAAATGAGAAATGTGTTTATATGTTGGTGGACAGAATGGGGGACAAGTGGAGATGTATTTAACAGTATGTGTTGGGGTGTTTACATAAGAAGCATGGAAAGAGCAGGAGTGAAGGAAACTGTGTTGATATATGAACAAGTGAGATCAGAAAGAGAGAGAGTTAGAAGCAGGCCTCTGCAAGTCATACACACTCACACATACCTCAAAGAGAAAAAAAGACTGAGAGGAAAATTGTTTCTCCCTCGGTTTTCCCCACTCATGACTTTCCTTCTCTCGTCTTCTGTTCTTCTGCCTTCATCTGACCCTCGCCTCTCTTTTTCCCCAGAGAGGAGGTTACATAACATATTTCCAGCCCCCAAACACACACACACACACTACAGCTACACTTCATCAGTTCCTCTCCCTTGTCCACTCCCCTACCTCTTCTAGCACACACACACACACACACACACACTTGTCAGCTGTGAAATATTTCTCCCCCAGATCTCCTCCGCTGGACATTGAACAGACTCTCAAATGCGTCGAGAACCTTCTCATGCCCTGATTCTTCTCTCTCTCTCTCTCTTTCTACATTCTCTCCCTCACTCTCCCCCCACCTTCCCCCCTTTTCTCCTCTTTCATCTCTCAAACAAACACCCCGTTGCATTAATCAGAGCCCAACCGCCTCCTGACAATGGTTCTGTTTTACATCATTGATTGTTGATGTGACTCCCCCCCAACCACCACACACACATACACACACACATATTTAAATACACACTTGTGCACACTCACCCCACCTCTTCCTCTCTCTCTCTCTTTGCTCGCTGTGTTTCCCATAATGCAGCAGTCAGAGAAAACCCCACAGGCTTGGAGAAGGGGTCGCAGGGTGGGGTACAAGGGGTTGACACCAAGGTCAGCCATCTCAGGGTGGGAGGGTGGGTGGTTTTCAAGGGTTGTGGGGTGACAGACAATAGGTCTCTGTGACACCCAAAGAGAAAAGATGCACAGTGAAGAGGCCGGATATCAATGACCGATTTGACACAGTGTTTTGTGAGGTCCACTGTTTCCAGTGAGGGGTATGCTGGGGGTCTTTTTGTGGAAGACAAGTACAAGTGTATGAACTATGATGTGCTGGACAGCTTTGGTACATTAGCATAAACATTAACATTCAAGATATTTTATTCTCCTACTTTCAGATTAAAGCAGGAGAAAAAGAGTGACATGAAAATATGCATGACGGTTGACGGTAATGGCAATTTATTATCAGCCTGTACTTACAAATGAAGTAGTTCTGCTTCATGTTACTCTCTACTTTTCAGTGGCACGTTTACAATGACTACAACTTCGGTTATCTGATTGCTTCAGTCAATTGTGTTTCAGTCAATTTTACTTGCAAAACATCACATCCTAAAATGACCTCATGTTTGGGTTTGCTGATAACATTACACATTTTCACTTGAAGCTGCTGTAATCAGCATGCAAAATCAGTAATTTAGCAATGGATCAAATCATTATGTAAAAGGAATTTCTCATTAATGTCCAGCTCTGAGGATGACAGGAGAGTTGCTCACTGACATGACTACCCAGTGAATATAGTGGAGCATACAACAGCAAAAGATATTTCCCTCAGGAGCTGGTGGAGACCTTAACATTCATCAGGTCGCCAGAAACACAAGTCCAAATGACTGCTAATGTTCCTCTGTGCATGCTGCATATGTAAATGTGTAACCTTCTGCTGACATGCTCCACACTGCAACATTACAAGGTCATAAAATGTCATTGTTGTCTTTAGAGCTTGATCTGCTTTGAGTGAATAATTTATATTTAACCTTTAATTTTTTTTTTGAATGAAGGGAACCTATTGTAATAGAAGCAATTCATTTTATTTTTATTTTATTTTATTCATTTTTTTTAAACCTTGGACTCTGTCTAATGGTTCCCATTTAAAATAATAACATTGTACTATAAATTGCTGAAAAGTCGGTCAAGACAAGAAATATGAGCAATCAGATTATCAGGCAGGTTTTAAACAAATGCCAATGGTAGCCATCATATTTAGAAGACAAGATGAATGTAAACCCCCATAACAGTTTAGAAACCCACTTCACTGTGCAAGTTGCCCTAAATTATTTCTGACAATCTGAATAACTCATTTTAAATGTTGGCTCCTATCGAGCAAAACTGTTGGCTCGTTTACAAACTGTCTGACTGCTCGTGTTTTCTTTGGACCTTGTGGAGATGTTGCTGTGCTTCCAGATCTCACCAATTATGTTGGTGAGTACATCATAACCAAAAAATGGCTAAAACAACAAAAGCAAGACCTATGTTTTTTAAAAAAAAGACACAATGACATTTGGATACACTGATCAAATTTTATTTATATAGTCATAAAAGTATTTCCTGAACATTAAAGCAGAACATGTAGATGTATAACAATCAGAATCAAAATCACAAAAAACAACACACTTGCCGTAATCTTCATGTTTTTCATTCTTTCCACTAGAACAATGGAAAACTAGTGTCACTTAAGTCACCTTAGTGGAGCTGAGGAGTCTCATATGCGTCACAAAGAGTTGGATAAAAACCATGGCATGCAACATGAAATTGAATATTATATTGTTATTAAGTAAAGTCAGTATGTCTGCACACTTGAGGGCCAGTTTGTGTTGTCTGTCTGTTATTATCTAACAATGTGAAATACTATGGAGTTGACTGTAATTTCCAGGCCTTTGCTGTCACACTACACTTTCCATAATATCACAGGGATTTGCACTTTAATCCAGGGCGTCGTTGGCAAGTTACTGAATTTAATTATGAAATAATATTTGGTTACATCATGTTTAATTATTGTTTACTGGCATTGGAATCAAGGAACATCCTTGTGTGTAACCCTAACCCATGACTTTAAATATTGTGTGTGTGTGTGTGTGTGTGTGCGTATGTATGGATCTGTGTATCCACATGTGGATATTACCCTTACAAAGTTTTTCCCATGCCTCATCGGTTGGTGATCATCATGAGTTTAGCTAAACCTTTGAAAACCGCAGTGAAGTAAAGCTGTGCTGGCTGTGTTAGGTGTTAGGCTGAGTCCACCACAGTCTGGGTGGCAGACTGAGGGCTGAGACTGACTCAGCTGAGAGCCTTGTGACTTGTGCAGTGTGCCCAGGCTCGGATGGCTTCAAGTCACATCAACACATCTGACACAGAAGCAAAGTGAGGCGGGGGTTTACAGACTGGCACAGTGCTCACTCAGACTTGGCACGGGTCACTGGATCAGGGGCAAACTTTCTTTAAGCAGTGCTGGTGGTTTGGGGGAGGGATAAGAGCTGGACTGTTTTGGGATTCAGCTTCATAGCAGGGACTTTTGTTCGTTAGATGGGGGGGGGGTTGTTGAAGAAGTAGCAAGAGTAGGTGAAGGGGCTCAATGAGTCTCATATTTAGCATCTCTAAAAGCCAGCTCCGACAAAAAGAGAGGCGTCCGTTCCCCTGCCTGACCCAATAATGCACGGCAGGACCCAAACAGGGGCGCCATGCTAATGAGTGCATGCGATTAGTGCAACATAGTGAGCTAGCAGTGGCATGGGGGGAAGGTGGGAGGGTTGGGGGCGGGGGTGCATCTACTGGCTCTTAATGAGTAGCGAAGGGCCCCCCCCCTTTCCCGGCAGTGGACCCTGTGGGCTGGTTTTTGAGGGGTCATTTAGGGCTGTGCTGCAGATTAATGATGGGCCACATACCAGCAGATAGAGAGGGATGGGGGGTCAGTGTGGTGGTAGTGGGAAGGGTTATCTAAGACAAAAGTAAAGCTGTGGAAAAATGCTAATTCACCGTTGGCTCGGCAAAGGGAGTTTGGGGTGGGGGGGCACGACAAAGAGGCAGGGGCTGGAGGTGGAACGAAAGGCAAGAGTGTAGTGTGCAAGAGATATTTTGGGAAAGGGGCTTAGAGTGTGTGTGTGCGTGTGTGCGCGCGCGTGTGTGTTCAAGTGTGGGCACGACTGAACGATGGAAACAAAGGCAGTGGGCAAGCTGTAAGTGATAAATTGGGAAATAAAGAATTAAACACTATAGATTACAATAGACTATAAGTTGAAGTGTCATATGGATACTCATCTATACAGTCCTCAACAAAAAACTGTGGTAAAGACTCATAGTAAACTGTTAAGTAAACTGAAGTACAGTGAAGTATACGTATCTCTAATAATGCAGCCTTCATCATACTGTTTCATTGTCAGTTGTAAAAATACTATCTATGGTGTATCATATGTGATTAATAAACTTTAATAAGCTTACTATGAGTCCTTACTACAGGTTGTTGATGAGGTGTGTATATGTAGTTAGAAAAGTTATTCATTGTTGTATTTCTAATTCTAATTCAGAAAGTTACCACTCCTGCTTATATCTTGTAAGTACGGATGAAAATTAAGCTTTAAGTTTCAGAGCCTTTGCTGATGTTCCCGCCTGTGCTAAATAGTTGGCTTTATATGGTATCTTTCATCACCCAGCCACCCAGAAGCATAAATGTACTAGCCTTGAGATTATCACGACGTCTCTACATCCAGTGTGATTTGTTAAAACTTCAGAACCTTTTTTATTAACACTTTTTCAACAATTACGCAATTGAGAAGATATTATTTGTTAGCTGTTATAAATAATTAATATAGGTCAGTAAAGGAAAGATTAATCTTAATTACTGTCCTTATGGAGTGCTGACAAATAAATTCTCTCATGGTGTTTGCTTTCCATTAAAAGGATGAAAACTCCAAGATCAAATTTCCTCTTACTGAGGCTGACATAGAGTGAGTCCTAACAGGCACCCACACAGCCAGAGGAATAGGTGGTCTTGCATTCCTGCTCCTTTCAGGTGGTTCCAGTGTGGTTTCTGTTGACCCACTTTCCCTGCTGTCTGCTGGCTGGATAACACTGTGGTTTAGCAGCAGCAAGAGTTCACACCCTGGGAATAGCTCGCAGCCATGGAGGGAGGGATGGTGGAAGAGCGGACTACTGTAAGAGTGTGATTAATGAGCGAATGTTATGGCAGCACCGCAAAGAACAAAGAGACTAATCTACAGCACATGGAGAGTGGAAAACACTGCACATACCAGACGGTGTATCTAAAAACTCGACCAAGTCTGCTGGTTAGTAACAGAGCTGATAACACTGACTACAGACATGCTGAAGGTGAATACTTGCTCAGTGATGTTGCGTTACATAATGTCTACTACTGAAAGTCCCCACAGCTTTAGAGAATGAAGAAGGGGGCATTCATTTAACAAAAAATGAGTGTGTGTATGCAGGTGTGTGTGATTAATGCCAGAGTGTGTGATTAATCCGGTGGGCTCAGACTTCAGGCTTATATCCCCTCTACTGTCTGTAGCAGGTGTTAGTGTGTGTGTGTGTGTGTGTGTGTGTGTGTGTGCGGACCCATATTCCTGTAGTTGTGGGGGCAAAAATCTGTTTACAGTCACATTTTGAGGACCCGTCTTACTTATGGGTACAAAACGGAAGTCCCCACAAAGTAAATCATGAAATATCAGGGTGAAGACTTGCTTTAAGGTTAGGGTTAGGTTTAGACAAGTAATGTTTATTGTTAAGGTTAGGTGGTGGTTAAGTCTCCAGGAAATGAATGCAAGTCTATGTAATGTCCACAAAAGTGATGGTAACACGACTGTGTGTGCATGTGTGTGCTTCCACAGAGAAAAGGCAGGCTCAGTCACTCACCTCACCCATAAATCACACACTAGGGCTAATTGATTCAGCTCTAGTTCTTATGCTGCTTCCCCACCAAATCCTTGAAGAGGTGTCCAGGCTGCTGCTGGGTTAGGCTCTGTTGTGCAAGCCACCATAAATTGCTCATGTTGTCTTCAAAAGGCTCTGCAGAGAGGATTCATGACCCATGGCCACCAGCTCCAGAAACTTTCTATGGACTTCTTAGTCATAACCCTCTGGCACTTACTTGAACAGAAGCCCCATTTCCCATGTTTTTGAAGTATCGCCAAACCTTGGGGCTGACGGAATACTTATTTTCTATCCTGAATCCATAGACGTCAGTGAGCAGTGTTGTTTCTGTCTATGGGCCGAAATTTTCATGCCTAACACTGACAATGCCATAATTTTATTTACTGTGATTTCAACTTGAGACATTTTGACTTCAGAATTTTTTAAAATAAAAAATAAAATGTACCCGACAAATTGGGGGGTCTCAGACCTACAATGCCAGATTGCTTTAGAATCCATTTAAAAACATGCTCTATAGCAGAGCTTGAGTTATCTAAAATATCACATTGAATCTTAAATCTACATTAACTGTATGTCAGCATTACATTATCAGTGCATGACAATGCAGTTTAAGAACAGATGGGTTTGAAAATGTCTTTGTCATTTGTCAACCACAAACATCAGGGCAGACCAGACCAGTGCAACTCAAATAAGCTTCAAGAGGTGGTTTCCATATACAGAAATGAATGGAAACCATTTCTGTCTGGAATGGTAAAGAATGAAACAGAACATGTTTTGCAAAATGGCATTGATGTAAGTATATATGCAGAAAAAAAACTGGCAAAACTGCTAGCATGGTCTTTGAAGACCATATCTTCAGTTTAGTAATACTGTATGATTTACTGTCAGGTTTCTGTGGCTGACTGTTTGTCTATCTCTCTTTTACTCTTTACTCTGGAGCTGTGTTCTTTTCTGTGGGTCCAGTTGGAAGCAATCTGCAGGCTGGCAGGGAATGAAAGAGCTCCCTGGTTCATCCCTGATGGACCCCAGCCGCCGTCCGGCCGACTCTCTCCACGGGCCTCTGTCTCCAGCCCTCCCCGATGGGCTAAGACCTGCTCAAGGTCCCCTCTGTGATGTGGGCTGCCCAATAAAAGCCAATGCTAGCTGGATTCCCAGGCCCAGTTTCCCCCTGAGTCTTTATCTTTCACAGCATTGGCTGAGGGTGAGGGCTGCCAGAGAATTAGGTTTCACTCTGCTCACACACACACACACACACACACACACACACACACACACACACACACACACACACTGTCTCGGTCTGTGCCTCTGTTTGGCTGTGGCAAAACCGTGGGTGGAAGGAACTGAAGCAGCTAGAGCAGTGTTTGTATGTCTGTAGTTTGGTTTCCATCTCTGCATTTTCCATTCCAATCAAGAAGGCCTGATTGGAGTGGATATGGTTTTCACGAAACAATTCCTCAATATCTCAAAATAGTTCTTAAAACATAGGTTCAGATGTTTGTGAGGTGATCTTCTTACAGTACTCACATACCATATGCACAGAGAGTAACTGGTCAATGTATTTTTCTCTGCTGAGCTGGGGCCACGATTCACATTTGATTTGCCAAACTCAGCCTGAACTTGGGGAATAACTTTTGCACAGAACAAAAGTGTGGGTTTTTCTGCACACACACCCCCACCCCACCCCATATCTGACACTGTAGTTTAGCTGAGGTGCAACTATTTCATGGCTGCTAAAGAGAGAAGGAATCATTTTAACGAGCAGCAACTTTGCCATCACACAACAAAATCAGTGGTTTTAGGCATCAGGAGGCTTTTGTGCTTGAGTGAGTGAAATATGGTAACACTATCATGAGACAGAATGTTGATATTTGTCAAATTTGCAACTAAAGTCTAAAGTCTGAGCATGACAACCAGGCTGCTCAAGAAGATCGTGCAATACATTGTCTAATATAAACATAGTTCCTTCACTGTACTGATTAGAACAATAACAACCAATGCCAACACTACACTTAAATACTTTTCTTCCATTTCACTTGCATTATGATGCATGTATCAGTTTTCAAGATGTGTGAAGTCAGTTTTGCATAGTTTTTGCACAGTGAGACTAAATCATAACCATCAAGTGAAGCACCAAACTACATTTCCATCACTCCATATTGTGAGGTTTTTTAATTCACTTTCTTAACTCAAATGGGTTTGGAAGTATATTTGCAATACTTGAGAAAATTGATGATGTAGGTCTGACTTTTCTCTGATGCAAAGCGATGACAGAAATGAAAGTGTCTGTGCATGTCAGTGTAATAATGTTCATGTTTGTGTTTACAGCAACTCGACAGCTGTCCTGACTGCTCCCTGCTTCACCGCTGAAACAGGAAAAGCCTTATATAACACACTACATACATGAGTTAATCTATTGCACAAACAGACACGGAAACAGGTGTGCACACATACATGTTGATCTACACTAAGGACTAAGCTGAGCTGACACAAACATGCATTTGTGTAAAACTACACACACACAGACACACACGGACAGAGTTCACCCAGTCATTCCATCCTTGTGACAGTGAAGCTGTTTTTCCATCGCTCGGCTCTTAGCGTGACATCGTGATCCAAACAGCAGTGAAATATTATGGGCCCAGGTTATTAAAACTGCTATTAGCACGGCCAATTGGGGCTAAACAGGACCTGACTGTCACCCTAATGACAGGGTGGCTGAGGACTGGGAAAAGGGGGGAGGTGGGCTGCTGAAACCTCTGACCATCATCGACCAAACAGTCCCAGTTGATTCTCCACCACTAACATCCAACCACCCCTGATCCTTCCATGTGCTCATAACTCACTGGGGCCTCTGCTGCATGAGACACATACAACTGTGGTACTGACATACAAGGCCACAGATACACAGAGACAAGAAGACAGATAGGAAAACAAATACGGACACTTTCACACAAACAAATATTGACATGTGGGTGCACAAATATGTATATAAAGACACATTTTCATATGCGTAAACATGTGTGTATAGATGAATAAACACAGGCAGCAACCATGAGATCTTTTTCTCTTTTAGTACAATATTTTCCTCTTCCCTGTCAACTGTTTAAACTGCACATCAGATCACACAGAGAAAGTGATTTTGAGGGGAACTGAAGAGTGATCATTCTCTGCGGGTTTGTCACTGCAAGCAACACCTATCACTTACATCAGTCCATTGTTGATATGAAAATATTGATTGTAGCCACTGTTGCTACTTCTACTCAAAGAAGGGATCTGAATGATCTGAACCTGTTGTTCTGTTATGTACTCTGGTTCTTACCCAGAGGTGTGCTTCCAGGATAATGTTGTTGATGGTAGAAAAAGTGGAAAAAGAATAGCTAACTTGTTGGCTGCTCAAACGTTAGCTAAAAAACTGATATTTACCTCAAGCTAGATTATTAGCATTAGTATTATTTTACCTTTTATTAATCTAAAAGACAATCAAGAACTTATTCTTTGCTATACAACCAGTTAAAATGCGCAGGCATGTTACTAGCTAACATGACTTGTGACCTGCTTGACTTATTGCAGGGACTCGATATGACTTGCTTGATCCTCATCTAACTTGGGACTTGCTTTAGACTTGAAGGTTAAGACCGTCTGTATACACCATCACAATAAAAAAATGCCAATGAAGAAAAAGCACTGAAACAGAATTTGTTATTACATTTCTGTCATGCCTCAGATCTCTGTCTTTCCACATAATTACTATTTTAGACAAATAGCACCCAACCCTACAATCTTTAACATCCTCTGATCTTTTTTTCCACCAATATCTGCTTTATAATAACAATATGAAAGACCGCCAAAACAGAAAACATGTATTTACACAAATCATTCAAAAGCCAATAAGCACATATCAAATCTCTTTCCTCCTACTCAGCTCTATATCCCGCATCTCACCCACCAACTCACCCACTCTGTCTGTCCTTCTTTCTCCTTACAGATTGAGCCCTGCAATAAACCAACTCAATATCATCATACAGAAGACACACACACACACAGCACAAAACATAGCTGTAGCCCAGCTGTGGGTGATGCTGACCAACTACACTGGGGTTCAGCTGGAGCCAGAGAGACCACTGTGGTTATCATCATGTCTTAGTATCCAAAACAGAGTGAGGCCAACCCCCATACCACTCCCTCTCAACCCCCATCACAAAGGCAAATCCACTCAAAAATCCAGACACACAATGGATATAAAGCTCATCATACCCTCAAACTTTCAAGTTAGCTTTACTGCTTTGAAGCCTTAAATTAAAAGACAGTAAATCACACATTTCTCCCCCTTAACTCTGACATACAGTAGGAAGCAGTGGAATCAGTAAATACTTACAACTGGTGAAAACAAGAAGTCAAAAGGCCAACATCACTTTTTAATCAGCTTAGTCATTCCCACTACTATTCAATGACTGCTATTAGCAACTACTACTATTCTGCCATTACTACAAGATATTTATGAATGATTACGATTACCATTCACAACCTTTATGAATAAACTACAGCTACATGGCATCTCCCACCTTTCAAACCCACTTTAAAGACTATTTGTACTATTTACAAGTAAAGATTCTGCAAGTACTCAATTTGCAGAATGGCTCTTTTATATGTTACATTATTAAACACATTCACACTAATATTACAGGTGCATATCAAGTAGGTAGAGTTTCAATATAATTAACATAAATTCTGATGTAGTCTGATCAGTGCGCTTTCTTGAAAGTTTTACCCAAGTGAAGTTATTATTTATTCTATTAAAATCTGAAACATTGGCTACTCCGAATGACAAGAGTGTGCTTCTATTGTCCTTTCCAGTTACAGGTAAATATGAAAATGTAGTGTATGCGGACTGGAGACATCCACTGTACATGCATCCACATTCAACCGACCATTTGTCCAAACATGCAAAGAGAAGGACAGAAAGAATATCCCCACCTCGGGCTTGACACATGGAGTGGGTTTGAAGCAACAAACAAGAAGTCTGCTCTATGAAATACGAGTGCAAAAACAAAGTTCTCCCTTCATTGGAACCCCCCAACCCCAGCACAAACACACACACATGCACACCTCAGTCTTAACCCCCCCCCCTCTGGTGCAGGACACACTCGTTCTCTTGAGACCCTTCACCTTCTCCACTTCCAACAGTTAATCACACACATGGGGCTGGGGGGAGGTGAGTTGGAGGTGACGCCGGGGCAGTAGTGAGTTGTGGCCCTTCAGAGAGTCAATATGGACAGAGCTGGTCGATGTGTGCAGGGATCTCCTCGAAGATTTACCCACAATTCCTTGCGTCCTCTGTGTTTCTTTGGTCTCAGTAATGGTGGCTGTCACAGTCAATCCCCAGAGCCGGACGCTGATTTACTCCAGGTGGCGCTTTGGCTATTGTCCAGCTCAAGAAGCTGCCCTGACCCTCGACCTTCGAACCCTGGGGTCTGCCCCACGCCCTAACCAGAGGACGATGCTGGAGCTGTTGCTGAGGGGAGAGGCGACATGGGGATTAGACCAGACTGAGAGGTTTGTGTGTGGAAATGGATATTTCCACAGCTTCAGAGCCTCCGTCCTCACCACTCACAACCAATTCTGATTTACACACATCTTAAGTGTTGGAAGGGTGACATTGGTGTGGTTTAGCAGTTGCTGATATCTGATACTTGTCATGTAATTTCTTTTTGATCAGTTGTTTATTCTACAACTGACTAAAACTAAACTTTCAGCAATATGAAATAACACTTTTGATCGTAGAAGTGGAATTACACTCAGAGGCCTCTTTATTAGTTACGCATGTAAAGTCTAAAACAATCTAATAGAACAGCTCAGCCTTAGGTTGTATGTTTTTACCTCGGGGAGGTATTCATTTAGCTATATGTTTATTATTGCAGCTTGTAGTGTTAAACTGGTCTATGTTATTTTGAGACATGTTTCTAATGTTTTGCCCATACCATGTAATAACATTAGGGGGGAAGAATATTAGAAACACATTTCAATTTCATGCAGTACAACACCACCACCAACAACCTCAGTAATATAGCAGAATTAGCTTTTAGAAAGTTTATTCCAAAAGCTGAATATTATGAGCTATGAAGAGGGAGAATATGTGGCAAAGTTCAATAGTTTGCTTTATTATAGTCACCTGTTTTATATACTCAATCAAGTATGTGCACAGTCCATGCAAATATTTGGTGTTCATTCAGTGTCCATACAACAACACTGAACTCTACTGTAAGCTCACATGAATGTAGCAACACGCTTCGCCCCCAGTCCTCCTCATGTCTGATCATTTAGTCAAGCATGGATTTTGAATGTTTACAATGTGATTAGGTCCATCTACTATTGTGCATACGGGGCTTCTTCAACATATTGGTTCATTCTTTCATAGACTGTGCACGAATAAGCATTTGTATACAGTGATACACTTGCCAAAGAGAGACAGTTGGGCCAGTTAGGGATTAAGGAAAACATGGTTATAACTTAGAAGACTTGAATAAAATTGTTTTAGCAGTTACATGTTACAAAAACTTCACCTCTCTGGCACACACAACCCGACTGCAGTGAACACAGTGGGACACAAAGTGGTGGCTAAGTTGATGCTGTTAAGTTTGTCCCAGTGGAATATATAGCCATATGACCAGATGTACAGCAGATATATCATCTGACCTTTGCACCACCCACAACAACCACGGCGTGCTTAAATATAGATTGGGTGTATAACACACGATTAGTGGTTACATTATATATGACCTTATGAACACAGGATCTGTAACATACATATACACACGGTACATGCAGTTGTTGTCCACTGGTAAGCATGCCAAAAAAGGTGCATGTATCATATCATGTACTACTTTATAGTACTGCATAGTTTAAAAGAGGTTCCTAGCGTGTAATTACTGGATTTACTATTGTTTAATGAATCAATTATTATTACTTTATATATTTGATTGTAGATACCTTTTTTTTACATTAAAACAATTTTACCTCCAAATTCAAATTACAGCATTTGCACAATTTCCTTTGTGTTGGATATTTCTGTTCTTTCTTTATACATACATGTACCCATGCCGGCGCTCTCTGTGATGTGGACTATATATATGTCCTGCATACAGCCAGGTGGTTGGTGCTGTGGTTGGTATGTACATGCTGTTGGTACATGAGTGGAACTGATGACAGAGAGTGAGCAGACAGACAGCAGCTGTCAGTCTGGCTCAGTTACAGCCGATGACAAACACCACCAACAGTGATACACCTCACCAGTACCCTGAGGTCCATGTCTGGGTCATGGAGCTGTGGCGTTCACTGTGACCTTTAACTCCTGTCTGTCCTTCTCACACTGAGCTGTTTGTTCATGTGACTCTTCTGTTAGATGGAATCTGGCACGGATGAAAATACAGTGTGTTTTATTGCAAACCTTTCTCCAAGATGTTGGGTTTATATTGTATACCATTAATTTGTTTTCCGTAATACATTTTGAAAGAAACTATATCACTGTCTGGGTCATGTATCATTCATCGCTTTTATAAGTGAAAAAACTGCTATGTTAAGTGTTTATGCTATCTTATATTTTATTTTATCAGTGATTTCTCAGAGGTGTAGTACAGTAACACCACAGTAGGAAGGCCATAACATGAAAAACAGTTTATCATATTATACACAGATTTCATTATTTGTTTTTCTCATCACAGTATGCTTTAAGCCTAAAAACCCTAAATAATATACTTTATTCTTTTTCTACATTCTCATGCCATAATTGATGGTTGTGTTATACTAAACGCCACCATTATTTACTCTTTATTTATTATAATTTCTTCTTTTTGCCTTTAAAACCTACTGCATAGATCCCATTTTACCCCCTGAGATTATTAAATTTCATTTCATCCTCTTGAAAGTCATAATTTAAGTAATTTGTGAATTTCTGAAAGGGAAATTCAAGGTTACCATCATCGCATTTTACAATCCTTCCCTGACTAGACTGCACTTAACGCAACACAGACCTTTGCAAAAAGACCAAGACTGTAATTCAAAAGCCCCCCTGTGTTTTAGTTATATAGGCCCTCCCCTAGTTTACTTCCCTGTTCCGCGTGACTGGCATGGCGTAGACATGGGCCCTCTGTCTGATGGGCTCCGGTTGCTCTGGCCATAATAAACCTGCTGGAGCTGAGGAGATATAATTGAGCAGTGACATACACACATATGTTCATGAAAAGCATATACATGCACATACTGGCAAGGCCGTTCTTGTAATGAACTGTTTGATCTCTTTGCCTGGGTCTTTTCCTGGTTAAATAAGATCTAGTCATTAATAAACACATAGGAAAATGAAAGAACGAGAGAGAGGGAATTCAGACAGTCATGAGAGAGAACGTCTGGAGCAATAAAGGCTGGTACCAGCGTTCAGAGTTTAAGGGCCAACAGGGCTTCGGATATGAATCTCGCCCAAGCAAGGCAACCTCTGACCTTCTCTCAGAAGCCCCTGTGGGGTGCAGTGCAGTTATTGTCTTCATCTTTCTGTCCCACTCTCCCTGACCTCCTCTGTCTTCCATCTGCACAACTCCTTTACATCCATTTATTTCATCACTACAACTCTGCATATAAACTGCTTTTTTTCTCATCTCAGCTCTATTCACTCTCTGTTGTTCCAGTCCATTCATTGCTCGAACAGAGCCATCGATTCATCGGCCGGACATGACCGTATTGTGTTAGAATGCAAGGATGAGAAAGGGAGAAAGACGGAGAGTATGTTTGGCTGTTCGGGCGACGCTGAAAAGCGAAGAGCAGCCCTGAGGTCAACATGGAGGACAGAAGACAAGGGTAAGTGGGATCAAAATGGGTGCAACTTTAGACAGTTCTGTGTATTGCACGACATTCGGACCTTTCAGGCAATTGATACCATGGCTCAAAAGGACTCCACGCTGCCTTAACAGCCATCAGTCATCCACTGTAAGCTGCAACAGATTTGACATTACATGTCATGGGAAAAGGCCTTCTCTCTGTGCTAATTTAACACCCATTACTCATCTATTAGATAGCTAACATAAACAAAGATTTTACATTGCATGTCACAGGAAGAAGGCTTTTGGGAAGTCTTGTAATCTCTTTGCGTCATACTCAAATTTGTCTCTGTGTTTTCAGTTATATCTGTTTCCAGTGGTTTTGTATTATCTTTGAGGGTCAGCTGCATGACTCCATTGATGTTTATAACTGCCCTGTGGCAAACTCAGTTATAAGTCATGGGAAAAGCCCTCCAGGGGGGTTTTAGACAATTGCAGAAGGGAGCCACAGAACAGAATTCTTATTGGCAAACGTATGGGATTAATTATGATACAAAGATTGTTGTTGTCAGAGTGAGTCGCAGCTCCAACAAGACAGCACTGTCCAACATGAAGATGTCTCAGTGGCTCTGTGTGTACTTCAATGCTTAGTCTTACACTGATTAAATTACTGTATTTGTTGCACAAAGGGAAATCTATGGAATTGTGCAAACATCAGTCAAACAGAACATATTAAATATCAAAAATTTAAAAAAAAAAGGAATCTGAGAGAGAACAAAAAAAAATCACTGATGCAAAAGTACCACAGATTTTAGTACTATTTTTATTTTGATTCTATTAGTTAAAGTGATTATCTTGGTATAATATGGCACTTAAGAAGACATATAATATCTATCTATATATATATACATATATAATATATACATATATGCACATACATTATATATCGTTGCTGCCTCATGAAAAAACATATCTCCAAAATTCGTTTTTTCCAAGAACATTTTTTTCACTACGCACTCCAATGATGTGCGGTTATTTACAACCCTCCAGTCTCATTTTTATGTCCCATCAAACTTAATTTCAAGCTATTCTACAGTACAGTACAGTATAGTAATCTGATATTGATGTGCACACATCAGTTTGACTGATGGTCATATAAACACCCAACACCTCAGTTGCTAGGAGGAATGTAAATGTAAAAATGTCAAAAACTACGATATGTTAGAGTTGTCCTTCAACAACAGCACCTTATCCGTGCTGAGAGAGCTTCATGTCAGACATGATGGTAATCATGCACACCAAGTAAACAGCAATGGGTCTGTCAGTGCTAGACAACCTGGTAGTCATTATTCCTTGGTACTAAAATTAAGGTTAAAATTCTTCAACAAATGTGCCAGATGAGCAATTCTCATTGGACTGAATAGACATCATCTTTGTACTGGCATCTAGCTCTTTTACATAAATCTACAATATATGTATTTCTTCTTCAAAGTCAGAGACCTAGGATTTCATTGCACTGGACAAACAGTGTCACAGTCAAGTAAGAATCAAAACAACAAACTTTTTTGTGAGATGTGAAATCATTATCTTCAGGACCTGAGGGAAATCCAAAGCTTTCCAGCAGTGTTCATTCTAACACTTTTAAACATGACATCACCTCGCAACATGACAACAAACAGAGCAAGATGTAACTGGATGACCTTTTAGTTTAGGGACAATCAGTTACATCTCTTTCTCCTCTTCCTCATCCAACTCCTACAAGACCTACTCCTTTTTCCCCCTCAGGTCTCCTGGGACCTCCATCTCACAGATGAATAGGGAAGGAGGGAATAAGCACGTAGTTAGGATGATGCATTTGTGAGTGGAGCCTGACAGACTGACACTCTGGGAAAGCATAGACAAAAACTTTGTAAACTTTGAGGAGGTACTGGACTATGCCACTCCAGACGATGGAAGCCTTAAATGAGAGCAGAGACAAGTTTGAGGGACTAGTTTACTTCTTCACTGAGCTTATGTATTAAGTCACACCAACTGCTCAGGCCTAAATACTTTCCTATTATTGGAGTTGCAGTTAGTGAAGGTTTTGCCATCAGTAATTTTTGAAAAAATGTGCCTATGTGTGCAACCTTTCCTTCACCCTCTTGGCTATTACTGCGAAAAAGAATGTGTTTTTAGTGGACCTGCCTGTTTAAATAAGGATTGAGAACTTCCATCTCGACCCTGCCCCGGTCAGTCCTAGCAACACACATTCCAGAGCATCATGGGCCACAAAGCCTCACAGCTTAATGAAGATGAGGTGAGGTGTGATGGGAGATGAAGTCATCAGGACAGGGGAGGCGGTGGGAAAGCAGTAGTTGGAGTCATAAATCAGAACCCATTGTCTCTTTGGTTCTGAGGGGTTGTGGCTGGGTGTGAAGGGGTGATGAGGGTTCAAAATAGGGCAGTGGGAGAAGGGGGTCATTGCTAGGGGATAAGGGATGTGATGGAGCTCTGGGTGCAGTCAGTGTGATGTAATCCGCTGGACATCTGTGCTTCGATGACAGACAAGACATGCCATTTTCTAGCACCACGAATTCTCAGACACACACACACACACACACACACACACCTCCCTCCCCCAGGGAGCTGCGGTGCTGTCCCTGTCTGTGATCTAGAGACTTGGTACTAATGAGACTAAATGAGGCTGGAGCCTCTCTGTGAAGAGGTCACAGCTTGTCAAACAGTCAGTCAGGCAGCTGGTTACAATACTGGTTTCATTATACCAACTAGTTTAACAACCTAACTATTCATTCATTCAGTTAGTTAATCTGTCATACACAGCTGAACAGCTGACTAACCATTTTACCAATCAGCATTTCAGTCAGGCAGGTTAGCTCCTACCAAATATTTAAGCCTCCAAAAGACCATTCAGATGGACAGCCAACCATTCGGTTGTTCAAAAATCCAACCTGTTAGCCATTCAGCCAATTAATTATTCAACTATTCAAGCAGCCAAGAAAAGAGTCACTTATCAGTTAGTAAATAAACCAGTTGGTCTCTCAGTGAGTGAGTAGGTTGGCTAATTAAATAGCAACAACTAGCTAGCTAGTAAAGCAGTAAAATTGCTAAGTGGCAAATAAACCATTCAGACAGCCACCCTATCTGTCAGTCACCAAGAGCTGAGTTTAGCCATGCATGTGCTGATTAAAGCAATGGGGGAGACGGGTGCAGGCTGAGTAGGGGGGGGGGGCAACAGGCTTATGTAAGGCAAGAGCTAGGCCAAGCAGAACTGACACAGCCCAGGTCTTAGATTGTCTCAGCATGGGGCAGAAATGTGCTGACCAAGGCTGTGAGTTGATTGAGAGCCCAGAGGGGTCAGGGGGGATTGAATGAAGTTTATTTGACTGTGGGTAACATAGGCTTTCTTCAAAAACAAACAGCTATAATTTTGTTTGCTATGTGTTTTAGCAGCTGTGACCTCCCATATGACTAAGCTTGACCCCCATCCTTGCAGCCTATGGGGGATTCCAGCTACTTGAATGTCCCACAGTGGCTGGACAGACCCCAGATATATGTGTTGTTCTGGTGTATGTTTAGTGTGTGTGAAGTTCTGTAATGTATGGGTAGAATTATGTGTGTTCTGTGTGAAGTGTGTGGTGCGTTCACAGTAGGCCGATGTCCTTGGTGCAGGTGCAGGATGGAAAGATATACTGGACAATGGTCACCACACAGACTCACATACTCACACACTCAAAGGCACACACACTAGATCTCATACAGCTCAAATAAGAGACACAGCACAGTCACTCTGGCTCTTTTTAAAGCCAAACCAAGTCTTGGACCAGACTATTCCCATGACTTAAGGCCTGGGATGATGATTACACTGTTGCTATAGAGATACTTCAGATGACAAAATATTGTCAGTGAGGCATTCATGACAAAGTATTACAGCAGATGTTTCATGACTAAAGAATTGGTGTAGTAAAACTCCTAATGGACATTTTGACATTTTTCCTAGTACATTTAAAATCATAGATATAAGCACAATGACGAAGGATTTGTCATTCAAAAACACATTTGGTTCACATTTCACAGCAGACAGTCTTATTTCCTTCCTGAATACCAATGAATCACCCAAACCTATGTAGAACACAGAGCGCTTTGAGACACGGTCATGTACAGATATACAGACACAACTGCAAAATGCTAATATTTACTGGCGAAAATTTTCTGTGTGAAATTGTTGAAACACTGACAGAAGCTGAGGCAAAAATGGAAAGTCTGAAAGAAATTAGTTTCCATCAGTCCACTGAGCACTGAGTAAAATATCACGTGAAGTGATAGTACAGAAGAGTTGAACATTCAGTTGAACTTCAAGCACTGAAACCAGTTGAAATGCAAGTTGAACACTGTAGAGGAAGTGAAAAAGTCTTAGTTTTTTGTTTTGTTTTGTTTGTTTGTTTGTTTTGTCAACAACCTGACACCTGCAATCACTGAAAGCAGATAGAAGAATTAATGGCTGCAAGGTCACTGCTCTCAATCCAATTTCCCCAAGGGATCAATAAAGTATTCTGATTCTGAGCATACAGTGATGTGTTGCATCACATCACTGTATGCTCTGTATATTTTATTTCTATATGATGAGTGAACAAAGAAACAGTTACGTAAACTGCCTTCTTACAGAGGAATTCTGCAGATGGACTTTTTTCCTTGACTCTTTTTCTTTTCCCCCTCTTTGCTGCTTTCATTCAAATCCAGCTAATTAAACTTCGAGAGGCTGCAGCCCCCCCCACCACCACCACCACCCATCCACACACACACACACATACAGATACACACACTCGGCATCTCCACAACTTTCTCACAGGGAGCAAAAAGAGCTGGAGGAGAGACAGAGAGGGAGAGAAGAGAGGAGTGAGAGAGACTGAACAGAGGACGGATTCATGGCAGCTCTGCTCTGCTTCTTATCAGTATCCTGGGTCTGTGAATGAAGCTCTTCAGAGGAGCTCCTCGCCCCTCGATACCCAATACACTTCTAAAGCTATCTCTGAATCCCTCCCTGTTTGTGCACGCACATACACACATGCAGACATATACTGCACATTGACAAATATACAGTATGTGTGGAAATGTGAGTAAACCTCAGTGTATGCAATAGTGCAAGGTAGGGCTGCAACTAACGAGTAGGCTGATAGATTAACAGAGTTGATTTATTTTTTTGTTGCAACTTTATAGGTCTATTTCTTTCTATAAAACGTAGAGCTCACAGAGTTTTGTCCAGCCAAAAGTCAAAATCCCCAAATCACTGAATCTCAGCTTTTAGAACAACACCATTCTTAACACCTTAGAAAAAAATGGCAATTTTGACATCTATAATACCATGAGAATTAGGAAACCTCCATCTTCTGATGAAGGTCACGTGACACAATTATATGAAGTTAAGGTTAACTAAGTTACCATGACACCGTGTGGGGAGCTTCCATGCAAAACCATGATATACGTGCCTGTGCGACTGGTGGAACCTGTGCAACCTGTGAAGTGTTAAATATTTATTTTAGCAGTGTGTGTGATGGCTGCTCACTATAATTGAATTGTCTATATACAGTTTGTCCCCAGGTGTCTAGTAAAAGAGCGCTATATCTCAGCTAATTATAACACTTAACAAGAGTGAGCGGTGAATGTTGACTCAAACTCAAACTTCCTACCAAGCTAACATGCAGTTGCTGCAGCATGCTGCAGGCCTCTTTCTCCTGTCCTCCTCTGTTTTCTCTTAATCTGGGGTATATCGATCTGCCTATCAACCTAAAACCTCCATGAAAACACACAGGCATGACACTTTTTGGTGCTTTAGTATTTCACCTGGCATCGCACATCTCTGCATATGGAAGTTGTTAGAAAAAGCCGTGATAGAGTGATGATGTCAGAGCAACAGGCCAATCAAGAGTGAGCAGCAACATTGATGACTTAATGGCAGACTAACAATGAAATGAACCGGGAAATCACGCCACTAACCACAGTGTCATAATATTGATACAGCTCAAATTTATCAAGGCAAATGACACCCCAAAACCTTATTTCCCAACACTGAATGAAAGTAACATTTTGTTCTGATTTCTTGATTCTCTTTCACAGTCCTCCGTGATGCTTATTTATCCAGCTCACAGTAGCCTCTACTTTGTGGCCTGTCTGTAATGAGTAGGAGCCGTTGTGCAGCTATGCACTGGTTAGATGCAAATAAAAGAGGGGGGGATATTGAGTATCCTGCCTTATTTGCGGTGTGGACCCCCCCCTTCTGGTGGAGGCTTTTCTGGCGATGAGTGGGAGTGGGGGTGGGGGTTATATTATAGGATATTAAATGGTAATGATGGGCCTGGAAGAGCTGGGTCCATGGGAAAGTGGTTGTGTGTCTTGCTGTGGCCCGGCGTCGGTCTTGATAATCTGGGAGCCAGGCCTGGGTCACTGTGCCGCAGAGATCATTACAGGGCAGGGAGATGGTAGCAGTAGGAGTGAGGGGATGGGAGATAGATTGAGATGCCAGATCCCATTGACCACTTCACCCCTCACCACCCAACCCCCATCTCTGGTCCTCTTCCTTGCTCAAGCACAAAGTCTGCTGACCGCCCCTGCCTGCCCTGCGGAAAAAGACTCTGGTGGCCAGGTTTAACCAACACCATTTCCAACCCCGTCACCATGTTGACAAAGCATCCAGGCAACATTTAACAACCTTGAGGAGGACAGGAAACCAAATGCACCATGACAAAAAGAAGGAGAGAGCGGGAGCTTGTACTGCAGCTGTCATCAGGACCGTCCAGTGAGGAGATGGGAAAGAAACGCTGAAGCTGCAGTGGGGACAGCCATAAGAGGTGAAACAGGGAAGAGCAGGAAGGAGAGGAGGAAAAGAGAGAGGGAGACAGGAAGAGAGACGGAGGGAGGAGGGCGAGCTCCTATTTCACTACATTCCTTTAATTCAACCAAGCAGTCAGCATATTACTGACAAAGCCCATACTGACAGCTCCTCACAGTGTGTGTGTGTGTGTGTGTGTGATTCTTACCTTGTGGGGACAAAATATAAGTCCCCAGTGAAGACTTGATTTAAGGTTAGGTCTAGGTCAAGGTTTAGGTTAAGATTAGGGTTAGGCAAGTAATTGTTATGGTTAGAGTAAGTCTCATGACCTACGAAATGAATGTAAGTATGTAATGTAGGTAAGTATGTATGTAATGTCCTCGTAGGTCATGAAAACTTAAACTGTGTGTGTGCATGTGTCTTTGCATCTTAACAGAATATTTCCCCGTCTTGGATACACACAGCTCTAACAAAGTGTGTTATGTAAGCAAGTGTGAGTTTGTTTATGTGCACAAGACAACATAGTACATCACAGTGCGTTAGACTGCATGACGCATGTTTGGTAATGAGCTCATGTGTATACAAGACTTCCAAACACAAATTGCAGTCTCCTCTACAAATGTATATGCTTTATTTTAGCTTCAGTCACACTGTAATACAGTATGATGTGTTACTGATGAGTTAGGATGTGTTTTTTTGTCTGCATGCAACAGGCTGCACAAAGTTTTAAAAACTGTAGTTGAAGATTTTGGGAAATGTTTCCTCTCTGATATTCAAATGAGAAGAGTGTTATTAAAAGATACTTTCTGAGTTTTAGTTTTGTAGAATTGGCTTTCTCTTCTGTTGGTTATAACAGTGCAATCAACAATAAAACTGCCACACGTTTGGTTATAGCAGTTCCATAAGTGGGTGCTGTGGCATCCTATGGTGTCCAAAGAATGAGGTCAAGGTGCTACCCTTTTGCTCTTATTTTCACCACATAAAAATCAAGATGACATCTACATTAACTACACCACAGTTTAAGATTATGTTCACAAAGATATTTACATGGAATGAATAAGCAATAAACCTTGAAATCAATAAACAGTGTTGGAGCAAGCGGTGGAAAGTTTTGTCACATCACAAAGAAATGTTGATACATCTCAGCCCTCATTACAGCCTCAGAACCTGAGAATGCCAAAAGAACTCAAATCAAACTGAAAGCTGCTTGGCTTACAGCTTTATGTGGAGAGGGTAGCTGCTAGCTGTCACAAACTGGAATGCCTCATCTGAGGAGGAAAATTGTCAGATCTGGCATCGGTGGTGAGTAAGAGACATATCAAAATAAAACAGTCCAAAAACCAGGCATTAAAACTGCTGACTTTGCTCTGAGTGCTCAGAGTAGGCCCATGTTTTTTCACTACATACTGGCCTTATTTCAAATGCAGTATGTCCCAGCTTACATCTACAAAATTTAGTATAAAGTGTAATAACAGATTCTTGGTGTTATTTCTTAAACTAAACTAAACATTTAAAGTGTTTTATTTGCTTGGAAAACAAAGTGTGCTCAGCGTGTGCTCTGTGTGTGTTTGTTTGGGTGTATGTGTATGGGTGTGTGTGTGCGTGTGTGTGTAATTATTGCCACTGTCTCACCTACATGTTTAATTTTTAACTGCACATTGTAGACTGGTCAAACAAAATTTCAATTTTCTGTGCTAACCCCTGTTACCCCAGATTTTTGACAATAAAGTACACTTTGACCTTTGACTTTGACTTTTGAATTACTTGATTTCCCTTTCAAATTGGGGGCAGCTGTGGTCCAGAGGTTGGAGAAGCGGCTTGTGATCGGAAGGTTGCTGGTTCGATTCCCCACCGGACGGGCAGGAAAAATTTGAGTGTGGTGGAGTGATAATGTCCCCACCCCCCATTAGCCGGCTGATGAGCAAGGCACTTAAACCCCCAATATATATGCTCCCTGGGTGCTTGATGCAGCCCACTGCTCCTGTGTGTTTCACTGCATGTTGCATGTTGCATGTGTGTGTGTTTCAATCAGTGATGGGTTAAATGCAGAGAAGTAATTTCCCAGCTTGGGATTAATAAAGTAATTTTAAAAAACAAAAAAAGTAAGCCCTGTTAGGAATTTGCTCCTACATTCCTAAAAGTCAGAAATTAACTTGGCGAGTTCAGTGTTATTATCAAGTGAAATGAGTTAGTCACCACAGACACATTTACAACCCCTACAAGACAGAGCAGGAGAATAACGATAAGGTCACTATAAACTCAGCACTGCACAGCCAGTCGCATACAAGCATATCAAATCATAGTGTGGTAACTATGCCACTGTGACAGCATAGGAGATCGAAGGAGACCATATGGTGGCAGAGAAATCGACTGTTGGGCACCATAGAAACATTATATACTAATAAAAGCCCCATTGAAGTTATTATTAGGACTCTTACTGGGATGGTGATCCCACAGGAAATTAACAAAAAATAAAGCTACCATAAGTACCGTTTTATATTTTACATCTCATTTGACAGACACACTGTAAGTGTCTATAGGAGTATTAGAATGACTTTTCCATATAGGGAATATGCCGTGCCAGCATTCCTCTTCTCCTCCCCTTTTCCTCCGCTTGTAGCGCTTCATCCTCATGGTGGTATTTTTGACCCAACCGTCCAACATGATCCCATATAATTAAGCAGGTTTAAGGCAAACCGATCCCCTCGGAGAACCTTGTCTTCCATACATTCCAATTAAAAGCGATTACGCACAGTGGTCTTTTACTGCAAAGAGACCTCTGTCAGCTCCTCATCAATCCCCCCCACCCCCCCACTCCCCACCACACCCCCACCCACACACCAGAACTAGCCATTCCCAGGGTTTCAGCTGTCACCCATCACCTCAACACATCAATCTCAATGCAATTTTTTTCCAGCCTTTGTTTTTCTCTTTCTTCCCCCTCGAGCGATTAATTGTATGTTTTGAGTTCTGTGTGTGTGTTAAGCTAGCCCAGACATACTCTCTTTTTCCAGTCAAGTTTTCTGTTTTACATCCACAGCTTCTGTTTTTGCGATTGCTAATTCACGTGAATTGGAGATGCAGAATCATGTATACTCACTCTTAAATGCAGGCCGAGACAATAGCTTGAGCCGGGCAAATCCTTAAATCTTGTCAACTTTCACTCAAGCCACCCCCACGCCCCTCATCACCACCCATGGTCCACTACTCTCCCCTCCCTTATTCTTTTTGGAAAGAGAGATGAATAGAAGCCCCCACATTTCCACATGAAGTGAGGAGCCAGCAGCGATCTTCTCTCCCCTGGCAAAGTTTACTTTTCTTCTAGCTGTGAGAAAGCTTGGCGGGACTGTGGTTATGAATATTCATGCTGCTGAGTTCCCTGTCAATCAGTCAAAGAGAGCTGAGGGGGAATTCATGTCTCCTGTGGTTCATTTTGCCATGGAAGGAATGTGTGCTAATTCAGGTTTAGTCCTATTCCATTACCAACTTTTGCTGTATTTTGTTTTGTACTATATTTATCAATGTCTCTCTTTTTCCCCCAGCAAGCACAACATTAACGTGATTTCAAGTGTTTTCATTTCACATTGACCATTCACATTTATGTAACCATATCCATTTATCACTATAAAGGAAAAAGTCATGCTATTGGTAAAATATATCCATGTCCTCAGTGCTGCTGTGTGACTGCCATGAACATATTCAGCCTTTCTGGCAGCACTGTTATATCTCAATGACTGCATCACCACTGCATTATGAGAAGCCTTATGAAAAATAAAATACTTGAATTAAGCATTATGAATTTTATTGAAATTTATTTCAGCCTTAAAACCGATCCAGGCAATAGCATTGCTACATGTTGAGAAGCTGCTATTTAATTTAAGTGTCGGATGGCATAGCTATTTTTAAACTCATGTTAACAAAGGAGCAATCCTAGGGTGTCAAACACTGTCTTTCTGGCAAATTCAGATGCAGAATGTACCCTTGTGCGTCCAGATGAGATGGGCTGGGCTGTAATAAACCTTCAACGCAAATACATCAACATCAGTATGAGATGATCAGAGCAACTGCACAGCATGACATAGTTTACAAAGCGAGAAAGTCCAAAACTAAACTTGTTGTGCTTCATGTTAGGCATGTATAGTTAAGCAAAGGGTACCTTGCCTGTCTGGATGAGATGCACAAGCGTGTGAAGGTTGGTATGTGACGATCTGGGATAAGAACACATTTACAGTTGCAAGGTAAGTGGGGAAGGACAACTTAAAGCAGCAGCTAAGAAATCATCAAAATGTTGCCCTGGTTGCTCTCGCTCTAAGTACCATTCTGTCGAACTTCCACTACAAGGACTAACCAAACAGACACCAAACAGGCATCTTAAAACATACCTGCACCTAAAAATGCAATGGTGTGTGTTAGTGTGGCTATGTTCAGTTAGCGGTGAGGCAAAAATACAGTACAGAAAGGACAGGTTGAGCAACACATTCAAAGATTTGAAGGCTTATTAGCGACCAGTAGGTTATAATAATACAATCTTACAAAGCTGGAAAGTAATCATTGTTGCAATTGCTTTAACTTGTCTTGTAATGATTTTGGGCTAAACAGTTGAAATCTGGTGTTCATGTTACAAGTAATCTATCAGGAATGAGTGCACATGTTTGACTAGCCAACAGAGTATATACAGAAACAAAGAGAAAGACAAAGAGTGCACTGACTTTGGAATTTAATACTTATCAGTAAAGTGTGGATGGCTGGACCACTCTACACCCCTCATAGTAAAACAGCACAGATTTAATACTTATTGATATCTCTGTGGAAATGACCAGGGTTACATTTTTTGTTGAAATGTACAGATTATTACAATATTAACATGAGAATTCTTCATAAATATAACATTTATAGAAGTATAACTAAAACAATGACCAAAAACTTGTTGTTGGAACCATGGAATCCATGACAAACACAAGCCTGCCCATTGCAAACAAGTGATAAGGAAGAGTGGATGTGGGACAAGGGTGAAGACAATGAGGGGAGGAATAAGGAGCGCAACCCAGTTAGGGAAGACGAGAAAAAGGATGGATTACAGAGAGAAAGTCAGAATAAAGCACTGCTGGGCACCACTCACAGAGGCACAAATCTCCAAGCCCACAATTGGATTCAAATGCAAATCCAGCACCTAGGACCCAATGGAAAGGCCAACCTCAATTTAGCCAAGTCCCAGTGTGTGTATGCTACCCCCAGCTGACAGGAACACTTCATTCTCCACACTGTTTGTCACTGAAAGTGTGTGTGTGTGTGTGCGGGCATGCTTGCCTGCATGCATAAATATGCACATGACAAGTATTTTTTTTGTTTTGTTTTTTTTTAGCTAGGCCTTTAAAAAGGTTACTCATAAAGTTTCTTTCTCTGCACCCCATTTCCACTTTGGATATTTCAGATTTTTGAGTATGTGCATCTTAAAAGAGGTGGGAGCTGTACTGCCTTCCATGCACACCCATACATGCACATCCCTGCCCATCCCTAGTCTCCTCTCTCTGTTCCCACCTCCCACCCCCTCCAGCAAGGCAGTCAGAAATGAACCTGAACTGATTGAGAGTCAAAAGCAGTTGCCGGGGCAGGTTCAGTGGGGCAGAAGCAAGTTGCTGGGGCAGTAGTGATGGTGGTTGGTTACCAAAGGGGGGGGGCAGGAGAGCGGGTAGCCCTGCTGGTTGCCAGGGGGCAGCCTGCTGGTTGCTTGGGAGTGCCGTAGCAATTGGGTGAGTGTAAAAGCCATTAGGAGGCCTTACCATATGAATGGCTGGGTGGGTGTGGCAGGGCCGAAGATGAGTCCTAGGAGGATAGCCCCACTGTCAAACAGCAGGAGTCTTACAAAAGAGCCTTTCACTAGGCCATTACTGCCCCCCACTCCCCAAACACATTTTCACACAACCTCCACCCTGCGCTCCCATCCCAGCAGGGCCCATTCAGAGCCAGCTACCGTGGCCACAGAATAGGGGAATTTCCCCTTTAAGTATAGGAATGACAGGTCAAATAGAGGAGGGAGAGAAGACTCAAAGAAAAAGTGTAAGCAATGACTTAAAGCACAGTGGCCTACCACCAGTCTGTACAGAACTGTGTGCTTTCCACTGAGTTGGCATCCAGACTCCAGAGAGGCCCCATGGGACCCCAGTCCATCCCCTGGGGAGAGACTCATTACTGGGGGCAACAGCTCCTTGGCGCTCCCCATCCTGTCCACAAGTAGAAATCTTAATTTTCTTCTTAGCTACAAGGAGAGGTAGTGTTTACTGTGCCGTAATGAAAAAAAAACACAGAAAACTAAAAATAGACTGAGCCAAAGCAGTCGAAAGTGCCAGGAAAGGATACCTGGGTGTATGTAACTGTACATATATGTGGATGTGTGTGTATGTCTGTACACACTTAGCCGCAAGTATGGGCAGCAGTGCGTAGAACCAGCGATAAAACCCAGCCTCTGTTTCCTGTCCTTAACAGGCTAATGGTGGGGATTTACAGACCTTTTATTATGATTGCTCCAATTAGCTGTAAAGCAGTGCAGGACCAGTACTTTAACTGCTTGTTTGTCTGTCCCTCAGTCTCAGCTTCACTAACTTCACTGTTTCATTTTTCTATTATGTCTAAAACATAACAGAAAAATGATCAGATATGATAACAGTATAGTAAAATAACACACTGCAGAATAATTATGGGAATTTCTATGTTATCAGTTAAATTATCATTATACTTAAGTTAACTGATGCAATCTAAAGTTCTGCAGTTATAAAGAAATTTGGACACAAGCTGACATTGTAAAGGGTCAGTTCACTCAAAGTACAATGAAGAGAAATTTTATCAATGATGCTCAATGCTGTGACTAAGTCTGGCTCTGTAAAACTTTAGTTTGGAACTGCTGTGTTTTAAGCTAATTGCTAACATGCTCATAATGAAAATGCTAGTTGATGTTTAGCATTTTTATGTGAGCATTTTTGAATTAACATTAAACAAAAGGTTAGCTGAGGTTGATAGGAATGTTTTTAGTTTTGGTTATAGTTCAAATTACTGGACTAAAAAGTCCTAAATGAAAAATCATCAAAGTTGGTGCACTTCATTGTCTGGAGGACCAGCCATGCCTGCTCTATATTTCCCAATGATCATTCCAGTATTTGTTGAGATATTCAGTATGGACCGTAGTGGTGGAGCTTCTGACAAAATGACATATTATCTACAGTAAGGAGGAGACCCTGATGTTGGTTTTTAAAAAGGTGTGATCTCAGTGCTGTTATCACTACGCGTAAAATACCACCTCCACTGTCTGCTGCAAACTCAGAGATAGATATCTCAAAACCTCAGCACAATGCACAACAAACGCAAACTATGCATTGGTCAGATACCACAAGAGATAAGTGAGTAAAAAGTCATAACTGTCATCTGGTTTTTGGTTTGCTAGCACAGAAGGAGTTTGAGACCTTTAAAAAAATCCAAGAAACGTGCAGTTCAATGAAGTAACCCTGACTGACTTAACTACCCATCTGCCTGTCTTTGCCTTCAGTATGTTTCTTAATTTGTCCATGCATTTTCTGTTTTGTGTTGTATTTTGCAGTCCAAACTGTGTATTTGTGTCGGTCCGTCAGTTCTTTCCTCTCTGAGCTGACCTCAGTCCAAGCTTTGTGTCGGTCCAAACATCTGTGCTGAACTAATCTTAATGCAGCAGCTTTTTATGTTGGTTTCGTTATACAACCACTCACCACATTTTGTAACGTCAAGACAAAATACATCAATTATCCGTCCGCATGTCAACACAGAACATTTTAAGTAAGCATTAGAGAGTCTTGAATTCCTTCTCATTTAGGGCTTCCTTTTGTTCTCAGTGGTCAGAGGGTTTTATTCTTCAAGAAGACAAGAGGAAGCAGACCACTCGGGATGCAAAAAGGAAAGAAAACAATATTTGTTGAAGCTTTGTTCAAGTTTCACTGCGAAACCACTGAGTGAACCGTTGCACTGTTTGATCCCACTTGTCCGCTAATTTCCTGATAATGAGTCAGCAGTGAGGTTACGAGTGAGTCATTGCGGTGGGTGAGTGTGTGTGTGTGTGTGAGAGAGTGGGAGTAGTAGGTGTGGGTGTGAGCCCTGTGGTCACAAGTATGACTAAGGGGCAACTTAAGAATCTGTGCATGATTGTGAAAGAGACAGAGGAGAGCGAGAGGGGTGTGTTCAAGATGGTAACATGTGATTGGCCAGTTTTTATGGCAGAAACAGAGGCTGTATAGACACTGACTGGAACACAGTAAGATTACTCCTTAAGCCAAGTGACATTAGTGTTGCTGGATGTCCTTCAGAAACACATCGTTTCAGCTGTAACCGTTCATGTGTGGGAATGTGTGCCTTGGTGGTCGGTAAAGGAACAGTTTAACATTTTGGGAAATATGATTAATTGGTCTCTTGCTAAGAGTTAGATAAGAATACCATCTGTTTAATATCAAGCTAATAGCATAAATAACCGGCTAGATCGGAACAACTGAAACAATGGGTTGCACTAACATCAATAATATTCTTGAACCAGACCCCACATTATGATCAAATTGTGAAGGTCTAGGAAGGGAAATGAACTAAAACCATTTTACAGTATGCATCATTGCAAAAACATTACAATTAAAAGCAGGGAATTGTGGAGTAAATATTGATTTCATCGTGTTGTTCAGGCTGGTTTAGGAACAGAAGGATTGTTCTTGGACTGTTAGTATCTTTTGCATTCACTTCTCTGCACTTTGATTTAGGTCAGCATGTCTGACCTAAATATAAATAGACAACTACAACTCAGCTACATTTATACTAATTGTAAAAAATATTTTGTCCCACAGTTTAACTGTAAACTACTGTATCATTTTATTACCTCTGACAAGGGTATCGCACTACGCCCAGTTATACACAGGCGTCAGTGTCACACTGACGAAAACTGTGAAAAAAAAGTGAAAGAAGAGGTTTGTGGCTTGAGACCATCAACGGACGGGATGAAGATTGTCATCTTTCACCTTCTAATAATGAAACTTCTAAACAGCATAAAGAAATGTAGTAGTGGGGTTAAAGCAGACCTGTTTTCTGCTTCCTTTGGAAACAGTAGGAAGGAACAGATCATATACCTCATGACTAAAGACTGCATTAATAACTATCAATCTATCAATAACATTCAGATTTTTTGCCTGAGCTGATCATGGGAACCCCTAAAGAGTGAGTCGTCTTATTCCTTCCCATCTCTTGTAAGAGTTGCAAGTGCACAATCCCAAATGTCCCAGTGACAGTGTTAATGTGGTTTCTTTTTGACATCTTCAGTCTCTCTTTCAAACACAACCTGATGTTCAAGCAGTGCTTGAATGGATGGAAAGTGTCTTTAACTTCAACATGTGTCATTGCATTGCGCCAGAAAAAGGGTGAAAATTAGCATTTCCAACCGGGTGTCATGTTTACATCACAGTCGATCAGAGCTGGAGAAAATAAATACCCGCGTCTACTGCAGAGTCATTTGATGCGGGAATGAATGCCAATTGTTTCCATTGACAACAAAAGCCAGATGTTAGTGGGTGCTAGTGAGTTTATGTCCATTGTGAAAGGGATATTTTTACATATGCAGCAGTAGCAAAAAATGACATTTTAAGCTTTAATAATTTGATATATATTTATTTTATGGTAGCATTTAAGTTAGGAGATGGTCTCTTTTTTCAGTATATATGATAGTCTTAAAAACATAAACAAACAAAGGCACACAAACTAGGGATTGAGCAATTTTTTGCCAGGGAAAAGAGAGTCAATTTCATATCTTGGAATTCGTGATTTTTTTGGAGATGAGTTTCAAAACAGAATTTGCATAGACCTGTTCTGGTATATGTTCTGCTGTCCCAAAAGAAACCATAATGCAAAATATTTCATGAAATGTTCTGATGCACCTTTCTGGTCACAGTTAAAGTGAAAGCAGACAATATTCACTGAGTCATGGGACAAATTGTATTTTGGTTTCTTCTGTGTGTTTCTGTGGTTCTGTTTTGGGAAAAAACCAGACAACGAGAAGCTGGCATGACACAACAGCAGACCGATGATGCTGCCAGTTTCTTAGTAGTGCCACTCCAGTGGGGGCTGCAGACTTCAGTGACCTGTAGAAACACACACACACATACATGCTAGCAGCACACAGCAGCAGCCAGAATGATTAGTCACGGGGTCCCATTCCCTCCTTGTGTTTATCAATTAACACTGAGAACGTGGGAAAGGGAGGCAGAAAAAATCCAGGGATTAAAAGGCAGACTGACAGCAGCACATGTTCCTTGACTCCCTCCACTCTCTGCCTCTGTCCTGTATCTCCTTCCTCTTCATCATTTTTTTTCTCCTTTTCTTTCTCTATAATTTGTCCATCTGTCCATCAGTACAAATCTTTCCCACCAGTCCTGTCTTGCTTTTCTTTGGTGTTTTGTTCATTTTATCCATTACATGCCATGGTGAATGTAGTATTAAAAAATGAAG
Organism: Scatophagus argus; assembly: GCF_020382885.2. Classification (NCBI taxonomy): domain Eukaryota; kingdom Metazoa; phylum Chordata; class Actinopteri; family Scatophagidae; genus Scatophagus; species Scatophagus argus. The sequence continues at coordinate 19,907,880 of NC_058502.1, forward strand.
TTTGTTTTGTCTCAGTTTGCTTGCAGCTGAATGAGCTATCTCACATGGAACTCCATAAAGATTAAAGGTTTACAAGAAGTCAAAAGTCATTAGAAAGTACGTAGTGTACTTTCTAATGACTAAGGATTAATAAGGATGAATAAGGATTATTGACAGTGTTACTCCAACTGTTGTCATGTTGGGTTAATTAGAACAGGGTTCAACACTGTGGCACAAAAAGTATTTTCAAATAAAAAGTTATTTTGTCTTTTCATAGTATCAGATGACACGATATACTAAAGCAGACATGCTGAAGCTGATAATGTTAACATGCTGATGTTCAGCATGTACAATATGTAGCTTACATTCTACCATGCTAATATTTGCTAATTAGCACTAAACACACAGTAAAGCTCAGGGTTTTTTGCAATTTCCTTCTCATAATAAAAATCAAAAGATCACCAAAGTTATTAGACCTCTAGGGACCTTGACTACCTGTAGCAAATTCCAAGGCATTTCATCCAGTAGTTGTCAAGATTTCTCTCTGAACCCGCTCTGTTTGTGGCGTTACAGTAAATTCAAGGGATCACCATGATTCTCTATAGGGATTGAATGCACGGAGCACATTTGAGGGGAATCTGTTCAATCATCACTGAGAAATTTTAGTCAGGAGCAAAGTGACTGGCATCAACCTGAGCACCATTCCAATAGCGCAGCTAAAAAATCCAGTCCAAGTTGAAAAAGCTTTAATAGCAAAGGGCTAACACATTATCCCTTGTTGTTCCTAGATTTTCTTTATTTTCTTCCTAAACAATAACATTTATTTCAACTGCAGCAGGACCCTGACCTGACTAGAGTTTCTCAAGTTCTGCAAACCTAAAAACTCCTAAAAAAAACCCACCCCATCCAGACAGCCCCTCTATGGGAAACAATTTCACCCATTGCAGAACAGAATAACATCTCCATGTTTACGTTTCAAATATCCCACTTTGGCCCAATTGAGCTAAGTCTGTGGGAGAGGAATGTGTAGGGTAGTGTGAGCATTACTGTTCCTGCCGTTTGGCCATTTTGGATCCACAAGGCCCCACATGGTGCCAGCTGTTTCTTCAAGCCCAACTAATCTCTCGGTATTGGAGCTAATTTGACCCATGGAGGGCCAATTGGGACCAAGCTGGGGAGTCAAGCTTAGATCACTGGTGCGAACCCTGGACCAATAGTGAGAGCAGAGGCTATAGGGAAGTATCTTCCTCTAAGCTCCAAATCTCTTCTTTCTTTTCTTTTATTCTTTGCCTTTTTTATTCCTTCTTTCCTTCTTCTCTTTCTTCCTTCTACCCATGTCTCTTTCATTCTATTTCACTTTCTTTCTTCTTTATTTTCCAGCCTCATTTCCTTCTTTAACTTTTTCTTCTCTCTTTCTTAATCCCGCATTGTTTTTTTGCCCTCTACCATCTATTCCTTCTGACTTTACTTTCATTATTGCTTCCTCCCCTCTTTCTGTCTTTCTCTTTATGACATTTTGTAGGTAAAATGTTGCTTATGAGCTCTTTTAATTCATCAGTTGTTTTATCATTTATATCACACTTTTCTATATCCCAAAACAGTTTGCTCTATTGCCTGTTGGATCACTACAGTTTCATCTCATCATCTCGTAAATCAATCAGTTGTTTGTGTTTTTGGCAATATGATTTGGCTCTGTGCCTCTCCTTTCATCTTTCCTTTGCTCTCTTTCCTCTTCATGAAGAGTAACAGCCCCACTGCAGCAGCCAGCAGACATGTGTTGGTCCAGAGGATAACGGTGGCTTACAGACCTGTTGTCCTGGTTGCTAGTGTCAGGGAGATGGAGGGTCATGCATACTGATGCTGTTTGAACTTCTCCTAAAGTGATTATTTATGCACAGCCAGACTCGCTTGGCCGAGCCAGGATTAACTTCATGAAAATGCAAAAGGGCATGTAGGCAGGCATGCACAAAAGCACGTATGCGCACATGCACACACATACACACACACAGACACACACAGTGGCGTGCTTTCATGGCCCAGTGCCTAGCTTTCCCCCATTGCCCCTGCTTCGGTGGTTTGAGGACAGGGCACTGCTAAACCCCCATGGAGCCTTCACGCTAATGTCTCCATGGAGATGCTAAAGAGATTAGCAAACTGTGAGCTTGTGTGTACATGTGAGTGTAGATGTGTGTCACCCATGATGAGAGTGGTGGCAACCCTGCATATTAGTTTAAAACTTTATCCATAACATTTTTTTCTGCTGTCAATCTTAGGGTAGCACTAACTGGTAGATGAGAAAAGGACTGACAAAAATAATGTCTTTGTCTTCAAATCACATCTTTGTAATAAAATAATGTCTCACTAACTAAAAGACAGGCATGTATTCTCCCATCCATCCAACTATCCCTACATTCATTGATTTATTTACAGGGCCATACATGCCTCAATGGACAGAGCTCAATACAATTTGAAGTTGCGATTCCCATCAGTAACCCTTGCTGCAAATGGATGTTCACACAGGATAGTTTCAAGTTCTACAAAACAATAAAAACTGTCAAAATGCCAAATGACCATCAATCCATTCAGACAGCCTCGCAATCGGAGGTAGCTTCATCCATTTCAGTAAATAATATCATGTTTACATTTCAAATATTCTACTTTGGGTCAGGCTGAGCTAAACCTGAAGAAGAAAATGGGAGCATTACTGTTGTTACTAGTCAGTCATTTGGGATCCATGTAAGGCCTCACATGGTGCCAGCTGTTTCTTCAAGCCCAATAAAGTTCTCAGTATCAGAGCTAATTTGACCCATCAAGGGCCAATAGAGACCAAGCTGAGGAGCTGGACTTATGTGATTCTATAGGAGTCAGCAGCTTCTGTCTGAGTTTGAGGCAGTGGTAATCTGACAGAAAATGGTTGATTGCTTGCTTCCGGTTGGAGGTGAGTTGCTCTCCCATGGTGAAAGAGGCTAAATATTTCAGGCACAGTTTACAAGTGCTATGATGAATCTCTGATCAATCTATGTTCAAATTATTGCCAAGTTTGGGTAATGGCCAAAAGAATTGGTGTTTCAGGCTGCCAAAATGGGTTTCCTTTTCAGAGAGCGGGGAGGTCAGACATCCAGAAGGGGATAAAGGTGGAACAAATGCTTCTTCGTGTCAAAAGGAGCCAGTTAAGGAGATTCAGGCATCTGATAATGTTACTTTCTAATTTCCCAGCCATGCCAAACTGGGAGGTGACCCCAGGGCAGACCCAGAACATGCTGACCTTTGAACACCTTGGGATCCCCCAGGAGGAGGTGGAGGATGTGCCAAGAGATGGAAGGATGCCTGGACTACCTTGCTGAGCCTGCTGCCACTGTGTCAGGGACTTGTATACATGGCAGAAAATTAATAATATGGATGAGCAGTAGTATTTTGTATAAGAATTAGTTTTGGTTTTTTTACTCTGATATCAGCTTAAAGCAATGGCTCACCCCCCTTTGTTCTTAGCAGTGACTGTTAAACAACAGTGATTAAGCCCATAGTTGCTTTACATGATGTTACCTGACATATATGTTCTTTTCATTCTGCTGTTGCAACAAATTGCTTTGGGCCCTATTTCTGTATTGATCACTCCTGAGTATAAGCCTGTCTTTGTCCCTGTCCTTCTCCTCTTCTGTCTCTTACATCCCGTAGCTTCTGGCCTCTGCAAACACAACATCCTGAAAGTTCTACCACTATCAAGCTCTCGCCTTTTTCCTGACCGTCTCTGTCTCACCAGAGGATGTAAGGGAAACATTTCCATCCTCTTTGAAGTATCAGACAGTGTTTTGTAATATGGGGATGAAGAGGGGTCAGGACTGCACACATACACAGACACACACAAAATCAGCCTTGGGTAAAACAGGCAGCAAAGCTCATGAGTTAGAAGCAAGCCAAGTTATTATGGTAACCCCAGAGAGGCCTTCCTCCCTGCATTCCCCTCCCAGCCCTCCTCAGGGTTGCTTTGAAATGAGAGCGAGAGGGTGAGCATAGATAAACAAGGGATGAAGAGGAAGAGCAAGGGGGGTGTGGGGGTGGGGGGGCACGAACAGCATCCCATATTGAAGAGGTCTCCCCCTTCCCCATGGAGAAGGAAAACACAGTGATAAGGACAAGGGGAGCGGAACAAGAGTCTTCTTCCTGTGTGCTGTTTAGAAGATTGGGATGGAGAGAAGAGAAATAAAGATGATACACAAAAAATAAAGAAACTGAGTCGAGATGTGAATAATCTACTTCAGGGACAACAAGATGAGAAAACAGAAAAAGAGGAATGTATTAAAGGATGCACAACATGGTGGCTGAGGAAAAGAAAAAAGAGAGAGATACTGGGTTTTAAATTTGAAGATTAGCCCAAATTGTTGTAAAGTTGCAAAACTTTGATGCATTTTCAACCCCATGTGTCCCTTAGTTAGCTATTAGCATGACTAGCCTATCCACTATGTGGTATAACAAACACCAAATGTTAGGATGCTTGTGAAAGCTTTTTAATTACAAGAAACAGGTAGATAGCCATAGTACATTAGTAGTCTAGTATACTAGCTTCTGCCAAAGGTATATCTGTGCTCTGGCTAGCCCTAACTACCTCTCTGGAATGCTGTCACTCTGGGGTTTTTGTGTCTGTTTCATGGTTTCTGAGGTTTAAATTTTGATGTGTCAAAAAGTCAGTTTTAACTCAGTTTTGATCAAATAAATACAGGTTAAGGTTTTAGAGTACAGAGTAGGACAGGCCAGATGAAAGGAAAAATGAATATCTTAATATATTAATTAATATCGCTAATGTTTAAATAGAGATCCAGATCCAGAGGGGAGAGTACTGCCTGAGTTTAAAGATTTAGACATAATAGTATATTTACAGCTTATTTGAATTTGGCAAATTTTAGACACATTAGGAAGGCATCTAAGTTGTGCTTGATTCTCTCACATGAAGCAAATTTTGTTGCAGGTTTTTAAAACATTAGATAAAAAGTTTAACTCTCACTGAATATATTTCTAAGTAGCATCACATCTCTCAGCTCTTCCTCCAACTCTGTAAACAAGATTGGTTACTGGGCAGTTATAAATTTGAGTAGTTTGTCCTTGTGTACTCTTATGTGTTTTCTTTCAATATTTTATTTACCATGAACCTGCCAGGAAAATCAGATAAAAATTAGCCTGTCTGGCTAAATCTGACACATTTACATGATGCACTCAGGCACTCAGGTTCACGGCCCCTCCTTAAATAAAATTAAAATAAACACAGGGAGAAGGTCCAAATAGGTACAGAAGCAAAAGGAAAGGGAGAACAAAGTGAAGAAGACAGAAGAAATGAAAAGAGAATAAAAAGATGAGAAATGAAACAGGTCAAGGAGAACATTTGCAAGAAACACTCAGAGGGAAGATGAGAGTGAAACTAGAGGAGGATAAGGAGGGGAGGGAAAGACTCCAGACATTCAGAGGAGGAGGAGGGGGATTTGTTGTTTTCTTTCCTGTGTGTTGATAAAGCAGAACAGGAAGGAAGCGTCCTAGTGAAGACCAGTAAAGTCTACTCACTGTGCCAGAGCCATTACTGCTGCATTGTTCTCCATCAGCCTCTTGTTACTGGCTCCTGTCTTCATTATCTCACCACTATTGTCTCAGGACCCTTTGGTGATGAGCCCAACGACCCGACGACACCCATGGAAACACACAACCTCATGAGCACGCATGCACATGCACACACACACACACACGCTGGGAGGCAAAGGGGACCGACTGAAAATAGAATAGTAATGACCATGATATGTGTGCCTTTGTGTGTGTGTGTGGTTGAGCTACAGTAAAAGGCCAAAACAGGACAGATGGCCACTGTCAAGTCATTCTTCTCCTGGTGTATATCTTTCTCTCTTCAACTCTCATGGATTTGTTTCCATCACCTCTTTAAATCCCTTCAATCTTTAACCAGCCAAACTCCATCTGTCTCTTCAGCCCTTCTTTCTAGGCCTCTTCATCGTATTTCCAAACTCTATTTACGTTCGTGTTAGTGGGTTGATCTTCTGCTTCTGTCAAGATGTTGTTGTCTGTCAAGTGTTGAGCAAGAAACCCCAAATCGATCGATTCCTCATTCATTATTTAATTGTACCGGAGCCAAAGCCTATAAAACATCAAGAGGTGGAGCACACACATCTTGGTTGGTCTGTTGGTAAAATTAACTGCACAGAAAGCTATATTATTTATTTGATATTAGGATGAAAACTTCTTCAAAAGGCATCAACACCACAAACACAGCCAACAGGTCAAATTCTATGACTCAGGTTAGCTGAGATGAAGCCTAGCTCACAGCTAGCTGTCACACATATGGTGTGTTTCCACTGAGCAGTACAGTTCAGTACGGTACGCAATTATTTGAGAATATGAAAAGTTGTGAAGCATACCAAAATATGCGGACCGTACTGGTATTTGGCACCCTTCTGTTGGGGCACCAAGTGCGGTGGTACGGTATGGTATGGTTTAAGCCACACCCACTGCCGTTCATTGATTGGTCAATAGGGAGTCGTCACTTCCATGTGACAACATGCTGTTCTTGTTCTCCTCCTCCTTCTTCTTCTTATTTGCTGTGTTCTTCACGCGCTTAAATGATGTCATGCCACTTACCTAGCTGTTGCAGCAATCGCCATCCACCATGCGCACCGCCTATCATGTAGGGTACTGTTGGCAGTGGGTACACAACCTGTGCCAAACCATAGTGTACCAAACCATGATGATGTAATGAGCCAAACTGTACTGTACTGCTCGGTGGGAATGCACAAGTAATGGCCATTCCCTTAAGTATGCATAACTTAGCCTTTATATAAATGTATAAATGAGAGAGTTACATTAAAGTTTACCTCCTATACAGTTGTCATGAAAAGGGAACTTACCTATAAGAGACAAAAACTATTTCAAATGTTTCTAAACATTATAATTCCTGTAGTAAAATTGGCCGTTTCAATATGGAGGCCTACAAGGATTCACTCATTTTGGTGCCAGTCTCATGTTTCACATTTTGAGGAACTGCAGTTTTTTGACACAGCGTTAGCTTCATTTTTCAGCCTGAGAGGATGATTGGAACACCTCATTGTGACGCTTTGACTTTCACTTCTGATATTCAAAGACTCAATACTGGAAACAGATTACACTTAAACACAGAAAATTATCAACATTCTGCATCTATGTGCAGATCCAGATGTGCAGCAAATGCCGAAATGACAGGAGTATGTTTGGGGGTAATATTCTGTGTCTGTGAATGAATCCATGCCGTGACTTAATGTGCACCAAACACAGACCTGCCAGGCCATGTGCCTTTAAGCAAGCAAACAACTCACCATTAGTTTCTGTGGTCTAAATCAAAACCACTGCTTGTCACAATATCCTGCTGTTTTAGTGTGCTCTCACATGGCTTTTCTTTGCTGGTTCAGTTTGTGGCTGACAATGTTTGACTGTTTAACATTTCCCTTTTTCTTTTTCTTTTTTTTTTCTTTTTTGAGGGAAAATTTGAGTCCCCTTCACAGAACCTTTGAGACGATGCCATTTGGGTTGTAAGTCGAGAGAACTAGAACTGTTTTAAAAGATCTTTTCTCTTTTTCTCCACATCTCTTTCACTAAATCCCTCTTTCCATCAGTGGGGAGGTGCACTGGGGAGGAGGGACTTGGGTTGTGATGTTTTCCGTGCAGCCATAAATAAGTCAGTCCCTGCTCATGCTTTATGGAATCCAAAGCCTCTTTATCCCTTCCATGTGTTCCCTATGAGCCAGGGCCCTGACCTTTGGCCCCTGCGCCCTTGGGCCCTTGACTCAGTTATCTCAGGCCCAAGAGAGAGTGTGTGTGTGTGTGTGCATGTGTGGGTATGTGTGAGTATGTGTTGGTTGGTGAAGTTGATGGAGGGTTGATTATCTCATGACCCCATTTTCCCTCCCTGTATCACCTTATCCCCATCTTCATTTCACAGGCTATATACCACATACATACGCAGACACAGACACACACACCAGGTGGAGAGGTTCAACTGTCACATCACAGATCACCTCAAGGCCAGACAGACCTCAGCCATGTCACAGATACTCTATTCTTTTGGTGATCTTACAAAAAACAAGTGACCATGTTCCATTTTTTCTGTGATAGTCATGATAAGAGGCGTCATTTCATATTATAAAAAATGATATGTCATTTGGCTACTGATGTAGGTGTAGGGATGGTAATGATGGTCCATTCTGGTCCAGCCTAGTGTTGTCATCAACTCAACATTTGTAATTTCTTCAGTTCTTTGGTTTATGAAAGTACATGCAAATCTGACGTTCCAAAGATACCCTGGAAACTTGCCAGGTAGTGTTTGTGCACCAGAAATGTGGAGGCTACGTCCACAGCAGCAGCCTGAGTTCGATCCCAACCCGTGGTCCTTTGCTGTAAGTCATCCATTACACCGCCCCCATTTCCTGTCCATCTCAATGAGCTGATTTTTCACTTGGTAAACACGATACCTGTTTAATTCATCCCAACACATTTCTGCATATATAGTAGGTTTGTTTTTTCTTATGGCACAGCTCCAAAAAACATGCATATTCTGATCAAAATTGAAGTCAATATGAAGAATCGCTATAGGCCTAAATGAGAGGGGTAAAGGAATGTAGTGAGCCAACCAGAATGTTTCAGTTTTATTAACTGAAGTGCAGCCTCTTTTCTTGCTTCTCAAGGTGCAGTACAATGACCTCTCTCTGTCAACTCTTTTAATACTGTTATCCTTACATTAATTCAGCAATGGCACATGGGAATTTGTCAGTTGATTACATTTATAGAACACAACTGGCCGTCCTCCCAGACACATATGATATTCCTTCTGACTGTCTTTTAGTATTTCTTGCTGTAATGGCACACTGTCCCAGGGGGAATCATTAAAATGAGTCTTATCCTAGTATAAGTATCAAGTCCAATGATCTACTTGCTGTTTGAGATGCTTGCCGTGCCAGGAACAAAACACTATTAAACATGAATACTTGTATAATAAAAATAGCCAAATGTATGGTGCACAGGGACACATGATTATGAACATTTTTTTTTTGGACTGTGACATGCTATATTATTAACACATGGAAACTCTTTGACTGAATGATCCTTTGAATGTTCTCTACAGAGCTCTGTGATCAAGGGAAGATGGTAAGTGCACATGCCTAAAAGTGAGGAGTTTGAGAGCAAGCGTGTGTGTGTGAGTGCACGCTTCGTGTTAAAACAGCAGGGTGGCCAAGGCTGCTCTGTGTCAATGGGACACAATAACTGCTCTCCACACACACACGCACACACACACATGCATATACTGCCGTCTGGTTCTTTTAGTGGTTCCTCCCAGGTTGCTCTGATCTGAGGGGAAAGGGGCTAAAGCTCAAAGGTGAAAGGTCATCTTTACAGAGACCCTTCTCCCTTTGCGCCCAGTTCCTAATTAGGCTTTAATCAAGCTAATTAAGCTTCATTAACTGGCCATGGGGGCTGCGTCTACTTAACCCAGGCCAGACCTCACCTATTTACAAGCTACAGATGGACAGGAATTGGGGGTCGGTGAAATGGGGAGGAGGCAGAAAGAAGAAAGTTTGGCGGTTCCTCCTCAAAAATTTAGATTTATTCCACTGATGAATTTGTATTACATAACACTCAAATGGGAGAGAGACCATGCACACCTCATGTGTACACCTCACACCTGTGTGTATATTTTTACGTATTTCATATATTTCATCAAAACCAGCATCAACATTACATCTGCATTACAACAAATACAGAAATTGAGGTCATGTCTTAAAGGAAGCTTATGATCCTGTAGCTATGATAAAATTATAAAGAGGAGAAAACTTAGGAAACTTTTGAGAGACGCAACAGCAATATGTTCTTGAGTGCCCTTCTGTCTTTCCGGGTATGTGTGTGTTCACTGTCCATGTGTGTGAGTGTGTGTCAACCTCCCTTTTGTAGTCTGACGTCCCCAGTGTGAGTCCCAGGCCGCTGCAGACCTGTGGTCCAGAGAAAGGCCTCTTTGTGTCAGTATGGGACAGATCGGCCACTTCTGCACTTTTGGCTCCCTCTCAAGCCCTGGCCGACCTCCAGATCCCAGAACCAGGCCAGGCCCTGCATCTCTGTAGTCCATCCCAGACAAAGAGTCTCTACACTGTGCTGACTCTTCTCTCAACTGCCCCCCTTCCCTCCCCTTCATCGCAAACTGGGTTACAACAGTCCACCCAGCCATTAAGGCTGATATCAATACCTTCCATTGATCCAAATGAAATTTCCCTCTCTAAGGCATGATTTCCTATTGAATAATGTGATTTGCTTCTAAGTTCATGAGCAGAATACAGTCCTTAATAATTTCTTCAAGACCTGTTGCTGTATGTTCTCCTTCAATTTTCTAGGAAATAGTCTTTTCCTGAAAACATTTGCACAAGTGGAGGGGGAAGACTTTGGATTGTTTTGCTTTATTTCTAGCAAAGAATAAGAACACGGACTGTGTGCTAGACATATGTTAACTTTTGCATAGTGCTCCCAAGGTAAGATAACATGCAGGCCAAGTTAAGCATAAATGCCGATATGTGATTGCAGATTTTGTGTGCTTTAAGTTTGTGTAATCTGGATAATCATGTGCCTTTACATTTGCACACATTTCAAACACTGTACAGTTATGATTTTGTATCTATAAGCAGGAAAGATAATAACAATAAACCTATTAGGTTCCACTGTTTCAAATGTATGGGCTTAAATTTTCAAAAAAAAAGTCAAACTGCAGGGCCTTAAACAACCCCAACAGTGTCCAGGAGGACAAAGGTCAGAGGTCAGAGGTCACCTTCCTCTCTCTCCACTGTGGAGTGAGATGTTCCAGTGACTGTCTACTACCATGTTAATGGAGTCGTTCTGAAGATGTAATGGGTCGATGGTTAAGGGTTACTGGGTCTATTGATTGTTTTGCTAAACTTTAAAATATTTTGTTGACAAAAATATGCCATAATGGATCCAAAACTGATTGTTCCACTCCAAAATTAACCTTGAATCAGTGGGAAAAGCTCTCCATGTACCGCGTATCATGTACAGTACGCTCATTCAGGCCTCAGAAATCTTGCCAAAGTGTCTCTTGAATAACATTACCCCAGGTAAAATACTGCATCAAACATTATTATACATTACACAGTGACTTTTATTCAGACTGCAGCGTGAAAAATTTGCCTTTCATCTACCAATAATAATGCACTTCTGAACATGCCTTCAAGGTTTCAACTCGTGAAATTTTATGATTCATTACAATATTTTTTATTTAGTGTAACTTAAGTCCAAAGTTCTATCTTTGCCTATAACGTGGGTTGGATTGTTATGCTTACACATCTGGATTGAACAGCACAACCTCATTAGAGCGCTCACTGTAATATGTCAATTCTTTTACAGGATGGATTTCCCCTCATGGAGTGCTTGTGGAGCGCCTCTCTAAAGAGGAAACCATCCTATTGATGAAGGTTTAACCGCCTTTAATGCAGCCGCAAATTGCTGCAAGTCAATTATCCAAATCCAGGCTGATAATTAGTGTGCCAGTCACTTCTTCATTTTCATGGAGGAAGAGATTCACACCAGGTGAGTGTTGTGGCAGGTTGTCCTGTTGGCTTCAGTTTCCTTTTTTTTGCACGCACATATGTATGCCCACATACAGAAAAGAAGCTCAAAGACACACTCAAATCATATTAGTAATCAACCTGAAGGCCTCACTGAAGTGCTCTTGAGCAAGAGGTTGAACGTCTACCACCTCCAGCAAAAACCAAAAGATGTGGTGCAGTCACTTTACTGTGAAAAAATGCTGCAACAGTGAGTGGCAGACACATTAAATCTACCCACAGCTGGCAGGACGTTGAGCTTCCCAAAGCTGATCCTCAGGAATGCGAAGGAATTCATGACGGACACACATACACACACGTACGCACATGCATATAGTAGAGCAGAAACCAGAAGAATCTCCCAGTACACTCTGTGTGTTTGCACACCCTCCTCTTGGTCTAATAGCAAATCATTACCCCCCCTTTAACCCCTTAGCGTGACATGTCAGCCTTCCTCTATACATGCAGCACAGTACATCCTGTGTGTGTGTGTGGCTGGGTTGGTGTAGGGGGTTTTCCCATAATTGTATGGCAGCCAGCCAAAAAGACCTGTACATCTGGTTTGATTGTATATGTTATATTGAGCTCACTCACACATTAACAACAGTCTTCTCCAGAGTTCCATTAAATCATAGTTTGGACACACGCAAGCTAAATCACAAGCTTTCTAAACACACACACACACTGCTGCCCAGCCTCGTCCTTGTGCATGGGGAGCTTGAAGGCACAGAAAATACACCCTCACAATCGCAATTCCACACCTTTAGTGTTGTTGTCAGGGCCGTCAGACACGGCTGTCTGTGAATATGGGCAGGGCAGAGGCTGGTTACGCTGTATTGTATAGAGGATAGGGGTATAAGCCTCATCCGCACGTCCATTCTCCATTCCACCAAACAGGTTCTCTCATCCGTCACGTCCCCCCTCTCAACAAGCAGAATCCTCCCCTTTCGCCTTCTCCCTGCCAAGAAAAAAAACAGCCTTTCAGCTCCAGAGAGAGAGGTGGATTTAAGTTACACACAAACCAATACACATCACGACCACCCGCTTCCGGCCCCGGGACAAACACAGGCCTAGCTGTGACAGTGTAGGTGCCTTCAGTGTGGAATGAAGAGCCTGGCTAAAAATAACACATCTGGTCAGAATTTATTACTTAATAACCACAGTTACATATGCACTCACGCACATGCAAGGACGAAAAACAAATCCAGGTCAATGCTTTTAAAGTTTTTTTTTTTTGTTTTTTTTTTTACATGCTAGCTCCCACCCACACTAACACAAACAGAAAAAAGGACTGAACCCAGTTGGTTTCACTTATTAACCCAAATGAAGTGGGATTATATTACCAGAAATGGTAAGAACAGAAGGTTTTGCTTAGAGCTTGGCAAATACAGCAAGGACACAGAGAAAAGTGGTTCAAAACAGATCCTGACTCAGTCAATGAGCTAACCAGAGAGCAGTGTGTCACAACCCATACACTCCATCTCAGCAGAATCTACCAAATGGACAAGAACAGCAGCACAAATGGCTAAAAAAGGACTCCAAATACACATGTTTTCAGGCCAATTTGTTTTTACATAGAGGGAAGTAGAGATTTGAGTACCTGACCTGAATTTCTTATGATGATTGGAGGTCTACCTGTTGGCTGCAGTTTTTGGCAGTGTCTGTAATGATTGGATAAAGTATCAATGATAAGTTAATCTTCTTATCAGAATGTGCTTTACATCAGGGCAATTCCAGGAGTTGCCACTGTTCAGCCTCAGCTCAAGTACTGTTACCTTGCAAAAAAAAGTACTCAAGTACAAGTAAAAGTAATCATCAAAATATTTACGTGAGTTAGAGTACAAAAGTATTTTCTGAAAAAAAAAAAGCTTGAGTAGCAAATAACTTAAAACATAAAAAAGAAAAAGCACAGACACACATCTGTCTTTTGGTGTCTGATGGTCTTCACCAGGTAAAGAAGTGAACACAAACCTGTATTTATTTGTGATGAAAAGATATCAAATCATCATCTCCTGATCAGATAATCTGCCTCAGATACTCCAGGACAATATTCAGTCGGTATGCCTCAAGTGTGATTGCAAAATATTACTTAAATATTAATATTATATTCTATTTAGTGCACCAGTAAGTAAAAATTTTCGATTTGCTTACTTTGGTATGTTATGATTTGGCAAATACATCAGCAGATCAAGTGAATGTAAATAAAAAAGAAGTGAAGAGTGTCTACATGTGTCCCAGATGAACAGATGTCCCACATCCCGGATCCCAACACAGAATCCATAGATCAGACAAGAGCCCCTCCATCCAGGTCTGTTTGATCACATGAAGACAGTAAGATTATCCATCTTTCTGAAAATGTCTCATATCAGATGAACATGTAGGCTAATTAGAAGATATTGCAGCAGGGTACACCAAAGAAGAAGAACATCTCTGATTAAATACACATTGCTCGGTTCTCACACATTATGCCGCAATGGAGTAGTTTCGAAACACATTATACAATATACATTGTGCATATATTATCCAACTTACCATTTACTTACAATTACCATTAACACAATTTATTTTAACACATTTACTCAAAAAGTTATCCAAGTAAATGTAAATTGTTAATACCCATTGCTGGTTTACTAATACCATTTTAAACCAAAATGAGCTTATATACAGTATGCAGCTTTTTTGGACACAGTCAAATCCGCTACAATGTGCGACCAACTCCTCGTTGTCAGTAGACAAGTTTGTATTTCTGTTTTTTTCTGGTGGGTCACATCCAGTGTAACAAACACACAGGAAAACAACAGTAGAAAGCAGCAGATCATATAACAGTAACAGTGTTACAGTGGTGTGAGATGATCACCATCACTTTTATATCTGTCTAAATGTTAAACTGTAGCCTGCAGATGGCTAGCTTATTTATTTTGTAACTGTTTTTTTTAAAAAAAAATTCAATTCCATTAAAGGCCCTGCGATTGAGTGGCGACCAGTCCAGGGTGTACCCCGCCTCTCGTAGTCAGCTGGGATAGGCTCCAGCCCCCCCGCGACCCTGACGGATAAGCGGTATAGAAAATGGATGGATGAATTACATTCAATTTTATTTATATAGCACCTTATACAATCACAATCACAACACAATTGTCTCTAGGTGCCTTACAGAAAACCAGAGCCTGAATCCCCAAGCAAGCAGACAGTGGCAAGGAAAAAACTCCCTTTTAACAGGAAGAAACCTTGAGCAGGACCTGGACCTCTTTAAACCACATAGTAGTTGATAAGAACTTAAGGACACACAGAAACTTAGCAATGAATTCCCAAATAGCTGCATTGTGCAACCCAGTCTAGGTGTTTTTATTCTGCTGTTCACTGTAAGTCCTAAACAAGATTGAAATCAGGCTGACCAGCAGAGCCAAGTGCACCGCAGCTCTTATAATGGCTTCCCAATAAGGGAACTGAGACAAATCAGTGATTAGTGGTAGTGGGGGTTATGGGATTGCTTGGAAATGACACTGCATGCTTTTTGTGTGTGTTACATGCATGATTATGTTGAAGAACAACCTCTACTTGGCGTACTTTTGCTCATAATTTGTGTTTATGGCTTTCCCTTGTGTGTGCTTTTTATGTGCCTTGCATGCATAATTGTGCTCATGCATGACCATCCATTTCTTTCTTTTAATGGCTTGTGTGCAGATGTGTGTGTGTGTATGCGTCTGTGTGTGTATGCATCTGTGTGTTGTCCAAGTCAAATGAGGGTTCGGAGGTGGATGTGGCTGCCCCCCTTTCCTCCAGGTCACCTGCTTTACAGGGTAACATTCGCTCATATTCCCTCATTCTGAGGCCATTAGAGAGGAAATAGAGCCGCCAGCTATCTGACCTTCGTCCCCCTCTTCCCCTCCGTCTCCCCCTAAGCTCTCAGCGTCCCGTCATCACCCCACATCCACCCCCTGCACCCCCCCTTCTCTCTGTGTTTTCATAGTGTTAACAATCAAGCCGTGGCCCTGAGTGTTCCGGGGGCCTAATTGGGTCCAATGCTGCCGTTGATTGTGATGGATGGAGGGGGGCTGGAATCAGGGCGCTTGTGGACGTGTCTTTCATCTGCTTGCTCGGGCATGTTGCACAAGAAGGGGATAGAGAATGTGGAAGGAGGACTTATATTTACTGAGTCCTGGGTGTTGAGCATTGAAATGCAGGCCTTTGAACAGTGTTCTCCTGCAGTTTAAAGAAATAGTAAACCAAAAATCTTGTCCCTTTTCCCTGGAAACATCTGGCCCTGTTATCCTTCCTCTAAGCTCAGTCCTAGACAGAAACTATCAACGGTATTGCATCATCAGGGAGGGGGGTTTTGGCAGGAAGAATAAAGTGGTTCTTCCATATCATGTGTTAATAATGTCACATCTATTGCCTGTTGATATGCTACCTGCATTTTACCATATTGTCCGTTGTTTTCATCAAATCTTGGTACATGCATGCCTACACCTCCTTGTCTTCACAAAACATGCAAGTACAACAACTCAGGCACAGCTTTCTGGCAGTGCATCAGGAAAATTTCACATGAAGCCCGGTCTTAGTTTTCATCAGACTAAACGTCATTGCTGAAGGCATCCCTGAAATGCTGCTGAAAACACAGCAAGTGACTTGATCTGACCTTTAATTACCAGATGAAGAGATGAAAGCAGAGCAACATATTACCTTTCTCAGTTTTTTTTCTTTTCTTTTTTTTGTTCCATAGAGGTAGCTGGCTGTGGTTAAGTAATGAACCCTTTTGAAATGAGGCCAGTGTTACCTGTGTTTGCAGAGCACTTAGGGCCATCGGCAGCTTGCAGACCATTTGCTTATCTTTGGGGTGAGTAATGTGTGTTTGTGTGTGTCTGTGGTTGCAGCCTGGCCCTGGCTGAAGTCATCAATAACCACAACCCTACGGCTGGTAGACTCACCATGGCCTGTAGGGGGTGAAGGTCCTTGCATTACCTAGAGTGGGAAAGAAGAAGAGTGCATGTAAGAGAGAAATAGAGATAGACAGACATGTATGTATTCATCCAATGTGTGTGTATTTGGGTTATAGAGGTTACATCAACATAGTCACCCTCATTTGTTTAGTCAAACTCGTGGCTGAACTCTGCTATGTGATCAAATCAGCTATGGTTTGCATAATGTAACAACAGTGACATTGTGCAGTGTGTGTACGGCACAACATGTAAACAAATCATACAAAAAGGCCTCCAAATGCACCCTGATCTGATGATCTTCAGACAGACTAAATTTTCCATGTGCATTCAATAAACCTGTAGCTCCTGCTCCGCCTGGTATCTGTAGCACTTCAACATGATCGTACAGGGCTGAAGTGGAAAGTGAATCCCTTAAAATCTGGTTAAGCTTGCTTTTTATGTGGAGCAAGGCTTAATAAAGTTTTCCAGAGGGATGCAAATCTTTATGACAAAAATTAATAGCACAGGCCCACATGAAAGGACACAGTATCAAGCTGTTGAAGGCCATAAGAGGTTTGACTGTTTTAAGGGAAAAGTATAATTCTTAAATATCATCAGTTTTTGTCTGCCTTCACATAGACTGTCATACCCTCTGACAGAGAATATTTATTACATGGAAAAAATATTTTCTGTTTTAAATACATCTACTACTACTTAGTACTCACCATTTGTAAGCTTGATGTGGGAGTTAACTAGCTTTTTTGTGGAGGGTGACAACTGTGGTCAACACGGATTCACAGTATTTAGTATTCATGGTCCTGAGAGGATGAACCTCTGACCTCTCAAACTCATCATGAGGTTGGTATTTGTGGTTTAGAGTGAAATATCTCTACAACTATTTGATGGATTGACATGAAATTTGCAACAGATACTCATGATCGCCACATGATGTGTTCCATTGATTTTGGTGGTCAACATGTTCGACAAGCATTGGCCTAAAATTTGGCACATACATTCCTGGTTCACAAACAATGTATTCTGCTGACTTAAATGATCCTCTCACCACCTCCATACATATGTGCACATGGTCGTGTCAGTCAAAGAGAGTGACCACAATTGTGTCTGTTCAAAATTATTGTACAATTATATGAGAGGCTGTCTGCTACTTGTTGCCTTGTCTGTCTCTAGACATTTGGTAAGTGCCAACCCAATGTTACATTGGGTTGACAAGTGCTCTTTATTCGTTCAGTGATCTTCAGTTCCATTTTTAAGAGTTCGATGGCTACATATCCAATCAGACATTAAATAGCTTGTCATTAAATTGAATCATGTCTCTTTATTATACCCACTCAAAATCAGGTAGCTATATAGACATGAATTTACTGCCTGAAAAATCTGACCTGAATAGATGAAGGTCATAGTTAATAGAGGCTAGCTGCAGGGCAGCTGGACAGATTTGATTCATCTTCGATACATTGTTTGGAGGGCATTCTTGACCAAATACCAACGTCTTGGCGTCACCAATTAGCAAATGCTCTCCATACCACGGCTTGCCAGTGTAACTTCTTTACATGTGGCCAAGGGAAAATGTTTGTATGTTTATGTTATACCGATGTGGTTTAGCCAAATATGTAGAGCATATTTCTTAGTATTTGTACATCTTTTATTCATAACTGCATAACTGAACACTCGGCAATGACCCTACAAGAATCTTTAATGTTTTATATAATTCAACCACTCATGACTCATATTTAAACTGTAGCATGTGCAAACTGAAGATCTGTGAAGATCTCTACTCACAAAAGCTGAGTCGTCTTGTAAATGCTCGGACGTTAAATATTCTAACAAGACGATTGACGATTGATTTGAGCAGTGACGAGGTCATCTCTAGAACCACATTTGCTCATAGTGAGATATCAGATATGAAGAGATGTATCCTAAGATAACCAGCTAGGTTCTCTGTATGGAAAGGCTGCATGTTTAATGTGATGTGGGCGGAGACTGTAAATCATATTAATGGCTCCAGACAGCACCCAGAGATAACAATACAAATGCTGTATGGTTCTATGTGGGAGTCAGTCTTTGTGCCTGTGGATCTGTGTGCGTTTATCTTTTGTACATAGCAGCTTAGTGTTCAGGTTGTCTCCCAGTATTCTTGAACAAACTGTCGTCCATGTTTATCATCCATCCATGTACAGGTGAACATGGACCAACACAAAAGCGGTAGCCACCCTTATCCCAGTTTCGGCAATGCAGTCACTGTGATATATTGTTGTCACTAGGACATTATAATATACTGTTCAAGTGACTCAAATAACAATGAAAACATTTTGTTTTCTATTTGTACACTGTAATTTGACTTTTGATTACAGTGATGAAGAAGAAAATTAACTCAAATCCAATTTTAAAGCTCTGCTAAAAATCTCTATAGGCTCTAGTTTTGTGCAGGTTTTGTGTTATGTGGATGTTACAGTGGACATGGACCACACTTCTCAGGTCTGTTGTGCAGTATTTGGTATGGCCAACATAACCTCCTGTACCAAAGAAATATGAAATACTTAAGAAAGGAGAAAGAAGGAAAATGCAAAGATGGAGAGCGTACACACAAACTTCTGATCTCATTGCTTGAAATAGAGACAGACAAATAAAACAATAAGAATGGAAGTCAGTGTTGGTTCTATTTTTACTGTATTTACTGCAATGGTGGCATATGTGCACAGATGTCACATGTAACCTGGGTGCAGTTTGGGATTGTGGTGAATTTAAAAGATTAATGTTCTCTGTGAAAAGGGTGGCCCATCGTTCAAGCCCATTGATCATATTGAAGGTGAGAACAATGTGATCGGCAGTGACCGAGCTACACTTGCTGATAATGTTTTTGTCTTTTGAATAACATACTCACTTTGCTCCTGACTCTTTGCGCCACACATGCAAAATAGTCAATAATCAATTTAATGTGAACAATGGGAAAACCTAAGAAAAGTCTAACAATAACTTCCCTTGTACAAAAAATAGTTCTCAAACAGCAATCTGTTTTGGAGGAGTTGAGTGTGAAAGCTTTTGACAGCAGGTATCTAGAGGCCTCTACTTCCTGCCACGGGCCACCGGCGCTCCTCGGCTCTCATTTGTTCCATATCGGAGTGCTATAAACTCTCATCACTCGGGGATCTGTATGAAAATAAACAGCCAGGCAGGGAAGCAGTCGTGCTGACGTCAAGGAAGAAGACGGCATCTGATCAAAAACACATCTAGGCAGAGACAAGGGCGACAGTGGCATGATATGCCAGTCAGGAAAAGGATTTTACAAGTGGAAACCTACAGTTGAAGATACAGATTAGATTTCTATAGCAGTTGTTGACGTGCTGTTCAGCAAGGCACCTTACCCCTGCAGCACTTCTTTTGGAGCAGCCATCAGTACAGAACTGCTCGTGTATCTCCCAGGTGCAAGTGTGTGTGGGTGTTTGAATGTAATCCAAGGGGAGCAGCTCTGCTGACGTCAAGGAAGAGAAGAGGATCTAATCAGAAGCACACTCAGCAGCTGAGGAGTATAAAGAACTGGAATTGGAGCCGATCTTTATGCAGGTTTGGATGTGATATCTAAATAAGAGCTGGGTAAAAAGTTCCAGGTAAAGTCTGTGCTGAAACACAAGGAAAAAACACTGAGGGTGAAACGTTTTGGCCAGTGGAATCCCTGTGGTGTGGCTGGGTTTGATGTGGTGAGTTGGTGAGTGTGTGTTGTGTGTGATATTATCCAGACACCTGACAGCTCAACACACTCAGCTTGTGGTGTTGATAGGGGTGGGCAGGGCCTGCAGGATGTAGTGACAGGTCAACCACTTGGTGGGATCTGACAGGGGGTCAGTAGTTATCTCACTGAACTGCTGATAGCTACACACTCACACACATATGTGTGTATTCCCCATATTGTATTTCTTAGTTTATGCATTCATTTAGCTGAATGTACGTTAGACAAAAAAACATGTGACTCTGATGCACAGTCACACCCATCCACTGACCGAAGTCACCACCCCCTAAGTCATACACATCTTCAAACCTCAAACAGCTCAATGAACCCACTCCCTTTAAGCCATGGTCTACCCTCTGACCCTGCCAAGACCCTCCCCTAACACAAACACCCCTATTGCCTCACCCCTGACCTAACACTCACACCCAGCACCCTGCAAAACCAAGCTGGGCATTCCATCGCTCCTCCGCTTGGCACATGTAGAGAAACACTTCTACCCGGGTGGGTTGCTTATCGCTCTCTCTCGGCCACCTAGACTTCTGCCAGTGACAGCCACTGATGCTAACATCACAGCCAAACTGTAATCAGACTAGACTAAGCACTTGTTAACTGCGTGCAGTGCTTGGAGGACATATAGACACTGTTGGTCCACTGAATGTTGCTGTTGCCAAAAGATCATTAGGATCTCAGTTAAGAGGCAGCTGTATAAATCAAACTTACCACTAAACCATAAATCATGAAAAACATTTATACTACTACTTTTGAAGTGCACTACTACAAGCAAATATACTACAGTAAAAGTAGTCTTTAGAGGTTGACATTTCATATTTACAGGAGATTAATACACTTGAAAAACATATTTCAAATGAAATAAATAAAATGTCAGAAAACTGCCCACAGAGACGTCTTCATATGTCTCATTTTGTCCAAGCAACAGTCCAAATCCCAGAGACACAAACATAAAAGACAAAGAAAATCTGTAAATTCTTGCAACATTTTGTGTTTTTTGCATTAAGAATTAGTTAAACAAGTAATCAGTCATCAAAATGGTTTCTGAATAACTAATTCTCTAATTGTTAGACCTCCACACACACACACACACACACACACACACACACGTACACACACAGTGTTTCCCTGACCTGAGCCACATGACAGAGAGGGTCGTACTTACCGCCCACCACATCCCTATCATAACGTGTCCCTCCTCAAGACACACAGGAGGATGCTAGTCTGTCATTGGCTCTCACAGCAGACTGCTTTTCAGCAGTGACACAACACCTCTCTAATTAGCCTTATTTGAAGGTTAGTAATCTCAGTAAAGATGACTCTGTAACACACACAATAGCCCCCAACCCTTTCTCTCTGTCCTGCTGTCAGGAGCATCTGAGTCTCACTGAAATTGACTGTCGTGGGTAAAACAAGGAGTGTGTGTATTTTTGTTTTCTGTTTGTGTGCCGTCCTTAAAGTGTTCAGACAGTGATCATAAATGATGAGAGAGTGTGAATGAATGTGTGAAAAAGAGACAGAAATAACTGACACAGAGTTTAATTTCCATAGTGATGGTGAAAGTGTACATGAGTTTGTTTTTTCTGGACATTTGTGCATGTCCACGTTATTGGTGTGTGTGTGTGTGTGTGTGTGTGGGAATGTCTGTGTTTGGATCTGTCAGTCAGTAGTTTGGTTGGGTTCGCTCGGCAAGACCTGTGATCACACAACCTTAAAGACTGTGATTAGGAGTACACACATACACACACACACACACACACACAGCAGACACACAGATACACAAACCACTTACCAGTAAGAGCTTAGCTCAAAGGCACACACTCCCACAAACAGAAGCAAACCACTACACACACATTCTCACACTCAAAACACACACTTAGTCTTATGCTTGGTCTCCTGGATTCTCTCTAATTTCCTGAGGATGAGCTGTGAGCTTGTGAGGTAAGTCATAATGAAGGATTACTCATCACGCTCGGTGGAGATTATACAGGGAACTCCATCCCAGCACAAATGCTCATTTCTGACTGGATGTGTCACACACAACTGTTCAGAGAAGTTGAACTCAAAATGGTCACATGTGGCACATTTGCAAAACACACTGTAATCTGCAACCATAATGTCATCACTACTCAGGAGTATTTATGTTCTGAGTATAAGCTGTGTAGAGCTGTTTTTACTGTAAGTGTTTTGAAGCGAGTCCAAGTTCAAGTCACACGTCTGGTTAAAAGTCTCAAGTCGATCAGGACAAGTACAAGTCACAGCTCATATTTTCTCAAAGCAAGTCTACGTCAAGTCGCTGAGACAATCAAAGCAAGTCCTCATTGGTTCTGTGTAGCCTATGCGCTACAGACCTATTTCCATATTGTTCACAACACACAGCACTGCGGTCGCCAACAGCTGCACTGTCACCGGGCTGAGCTAAACAGCAGGGTGAGCAGGCTCTGCATGAGATGTCACTATGGTTATCAATTAAAAAAATGTGTTCTGACAAGTAGAGCAAAAGGAGTGAAAATACACCCTGAAAACTACATAAAAATAAGCATATATATGGTGGATGAATTTGATCCACAGACAAGATAAAATCACCTATGGGACACAGTTTTAGCTTATAAAGTTCCTCTTCAGTGTGGAATATGGTAACAACACATTTGATTACTCTGATGAAGGCCATCAGAGTGAAATGTGTAAGTCTCATAAGTTGCTCTCACTAAAACGTTTTCTTGAATCGATACCTCAAAACTGTAACTTCCTGTAACTGAAAGTATGATTCTCACTGTGGCTACAAATACATTTACTGTGAAGAGTGACTGACTAAGCAAAAAACATCAAATCGTCCTGTTCTTGTGATTGATTATCGCAGAACAACATGACCGTCATCCAGTTTTATGTAGCCTGTTAGTCTGCAAACCTAAACGCTCCCCACAGCTTAGAAAAGCTCCCTCATAGTTTGTGGGCGAATCACACACATAGCAGGTTTGCAAAACTGCATATTTTGAGAGTCCAAATCTGGTATCTGCCACTTAGAAATTCTGGACCATATAAAACCTGTCAGACTTTATAACAACATGAGATGGTGAAGGGTAGAGTTTTATGATATATAGTGGATTAAGCATTTACATTTTTTAAACCTTACAATCCCTACCAATTCTGTCAAGGTCTGCAGGGCGCCAAAATGGCCAACCTCTTGCTCCCATGGCCTTTAACTACAGGCTTCAGCATAAAATGACCACCTTAAATCTGCCTCGACCGCCCTGAGCGGTGACAAGCACCCCAGAGACCCGTGATTGGTGGGTTTGTGACAGATGCGTGCCATGATTGGTGGGGGCCATAATTTAGGCTGTAATTTGCAAAGTGGAAATGTAGGTGACTGAGAAGCTTGTGTGTGTGTGTGTGTGTGTGTCAGAGAGAGAGAGGGACAGACACAGGGAGAAAGAGGGGAAAAACAGCCATGTGAGAGAGGGATGGACATGCTCAATTTGCAGGGAGATCTCAGATACAGTTTTCCTTCTTCCTTTTTCTTTTTACCCCCCACATGACTCGATGCACTTTCCATCAACTCTGTCATCACACTGGAGGAATGACAGTAAGCCATGACATCATTCCCACTTTAATCCCCTTTGACTTCCTGTGGGCTGGATGTCTGAATTCTCTTCCCACATGAGCGATAGTGATGGTTTCATTCAAGTCACAATTCAAGCCATGGCAACAAGGTCAAAGATCAAATTTGTTATAGATTCACTGGCATTTGTGTGTATATCTGAATGTGTATGTGTGTGCATGTGTGTGCCTGCTTATGAATGTGTCTGTGTGTGAGTGTGTAAATGTGAGATGGGTTAAGTGATGAAGAGGCAGTCTTTCCCCTCTGAGGAAACAGTGGTTAGAAAAGAAGAAGTATGTTCTTATTTTTAGTATGGCAGCAGCCAGAAGATAGCTGCCCAGCTGCAGTGCTGAAATACTGGCTGCGCAAAACACACACACACACACACACACAGAGAGAGAGAACTCCCCACCTGTTTCTCTGTTGCGATCGATAGCTGCTTTGATGCTTGAGAGTGGCAGGGGCGATGGTGTTGAGGCAGGGGTGTTTCGGTATGGGGCTACACCACCCATGGGACTCACGGGTGTAAAGGGCACTTTGATCCTCATTACACCCTTACATGTATAGTACCGGTCTCGGGAGGGGGGGTACCATATCCCCTCTGTCCCCCCTTCTCACACTAAGTCACCTCCGGACTTGCCCCCCCCCCCCCACCCCCACCCGTCTTCCTCAGCTCTAGGCCTGATCCTTGGGGACAGGTGAACCAGAGACCAGGCCTGGGGAAACACGGACGCTCTCACGGTTGAATTGCACTGATTGTTAGAGCTGGAACACTTGTTGGAGTAACAAGCCAAAATACACAAACCCTGCATGTGCAAACCCAGACACACATTTGTGCATATATTTTTTGACATTCTGGAACATACATTTATTTGCTTTCTTGCTGAGACTTAAATGGCAAAAAGGGATAACATTCTACTGCCAGCAGCTGGTTAGCCTAACTTAGCATAAGTTCACACAAACCATCAAAGTTCACACAATGGACCAACTTCACACTTACTTAACCAACTGCAGACCAAAGCATCCCAGTGGAAGCAAATGTTTTTTCCAATCTAGTCTATGGACTTCTAGTTTTGCTTGAAGTGTGTTATTAAATTGCAGACTGTGTGTAAAGCAGTGTGTTGTGTTGTGTCGTCAAACTACTGCATGGCTGAAACAAAATGCACATTCAGTGGTGAACACATACTTTATGAGTGCATTGGTTACACTCTGTGGTGTCTTTAAAGCACCAAACTTAGCTTTGCGTCCATATTTTTTACATACAATATGAATTTTACTTGACAATTATTTCAGATTAAGAGACTGACCTGCTCAATTTTGATTTAAATAAATGCTGGGGGACAAAAACATAAAAACATCCTTTATCATCACTCTAAAATTTCACCGATGAAAATTTCTACTGTATTTTGAGTGTGCGTGTAAAGACGTGTATGTAGAATACCCACGCACACACACTTGTGTACTGAAATTCAATATCACTAGCGTGCCTGAGAATAATCAGATTTATGACCGCTCGGTTCATACGGGGTTGAAATGTGTTCAGGGTGAATCTGAAGGGGACTGATACAGTAACCACAGCACACAAGAAAGAGACTAAGGCAAAGGAGCATAGAGGAAAGTGAGAGAAGGAAGGTAAAATGATAGTCAAGACCAGGGGATGTCTGAGAAGATAAAGGAGGGGATGAAGGGGGCATAGATAGAAAGAGAGAGAGACAGAGAGAGAGAGAGAGAGAGAGAGAGAGAGAGAGAGAGAGAGAGAGAGTGGAAACAGTTCAGTATGAAGAAGACAGCAGGACGAACAGAGCGTCCATTGTCCAAGTGGCCTGGTTAACATTTTAATGAAGGGGCCACATCCAGAGTTTCACCCAAACTATACAAGGACTCACACAATGATTAACACTCTGCAAATATGCTCAGACAATACTGCAGCTAACTGCAAACTCATTGATATGAACACATACAGACATACAGAGGACATGCAGCCCTCTCAATCTATGCATGAATTACACAACTTTACACTTTCAAATTTTGTGCAGTACATATGCCAAAGTTTAATTTTGTGTACAGTCCTCATCATTAAGTTCCATGGGAAACACATATCCGAATACCACGCAAAGAAGTCTAAGAAGGCAGAAGGACCTTTACCCAGGAGGCTGGTGTTCATGCTGGTGTGAAAGCTGTCAGTCAAACTCCTGTGTGGACCAAGCAAAAAATCTGCTGCACAGGAGGGCCTTCCGGGGTCTGCTGCCAAACGGTGCGTTTGAAGTATCTAAGTCACAGTATTTTGTGATTGGAGATTTTTGCATGATTTCCAGAGCTAAACCACTAATAAATCCCTCTGCTGTTCGCGTAGAGTTCAGGAAACGATCCTACAGTCGATCTGTATACGTGCAGTGTGCATTGATGTAAATCAGGTGGTGGCCATGGTAACACATCAGCATGTGAATACAGGGATTTTACCTGAACACTGAGTCAGTAAAAACTGTGCTGTGTTTATATATCCAGATTATTACTGTACAACAGGCCTCTTTTTCATCATATCAGTCAGTATTCATGAGGTTGATCCACAGCCTAATAATAATGTGTATAATCTGTTGCTTCTTGCCGAGATCTTTGTGACACCATAAATATATAAACGTAAATGTACACATAAAAAGGTTATAAGGGCAGTACAATTTGTCAGTCACTTGAATTTTCCTGCGTGGGCCCTGATGATGAATTAAACTGTAGATCACACAGGCTGAGGATTTGATGTTTTCACTGAAATATGTGTTACATGTGGTTTCATTTTCACGTCAGTAGTAACGAAGCTTGCGAACTGTGGAGATTTCTGTTTGAGTCATATCAAATAGATTTTTGCAATGGTGCAATTATAGGAGAACAATCCCATGATCACTCTACTACGTGATCCACGTTCACCACATCATCAAATTGTGTCTTTTGTTTTCATTATGTTGACTGACAGACCCCTAGTGACAGAAATTACTTTCTGTGTGTTTAAGCTGTGCCTTCATAATTATATGATAGTAGCTTTTTTGAACAGAGTTAGTGAGAGTGTTATACTGAGTGGAAGATCCATACATTTAAGGACTGGGTGGTTGACACTT
Source organism: Scatophagus argus (assembly GCF_020382885.2). Classification (NCBI taxonomy): domain Eukaryota; kingdom Metazoa; phylum Chordata; class Actinopteri; family Scatophagidae; genus Scatophagus; species Scatophagus argus. The sequence continues at coordinate 19,934,855 of NC_058502.1, forward strand.
CAGGCCATAATTTTATCATTCATCTGTTTTCTCTTCCTAACAACTTAAGCCAACCTGTTTTTTTTTTGTTAAAACTTGTTTAAATCATCTGCATGTGCTTCTTGTTTCATCAGGTTTCCTTTTAGTGATGTTGACACATTCCCGAAACTCAACTATTAATGTTGTGAGTGCCATGTTATTGTTACTGATGGTAATGATGGCCAAAATTACAAAAATAAGACCCAGATTGTATGAAACTGGAATTTCCTTTTGCACACATAACATATGAGATTATAGACACATGTACACACACATGAAACTGATGGACCCAGCGAGTATTCCTGTAGATCAAAACCCATATGTGCCAACAATAATACGGATGATTAGAGGACACAATTCTGGCAGTTGCAGAGGACATGAATGTTAAAGAAAAAGCAAATTTCCAAGAAATACCATTTTCTATGATGAGTAGGTAGTAATGAAATTGTGGGTTAAATGGCCTCAGATGGCTCAGATTGTGGTGAAATAACCATAAAGACTAACATCAAGGCTGAACTCCAGTCTGCAGCCATCAACCCACCATCCATACTGCTCAATGCACAGGAAGTGCAAGATTCTTAAACTTTGGCTAAATGTTCAAATGCATGACAGAATGACAGTCCTTTTGAATGAGCACAAAAGGAGCCCATCCTCTGCTTCCCCACACATAAACACACACACACACACACACATATTATCCAATTGATGTATCTGCAAGGCATATGTTGGAGGGGCTACACAGGGGTTGTTTTCAAGCCAGATGCAAATGCTTTTGAGCAGAGGCTGCAGAAACACATACGTATATGTGGGTAAAAGTTCAGTGTGCCTTCTGTTGTGTCAAATGCTCTCCTTCTTCTCTCACACTCATTACTTCAACTTTCCCACTTTTCTCTCATTTTCATTTTTTAAATTTCTCTATCTGTCCCTCTCTCTCACACACGCACACACACACACGCATGCACACAAAGAGCAACATAATGTCTTCAGCAGCTGTCTGTCCAGGGCTGTTGATGTAAGGGTGATATGATGAAGAGGGTGTAAGAGAAGAGAACGGAGGAAAAGGAGGAAAGAGGAGGAGTAGGCAAAGGGGGAGTAAATCTTGGGGGTCACCGTCACTGGAGTTAGATTCCTTTACACCAGTTGTTGAAAGCCTCTCCTGCATTCATGGGAACGTGTGCATGCAAACAAACACAGCAGAGGAGATCTGAACAAAGAGGGGAGAGAGATTGCAGGAGATTTCTTTTCCCAGAAAGAGATACAGCAGCAGGTGAGCGGTGGGGCTTTCCAAACCAAGTATCCCACTGAAGATACTGAGTACAATGAAATTAAATGTTCCCCAAAACCCGCCCATCCCTAATCACAGCCGTCTTATCAGGAGTTTGGTGATCTTTTCTTTATTCAGTTTCTTCTACAATGGACAGTTAAGTTAATGATTGTCTAAGCGCTTTAAAAGCTCACTTTACAAATCGACAACAAGGTCTACAGTTTTAAAGCAAGAGCAAGTGGGCTAGATGGAGGAGTTGCAAAAAGTAAGAGTCTTACAGATATTTACCAACCCATTACTATTATTTTGTTGACTTCAAATGAGGCCAAACATTCAAAACTGTGTGATAGCAGCAGCATTAGGCAGACAACATGCTAACACTAAGTTCAACAGGCTAATTGACAAAATAAACTGTAAAAAAATAAAACCGTCAGATGAGATTTTCTTGCAGCCAACAGCAAAATTGGCTGCTTCATATACCTTTGATCTTATAACAGCAGACAGCAAATTCATTAGAATTCCTGCATTACTATTACTATAATATAAAGCCACTATAAAAGTGTAATTGCTGTCCCAGCTAGCAATGATTGGCTCCGGGAACACTGCCTTAACATTCCGTCTTTGCTCAAGCCAACGGTGGTGGAAAGTAACTTAAAACTACATGTATTTTACAACACTAACTGTATATGTTTCTTGTTACATTGCAAATTTCAATTTTCCATTCAATACACATATGATAAGCTTATAAATTACAAAGTGTTGGAAAAGATTTAAAAAGTGGTTCTGTTTGTGGCTTGTGGAACCTCTCTTTGAAATATCAGCTCAGTGTCCTTAAAATGCCACAGATCAGTGTCAGACCGTCTGTGAAGTATGCAAAGTTATGCAATGTAAATCTATGTTACAGTCTGTACTGAAAGAACAAATTGTTCCTGTAGTCAGTACTTAAAGTCATTCCCTGCTCACCTTTAGCTGACACCTACACACCACTTGGCATTAAATTAATTCACACACACACATGCACATGCACACACACACACAAACTTTAAGCCCAATTCACACCTTACCCCTAATGAAGACCTCAGAAATGATGGTTTGCCACATAGTCCTAATAGTCCTGTTAGTTCCAGCAAGGTCTGTGTTTATACCAGAAAACATCCCAAATAAGTCTCACACACACAGTAAGACACACACACACACACACACACACAATCCAGACATCTATTGTGCACACACTGATCATAGGGACATTTCCTGTCAGGGATTAATGGAATTCAGTTTATCTTAACCACACACTACACACGAAAGCATGAACATGCATAGGCTCACAAACCACACACAAACAGGGACTTACACAGATTCAGCCATGAGTTTACACTACACGTGCACACACAGTTGAACTTACACTGACTTTTATGTAGTCATACAGTATACTGGTTAGTGCGAGCACAGAAACACACAGGTATGCAATTTGCAATCACACCCATTCACAAGTTCGTGCACAAACACTCAGAAAGTAAACACACACAGTGAGTGAGCAGGGCTGGAGGTGCCTGGTGTTGTTTTCAGACTCATATTACAGCTCGCTGAAGCAACTCCATGCAGCTCTTTCTGCGGCCGCGGCTCTCATTCCTCTTAAGCCACATCAAGGAGTCCTGGCTTCCCTGCTAAACAGACGCCTTAGCAGCAACGCCGCTGGGTCCCACCAACCTAGAGAAAGAAAAAGAGAGAGGGAGAGGGAGAGCCTTCCACCTCACAGCAGCACGGCTACATCACAGCCATTATATACAGATTCAATGGAATCTAATGTGGAAGATGTGGCTGGCCATCTCAGATGCTGTTTATGTAACCGTGAAGAGAAGAAGAGAGGAGGATATTGAACAGAGCATACTGGAGGCCAAAGACAGAATAAAGCCTTCCATTCTCTGCCTTTTGTTTAACTGGGTGAACGCTCTTCTGCAGTCCTTCAGCTGCCCAGCACTTTCTAATGGCTTAATGAGCACTAAACAGAGCTATTATAGAATAAATGACCATGTGTTTAAGGTTGGTTTGAAAAATTGGGTGAGCACAAAGTGATGATCATCTGTAAAAACAAAAGGGGGGCTGTTAGCGCCAGATTTGGACCATGCTGTTGTTTTCTAAGTGGGTTTAAAAAAAAAGTAAAGCACTTCATGCAACATGCCTGTGTGTGATCAACCACCATAGAACTCTCTATAGTGTGTGTGAGTGTGACGGGACTGCGTTCTGCTCATGTTCAGTATTAGACTGCCCCCTAGTGTTGGTATCTCTCCTGCCCATTCTCTCTCTCTCTCCTTCTCCCTCTCTCTCTCTCTCTATGTGCATGAAGTTATCTAACAGGTATTAGTGCTAAGGGAATCTTGACTTGAGTGAAACCAACAGATGTGGAGGTGATAATGACTCTCAGTCCTTGGCTCTAGGAGTTTTCCCAGACTTTATGTGCTCAGTCAGCTAAATTACTAGAACAACAATTGCTTGGGGAGTTGACGAATACTGTATGTGTGTGTGTGTTGATGGTGAAAGACGGAAAGATCGTGTTGGCCACATTTGATCAATCCCTTGTGTTCAACAAGCACACAGCCCACTCACTGTCCAAGCACACAGATTCTCAGTAGGTCTGATTTTTTTGTCATTGTTCGACCGATATGTCAACCACAGATTACTTTATTTTCTGTTTTTGTCATCTTGTAATTCATTCCAGTGTCACTAACTGTTTATGCTGTCAAGTCAGTAATAACTTTGTTTGGCTTAAAGGCAAAAAAGACACTGGAATCTGTTCAGTTTCTGTTTAACAAATCCACAACAATGCTTATCGGAGCACAGTCTGAGGCTATATTTCAATTTATTATTTTCAAACTCTCAGACTGAAATCTTGGAGCATTGGAAACAGGTGGAGTAGTCTTACCACAGTGCCTTGAGTAATTCCATTCTGTGAGACCTGATACTTTTTTTCCTCAACAGATTTCACAAGATCCTTTCCTTCACTAGATTAATCTGACAGCTGCAGCTTTTACTTTGCAGAGACTTTCACATGCAGAACCTATGGTGAGCTCATGCTGTTTACTGTCACATGCTGACAGAGCTTCAGCTACCCATCATCATATTGTAGTGGTATCATTTACATGAAATATGAATTATAAATCATAAGAACTTCAACTTAGAGATGACTCGACTTTTAAATGGCCGGACAGCAGCTTTTTTGGAAAGCGATGGGGACATTTGCATGGTCATCCCTGGACAAGAAGTGAAATGTCTATTTTGTAAAATTAATATATTTTAATTAAAAATGGCAATATGAAAAAATTGATCCTTAAACATGACACTGTGACTCTCTGTGCACAGTGTCATGTTTAAGGAAAGAGCTGTTTGTTGGTCTAAACCTAAATTTCACAAAAAAAATTGTCATAAAAAAATAACAATGGGCTTGAAAGTTATTTAATGCAGGAGAATCTAATTCAAAGAAGGTCTTATTAAATGTGTGTATTTTATAAAGCATGCATGGCAAAAGTTGAAGTGATTTGTGAGGAGTCCTTGATGATTAGAGCCTATCATGATGTCATAATTTTATGGGTATGTAATCAAACCCTTCAACTGGAGCTGAACATTTGGCAGGATGTGATGTGTGAGACTGGGATTGATGAGTTTATTGGAAGAACCCACTGAGTGAGTGTTCTGTAGAAAATAAAAGGTCGGGGAGTGGGGGGAAATGACAGCTTACAGCAACAGAGGAAGGAACCTTTTCACAGCGATTAGGTGACTGGCTCACAAAGTGTAAACCCCTTTAGTCAGCTGAACAAGGTGAGGGGTCTGACAGGAAATATGCAAATAAATCAAGTAAACATGAAGAAAGTCTCTGATTAAACGTCTGCTAAAATTCTTGTGAAGAATGTTTTTATCTTTTAAGGTTATTTTTGTATCACACAGACAAAGATAGAAATACAACCCAAGAACCAACCACTACCAAACCAGGGGCACAGCAGCCTGTCCTAACCACTAAGCCATCAGGCCACTGATATGTTCTCCCTTAAGATAGGCTTTGCTTGTTATGTCATTTAATAGTCCATTGTATGTTTTATTGCCAATTATATGATGAAGCTAAGAATACAATTTGTAGTAAAATGACTCTTATTGCATATGGTTTCTTCTGGTTGGATGATCATAAAAAAAAATGTGTAAATTCTACAGTTCTTCAACTTTTTCAGAGCTGGGACATTTATTTGTTTGCAGTGTGATGTTATGTATAAGACATTATGTTCCTTTTTACAAATGCTTCACCACCGGTGATGGTCTTACAAGTACCTGTGTGTGGGAAAACGTGAAACAATAAGCATCAAGTTCTATGACGACCACTTCCACCACTGTTGATAAACAGAGCATTTCAATTAGGTATTATAGTACTGCTTTATCCAACACTTACTGACTACAATAGTTAATGTTAAGCAATGCAGGTGACTCATTCTGTAAACCTCCTCAGTGTATATTAAATATATAGCTAAATGAATTTAAATTTCATAGTTCATGCATTATTTTTCACTAAGAAAAGAGGAAGTGACAGTTTCACTGAGACAGAATCCAATGCTGGCACTGAGATAAGATTATAAACCCTTTAGAGAAATTAGAAACATGAATGAAAATGAATATTAAAGATTAAATATGAATGGCATTTGTGAGTATGAGTGTGGGGAGTTTTTGGTTCATATCTGCTGACCTGGAACATATTCTCACGAGACTCAGCCATGGCTGTGTGGCACTTTCCAAAACTCATTCATCTCCCTGAGCAAGGCGAGTTTCAGTGCATACTTCAGGCACACACACACACACACACACACACGCATGTATTAACAGTAAAGTGTATGTTTAAGTTAGCAGCTAGAATATTCCCCCAGTGAGAGGTGTTGATGGATGGATGTCAGAAAGCAATGACCTGCCTGGGTCTCCTCTATTTCACACAACCACATTAACTGGGTCATCAATCAGTGTGTGTGTGTGTGTCATGTGTGTGTGCGTGTGAGTGTGTGTGTGTGCATTTGTTTTTGAACAAGCAAAAGCACATCATGTTTGACAAAGTTAATGTTCAGGCATGTGAACTGCAAGCATGAATCCGTATGTACAAGTGATACACTCACACTTAATAGCAGGATACACACACACACACACACACACACAGAGAGAGAGAAAGAGAGAGAGAGAGAGAGGGATAACGATCTGTACTGTTGACCTGCACGACCTCATTACTGCAGCCAATCAAGAGACAAAACATTAGTGACTGATGTAACTGATTAGTGAAAGACCTGCACAAATAAACAGCAAATGACTGAGCAGAGGGTGTGTGTGTGTGTGTGTGTGTGTGCGTGTGTGTGTGGTACCCAGGGGGGTGGGGGGCAGAGAGAGAGAGAGAGAGAGAGAGAGAGAGACAGAGAGCGAAAAGATAGTGTTGCATGGGGTGAGAGGGGTTTCTCTGTTGTACAACTTAACCTCATGCTGCCCCCTCTGAGTTCATGTGAGAGGCCCTGTGGATACATTACTATGTGCAAAAGAGGAGAACACACACACACACACACATGCAAACACAGCCATCAGTTCATGTGTTCTATCTCCCTCCTGCGCTCACACATACAGGCACACCTAACGTCTGTTGCAAAAACGATCCCCCCACAGCTCAGCTCGCGGCTGCAGCTCAGTTGTGATGGATGAGGAAAATCATGGCTACAAATCTTATCTGGGCCTTCAGTGTGTGTGTTTGTGTGTGTTTTCTTCCAGCTGTGCACTGTTTGATGGCCCAGTCTCCTTGATGCTACCTCAGTGGGTTATATAAGAGTTGGCAGACCCAACAGTAGAGTAGTGCGTCAGTGAGTTAAAACATACATTACTGTCTGTAAATGTAGGCATGTGTGCTTAGAGATGTGTGCATGTGTGTGTTTGCATACCTCCAGTTTGGGAATGCCCTCCAGCAAAAACACATAAATATAATATAAAACAAAGGTTATCTGAAGTGAATATGTATATTACAGCTATGAAATAGACCACATTTTCAAGTCTCACGAATACACAAAATACACACATCTACACTTTAAGTTACAGCACTGTAGACATGCACACAGTCAAACACACACACACACACACAGGCCTCAGTGACACACTCCCACCAGTGTGACTGGCATTACAAGAGTTGAGGAATCCGGCTGCTGGATATTTCCTCCATTCCTCTGTCAACCATTCATCGCTCGCTCCGAGGGAAGAGGGGAGTGAGGGGCGAGGGAGGTATACAGACACAGTCAGAGATGGACAGAGAGAGAGAGAGAGAGAGAGAGAGAGAGAGGGAGAGAGAGAAAGAGAGAGAGAGAGAGAGAGAGATGGTCTCCTCATTCATCTGCTGGCAATTGGCCAAGAACATTCTGTACTGTTTTGTTTGTGGGGGAAAGAGAGAATATGTTTCTAGTCCTCATGAACTTGACCTTCCTGTCTGTCTCTCTGTCCATTTACTGTCCGTAGGATTCCCCGTCTGTCTGCTTTCACACCTCCCTCACACTGGCTGAGCTCATGTTTAACTCGTCTGATTGAGTCTGTATGCAATGTTAAAGGTCATGAAAGTTCCTACTGCTCTTATTGTGGATGCCGGCACAGGGCATAGGCCGGCCCAAAAGCTTCTAAAAGTTCATTCTTAGCCCAAAGTCCAAAACCCTGTGCTCCCTTGCTGATTGTTGTCTTGTGCGTGTGCTGATCAAGTTCGTTTTCAGTGGCTGAAGGCATAAAGTTAGATATAATGATGAAACAGCCACTAAGAGAGTGACATTGACATTGACATTGTTTGATCTGATTTTCAGTTATTCAAGGTAATAGTTCAGTGAAAATCTGAGTTACTTCTTACTGCCATTAAAGGGCACCAACCTGAAGCAGTGTCAGAAGCAGCTTTAAACTCCATACTAAATTGCACGACATGTTAATGGATATGTTTAAAGTATATTTACTTGTCTGTCTGGCTGTCTGTCTGTGTGTCTGTTGTTCTGCCTGCACAGACCACAGCATAGTGCATGACAAACAGTCTAAACACAACCAGCTGTGCCCTGGACTTCTAGGAGCCCCCATCACACATTTCTGCTTTCATTACACACACACACACACACACACACACACAAAGAGAGAGAGAGAGAGAGAGAGAGAGTCAGTGACACACAAATAAGTATATACAGTATGAGCTCATAGATATATGAAAACATGCTTAAAAGCAAACAGGGATGATTGCTGCAGTGCAAAAATACATACACATACTGAAAAAAAAATCAAAATTCAAAATCTTTAAATTAAACAGGGCAGAATTTAATGAATTATATTCATTTTGATTTTTCATTATATGGGTATTATGTCCTTATAAAGCTAATTCTACTTTTTCTTCTACTACTTCCACTTCTTAGACATCTTCTTGGTCAAAAGCAAGCACCAATCTGTGTGCGTGTGTACAGTTGTATGTGACCATTTCCTTTATGAAAGGACACGGTGCACAAATGTCCACTCAGTACAACAATCAATAAAAGCCTCTTTGTTAGAAATATATTAGAGGCAGTAGACCTCTGTGTAAGCCATGCTGTGTCATAAACACCACTTATTAAACCGTATGAATTGGCATTATCCAGCACAGATCTGACAGTAAAAAATGTATTTTCAGCGCTGCCTCGGCTGGCATGTATCAGTAACAGCTTCTATAAGTTATTAGTGAGGGTGTGTGGAAAAGCTATGATGACAGAAGAAAATGTGCCACAGAGCTCAGAGCTATAAACAGAGTATGAGCTCAATGTGAAATGAAGAGTATTAGCGTGCATTTCAGTACCGCAAGCAATCAGAGAAAGCAGTGGAGTTCATTTGTTTGCCGTGGCTGGACAAAGGTCAGCCAGCAGTTGCCTGACATCTCCTAAGTATCTGTGCCGAAACTGCGATGCAGATGATGGGCTGCCGTGTTCACACTGACCACTGAAGTTAGAGTCAGGCAGCATATGTAAATGACAAAAAACAATATTAACAAATTTGCGCTGAAGTAGCACACAGCTGTTGCGGCCGAATATTTTTAGCTGATTTCAACAATCTAGTTGAGGAAACAACTGCAACAACTCACCTGCCGCGAGATTTCTTTGCTTTGAGCAAGACTTGTATTTCTGGATAAACATGAGCAGCCCTCATTTTGATGAGTTGTCTACCTGCTGTCACAAGTAGACAACTCATCAAAATGAGTGACAACTGCTGTGGAGGGAAGTTGACCAACTGTGTGGGTGGAGACCACAACTGACAATACAATTTCTCCCTCCAGGTGAAAAGTTGCATGTTGGGGCTTCAAGTTGTGTCTTGCAAAACTTGAGGCAATGAGCAATTCAGGAACCTTCCAGCAGCTTTTTCTTTTTAAAGCAGCCCATATAGTATAAAATGTCTTCTACCCAGCAAAATCCTTTAAAATGAAACTTCAAAACTTCCCGTCTAGTAAAGTCACCGGCAGTTAAAAGTACATCACCGGTCTGTGCTAAAGCATGCTTGTTTCATAGTAGAAATTCTCATATCTAGCCTTAAATCCAAGCCAAACAATGCTATATCACTATGCTTTGATTCTCCAGCACCACATTATTCAACGCACACACCCATACACAAACACATAAGAGTTTCAGTGTGCTCGGAGTCCACCTTTCTGCCTTTGAAAGGAACCTGAGCGTTCAGCAGCTGTAATACTCTGCTGTTGACTTCATGTTGACTTAGTCATTAAAAGCTGTAGCAGCTCTGAAATCAAAACCTGCACAACTGTTTGGCTTGGACCAAGCGCGCCTTATAAGTGTTGAGCTAGGTTAAAGACTTGCACCTCTGACACAGTCCTCACACTGGTGCATCTCTTAAAGAGGAACGTCACTCAGATTAATGTTACTTTCATACCTCACAAAGAAAGGTGAAAATGAGCAGTGCAGAGCAACAGACAGCAGAGACTTAAACGGTGGGTTTCAACAAGTTGAAAGCAGACTGGGCTTTTGAAGAAGAAAGTACGTGAGTGTGTGTGCGTGTGTGTGTGTTTGTGCGTGTGTGAGCAGATTGGTGATTAATGCAACTCAATAAACAGAGGAAAAGGATTGTTCCCTCCAATCTGACTGTTATGTCAGTCCCGTCTCCACGTTTCAGTCATCCATCATTCATTCATGATTCAAATGTTTGTTCATCTTGAGTCTGCTTTTTGGCAAGGACAGTTCAAACATCTTTGGAGCCCGTTTTACCCTTTAAAGTTGTTTTTTTTTTCAAAATTAAGTAATCTTGCCCTTTAAGATGTACTGGCTCTGTTATTTGGTTTTGTGGTTTAACAGCACGGCTAAATGTGCGTGCACTCACGTTTTCAACTTCTATCAACACACTAAGAACATTCCAAAAAGCCCTCAGACTGATTGCAACACTTTATTACATCTCATACAGGTTGCGTGAACCAGTTGGTTTTTCTTTCTGTGTTTTTTCTTTTTTTTTTCCTTCTTTGCTTTGACGTTCTAAAGATATTTTGGCAGATTGTCGGAGTGACGTTTAAAGTTGTTCCAGATGGACCGTTGATGGGTCGCCTAAAAAGAAGTCCTTGTTTTATGGAATCATCAAAGTGGAGTCAGGCCTAGTTAGAGCAGTGGGTGACATTAGGAAAGGAAAGGAAAGGAAAGGAAAGGAAAGGAAAGGAAAGGAAAGTGGCTCAAGAAGAAAGTCAACTGTCTCCTCAGGTGTCCTGATTTACAGAACAACCTAAAACTCCAATTCGGCACCTAGCCAATAAGTAATACTGTACATATTTGTGTATGTTGTCAAACTGTAACCCAGACTGGTAAAAGCAGATATTTGACAGTGCTTGGATACTGGGAGTGGTGGGAGATCAGGGGACGGAAAGCATTTCCTGAGAATCCTATCGCTCACCCGGTTAGTCATCTCAGTAATAGCTCTCCTCCAACAAAAACACAGAAATACACAAACATGCCTCGCTCACTCCCATCGTCTGCACTGCCACAAGGGCGATGTATTTTATGTTGTACGTACGGACATTATTTGTGAAAAGAAGACAAAGTCCAACACAAATTTAGCTGTCGCCTTCTGCTGCTGATAGAGCATCTGCTGGCCCCATTACTCAGCATTCAGTCAAATAGTCCAGACAGGGTCTTGGGACCTGGAAATACTGAGCAGATGACTAATACACAAACACACACACTCACACATACACAAGAACATGTGCAGATAAATGTGTTTCATCAGTAAGTTCAACCAAATATGAAGTTCCTTGCAGTGTTCCTCCCAAGAGCCAGACGCACACATGAACAGATTGTCGTGTATGTTGTAATAATCACCATCTTCTGAAATATACTGGTTTTGAACTCCCCGTGGAAAGAGTGAGTCTGTCCATTCTTGATTAAAAACTCTGTTTTCACTGCTTGCTTTTCTTTTCTTACAGCATGCTATGTGAAACTAGTTACGTATTTCTCCGACTGTTGTCTCTCTTCTTGTCTCACCCGTGTGTGTGCACCGACCTCACTTACTGCCTCGGCTGGCAGTGGTTTTTGAAATGCACAAATTTGACTGGCTGAGCAGCATCATGATTTAGAACACAGAGAATCTATGGGTTTCCTGGGACGTGGGTGCCATAAAAGCTAGAAAAGCCGCACCCACTCTCATCTGGATCCTCACTCAGATCCTGGTTCACCTGTTACTGACTTTAGGGGGGAGGGGTGGAGAGGGATGGTAGCAGGTTAGCAAGCATTTTGGTAACAAGTTGTCAAGCAAAAACGATGAGTGAACGAAAGATGCTAAACACTCTGTAGAGATGCGGGGAACAATAGAGTTAGGTGATCTGGAGGTTCAGCACAACTGAACAATTACATATTAAGTTATTAGTTAACAGATTCATTTTTAATGTAGATGTATTTGATAGAGCAGAGTAAAGTTGAGGCTTTGAAACTCTTTATCTAGCTGTTACTGTACTGTATTTTTCTTGAGACATGTACAGGTACATGTCTTTGACATAGCACAATGCATGGGAATCTTGCTGGTATTTGTACATGACAAAATACTTGTCCAAAACACGTCTATTATTGCATTAATAAAGAACTTTGTTAGCATGAATACTCAGTAATAAAATCTGTGAAACTACATTGAATATATTCAGAATCCCTATTTCAAATGATCAGTGTAGGCCACAGTCCAGGCCAACCTTCCTCCACTGTGTGTATGTATTTCAGTCCATTTTCTTGTTACTTTATTGAAGACATTTCTGTGGCAGGTCAACCTTAATCTAACCCAAAATAACTGTTACTATAACACGTTCTGACTGTAATATCGTAATAGTTTGTTTTTCCGCTGATCCATAGGATAATAAAATACTTTTTAACCAGCCTCTATTATCATTCCACATTCAAGGCTGTGTGGTTCCAGTAGAAACAACACTGCTGCCGTGCTGCTCACCATTGTCCAGTTATCTGAGAAATAATATTTTCTCTCTGGATTAGCATTATGGAATATAAACCAAGGCTGGAATCTTTAATTTGACAACGTAACAAATCACCGGCAGGCAGACATGCCGACGCACAAACAGGCGGGCAAGAACTTACAGGCCAAGACACACAGGCACACAATACTGTACACACACTGTAAGCAGACACAATGCGTCAGCTGGGTAGTTATTGTGTAGAGTCATGTAAACAGGAAACATGTCGCAGGACCTTGCAATTCGTCATCAGACCTCCCAAAGCTTTGGTACACAGCAGAACAATATGAACAAGATGCTAAAAATACACACACACACAGCAAATCACATATGAGAGAGCATGTGGGCATGTGTGCATGTGTGTGTGTGTGTGTGTGTGTGTGTGTGGTTGGCTGTGTCGGTAAGGAGCAGAGATACAAACAAACTTGTGGTCTATTCTCGAGAATGGGGCAATTTCCTGGTACACACAGCAGGATAAAACCCTGGACAAGTTAAGACAGAGAGACACAGAGAGAAGAGTGGACCACATTTCCTTTTTTTTTCTTCACTAATTTCACGGGAAAGCATTGGCCTCATGCATCCAAAAATAATTACTTTCATTTGCAGTTTCAGGAGTTAAGTTTTTATTGTACTTGCCAAGTACAATTTCATTTAATTATTTAAAAGTAGCACCTAACAGCTAACAAACATAATAACATACAAAATACCAGCATGCACAAGTACGACATAATTGCAGAAGTTTAAAATTTGTTTGGTTTGGTAACTCTAAGGTTGTATTTATCTGTTTTAGGAAAAAGACTAAAAGCCAACAGCCATGTGGAGCCGTTAATATCGCTCTGTGTTAAATGTTATTGTCACTGTGCTAAAATGCTGATGTTTGGCATTTTATTAACAAATCTGAAGACTTCCATGTGACAGGGTTTTTCAGCAAAAGTTTATTAATAAGCATTTGAAACAGTATTTATTAGCCAATGAGAAACTCAAATTTGCATTTGTGCTGCTGACCAATGACATGCTGTCCTGACAGTGCTGACCTTTTTAAGACAGGAAGCCAGAGAATTCATGATAGACGAAGCTATTGCAGCTTATTAGCTGTTTTACGCCATTAACTTCAAATCTGACCTCCTCAGTTGGAGTTAAAACTGTTTCACAACAGAGCATTGGTTTGCAGACAGTTGGGAGACAGGAATCAGTGGCACAAATACACCTTTTGAAATAACTTCATGAACTTAAAAGAGAGCTAACTGAACATGACAACAAGTTTGCTAACTGGCTGTTAGTCAAGAGGGCTAGTTAGTTAGCTGTTAGCTTGCCCCTTACAACTGTTAACCAGCTAATCACACATAGTCACCCTGTCACCAAGCTCCTGGCACCATCTAACTCACAGGGACAATTGTCTCTCTCCAACCAAAATTGTCCCACTATCAGAAAGTTTGATCTCAAAATTGTCCACCTCTCTTCCTCAGTGTCAGTAACTCTAAAGACAGGCAGCACAATCCCTGTTTTTAATGTAAAATGAAATTGCACAGCAACTAGAGAGAAAGCAGGCAGTCTGCTGTTTGTTTTCTCTGAATGACATGTGACACAGCTAAAGCTTGAACCTGTCTGCACGTGCAGCTCATACTGATGTAATTGGATGGCAAAGAACAATCTTATCATACTGCCATCTGAAAGGACTCACTCCACACACAAACACACACAAACTAGCAGGATGAAAGCAGCACATTTACATTGGTTTGGCTGCACTTAACCTGCCATAAATTAACGCTGCGTTTCCTATATTTAGTTAGGAGTGGGGCCAAAATTTCTCACAGCCTGCATGTCTGACTTTCTTCATAACGTGTCGCTGGTTAAGATTTGGGCTGCGGATCTGCAATGCATGTTCACACACACACACGCACATATGCACAAGTCATTAATGTGCGACCCCCACTAAAACACTTAAATCCTTAAAGATTACTCTGGGGGTAAGCCCTCTGATGATTTTCATTTGAAGTGCAGAGAACTTGTTTCAGTACAGAACATTTAAAATATTTTTAAAGCTTAATTGACCACGAATGTGACTTAAGATTTTTCACTCTATCTGCACTCAACTGTTTTTTTCCATACTGAAACAAAGAAGGCTTGTGTGTGTGCCTAGTCTGGGGATTGTGATTAACTCTTTGATTACTGAGGCTGTATTAGGAAGAGATGGAGGAGTGAGAATGAGGGAGGGAGAGAGAGAGAGAGAGAGACAATGAGAAAGACAGGGAGGAGGTTAGGCTGTTCAGGACTATTGGGTTTTGTTGTGGGTTGGCACGTAGATGAGAGGGTGATTGGGAGAGAGCACAAGAGGAGATGAGATGCAAAGTTAATGACAGCTCATCTGTGTTGAGTCTGACTGGGTTTGTGTGTGTGTGTGTGTGTGTGTACGTGTGTTTGTGTGGCATCATGCCAAGTTCTCACACCTATTGAGCAACCTGACTCTCGTTTCGATTGTTATCTTTGTTTTCCAGAAGACTATGGGTGTGTGTGTAAATTTTCTGCATGTCAGTGCAAGATTAACAAGACTATAACTTTGAAACCTGATTTATACAGATGATGTTTTTGTGTAACTGCACAGTACACATACGCAGTGGCTGTAAACTAAACTAATATTGCAGGAAACATTCAGTGGACACACAGCACATGGAAATATTCTACATCCTCTGAGCAAAATGTCGTACAGCTTATCTGCTGTTCTGTTAGAGCACTGGAATGTGTTTTATTGAATGTAGTGCTGTCTGCTACATCAGCTAAGGGGTAACACTGAAGCAGCAGTGACTTGGCTATCTGGATTAAAGGCATTGAATGAGTCAATCATCCAGGGCTGAATGGCAAATTTAAAAGTACTGTTGTATGCCACGGCAATAAAAACATCCCATGAGTGCATCTTCTTTCCCATACAATTTAACATTATGCTGCCCTCAGGTGTCATAAATTTCAGAATTACGAGCGAAATGTGAACTGACAATGTGGATAATGGAAACAACTGATGTTAAAGAAAATAAGTGCGATTTGTCAGTATGGGTCAAATTTCCAGAGTGGTCTTAGCCCAGGCTAGGTCCGCATTCCAAAGATCTGGGTTTATCCAAAGCGTATCAATTTAGCACCAAATTGGTCACAGCTTTTCTTGCTTATTTTTGGTTCATTGATGTGGTATTATTTTATTTCCCGTCAGTTTTCTGTGCCTGTGCATCCCGTTCAGGGTCTCAACATCTGGAATGTTTCCCAGCTTGCATTAGGTGAGAGGTATGGTTTAAATAATTCCATTTTGTCTCACTTTTTGCTGTTCTTTTCACTTCCCAGGGACAAAGTGTGTCTTTCATTTGAAGTGGGAAGTCACAATTTCTGAGTTTCAGTCCTAGAACTCTCCCTGAAGTCATGTTTCCCACTCAGAAAATCTGAAGAACCTCAAAGTCCAAGATGGTTGCTCTTTACATCAACATTAAGTGAAAGATGTAGAATACAGTGTTTCTTAGCCCTGCATCTGTGTCTCAATCACACTGATATCTGTTTATCTGATATCTGTGTTTGAATGTGAAAAATTATAATACGTTGTTATTCACTGGTATTGCTTACAAAGGCAAACAATAGCTGACTATAGTCCAGACTTGGTTTTCCAACTTATTGTACAGCAAAGTAGGCATTTAGTCATAAATCAAAGCACTAGATCTCACTGATGAGAAGTTAAGGAATCCCAGAGTTTATACAATGAGGGGCACATTACCCAGAGTTTTTTGTGAATTTTGTTTTCATAAGGACTATTTATTCTACCCTGAAAGGTAAGTGAGAAAACATGTTTTATTAAATATGTATGAGCAGACCTTTAAACTCAAGGTGCTTCATGTATCCACCACTGGGCAAGCTAACAGGTCGCTTCAACCCCTCAGGATCTTTCTGTAAAGGGAGCTGAGTGCTCCCAGTCCCAAGGCTGACTTATACTTTATGAGCTCTTATAGCATATTGGCATTAGAGTACTCAGAGCTGGAGGGATGTATGCTGTGAAATGGATTCCACTCTCATAAATGTACAGATTTGTCTGATTCTTTCTTAGGCTATGCCTTTGATCTGTGTCTCGCGTAATAAACTCTGAATTCCAACACAATTTCCTGTCCTACTGGAGGACGTTTTGTGATTGGGTGATGAGATCAGAGTTAAAAGTAAAGACAAACACACTCACACACACAGAGAGAGAGAGCTTATCTCATATGCATATGGATGAGCAACATCCACTCAGACACACTTGTTATATAGGCTGATTATATTCTCTTCAAGGCCCAGGGGAATACAGATAAGATTTGAGTGTGATGGCAATTTATGAACAAAGCTGAAAGACAACCTGACACACAGGCTTACAAAACAAAAGACTGCATAAAGACAGAATGTAAAATGCAGCCAGTAAATACCTCCTTGTAGCAGTCATCCTCAGCCTGTTTCAAAACTGTACACACGTCAGCCTCCCAGGTAGCTCAACTGATCTCTTTCACATTTGTTGTCCATGTTAACTGATAGATGACACCACAGAACCTGTGCAGTATGTGCTGCTGGCAGCTCACTGAAATCTCTGATTCTAATATTTACATGGTCATATTGCCATGGCATTAAAGAAACACAAGAAATTTGGGTTGAAATTCATGTGCCGCTGTTTGAGAAGATCAGTGCCAATCTCACATTTGTATGCCACTACAAGACAAGACAACTTTATTTGTATAGCCCATTTTTACAAGCAGTTTGTCTCAAAGGGCTTTACATAACATCAGCAACATCCTCTGCCCTTCGACCCTCACATCGACTAAGGAAAAACTCCCAGAAAAACCTTTAACAGGAAAAAATGGAAGAAACCTCAGGGTGCGCAACAGAGGAGGGATCCCTCACCCAGGACGGGCAGACGTGCAATGGATGTTGTACTACGGTCAGAAGATGGTGAGCTGATGAAGAGATAGAGAAGTTGAACATGAAACATGCAAGGAATAATTCGCAGTGAGATGTCCATTATGGAGAATTAATTTGACAAAAAGGCTATGTAGATATCCAGCTGTGGCATTGTCCCAGAATTGAGTACTTACTCACACCAGTGTGTATAACATTAGCTGGTTAGTTTTCCTTTCTGTCAAATCATAAATGAATTGTGTCCACAGATCTATTCTGTTTTTGCAAGCAACCCCTTATTGAATTGGAGCTGTCTTGTTGTCATCGTTGGCATTCTGTCGGTTTGGGAATCTCTGTGCATGTCACATCAGCCTGCCCGTGTCAGGCGATAACAAGGATCCATTGTTTATATTTTAACAGATAGCCTAGACACACCACTGTGGGAAAATCTAAAACATTTCTGAAGATCTGATAGCGTGCAGCTAACATGTCATCATAGTTTGTAATAGTAACCCCATGAACTGTGAAAGGTGTCATTTGACGGACCAGATACTTTAATTTTTGTTAGCTTAGGTACACTTTGCTGTTAAAACTTCTGAGCTGTTACTAAAGTAAGTCTTTGAAGACAAGATTGTTGTAGTATTTTTCCATCGTAGTACTCTTAAGTAAAGCATTTGAACACTTTTCCCACCACTGAGAAAATGGCTGGAAAATCAAAACTGCTAGCACTCCAAAATTGTATTTTTAACGAGGGGGTTGGATATGATCAACAAGGAAAGAGTCACAGCTTTGTCAATAACTACTTCCTACTCAGATTTGACATTCTGACAATAAGTCAACTTTAGCGCCAGCAATGACTGACACAGTTCCAGTTTCATTTTATTATCCAACAAATAATCTATAGGAACTACAGAGACAAATGCTAAACAATGGACTAGTAATGGCTCACTGTCAGCTCGGTGTGTCAGGACCCT
The DNA here is from genome assembly GCF_020382885.2 of Scatophagus argus. Lineage (NCBI taxonomy): Eukaryota > Metazoa > Chordata > Actinopteri > Scatophagidae > Scatophagus > Scatophagus argus. Next base: position 19,953,483 of record NC_058502.1, read on the forward strand.
TAGACTCTGACCATTTCATTTCATCCCACGATTTTGTCTCATTCCTCAGTACTCTCAGCCCATCCCTCCCCTCCTTTGTTTCCAACCTCCCTCATTCTCTCTCTCGCTCTCATTCTCTCTCCCTCATTCTTTGTCTATCTCCCTCTGTAGCCCCAGGACTTTATAAACACAGTTGATCCTCGGCCTATGTACTGAGTATGGAGTGTTTGAAGGGCAGTCTTTCTACTCAGGACCTTGTTTATTCTGCCCACTCCCCATCAACCGTGTTTAATGTCACCAAGGCTTTTCTTTCCCCCGAGCTCTGTCTATTTCTCTGTCTCTCTATTTCTCTCACTTTCACACAAACACGCACACTTTACAAAAGTTGTAACAAAAGGGACAGCGAGTGGAAGGAACAGTAGAAATAGCAGCTCCGTGTGTATGTGCGTTATGGGAGGAGGGGGAGGTAATGCATGAAAGGCAGAGCTGCTGATTACATCTCCTTTGAGGAGTGCATGAGTGTGTGAGAGAGGGAGTATGGAGAGAGTTAACTGAGTAAAACCAGGCATATCAATGTCTTGGTACATGCACAAAAAAACAGCATTCCCTCCCCCCCAAAGACTGCAGATCACCACAAGGCCTGGTGTGTGTGTGCGTGTGTTGTGTTCATTAAGCCTGTTTGAACAGTGGGTTTGTGTGCTGTCGGTGTAAGACTCAGGTTAAGGTGTATGATTTGTATGGTGTTTGAATGTAGTTAATGTTAAAAGTGAACCAGCGGTATAATTTGAGTGCTGACAGTCTAAATCCCCAGTGGGAAAGTAGCGTTTGCACAGTAAAAAAAAGCCATGTGACTCAAATAACTAGGAGCAGGGTACATATCATTAGATTATACAACGTATAATCAAATATCATTCATTAAAGTGGGGAACTCATGGTTTGGAAAAAACATATATAAGTCATGCAGGATCAAGGGATATCCTTGGAAAAAAACAAACCACATGACTGAGTTCAGGATTTTGGTGCCCTGTTTCCTCGTTCCAGACTTTTGGTGATAATTCATTGGATTAAGTGGGGGGGGGGGGGGGGGGGGGGGGTTAAGTTTTGCATATATATATATATATATATATATATAACAGGGTGTAACAGTGTGCGTAAGGTTTAGTCAGATTTGATTGACATTAACTAAACAACCAATCAGCTACCTTCCAAATATACCTTATATAAGTTATACCCGTTTCTGACTGAGCCCGGTCCGCTTAAACCAGTGACAGATGCAAAATGAAATTACAAATAGTGAGCTGAGTCTAGGGCTGAGTTTGATTTTTTGCCCATTCATGCAGTAGAGCATTTGTGAGGTCAGGCCAAAAGGCCTGGATCACAGTCTCTGTTCCAGTTCATCCCAAAGGTGTTGAATGGGGTTGAGGTCAGGACTCTGTGTGGGCCAGTCAAGTTCTTCCACACCAAACTCATCCAGCCATGTCTTTATGGACCTTGCTTTGTGCAGTGGAGCACAGTCATGCTGGAATAGAAAAGAACCTTCCACAAACTGTTGTCACGAAGTTGGAAACATAGCATTGTCCAACATGCCTTGGTGAGCTGAAGCATTAAGATTTCTCTTCACTTGAAGTAAGGGGCCCAGTCCAACACCTGAAAAACAGCCCCATCCCAATACTTTTGCCTATATAATGTATTAACTGTACCTAAATATATTCATGGTTGTATCAACTAGCAACTAGTTTGTTTGTTTTCTGCTTTTGTTTCTACAGGTCTATTTGATAGATTTCTATAAATCAGTGGGAGAAACAGTGAAAGACATTTACACAGCTGGCCTGATGTTTTACCTGGAGTGGACAAACATACACACACACACACATTTAAAACCTTGAATCATTCGTGGACAAGATCTTGATTGCATGCACACTACACAGACACATGCGCACTTTTTTACAAACATACACATACACACGTGTGCAAATGGAAACTCACACACAAACAGCCCCCTAAGGTCCAGCCTGCTCAGCAACCCCCTTGTCAAAACTCCCAAATCTCCCATGTCTGCTGAGTTCACAAAGAATTTATTAGCCAAGCTGAGCCACATCTGCAAGCCATTTCAGCTGTTGTTGTTGAGTCGGGCCGGGTCGAAGAGAAGGACTGGACACTGCATCCAACCCCCAGTGAGTGAGCGAGTGTGTGTGTGTGTGTGTGTGTGTGTGTGTGTGTGTACGTGTGTGTACGTGTGTGTGAGAGAGAGAGGAAAGACTAGCAGGAAACCCATCCTCCATTTCATGCTCAGAGGGACTTTATTGTCCATGCCTGGTGCTAAACCCCTCAAGTTCATTAACATGTTCAAACTGCTTCAAGGTTTCTCCCCATAACCCCCACCTATACTGCAACAGCAAAACAATACGTCTTTTCTTAGGAATTAACATTCAAATAGAGCATACAGTATAGGCCCTTTGACGTCCACATTGATGGTCCTTCTGAATGAAACACAGTAGGGGGGACAGAGCTCCATGAAACCCATAGCATATTTGCATGTTTCATTAATACAACATTTGTCCTTGGGTGGGCCATGTGTATGTGCATAAGAGCATTTAAATTTTCCACTATATTCAATTTCTGTTGAATAGACATGATCTGTGAGACCACAAAATAAGGAAAAAAAAGAAAAATCCTGTCGGAAATAAAAGGAGCACATAGAAAGTTTGGGTGGCCCCATCGTGTACAGTTATGTGCATGTGTGAGCCGGGGATCTACAGTAAGCCCTGTGCACACAGACCGTCATCATTGATAAATGTTGCCTACCTGGTGAGAGGGCCCTTCATGGACACACACACAGTCTTCTGCTAAATGCGTTACACTGCACCAACAATAGTCATCTTCTGTTTCATCTCTTTATCCTCCCCACACACACACATACACAGACACACACAGTGCGTAATCCACTGCGTGTGTTTACATTGTCCATGGCCCCCAGGATTACAGCAGCTAAACGGGGAATGCTGGGAACAGCAGGTGAAGTGTTGTGATGGGTCTTCTTTCCATGACGTGCAGCTCTGAAGCTGCAGCGCTGAGAAAAAAAGCCCCTGTTAAACCTACTCTACGCTCCCTGCCTACCACCAGGCAGCAGACACACTGTTGGCAGCACTTCTGTGGGGCATTACGCAGCTGAAGAGCCTGATACTGTCAGGTGGACAGAAACATGGCTCCCAATGAATGCTAATGTTGCTTTGTGTTGAGATGTGTAATCGACCAAGCGTGTCCTATCATATTTGTCATATTAACTTTAAAAGTGGCCAAACTGGTCACAAGATTAAATTAATGATGTTTTAACTTTTTAAACAACTAAAGTTTTTTTGTTGTTGTTTGTTTGCTTTTGCAAAACAGTACTTGTTTTAAGTAGGTAACGTAAGTAGACCAAATTTAAAAATTAAAAGATAATTGTGGATTATGTAATTATGTAAGGTCTTAGCTGTGGTCATCTTTACTATTGGTTATGACAAGGTTGCACTCACCAAAGTAATTGCTGACATCTGGGAACTCAAATATTGCTACACCAAAGTCTGATCAGACAAGAAACATGAGAAACAGTTCAGCCAGATTTTGTGAACTGCTTTATTTGGAAGTAAAATCAAAAGTGAGCACATCTGAAATGTCAGCCAAGAAGTCTGTCTGTAAAATGTGACGGATAATTACAAACGACATTTAGGGAAATAATTTTATCGTTCTCCTTCGTTCCGCCTTCCAAATAAGTTTGGCCAACGCAGAGTCTGTTCAAAATCTGTATGACCATCTGACTGCTGTTGTAAAGAGATCAACATCCTCTGCACTCCCTCTGCTGATTGCTGTGGGTTAACAGCAGTTAACCTGCCCGTCACTTGTTCTTCAACTGAGGAAACCGCTGTCCAAACAAGATATGCTGCCACTCTGGCACCCCGCTCTGACTCATCTGACTCTTCTTCCTCGCTTTTATCACAGACCTCACTTTCCCACAGTCACATCCAAAGCCATTACAGAGCAGCTTCCAGGTCAAAGGTTATATGGTACCCTGGGTCTCTTTTCTGAGTATACAGTATGAGAGTCTGTGAGCAGCAGTATCCTGTTGTGTTACCCGAATATAGTATCAAATTATGATCATGGCACCAATTCATACATACTGATATTTGCTACTGACCTTCTCCATAATATCTGCATACTGGTACAAATCCCGGTGTGATGGTCTCTCTGTGGTCAGTTTGAACAGCCCAGTATTCATAAAAGAGTAAGAGAGAGTAGATCCCCAGATTCTTTAGGTTTAAAACATCTAAAACATTAGTGCTTCATCAGACCTTTTTGTGTCTTCATCTTGTTTAATTTCTTGTAATATTTTTTCACTGCCATTCAATCCATGAAAGTCACAATATATTTGACTGCCTAAACATTTGGTTTTATTTATTTATGTATCTATAACCCCTAAGGTATGCTTCTCCTCTTTCTAAACAACACACATTCTCATAAATAACCTGTAAATACAGGTCAAATTACAAGAGTCAGAATAAATATATACTGAAAGATGAGGAGACATGGATGTGGTCAGGCAGCAGACAGCTGGAGGCCTGATTTGGAAAAACAAAGAAGGAAAAGGTTGGGATGGATGGGAACAAAAAACAGGAGGGGGGGGGGCAGTTAGTTATATAAGCCGGCTAAATGATTCAGTGCAGAAATCAGAGCTATCAGACCAGTGAAAGAGACAGACTTGGAACTGGAACAGTGTGAGTAATAACACACAAACGATAAGGCTAAGTTTTATGGCCTCTTGGCTGCTGAATCATGTTGTGTCTTAATAATGTTTTAATAAATATGGAGATCAAAGTATGTTGCACATATGGGTCCAGCAGTTGCTCTTTCTGTTTCCTCAAGCAGCAGTATTCAAGAGACTTTAAGTTTAAACACTCCAAAATTAAGGAAGATTATTAACAGAATGTGAAAAAATAACACTTTTAACGTTGTGTCAAAGATGTTTATGTACAATGCTGCAGAGATATCGAGCTTGCGATCCAGCTAGCCTCGGCTTGATACTACTTTGTACATGATAGAGAAGTGAGCTGCTGTAGCATTCAGTCCAAAATAAGGGGATGAAGAAGTGTTGCCCTTCAGGTATATTCTAACCACTCATTCAAGGCAAGAAATTACATTTGGTACCCTAATGTACCATATAAAGAAACCCTAAAGAATTTGAGAGGAGGTTAATTCTTGCATATAGCACATTTAATAAATTAGTTATGTTACATGCAGGTCCTGGCACAGATGCAGTACATATGCAAATACTTATCACTGGTTATCATTGACTAGATGTTCCTGCAATGCATTTGGGAACAAAGCGATTATAAATTGTATCTTACATTGAGAAGGAATGTGCAATAAAACAAATGTGAAAAAATGTGTGTGTGTGTGTGTGTGTGGCTGATTAGCTCTAGATTATATAAATAAGGTTTAGAGATAAAGGTGTAGGATTTCATTCCCCTAAAACCCAACTTTAAAATGAGTTTAGGTGTGTGTGTTTAAGCAAATGCAAGCAAGTGTTCTTGAGTTTATGTTTGTGTGTGTCATGACAACACAGAGGAGACAGACTGTAATGCTCCAGCTTAGTTTGTTTGCACAGCCACCCAGAGACCCAGCAGGTCCACAGATTCAATCAGGGAGGATGTGGTTTCACTTCTAATTTTACACAAATAGTTTTGGCTACACTATAGGTGACTATAGAGTCTGGGATGAATGGATGTACGGATGGATGGGTTGTAAGAGATATGATTATCTGTATGCGTGTGCGTGCGTCTTTCTTTACCTGCCTCCATCCATGTCTACTTGTGAGGCATGCAGGAAAAGGAATTGTGATTGTGCAAAAGCATGTACAAAGTGTGCATGTGTGCTTGTTAGTATGCAAGTATTTGTGTATATGAACAGCAGATGTATAGACAATGTGTAATTTTTGTGTGCTAATGTGTACAGAATTCCTGACCCACTGCACTCATAACAAAGCAGTAATGAGCTTATTAGTCTGGGGATTGTATTTAAAGCAGCTCACAGCAGTCTGAATTATTCACAGCAGACTGTACACACATGGACATGTGATATACTGTATGTGGCAGTGGCAGTAATTGTAACAGCAGTAATAGTAGTTCAGCCAGTGTTAGTGGTATTTGTTAATGCTGTGACTGTATAGTTTTGTTAAAAGGGGGGGGGGGGGGTGTTCCTTGTCATATAATATTGATAATTGTAACCATTTGGCTGTGGATGCACACATATTTCCTAAATGCTTGATATCATCTCCATTACCCGCACTTCACATACATCTTTACAAGGAGTCCCACAGTGAGTCAGACCGCCACTAACATGGAAAACTGACATTTACTGATATGGACGTTACCAACATACTGGCAATATTTTGTGATGTTGGTCATGCCAGTAAGAATACTTTGAAAAGATGCGGACATATGTAGGAGGCAAGCTTTACAAAATGATGAATGGAGCTTCTATTCTCACTACCCCAAATGACTCCTTTGGCTGCTTTTGGATAAAGTGTGAATATGCTTAGTAGCAGAAATTGTCACTGTACACTAATTGGATTGCACTATGTAACAGCAGGTGTAGCTGTACTGATTATACAGCCAGACTGCAATGACAAACATAAAACATATTATAACACCTGTACAAAAAACTGATAGGTTACTAAGGCAAAAAATAAGGAAAAAAATTCTGTTTCGTTTTCCTTTATTCATGCACTCTGATATTTCGCTCATGTTAGTATATTTCCTGCTTGTGAGGTGGAGTTATTTTATGTTGTTTTATGTTGTATGCTGTGTCTGAATTTTCAAGGGAGGGTTTTTGGTTCCATATTTAACAGCCGCTCTAAGCTAGACTGCAGTGGCATTAAGTGAGTAAAAATGTGGGTAAACACACAGGTCAAAAGTTAAAGACAAATATTGACCCACTGACTTGAGACCTGGAAGCTCAAGAAAACAGCTCCACATAATGAGCGAGGTGAGCAAGGAAACTGCAAGACATTATTCAAGCAACGTATTTGCTGCTGTTTAACAGAGGCACACACATCCAACTTTCTTCATTTCTATGTGGGCTTTAAGCTGTCCAGCAATGAGACAACAATTCACAAGTTCAAATTCCTTTTAATTCCCAGAGTCAGGCAGCAGGAATTTGTTTCGGCTCAGATGAAAATTGCTCTGACATTTACAGCACCTTGCAGTGCCATGCACAACATAAAAACAACTGATCCTCTGGAGTGCAATAGTGGCAGACACTTAGAGTTCACAGAAGAAGAAGCCAGTGTAGCTGTTTTGCATTAAACATAATGTCTTTTTCTCATATAGCTGCTTCCTTGGACATTCACAAGCTTTTTATTTTAATTCAGTGGTTTAGTGATCCAACAAACTCCACAATTACTTTTCAAAATGTTCAGTTTCTTAGCTGCTGGCCTAACCCTCCAGTTCCTTCTTAAGTTACCGCTGCCTATCGCTGACATCTGCACCGAAAAATTTGACCCTTGAAAAGGTTTCCAATCTCTGAGATTAGACAAAGAACCTTATTTTCTTTCATAGTAAATTGCCTATATCAGTGAATGCATATCTTACCTATATCTTCTACTGCTTGCTTCTGCAACCAGTGGGCATTCATTATGAAAACTCTTGAGTTTCAGCCAAACAACCATCATGATAAAGACCCCTTGGTGGAAATCTAGAGCAGAGGCCATTTTGGTTCTTCAATGACACGTAATGGAGGCCATTGAGTTTGTCCCTGGACAGGAAACCAGGGGCCGTTGGGGGTCGTTGACAGGCGTCACTGACTCCTTTCTCCACTCATCTGGGGAGAAACCAGAGCCCTCCAACTGACAACACAACATCTCCTCACATTCAGGCCCGGCCAAAGATTTGGTGCTAATAGCTGAGGAATGATGATTGTCCCTGCGATCAGGTTTCACAGGGGAGATGTTTGCGAACAAAGCACAGGGAGGGGAGAGTCAGCTCAGTGTAAAACACTACGTGCATGTAAGCTCCTAGAGATAGACTCCACAGATTCTTGTGTGTGTACCTTGTATCTACCTTTTTTTTTTTTTTTACATAGAAAACAAATGAATCAACCTGTTTTGAGTAAAAGAGTTTCCAAAGACCCCAAACATCCCATACTTACCTTATTATGAAAATCAACAAATTGATTTTTACCTTGGTTTTGTATATGAGAAAACAACATCTTGCATCATGTAGTCTGGTATCCACAGGAATACCACTGGACTATTTCACACCTCACAATGCATGTCCAGTGCCAACTTTCAGTGCCAGTGCAGGAAGTAGCGAAATCTTTGTGTAGCTAGGTAGATGTGAAGTTTAGGGAAGTGGATGGTCATGTAACACATGACTCTCATACAAGAGACTGAAATAACTTTCACACAACTTTTACATTTTTCTAACTAACCTTAATAATCTCAGACACAGACACAGATGGGCAATAGGTATTTAATAGCTAAAGAGTCAGGCATGAGTTGGTGGAGACCATAGCTAGATAGATTCAGCGTACCATTCACAGAAAATGTACATGGTAGCTATTGTATGGGTATGGACATACTGCAGGTAATGAGTGTAAAATAAAGAAAAAAAAATCACAGCATTTAACATTATGTAGGGTTTTGCCAAATTGTCCAAATTCTCATCTTGAAACATATTGCTTTTTATGTACTACAAGGATGAAAGGGACACTCTAGATATACTATTACAATATATACCACACATGTGTATATCAATATGTAACTGAACAACTCAGAAAATCGGTCTTGTAACCACAGTCAGGCTCTGTTATACTTGACTCTTGTAAGTTATGAAATCAGATGACACAACCGTCAATCATCACAAGGCCCACATACACAAATACCCCTCTCAGATAGTCACATGTGCAGAGAATCAAGCAATCGAGTGACACTCTGTCACACAGATCCCTGTCCTCAAACACTCACTCAAACCCACCACAGACAGAGAGGAAAAGGCCTTCAGTCGAGCGAAAAGTCAAACTCCTTCTCAGAACCAAACAAACAAGAAAATTAGCAGAAGACATGCAGGACCAAACAGGATGAGTGTTGATGTCATAAAACTATGACATAAAAGACCTGACTGGGATGTGACAGGCAAAATTTTACTTTACTTTTCAAACCACAGTTCTGACTTTGAAGATCTGGATGTAGGTCAATGGAGCCCATCTCTCTCTGTCTCTGTTTCAAAAACAACCAGACCTTTCGTCCTTACTCCAACCACAAATATCTAATAATTCTGCCAAGTCTCTCCTTGGCTTTCATCCAGTAGTCAAGCACAAACCTCCCCTCCCTCATTCCACCACACCATCCATCCCTCCATCTTCTTCATTCTCTGTCTGTTGTGTAAACCTCGTAACTACAACCACAGGGATTTCATGTTTTTACAAGAAATGGAGTTTGACATGGCTCTTAAAGGCATGGTGAGATGCGTGACCCCAGGGCCCCTGGAAGCTATTCAGACCCCACAAGAGCAAATTAAAAATGCATTGTCATTAATCTGATGTGATATCTATTTTGCTTTTTGTATTTATTGTTTTTTCGTTTTTTGGGGGGAGGGGGTTTCAGTTCAAGAAAGATTTCTTCTTCTTTTCTAGGTTACAAGTTTTCCATCCCCTCAGTCCACTTCTCTGGCAAAGTACTGTTACCACTAATCCTGCTGTCTGATTCTGGGACCTTCTTCACATGGATGGCCGACAGGGAGAAACTCCATCTAAACAGAAGCAACCAAAACCACAGTTCTTTATGAAGGACGTGTGAAAACTCTGCAAATATCTGGGTTCAGAGTAATGAGAGGGAATCTGATGTATAGCATGGAAAAATAAATGCTGTTTCTTTGTTTTGCTCCCTTGCCCACTCTGCTCCTGTCCCTGGGATATATCAGTGAATCTCTGTTTGTAGTGCTGGCACATTCAAGAATTTAATAGTTGTATCAAACCTAATTTTTATTGGCACAAGTCAAAAGCAAATACCAGTGTTACTGCAGTCAAGCTCTACACACACACACACACACACACACACACACACACACACACACACACACAGCTTTCTTTGTTTAAAGCTACAGCAGCGTGCCTGGGGTGTAGAATTAAACTTGTTTAATCAACAAAGTTTTTTTATGTTTGTTTTAAGTTACATAAAATTGTGCACAGATCCTCATCCAAGATTTCAATGTACAAGCATGGGGATTCAGTGTGCCTATATGTTGTGAAACTGGAATCAAGTATAAATATGAGTTTTTAGTTTTGATATTTTAATGCCAAAACACTACAATCGCTCATCAAACCTAAGTAAGACCTGATCTCTTCTTGTAAGTCTTGTATGTATCAACAGGAAATATTAACACTAAGATTAAGTAACTCTGCAAAATGTGGCTGACATAAGGATGACAGTAATACCTTATCAGTTATTAGTTACAGAATAATGCTCTGATGATTATGTTAAATCGTGCTATACATGCAAATGTAGCCACAACAGTAACTGAGCAAACGTTATACCAGAAAAGTCATGCCAGAAATGTCCTCTAATGGATTTTGTAAAAGGAACCAGTGAACAATATAAACTATGTATCATCAGACTTTCAATAAGACTTGGTCAAAACCTGGTATTTTGCTGAGCCATGTATGGTTAAGGTGTGAAAATGCTGACAGTTTGCTGTAGAGTGTCTATAGAAATGTCTATAATGTCAGTTGCTGAATATTAAATTGTTAACATGCATTAAAGTGACAGATCTTATTACATGGTTATGCTATGTTTAATTTAAAAAGACACTTAAAATAAGATAAGATGAACTTCATTGATCCCACAGTGGGGAAATTCACTTGTGGCAGCTCTCAAGAACAGAAAAGAGTGCAAAAAGCAGAAAGTGTGCAAAAACATCCCTCCATCAATTCATTTTCTATACCGCTTATCCATCAGGGTCGCGGGAAGACTAGAACCTATCCCAGCTAACTATGGGTGAGAGGCAGGATTCACCCTGGACTGGTCGCCAGTCAATCGCAGGGCTGACACACAAAGACAAACGTGTGCAAAAACAGTTACAAAAAATATAGAGATAATAAATTAGTAACCACAGTACAATATACAGCTATATACAAGTCCGCACAAGGGAAGAAAAGAGGATTAGACTGTTAAGTTTGACAAACATCCTGCTCTCACCCACCTCCTCCACAGAGTCCAGTGAGTGAGGAGGGCCAGGACAGAGCTGGCCCTCCTGACCAGCTTGTTCAGTGTCTTTCTGTCCCGGTCTGTGCTGGCTGGTCAGACCACAGACTACAGCGTAGTGAATAGCAGAGGCTACCACAGAGTCATAAAATGTCTGTAACAGGGACCTGCACACTCCAAAGGTCCTAAGTCCAAAAGTGAAGGCAACTTTGGCCCTTCTTGTACAGGGCATTGGTGTTATGTGACCAGTCCAGTTCACTGGTGTAAGTGATAATGTCCTTCTCCGGAAGTCAATCACCATCTCCTTCATTTTACTGCTGTTTAGGCACAGGTGGTTGCACTCACATCAGCCCACAAAGTCCCCTATAACTGACCTCTCTCATTCCCATCAGACACACAGCCAACAATGGCTGGGTTGTCAGAGAACTTATGGATGTGACATCTGCTGGTCTTGTAGATGAAGTCTGAAGTGTAAAAGGTGAGATATCAGATCTCAATTTGTTCATGTTTATGATACATCATCCACACCACAAAAGTTAGTCACGGAGTTCCCCAAGGTTCTGTCCTCGGGCCAATGTTATTCATCCTTTATATGCTCCCCATCAGTGATATTATTAGGAAACACTCCATACATTTTCATTGCAGATGACACACAATTATACTTGTCAATAAAACCAGAAGAAACAAATCAGCTAGTCAAACTTCAGGCATGTCTTCAAGACATAAAACCTGGATGACTTGCAATTTCCTACTTGTAAATTCAGACAAAACTGAAGTTATTGTTCTGGGCTCTGAACACCTTAGAAACAAATTATCCAGTGATAAAGCAATGCTAGATGGCTTAGTCATGGCCTCAAGCTCTATTGTAAGGAATATAGGAGTTATCTTTGACCAGGACATGTCCTTTAACCCACACATATTGAATATTTCAAAGACTGCATTCTTTCACCTCCGCAATATTGCAAAAATTAGGCACATTCTGAGTCAGAAAGATGCAGAAAAATTAGTCCATGCATTCATTACTTCCAGGCTGGATTGTTGTAACTCCCTTCTATCAGCCTGCCCCAATAAATCTATAAAGATTCTCCAGCTAGTAATCCTAAACGCTGCAGCAGGATTACTCACAAGAACCAGCATGAGAGCTCATATTTCTCCTGTAGTGGCTTCTCTACATTGGCTACCTGTAAAATTCAGGATAGATTTTAAAATTCTCCTCATCACATATAAAGCCCTGAACGGTCAGGCACCATCCTAGCTTAAAGCGTTGATAGTTCCCTATTATCCCACCAGAGCTTTGCGTTCCGAAAATGCAGGATTACTTTTGGTTTCTAGAGTCCTCAAAAGTAGATTGGGAACCAGAGCCTTTAGTTATCAAGCTCCTCTACTATGGAACCATCTTCTGGTTTTGGTCCAGGAGGCGGACACCCTCTCTACATTTAAGAGTTGACTAAAAACTTTCCTTTTTGATAAAACTTATAGTTAGGGCTGGCCTAGGCCGGCCCCTAGTTATGCTGCTATAGGCTTAGAGTGTCGGGGGTCCTTCCACGACGCACTGAGCTCTTTCTTCCTCTTTTTCTCTTTCTGCACACATTTATGTCCCATTAATGTATATCACTAACCCAACTTCTTCCCTGGAGTCCTTGTGCTTTCTCGTCTCACAGGTTCCCAAGGATCGTGGTCAGACCTTTTGCTGCGGTCCTGCTCGAAACTTACTGAGATTACTACTGTTTAGTCATAATCTATTTTAATATGAGTAATTTCTTTCCCTCAGAAAAGCATAAAACTATAGATAATTCGATACCAGAGGTATGAACTCAAGGGGCATTAACTACAAATCTTGTAAAATCAAAAAAGTTGTTTGGTGGTGACTAATCTGAGCTGAACAGAAAATAAACTTGTTTTTCTTTTTGTTTTTCTGACAGGACTGTAGTCAGTCATGTTGTGCAACCAGGAGGCACAAGCAGCATTATTCTCACTTCCCATGTCTTTCCTCTACTCCGCTCTGCACAGTAATACAGGGTAAATTAGCTTGGCTAGCCAGATGGCTAAACACTTAATGAGGCTGATTTACCAAATTAATTACTGAAACATGTCTTTATTGACATTGCAGTGGTACAATACATTCACTTAATATCAACTAGACACAGAAACATCATGAAATATGGACAGATAATTAAGTTTTTGTGCTGCATAGACTTTTGGCAGTAATATTATCTACAGTATAGTAATCTATATCATCAGTGATTTCTGCACTGCTTATGAATAGTGCTCAAAGACTTTATTTTCTTCTTCACTGTGTCAAACATGCGATTTATTGTGGCATTTCTGAAGTGCCATCATTAGGTGCTATTACAACACGAATTACAGTCTATCTCCAAACTCACATGCTACCTTCACTGACACTGTAAATGTATATACACTCCCACACACACACATGCAGCTGCTGGTTCTTGGGCGTCCCCATCTGTACATCTCAAACACTGATAGACCCATATTACTTTAATATGAAAATTACAACCACATGAAATTTCTCCCATGGTTCAAACATACAGAGGCTGGTTACCGCACTGCATGGCATGTAACTCCAGTTCTGTGTTTTTTTGGGTTTTTTTTCTCCCCTCCTTCAACTGTAGATGAGGCACTTCAAGGTTTGCCAACCATAACACAGTTGGCACAGCATTTGCCCTCCCATCACTGCACGCAAACGTTGTTTCACGTCTTTCTTCTCTTTTTTCTCATCATCTGTTTATTTTGGTTGTTCTTTTCTTTTCCGAATGGAAATTTTGAGGTCGATTGGTGTTGCCTGTTCCGGGCGAATACTTCCAAGCACAAAGGGTAGGATGAGGGATGGGCTGAGGGTTGAAAAGAGACAGCAAGAAATCGCGGGGGAAATTTAGATTTTTAACCAGCAGTAAGGGCGCTTCAAGACAGCTCCCATGTGTTCTTTATTTCAGCTGGGGTTTGATCGCAAATGGAGCGAGGCGAGAGCTGGCTAGACCCTCTACCCAACACACAAGTGCTGTATGCACACACATACACACACACACACACACACAAAAGAGAAAGACGTACATACTCTGCCCACTATTCCCACCCGCCAACCACATCCACTGACTACAAACCGATACAGAGCAGAGGACTGTACTTTCCCAGACCCTGCTGCCAGTTTGGACTTATTACATTACCTAGATTTGGTTTATGACAATACAAGAAGACAGTGAGGTTTAAAGGAATGTAGGATTGACTTACAAATCCATGAACATGCACGTATTGTAGCTTACAGTCATCTAGGGGAGGCAACTGAGAATACCTTTTCTTTTCCAGGAGCAATCTGCATCACAGTCAGTCAGTTTCAGGCCTGGGTGCTGCCGGAAGACTGCTGGCCACAGAGCAGAGCTCTCTGCCTTGCTCAAGGGCAAACAATGCAGGGGAAAGAGACCATTACTCATTCACTTTTTCATCTTTCTGACTGGTAAAGAGACTGAAAAGAGTACCCGTTCAGCCACAACCCCACTAGAGGATAAATTTTAATTTGTCCATAGTTGAGGAAAATTAGTTGTGATGTCCAACAATAACAGCACATCATTTCTATCTGTAATGACATGCTGTTTGTTTACAACAGCGATCATTTTTCTACTTGCCTTCAATTTTCTCTTTCACTCAAGTCTAGCTAACCTGTCCAGTCTAGACTAACCTGTTTTTTGCCATGTCTGATGGAAATGTTGACCAAAAACTATTAAAACTGCATGAATGGATTTTGTTTGTGCCTCTAGGTGGGCAGCACATCAAGCTGTAAAACAATGCTGACCTAATATGTGAACATGTTACCAAGCATTCAGGTGATAATTCTCTGTGGGTTCTTTGCTACTTCAAGCACATGTCACATTACAATTTCCTCCAGTTATTGATGTAAAAATATTGATAGGTCCAACTTTAAAATAAGAAAAAATTAATTATCCTTTAACAATTTATTGGGCATTATTTGGCAATTTATGACATAACCTTTATTCATAAGCAACTGATCTGAGTCACAAATGACAATTTGAAATAACAACAAACATTGTCTCGGTTGTTCTTTTATGCTCCCTGCTTGTCAAACCGTAATCTGTCAGAGCATGTTTTGTTTCTTACTGCTAGGAGGGAAGGCAGTCATGGAAACAAGCATATTACAGATAAACACAGGAGGTGAAGCCCTCCTCTGTTTGTTCTGCTGTAAACATGAAAGCACTTTCATGCTGGTGGAATGCAGTGCCCTTGTGTCTCTGAGTGCATGTGTGTGCTTTCGTGTACAAATGTGTATAGAGCTCCATATCTGTTTATCCTCGACTTTGAATGTGTCAGCACTATTGATTAAATTTGTGGTATCAGCTACATAGCTGTGTTATGTTTCAGTGAACAAATTGAGCTTGCAGTACAATTCTTGATGCAGTAACAGGCGGGACATACAGCTATTCTAATTCTGGCTGATAACTGGAGATGTTCAGTTGCTGCCAAATTCTGAACCCCACCAGATGAAGAAATTGAGGGTGGTTTCAGCCTGCTAACATTTTGCTTGTCATTTTAAATAAATGGATTTTTTGAGGTTTCTTTTGTTTATTGCTGTGAATACATATCTAACATTGAAGGCATATGCTCAGAGTAAAAAAGAATTAATGGTGCATTTCCAACATCAGTATGTGCTCATCAAAGCATATCTTATACCATTCTGAAAAGGAATGTAAGTGTTGTAAATGGACTGGACTGTACTTATATAGCACTTTTCTAGATGTACTGATCACTCAAGGCACTTTTACACTACTGTCACATTTAGCCATTCACACACTGATGGCAGAGGCTGCTATCCATCTTTAGCTATTATCTAACCATTTGCACACATTCACACGCCAATGGCACAGCATGGGGAACAATTTGGCATTAAGTATTTTGCTCAAGGATACTTCAACATGCACACTGGAGGAGCTGAGGATCGAACTACCTCTGCAATAGTCATCCACTTACCTGAAATATGCTTTCTGATAAATGGATGACCCACTCTACCCTCTGTGCAACAGTCGCTCCATGTCATATGCACATTGCATGACACACAATGAGAAAATGCTCTATATATTTTCACCAACAGACTTTGAAATTATATGATGGCATGCAATCATCCTCCAGAGCAACACATAACACCTTTTGATGAGATCTGACACTGTTGTGTCTGCAGGACAACATTTTCAGTATCAACTCTTATAAATCAGTGTGTGGAAATTCATCTGCTTACTCACGTGACATCACCACAGTTAATGTTCAAGCACAAAGAACATTTGCATTTCAGACATTCAGTTCTCATCCATGGTGTAAAAACAGACCTGTGTCTCTAATATTGCTCTGGGATGTCTTGTCTGACAAAGAACAGTGATCACAAACGCTGTTGTAGATTTGAGTCAGAATAAACTGCACTGACTCGGTTTGTCTTAATGAATGAATGCGTACCGCAGTGCTCTTTCATTTGTAATACAAGCAGCAAACCTGCTCGTAAAAATTAATGGGTCACCTGAACTATTAAACCCTGCTGGACAGCTGCAACAATGAGCAACCTGTGGCCTGCCAGTCTAGACATACTGTAACAGGTTCCCTTGTGACTGTGATTATGCTCTTAATCTCACAGAAAATGTCAATGATCTGCGCCAAATACCTTGACCTGTAGCCTGACCTGTAACAAATGCAAGCAAACATTCACACATGCTCTGTACATTTGGTTTCCTTTCAGACACAGGAAGAGGTGTGGTATACCAGATTACTGGGATATACTTGCAGGACTTTTCATCACTCCCCAGGTTCTCACACACCGTTCAAACACACGCTCAACCATTTAAATCGAGTCAGATCCATGCTTGGGGAGCGCTAACGGCAGACCAGATGTGGTTGTAATGCTGTTTTATTGTTTTACTTATATATAGATTGTTCTATAGGAACAACCCATTTTACCCAGAGCAACTTCAACACCTCATCATCAACACCAGAGCCACTGAAGCCAAACAGTCAAATCCCTTGTCTAAGCATTAATTTAAGATTCACTAAAGCAAGTGTATGCGGTCAAAGATGGAGTGCAGTGCAGCAGTTTGATAGCATCATTGCCAAACATTTGGATGTTTTATCTTTCTTAAAGTTTGGCAGTTCTGCTGTCTGGTGATGATGTTTGTTAACATTGCTATGGAAATGTTGGACATAACAATTATTATCATTACAGGAGTCATGATGAGGGAATTTCCACTGAGGGAGAGTGTAAGTGTCTGTGACTGTGTGTGTCTGTGACTGTGTGTGTGTGTGTGTGTGTGTGTGCTTCTGGAGGAGATGCAAGCAGAGATGGAACAGATATCTGTGTGATGATAGTGGTGGTTTGGACTGAATCATCACACAGGTTGGTACGGCCAAGTCTCGCTCTCATTTCTCTCCTTCATCCATGGTGGCTCTTTTTCTGATCCCACATCTCTTTGCCTCACTTTCTCTCTTTTCCTCATAGCCTTATCTTATTGGAAATGCTGCTGTTCTTCCTTTTATGACTTACCAGATACTTTGTGTTTAGAACAATGACCATGAAAGGTTTTATGGAAAGGAATAAACTTCTTTAAATGAAAGGAACGACTGGATAGCTGATGAGACATGAAGTAAACTGTATTCCTGCAGAGTGTGGATCAGAGATGTGTGTTTGTGCATATGTACTGTACATATGTGACTCAGCAGAAGAATCTGGGTGTAGCCAACTCTAACACCCCTGTAACGAGCTTGATATAGCGTGGGTTTATTTGTTACTGTTTTACATCAGTCAGTGGTAAAGAAAACCTGACTGTAACGGCTTTCAGTCGCAGCTCACTTGTTCTCATCACTGCATTGACTTTGAGCAACAGCTGATTTTAATATCAGATAATGTAATAAAAGCAAAAAATGTATTGACCTGTAGTATGAGTTAAACGTAGAAACCTTTAGAGTGAACATTTGACAGTCGAAACAACGAAATGCTAACAAAGTTAGCAAATCACTCATGCGATATAAAGTGCAGATGTAAACATTGGATCTGTTTGGAGCTATGGGAAGACCATAATGATACATAAAACAAAAATAAATGCCACATATAATTCCAGATTTCATGTGGAAGGAGATACATGACCAATGGTGGATGCCATTGTAAGACATCTGCATGAACATTTTTATGTTAAACTCCTTTCACCAATATTTTTTTAGCGGTGTGCCTATTGAGTGCCAATAGTAAATTAAGCTAAATCCAGGTCAGTTTTGATTACTTTACACCATATTTTTGTTTCAAATTATTAGAGATACAGACCCATATCACAGACCCAGACACTGTACAGGAGATCAGTTTCTCATGCCATGCACTACACTATAATTCTGGGTATCCCTCCTGTGAGGAGTTGTTTGCCAGTATGTCATCATGGATGTAACAATATGCAAATCTTTAATATTTGTTATTGTAGACAGATTTCCCATAGTATTTTATAAGTCCTTTTCTGACCTGTTGGCCCAGAGACTTCTGCTGTCTTTCAGAGGGGAAGCCTACTGGAGAATATGCAGAATGCAATAATAACATTAATACATAAGAAGGGAAAAGACCCACAGCATTGCGGGAGACCAGTATCCTTGATTAACGTGGATGCCAGGATTTTGGCCAAGATATTGGCATTAAGACTAGAAGTGTGCCTCCCTACCTTGATCCACTCTGATCAGGTGGGATTCGTTAAGGGGGTCTGGCAATTTGCGCAGTCTGCTACATTTGATATGGCAAACAAGGAGTAGTGTGGAACCAGTGGTGGCTTTCTCTCTGAACGCAGAGAAAGCTTTTGATAGACTGGAATGGGAGTATTTATTTGCAATTCTTGAGAGGCTTGATGTAGGTAATGTATATATTAAATGGGTGAAATTGTTGTATAGAAGTTCAAAGGCAGTTGCCCTTACAAACAAGAATATTTCTGATCCTTTTAGATTATCAAGTGGGACCCGACAGGGTTGCCCTCCTTCTTCCTTGATCTTCGCTTTGGCTTTAGAACCCTTAGCCTTGCCAATTAGGAACCATGTCATGTTCCTAACCATGTCTATTAAAGGCATTGTCTCAGTGCAAGAAGAACATAAACTTTTATTATATGCGGATGACATCCTATTACTGTCAAGTAATGCAGAAATTGCAGTACCTCATATTCTATCCATGATTAGCAGCTATCTAAGTAAAATGGTGGCAACAGAGAAGGAGTTGATAGAGCCCTT
This sequence comes from Scatophagus argus, assembly GCF_020382885.2. NCBI lineage: Eukaryota > Metazoa > Chordata > Actinopteri > Scatophagidae > Scatophagus > Scatophagus argus. Next base: position 19,972,954 of record NC_058502.1, read on the forward strand.
CTCAGTACAGGCTTTCCTCACTCAGACAGGAAGTGATGTACCCTACAGAAACCCTGTGTTGGCATTTTCTAGAGAAAGTTGGAGATGGGCCCACCAGGCGTAACATTTGAACTATTACCACACCATGGGATCATCAATATGGTATAATACATCAGCGAAAATTAACAAAAAATTGGTCATGTGGGAAAATTGGGTGAAGGCATGGATAATGTTACTGACAGATATGTTTGATGGGAAAAATGTGATCTCTTTTGAACAATGTATGTCTAAATATGATATCCCCAGAAAAGGCTTTTGGAAGTTCTTTCAGTTAAGGAGCTGTATTACAACAGCAGATAGGAAGGTTAAATTTGCACCCGTCTCTTGTATTCATGAGCTATGGCGATCAGGCTGGAAACTTAGAGGAGGGACATCCAGATTTTATGATATGTTTAGGAAACATTAACCCCCAAATTACAAATTGGTTAAGCTAGCATGGGAAAAAGACCTTAAGGCACATATTGACTGGTAGGTCTGGGAAGAAACAATTAGGTGCTGGTACACTATAGCATGAGACATGCAGACACAGCTTATTTCATTCAGAATATTGAATAGGAACTATTGGACTCCCAGATGTAAGAAGGAAAGGGGCACATTGGTGCATATATTCTATGAATGTGAGATGGTGCACAACGTCTGAGTGGTGGTTATCCACTGTATCAATAAAGCACTGAAGGTAGAGTTCAGGGAGGGGTGTATTTTGGGTATCTTGCTGAGGAAATCCGGCCTATCCACACAAATGTGCACATGGGTGAAACTAGTTCTCGCAACAGGAAATAGGGTAGTCTTGAGACACTGGAAGTCAGAAGTAGAGATCAGTTTTAAGGAATGGAGGGATGAGCTAACCAAAATAGCTTCTTTTGAACAACTTATATATAAGGTTAATGATAATTTAGATCTCTTTTTGAAGGTATGGGCTCCTTATCTGGAAATGATCGGAAAGTGTTGATCATGATGGCATGTACCTTTTCACTTAAGTCCAAGGAAGAGACAAGTAAAGTAACATGGTTTGGTGATGAACCTAACTGTCAAGAATGTGCATCGTAGTATCTGTAATTTTACACTATTTGTTCATTTCATAATTATTATTGTATGATTATTATTTATTATTAATTGTATTATTATTTATTTATTGTTCTCATTCTTTAGATTTTGCTTGTTACTCTCAGGTTTGTTCTGTTTTTCTTAAAATGTTACTTGTACTGGGCGGCACGGTGGTGCAGTGGTTAGCACTGTCGCCTCATAGCAAGAGGGTCCCAGGTTCGAATCCCGGTCTGGGCCCTTCTATGTGGAGTTTGCATGTTCTCCCTGTGCCTGCGTGGATTTTCTCCGGGTACTCCGGCTTCCTCCCACAATACCAAAAACATGCACATTAGGTTAATTGGTTACTCTAAATTGCCCCTAGGTGTGAGTGTGAGAGTGTGTGGTTCTGTCTTTGTGTGTTGGCCCTGCGATTGACTGGCGACCAGTCCAGGGTGTACCCCGCCTCTCGCCCGTAGTCAGCTGGGATAGGCTCCAGCTCCCCCGCGACCCTGACGGATAAGCGGTATAGAAAATGGATGGATGGATGTTACTTGTACTTAAACTCGCTTGCACTGTACGGATCTGCACACTGTCTGTACATTTGTTCTGAAAAGTCAATAAAAAGTTAAATCATGAAAAATATTTGTCATTCTGTGTGCCTCTTACCCTGTTCCTGATCTAATGAGTTAGAGCTGCAGACAGTTTCTTACAAACATTTCTGAGAAAGAGTTCCAAAACAAATCCTTGCAAATGTTGGAGTGAGTGTGTCAGTCTTGAGAAATCAAACCCATTAACCTCTCCCTTACAGTAAATGTTGCAGAGTAAATACACCACAAAGAAGGAGAAAAGGCAAACAAAGCCTGGAGCCTGCTCTGTGCAATCCCTCCTTTCATCCACAATCTCTCCCTCCTCTTCTCTTCCTTCAACGCTTATAAAATGATGTCTGCAAAGTTGAACAGTTTTTTTTTTTGTTCTTTATTCTTAATTTATGTGGATCTTCCTTAGCTGCTTCTAAGGTGGCAGCTATTTTTCCTGGGATCCACACACAATAAAACATATAAAACAAGATATATCACATCACATAACACATCTAAAAAAATATCAGTAAGAACATCTTTAAGAAATCATTGAAATCTACTAAATAAATATCGTTAGTGTTTTATATTTACTCAAGTTTTAACTTGAGCAAATGTTTGTTCAAAATTACCCTCCTCTACAGATGAAAAAACAGATACTTAACTTTGATTAATTTTCTGCTGTGACAGTGCCCTTTACATTGTTGTTCTCCAAGGACATAGTTTTTGTTCCAACTAACGTTATATTACATTACATGACATTACATTACGCTTCACTTAGCCGATGCTTTTATCCAAAACGACTTACAGAGTGAGTAACGACAAGTTTCGGTACAATAGAATTAGACTACAGCAATAAGAGGTAAAGCATAATCAGAAGTGCTTAAGTAGAAGACCAGGAGTGGAGAGCAGGAAAACATGAAAGAGTAAAGGGGTGTTAGAGGGTTAGGGATGTTATTAGAGCAGGTGCAGTTGGCAGAGATGAGTTTTCAAGTTCTTTTTAAAGGAAGAGAGAGAAGTCACTGCTCTTACTGTGGCTGGTAGGCTGTTCCACCGCTGTGAAATGTCGTGGGAGAAAAGTCGGGCTTGGGAGTGCCTTGTGTGAAGGGATGGCAGAGCCAGACGACGTTCATTTGCTGAACATAGAGCCCGAGAAGGGATGTAAGCCAGAATGAGAGTGTTCATGTAGCTGGGTGCAGACCCCGAAGTTACTCTGTAGGCCAGCGTTAGTGACTTGAATTTGATTCTGGCTACCATGGGTAACAAGTGTAGTTGGATGAGTAATGGAGTGGCATGAGCCCATTTGGGTTCAGACGCGCTGCCACACAGATTCAGGATGAAATAGTGGAGTCACCTGGTGGGAGCGAAAGGTAGTTGGCTGTCATCAGCATAGCAGTGGTATGAGAACCCATATGAGTTGATTATAGGCCCCAAGGAGGTGGTGTATATTGCAAAGAGAAGGGGTCCCATCATCGAGCCTGTTTTATGTATTGGTCATTTGTCCAATATCTGTGTGAGTGATCGCCAGTGATAGTTCATAGTATCATTTCAGTTCCAGTTTCTTGACATATGTAGGCCATTGGAGGACTTTGTCTGACTTTCCTATCATGAGTCAAAAAGTACAAGTAACTTCTGTGTCTGAAAAATGAAAAAGAGAAACCAATATACTGGTTTCAAAAAGAAGTCCAATTGTAAGTAAGCTTATGAGAAAATTAACCTATTTTTTTATTTATTACCACAGTAAACAGGTTTTTAATGAGTTTATGGTCTCGATAGCTAGTTTTACATACAGCATTTAGAGTAAAATAGACCATAAAGCAGGGAATGCTTTAGGGTAGGCTAATTTGTGATTGTCAAGTCACAACCACAGCATGTTCTTGAGTTCTTAGTAAGATCAAATCAGTATATCCTCTCAAACTCCAACCTCTCATCTTAACACGGTCACGGTCTGGTTCCAGAATCCTGAGATTGTGACAGCCGTGAAGGTGAGCTTAATGTTTCAAAGTGGTAGAAGTTGGAGGGGTTTTAGCACCCTAATAATCCCAGGAGCTATGTTCTTGGGGGCAGTTTGCTCCTAGTAGGGTCTCCCAAGACAAACTGGTCATGGGGGAGGGGCCAAACAAAGTGCAGTTCACAAGACCTTAACTCTCTGATGTTCACTAAAAGAAAAAAACAATGTAAAAATATATTTTTTTGTATTTTTCATGTTATTGATCACTAATAATAAGAAAAAAATAGATAGGTAGAGATGGTTCTGATTTAAATTCAACAATTTTCCAACAAAATACAGTGACTCAAAATGTGCTCTACCAAATGATTGAGCAGACAGTCAAAGGGTTAAGAGAAAAAAAACAAGGACAAATGTACCCTGTCAGGAGGGTTACCGGGGCCCTGCCCTGGAGCCAGGCCTGGGAAAGGGAGCACCTGGAGGCTGAAATATTCCATTTATGAAAAGAACACTCCATTCCAGAATAGAACATTCCACTGAAGCGCAGAAAATTGAATTTCAGAACTGATGATTTCATTCAGGAATCCTGGAACATTTCATTCGGGAATAGAACAATTACAATTACAGAACAGACCACTGAATTCCTGTACTTCCGATTCAGTTCCGGAATTCTGGAAACAATTCATTCTAGAATAGTACAACATTCCATTCTGGACTGAGCATTCCATTCTAGAATGATGAAGTGTGCCATTACATTCACAACAGAGTCTTCAATTTCAGAATGTTGGAACATTCTATTCTGGAATAGCACATTACAAAACAGAGTATTTTAATTCCAGACCAGACGATTCTATTCTGGAATCCATTCTAGAATGTTACAAAATTCCATTTCACATTGAGTATCCTAATCTTGAATGTTGGAGCATTACATTCCAAAACAGGACCTTCACTTTTAGAATGTTGAAACATTTGATTCCAGGAGAGAATGTTGGAAAATTCCTTTCTAAAATGTAAAAACATTCCATTTCGGACTCAACATTCCATTCTAGAATGAGGAAGTGTGTCATTACATTCCAGAACAAAGCCTTCAGTTTCAAAATGTTGGATCATTTTATTCTGGAATACCACATTCCAGAACATAGCCTTTAATTCCAGAACAGATGATCCTATTCTGGTAATCCTGGAACATGTCATTCTAGAATGATACAAATTTCAATTTCAGCATTCCAATCTAGAATGACAGAGCACTGCATTCCAAAACAGAGCCATCACTTTTAGTCTGTTTGTCTAGAATGTTGGAAATTCCATTCCATTCCAGAACGCTGAATTGCCAAAGAAAGATGAATCCATTCAGAAATCTTGGAACAGTCCATTTTGGAATCCTGGAACAGTCCATTTTGGAATCCTGGAACATTCCATTTTGTAAAGTTATAATATTCTACTCTATACCAAAAAATTCTAGATTGTTGAAGTACTCCAATCCAGAAAAGAAACCTCAACTTCAATTACCGGAACCATTTTGGATTAGAACATTCCATTCTTTGACAGAGCATTAAAATCCATAACTCCAGAATGATTCCATCACAGAACCCTGGAATATTCCATTCTGGAATTTCACAACATACTATTCCTCACCGAGTGTTCCATTTTAGAATGTTGGAACATTTTATTCCAGAACATTGAATTCTGCCACTACGATTCAATTACGGAATCATGAAAGTGTCATTCAAGAATGTAATAACATTCCATTCCAGACTGTGCATTCTATTCTAGAATGTTGAAAATGCAAAGAAAGACTTTCAATTTCAGAATGTTGTAACATTCCATTCCATTCTAGGACTCTGAACTGCAGAACAGACAAATTCATTCGGAAGTCTTAGAACATTCCTGAGGCAGTTGACAGCTACCGGCAGGCCAAACGATGCGTGGCCTAAGCAGTCATGGAAGCAAAAATCCGGCTGTGGGAGGAGTTCAATGAGACCATGGAGCAAGACTTTCGGTCAGCCTTGAAGAACTTGTGGAAGGAAGCGTAAGTGGCACTTCATTTGCACTGTGCACAGTGCACATGGGGAGCTGTGGATAATGAGGATATAGTCAGAAGGTTGAAAGAATATTTTGAGGATCCCGACATGTATTCCATGGAGGAAACACAGTCAGAGACTGGGGGTTTGGCTCTCCCATCACTCAAGTACATCAGTACTCAGGTTGCTGAAGTCGTTACTGCTGCAGCAGTGGTGGGCAATCTGATCTCTGACCTGGGATGAAGATCAGCATCTCTAAATCCATGGCCAGACCATGGTTCTCAGCCAGAAAAGGATGGATTACCCGCTCTGAGTTGGAGGACAGTTGCTACTGCTAAGTGGAGGAGTTCAAGTATCTCGGAGTCATGTTCACGGGTGAGGGAAAAATGGAGCGGGAACTTGACAAGGCGATTGAGGCAGTGTCTCCTGTAATGGTCTGTTGTGGTGAAGAGAGAGCTAAGTTGAAAATTAAAGCTCTCAATTTACCAGTCAGTCTACATTTCAACCCTCAGCTATGGTCATGAGCTGTGGGTTGTGACCAAAAGGACAAGATTGCGAATACAAGCAGCTGAAATGAGTTTCCTCCACAGACTGGCTGGGTTCAGTCTTAGAGATAGGGTGAAGGACTCTGACATCTGGGAGGGGCATCTGTCTCCCTGGAGTGACCCAGGACACAGGTTCCAGCTGAGAATGTCGCCCCTGCGACTCGAACCCGGATAAGCGATAAAGGACGTTGAGATGAAATTGTTTATGTTTATACACTCCAAACAGCCAAATATCAACCATACAGATATTAGCTGTAAGTTAGCTGGAAACAGAGGCACCAACTATATGTATTGGGGTGTGTGTCTGTTTGCGTTTGTGTGAAATAACTGTAGAGTAGAATCAACACTTCTCTATGAAAATAGCTTTAGTAAAAGCTATCATTAACCTTCATGTAGGATTTATTGCAGGACTGATGCATGAAACAACAGTGAAAACACAAACACAACCTCGTCAAACACAGAGTGGTGCAGCAGCCAAGCAGGTGCACACACACTCTGGCCTTTTCCCCCTTCATTTTTGTACCTGATTTAACACTTAATTAGATGGCTTTCATGTTCCTGCATGGGAATTCAGCTTTGGCACATGCAGTCCAGTTCAAGCTCTGCTACACTTCCTGGGAAAAATCATCATGTATGGGACTTACACATTTTCCATGTAGGAATCCAGTAGAGCAATATTGATGTTTTAAAAAGCCTATATTTCCATCCCCCTCACACACAAACACACACTCTCTGTGGGACAAGAAGGTCATTCATTGAAGAAAATACTGCTAAGATCCCTTGATTGGAGAGCCCCCCCCCCCCAACTCCCTTCAGTCACCTGCTGCTTCGCTCCACCACCACCACAATCAGCTCCTCCCTATTCCAAGATTTCTCATTTTCTTTCTTTACATTGTTTGCTGACAGCGGGGCAAGAATGCGTTAATCTGCTGAGCACGCCAGCACATTAATTGAGGGCATTTTTCTTTGATCAGGATGGCAGTATCTAACGCTTGAAATATTTAAACTCGATCACCAGTCATCAATTAGCAGAACAATAGCTCCAGGGTTGGAGTTGAGCAGCAGCAAGTGCTCCTTTGTAATTTTCTCCTCCTTCTTCATCTCTTTTTTCTTCTTGTGTTATTTGTTCTGTCTGCTGATGATGACCCCCCGGCCAGCAATCAGGGCAGTGCAGGAAGGATTAGACAGACATTAACTGTGATTAATTGGGAAAAATAACAAGGCAGCCATACAAAAGCTCCACTTCCATGGCATCTTGGAGCTGCTTTGAAGAGGGCTTCTCTTTCTTGATCTCTTTACACACATCACACCCAAACACACACGTACACCCACAAATGCATGTGTGCAAATATACACAGATGTCCACACAGATACACACAAATGCAAACACATCCCCCACACAAAACACACACTTTTCCATCTGTGGGCCACCTTTCACCCTGACTGAGCACCTATGAATCAAAGCCTAAAGAAAGAGAGAGAGCACTGGACCTGTGCTTGTGATATAAAGGAGCAAAATGTGTGTGCACGTTTGTTGGAGATTTAAGAGGAACTGTAGGGCCATAAACCCCATGGACTGAAAGAGAACAAAGGACAGACATTCATTAATCTCTTTGTACAGGCCTCAATTCTCTCCTCTCCACTGGAGTACAGACAGCCACACACACTCTGCTGTACCATTATATGTGACAACCTACCTCTTTTGCATGTGTGTGTGTTCTCAAATCAGTCCATATGAAAACACTGCTCCTTGAAAAATGCATCTTTACCATGTACATGTTTCTCCAGTGATGTGGATGCAAATAAATAATTTGTGTGTGTATGTCTCCTGGTTGGTGTGTACAGTGCTTCAGGGAGAGCTGGTACTGCAGTCAGTCCAGGGAGGCAGGATGTTCCCATGCTATGGAGCGTCAGGCAGCTGGCTGGCCTGCAGCCAAGCCAAACCTGTGGCGGCTGGAAGGAGAGCAGGCCAGCACCGAGATCCAGTTACCATTTCCTCAATCACCAAGTGAGGAAGAAAGAGACCTGATGACCAGCCTTTCCTGTCTACACAGAGATGATAAAATGATAGATTTGGGTGAGCAGTCTTGGCTGTGGGCAAACATCCCACGCCAACTAAAGATGAAAGCCCCATTTCACTCGGAAAGATAAACTGCCAGGTCTCTTGTTTCTTCTTCTTCTTGTACTTGTATCATGTCCCTCTACCCAGTGGAAAAGGAGAAAGAGGTAAAAAAAAAAAAAAAGGAGTACAGGAACAGGGGGAGGTGTACCCCATATGGAAGCCATTCTGCTATCCCCTCTCTATCCACTGATGGGAATGTTTTGGTGTGTTCTGGAGATGAGCCTGTGATGTCACACACTGGCACAGTACTGCTGTGTCAGTAAAGAGGAGGAGAAAAGGAGAAAGAGAGGAGGAGGAGGGGTGGTAATGGTGGTTGGTAGGATGAGGAGGGGTAGAAGAGTGAATTGCTGATCTGCCAGTTTTTTCTCACCACACTGTGAATTAGCATGCCAGTTCCTTGATGGAAAACATTTGGGGGGCAACACAGAGGGGCCTCCTGAGATTCTGGAACTGTGAGAGAGCCATGTCCTGTTGGGGATGGGGATGATTCAGGTTTTGGTGTCCTTTCCCAATCTCATACCCAGGGCACCAAATGCCGCTGTTTTGGCATGTTCCTCAGCATCTCATCCAGTGCCAGAACTTGTTCTTGTGCATCAGGATTAATGTAAAACATCCACTTAATTATCAGACAATCAGAGCAACTATACAATGTACAATGTGAAGTTTACAAAGCAAGTTCAGAGCTGGGTCATGCACATGACATCTATGAGACCAGAGTTTGCATCCTGTGTGAAAGCTACCACACATCACTGATCTCTAGTTTTTGAGCCTAAACGCTACCAAAGTGCCATTTCATGTTAAGCATGGGATAGGGAAGGCTTTTCATGTAGATGGGCAGATGCAACAGTTTACCTTGTGTGTGTGGATGACAAAGGGTCAACATGTGACAAGCCAGGCTGAGAATGTGTTGCTCCTTCAGAATGAGTCTCAGCAGAGGAATGAGAGCCTGAAAGAGAATGTTTTGTGTGCTGTGGAGATGAACCTGTGATGTCACACAGACATACACAAACACACCCTTTACAGAAAATCATGGGTGGTACTGCCAGGCCCCACACCCCATTAGAGGTAATTACATAAAAACAGAAGTGCGGTTTCTACTGGTTACTATTCAAGAGCTGAGGTGTTGTCACACTGACTGACTCTTGAAGTGGGACATGCTCTACAGTCACAATCTGGGCTTTACTCATACATGGAAACTAGCTCCACTTACAGGCCTTGCCTATTTCATTCAGAACTGTTGGATTATAAAATTAAGTCCATACTGTTTTGCACAATGACTCCTAAAAAGCTGTCTATCATGAGCAATTTTGGAACAATTTTCATTTTCATCACTGTTAAAGGATCAGACGAGGTGAATTATGTTTATGAATGAAAGTGAGAGGACAGACATAAGCATCTTAAGAAAATAATGTTCTTCAAGCTCAACTGCAAGTATGTGTGTGTGTGTATGTGCATGCAGGCGTGCTTTGATATGAGCATTTTGAGTAGGATCCATCCATCCATTTTCTATACCGCTTATCCGTCAGGGTCGCGGGGGAGCTGGAGCCTATCCCAGCAGACTACGGGCGAGAGGCGGGGTTCACCCTGGACTGGTCGCCAGTCAATCGCAGGGCCAACACACAAAGACAGACAACCACACACTCTCACACTCACACCTAGGGACAATTTAGAGTAACCAATTAACCTAATGTGCATGTTTTTGGTATTGTGGGAGGAAGCCGGAGTACCCGGAGAAAACCCACGCAGGCACAGGGAGAACATGCAAACTCCACATAGAAGGAGTGTAATGTAAATGTAAGTAATGTAGGTCGCAGATTGCAACTGACTGACACCCCTCGCAGGGTGAGACTGCATGACTTGACCTCCGCTCATGACCCCAGAGGGTGCTTGCTTGCTTCTGTACCAGTTTGTGGAACTTATCAACTCTGAAAATGCTGTAGCAAATTTCTGATTTACCATTTCCTCATTTGTCTGTTGAGTTTGCAACTCCAGTTACCTTCATAGCTAAGCAAATTTTAGCATTAAGCAGATGTCTGGAATGCCTGGAAAGGTATAGCCAGAGGTTCACTCTCCCTCCAACATGTATGAGAGCCTATGATGGCCCTCTCTGAAGCCATTGGTTTGTTCTTTATGGGCTACTGTAGAAACATGGCAGCATCTGTGATAGAGGACCTGGTCTTTCTGCCAATGGCTCATTCTAAGGTAACAAAAACATAAAAGATTAGTTTCAGGTGATTATACTCAATGTGAACATGATTATGAGTTTTAAAGACACCCCTAGACTATGAACAGAAAGGAGAGGCTAGGGTTGTAAAAATAAGAAAAAAGGCCAATTCTTATGAGACTCAACTGTATTGACTGTGGTACACATGGTGACCGTGGGGGTCAGTAGGTATTCTGTCACACACGCCTAAATTTAAGTCATTCCCAGAGGCCAGGCCAAACAAAGCCTCAGGAAAAGGCCCCCGCTCTGGTATGGTGGGCTGGCGCAATGCTGCTAGTCTGAAAAACAACAGGAAACACATGTGGAGGGCTCGATACAGGGATGGCCCGACAGGGCTGCAGAGCAGCCAGGAACCAAGATCCCAGGGCTGAGACCCAACTTGACCCTGCTGGTTCCCACTGACACTTCCTTATCCGCTACATTAGAGCAGAGGTCGGGGCAGAGGGACGGGCAGCAGATATCAGTGCTGAGCTCAGCTACAGGAAGCAGCCAGGGCACAGAGTGAGGGATGGAAGGAGTGAGAGGAAGGGATGATGGATGTTTTTGTCCTATCTCTGGTAAGCCCTCTGTGGCGTTGTCATGCTTACATAACAGATAAACACAGCCTGAACGCTTAATGCTCCTGCAAAGCTATTCCTGCATTCTACATCAATTTATCTTGATATTTATATACAAAGATAACAGTTAAACCAGCCAGCTGGGATGAAAGAGCAACACCTGTGTCTCATATTTGAAGTTGAGGTGGATGATGGTCATTCAACAGTGTTTTGGGAACGAGGGCTCATTTGTAGAGAGTGGGATTACTGAATGATTTGAACAGAGACTGAAATGGGGTGTCAGCTGAGATGTGTATGAACCCTTGTCTTCCTCAGGCTCATACACAAGAGATGGATCACTAAAATGCTCCCAATTCTCTTTCTCATTATCATCTTCACTGTTCACTTCTTTTCTGCCTTTTGTCATTGCTCAGTATATCAGATGGAAAGTGGGGCAGAGTTTAGTCTGAGATTAGGAAATGGTAATTTTATTTTTCTAAAGAAAGAATTTTTCCTGAGAAAGTTCTAAAGAAAGAAATTTTCAATTTTCTAAGAGAACTGGTTTTCTCAACAGAATGTACCTCTGACTGTCCAGCTGCCAAAATCCAAGAGAGAGAAGTTCTGAGGTGATAAAAAAAACATTGATACACTCATCTGGCTCACCCTCAAGTATTACTATGAGTATCACTCATAGAGTTCTCATGCAGATGAAGGGGGACAGCCATGGCATAGAGGTTTGATTTTTCTCTGATTTAACAACCTACAGCCTCATGGACAGATTACTTTTAAATTATGTTGAGCAGCGCATGCTTTGCAGCGTACTTCTTTATTGTTTGTTGTACTGTTCATTTCTGTTTCCTGCATTGGTGACGTTTAATTGTGCTGTTAAAGTTGCAGTTTTCATTGCTGTAGCCTATGCTGCTTGCACCCACTGCAATGTACAGTGTCCATAGCTCTTTTATTTGTCATTGGTTGTTTTGTGTTTAATTGATACATTTATTTTTTCTAAATTAATTTGGGTTTTGTCCTCTTTCCTGGTTAACTGTAATGAAGTGAAGGGAAGTGGAACTCAGGATAAATTAATTTTAATCTGTGTGAAGAATGATGATAGGATATAGAACAAAAAGTGAATACAAATAAATAAAAATCCTCAGAGAACTGAACAAAATCCTTAACTGCACGTCTTTAGGTCATTAATATTTAAGTTAGTACATACCTAGAGCTTCGGCAAAATAAGCTACTGCAGGGTTAGCAAGTTAGACTGCATTGTTTGTCCACTTCTGATACCAACCCTGCACAACTGTGCTTCACTGAGATTTGAACAGATCCCTATCATGCAATAGCTTATATTTTCCCATTAAATACTTGATATTGACTAAATTAATTTCATCTTTTGATGAATCATACCACATTATGTTACCAATGCAACCACCCAGCTTCCCCACAGGATGATTAAAGTTTCATCTTAAAACCAGACACAAATTTTTTCCATGTCTTTAGTCTTTCTGCATAAATTTGTGTGTGTCATATGGGTTGACAGAATCAGAATCAGAATCAGAATTTATTTATTTATCCCCGAGGGAAATTCATGATCCATCAGAGCCAAAAGGAAAAAAATCATGCTGCCAATTCAGATCATACAGCAGTCTTCATAACTAAAAGTTTTATTTCTCAGGGATTATCAGCATTGTGTCCTGTCAGAGCAGGATGGTGTAATTATAAATCACACCCAGAGTCAACATAAGGAGACGTAGGCAGCTTCAGTTTGCAGTTTGCAGGTGTGATCCCAACATGCCAGGACGGACTGGCAAAAAGACGGGGAATGTGATCGAATAACTCACAGATGAAGCAACACACACATGAACCTGCACATGCACTCACAAGCTGTCATTAGCTCTAAGCAAATCAGCACAGGAAACTGCTGATTCACTGGGGTCTGTTTATTAAAAAAAAATCATTCACTTCAATGCATGTTCAAACCGTGGGATTGGGGAGTGAATACATGAGTTAGTATAAATTTTCTACCTCATTTTGCTTTCTGTCCTCATTCAGCACAGAGCTCACAGGCAAAGTTATTCCGATGGTAATGAAAATAAATACAGGCCTTGGGAATCCAAGTCCATTCCAAGAGTCATTCATCTATGAAGCAACCTCATTCTTATATAAGAGTTATTTTTTGGATTTGGTTCACATCACAGTTTATTTAACTTGATTTCCCTAAATAGGGACCTGATTGGGTTGCATAAGGGCTGTGGGTCCTCAGTGGAAACAGGGATGGGGTTATGAGATGAGTTAGAGAGGGAAGGAGTGATCAGGAAAAGAAAGACAGATCGAAAAACTAATGGCAAGGGTGTTCAAGTTTCAACTTTATTTGGGGAACTGGTTTGGCAGAGAGAAGTTGCTCTGACATTACATAAATACGTAATCCAGTCACTGATGCAAGGTGCTGAAAACAAGAAATGTAAGACAAATCATCGCTGTCATCAACATTATTGACATCACAAAATTATACTCGAGCTTTAGTCTCAGTCTTGCTCCTTCTTTTACTAACAGCAAATGACAACACAAGAGTTGGTAACTTTCACACCCGTTGTAAAAGAGTTAAAGCAAATTTAGTGATTTCAAGAAGACTGTACTGTATGTTGCACACACTTTAAAGGGCACAAACAGGCCGTGTACTCCCAGATGTGGATACTGACCATGTAACAGCTTGAAAAAAATCGATCATTGGATCAAGGGTCATCAACAGATACCACTAATGACCCTTGATACAGTGATTTGATCAAATGTCATCAATGCTTCCTGTCTAACATTTGTTGAGATATTTCAGTCTAGAACAAAGTGACGGATTGACGAACCAGCCACGTTATATCCAGCTATTGGCACAGCTAAAATCTCTGCCAGAAGCCACACAAAACTAGCCTACTGCTGAGCTAGTGTAAAACTGTTGACTGCTGACTGCTCCATTGACTACCTTTACCTCTCTTATTTGATCTGGTATGATCATTGACTTGACTTGTTTTACCTCTGGTGGGAGGCCCCCATACAGCTCATAAACCCTTCCTCACGTTAGCAGAGGGGACAAAGACCAAACTAAGTATGTATCAAATAATTTTTCCCAACAATAGATCTGTCATTATAGGTAGTTATTGTGCTTATTTATGTTAACATTATCGTATTCAAGTTGTGTGTCTGTGTGCTGTGGTACTTATCCCAACCTACCCCACAGTTTTCTCTACAGGTTTCCCCTCTGTAATGCAGTTATCAAAAGGTAACTTCTGATTCCCTATACGCTCTGAAAAATAAGTTCATCTGGGTCTTCTCTACATAAACGAGACAGTTAATGTTTTCCTCTTTTTGCACACCATTTCAGAATTACAACTAAATTTTCATATTTTCTTTCTGGTTGAAGTAGACTGTGAACTAATAATGCGGTACTCCATCAGCACTTGAATCTGTTGAAACAAAACAGTTGAATGCAAGAGTAGAATTGGACTCTCCAATCTTAAAAAAACATGCCCAGGAATTTGGCAGTGTCTGACTAATGGTACTTTAATGGTTTTTAGAGAAGGATAATAGGTTTCGCAAGACCATTTAGTTTTTATGGATATTATCTGTTTAATTATTTCACCTGAGTAAAATATAATATCTTAAACAAGCTTCTTATGTCAAATGCTGACAGGAAATGACAAGAAACTGGAGACTCAGTGAAGGCCTCCTCATGACTGCTTGTATCATGGAATATTTTGTCAGATATTTGGCCCCAAAACCTTTGCGGTCGGTACATCCAAAATAAATTTGGTGCTGCAGCAGAGTGAAATAAAAACCCTAGAACTAGTCTGATGATTTATTCAGAAAGACTTTTGAGAGGCGGGACAAATTTCACACACTATAGTCTCAACAACTGTTCAGCTGATAAAAAGGTGTGCACACATTTCCAAACAGACTGACCTCACAACCCCGAAAAGCACCATCACAATTCAAAATCTCAGACACACACAGACAGGTGTTTGGGGGGGGTGAGAATCATTGCTGGTGAGAAGACAATGGTGAGAGATTGCTAACACCACAGGCTTAATGTATAGTCTCCAAGGTCAAGCTTTTTCTCCCACACATCTCATCTGGTGAATAAGCCTCTGTACAGTACAGCGGTCTGTCCGAAGGCCCGTCCGGATGCCGACACGATTACTGCGGGGATCTTGCGGGTGAATTCCTGAGTGGCCGCTGTGACATTTTAGGATTAGTCATGATGGCTGAAAACATGAGTGCCTGTTAATTGCATTATCAATGGATGGTACTGTCTGTTCTGGTCGCCCACTCATATTTGAGGAATTCTGTCTTCCACTCTTCCCAACTGTCCATCTTTGTGGTGCCTCTCCATTCATTCAGCTCATTTTTGATTTACCTCAAAAACTGTAAATCACATAATGTAGCAAACATTTCAGATTTCAAGTTATGAATTTGAATCCCAAATTGGAGCTCACTATGTTCCTCTTTCATTTTTAACACAGTGCATTTCTCTCAAGGTGCAGCAGTAAGTTCAGATATAGTTTATAGCCTTAATCCTCAGGGGATAACTGTACAGAGACAGGAGGCGATGGACAGTGAGAACTATGTGGACTATGAAATCCCCCCTCTAAGCCCAAGTGATTGTGGGATAAGAAAGGTCTGCCGAGGCGTCTTAGTGGAGTGCAAGGAAGCATGTTAAAACCAAAAAAAGAAAAAAAAAAACCCTCATCTTTTACCCTTCGAAACATCTGCAGCCACTCACAGTTTCCATGTTCTGGCTTGATGAGCCACAACACATGTTGGGTCTGAGCGAATACTTATACAAGCACACACGCACACAGATATACAATGAATCAGGGGCGACAGAGCTGGAGTGTGTGTCTGTGTTTGTGTACACTAGAGGCAGGGGAGAGATGTTCTTGGCCAAAGCACAATCAGGAATCAGACGTCTTTCTTTGCCAAGGACAAGTTTAACTCTATTCTGCTTATTTTTGGCAGCATAGCCAGAGTAAATCACAGCATTTGCACTGCTTTATTGGCAGTTGCTGAGAAGTTGCCATGGGCTGCAACCCAGCTTCTATCCGGTCACTACATCAACAAAACTTCATACTGTTTAGGGGTCAGAGGTAATACTGCTATGCAGCTCCAGGCCAGTGGAGCAGCACAGAAAGAGAGCAGCAGTTACACACTGGAAAACTTTTTTTTTTTCCAATAGTCTGTAAAAAGAAGAATGCAGCTGTATGCCTCCTTATTTTGATTTTTGAGCACCAATTTCTAATCAGTTCCTTCTTGGGTCCACGGAAATATTTGTGCTAAATTTGAAGAAATTCCCTCAAAGTGTTCCTGAGATATTACTTAGATATTATTACCGCCACCTCTGTTGTTAGTCACGGACTGAAGACAAACGTACAGTAACACTAGGCTATGATTTAAGGAAGATCTTGAAATCTACAAAACTTCTGAAGGTTTTCATTAAAGCTTTCACTGACTATTGCAAATGCAACTTCAGGACAACAAAACATGCACACCTATGCCTTCAATGTATAGCATACAGTACATCAGCATTACAGTATTTCAGTCTTTAACTGACATGCTTACCTGTTAGCTGTTTGTGAAACTGACTGTGTTGCTTCTTTACAAACGGGAGGTTAAGAGCAAACTGCGTGACTGTTTACATAAGTAATACGTCTGCTACAATGATGGCTCCAAATCTAGAGGTCAGGATCCCACAAGAGGTTGCATGTTTTGATTGCAGCATGTAACAATCAAAAAGTGGAATTAAATCTTAGTAAGGGTTGATAATGTTGAATAATTTGTTACTGTTTTTGAATATCACCAAGCCCGCATTTTTTTATCACCGTATCCTTCGAATGTAAAGGACAAATGAGATGCAGCCATATGAACTGCAAAAAACAACAGAAACTTGTTTACTCTTTCCATCCTTTCGAGTGGAAGTCTCCATCCACTGCATGGAAAAACATCCAATTTGTTTGTTAGTTAATGTGACATTTTAAACATGCAGAACAGTTTCTCTGGAACATAGATCTGCTACCATCGAAAGTAAACCTAAGTGGAAAGTTTTGTGATGTTGTTCTTTGCCATGTTATGTAATCATCAAGCAAGTTCAAGCTGACTTGTTCACAATTTATGGTCCTGGTTTTGGGGAGGGTTAAGGGGTTATGGGGTGATAAAACCATGTTAGTGTCTCTCCAATGATTATAGTATCATTACAGGAGGATTAGTCAGACGATCATCCAGGAGGTTACACTAAAGACAGCTGTTGTGTAGGGTGGTCTGGTGGTCATGGGAACTGCAGGCTGAACTCACAGAGACATAGAGCAATGCAGGCAATAGCATTACTTGGTGTGAGAAAAGTCTAAACCTACTTCCACCTCAGAAACAGTGTTGTGTCTGCAGCTGAGACGGGGTGGGCAGGCAGTGGAGGCATTTGGGCTCTGAACTACCCTCAGTTGAGGAGTCAAGTGTCTGCAGTGTCACCGCTACAATCCAAGCAAAGCTGTAATCAGACCTGCTCTCTGGGGAACACTGGGCAACTGCTACCTTAGTCTGTGTCACTGTGTGTGTGTGTGTGTGTGTAATAACGGACGTGAGAAAGAGTCATGGAACCCCAGAGGTTCAGACTTAAAGACCAGAGGGGTAAAACACACAGCAGGCCAGATTTCACTACAATGTGTAACACTCAAATAGAGAAATGACACTGACCAGACCTGTGAGTGTTGCACGCTGACTGGTCGGTTGGCAGTTTTTATTTCCACTGTTGCACTTACGTTGCACTGTGCTAAAAATGTCAAAGCAACTTTTCATATGCATGACACACTCCACCTATGAAAAGAACTTAGACATTAGGTCACTCAGATTCTACTTTTTTGTTTTCACAGAGTTAAGAAGCCCCTGAAAGACTTGATTTTACTAATAAGATCAGTTAAAAAAAAAACTTTTTTGCCATGAGTTAGATGACAAGAAAACTACAATTCTTATGTCTTTGCATTAAATAATGGCACTGAAGGGGAGTAGCTAAAGCATCTAAAAAAGTTAACATTCTCATTACTGAATGAGAAATTTTCCTGCGAGGAAGTGCCAAGGCTTCCAAGCTAAGATACTTATTTCTATTTTTCAAAAGCATTCAAAAGCATAAAGAGCTGCTAATCTTTCAAGAAACTCTGATACGATCGCAGTCATGAACAGGACATTTTTGACATAAACCTGTAACCCCTAAAGTGAATATGTAGCTTGCTGATGATGCAGCCTTGGCAGTAGGTTAATACTCAGTTACTGCTGTAGATCTTAAGTTAGACATAAGAAGTGCCAGTGCCTGCAGCTTAGGTTAAAGTGGACAAACTCACGGTTTGAGGCATTCTTTATACATTTACGCCCAAGTTTTAGGTTTTGGAGAGGCTGGGAAAAACACAATGTGGTTCACATACTGAGTACTGTTCTTAATATAGCTTGATGCACATTTGTTGAATATGTGGACAGCATTATATGAAACAGCTATTGTGTACTCTCCTGTACTGTGCAGCAGGTCATCACCAAACTCTGAACCCAAGCATGAAAACACCATCTTAAACCATGTGAATTAGACCTGTGTCCTTGAACACAAGTTCAAGTCTTGAAACCATACCAATCACACACACCATAAGTGTGAGCGAAAGGATGAATAACACACTTACGTTTGACGTCACTCTCTCAGCCTTGAAAATGGGCGTCCATTCATAATCGCTAATCACAGGGCTGTCACTTAGCAACAGCAACAAAAACACAACTGTTGCGGAACAAATTAGTCAATGTGATTCAGTAAAAATTCATAAAAGAGGGCATGAAACCCTGGATGGCAAAGGTTTGAGTCATGAGCGTTGTCATGCTGCGGAGAAGTGCTTCAATACAATGCGTGGACACACGTCCAGAAGCGGTCTCATTAGCACACAAAATTAATTATCCAAATGCTTTGACATGCTTGAAAATGCATGCACCACATTTACATTTTACACTGTACATTTTCACACAATTTCTCTCTCTTTCTCTCTCTCTCTCTCTCACACACACACACACACACAAACATTTTTCTATACTGTGGAGTACAGCTCAATGTCGATGAAATCCCTTTATTAGTGGCCAGTAGCCGCTGGCTGGCTTTAAACCTGGCAGTATCTGCCTGGGCCCCAGAGAGTGCGGCGAGCCATCTATAAATGTGATGATTGTTGCCCTGCGTTTTCCCCTGCGCTGTGTAAAAACCAGCCAATGACCTCTGTACCTCCCAGCCTGGCACCAGTCTCCGCATCCCGCTGGCCCCACAACGGCTCCCGCAACAGAGCCACGAGCTCCAGTCGCCTGCACTTAAATGTAATCTCAGCAACGTTATTGGGAATTCAATAAAAATAACAGCCGCTGAATTTTTCACACAAATTATAGGGTTGAGTGTGGGGCAGATTGAAGAGGGCTGGAGGGGTGGGGGTCTTGAGGAGTAAAAATAGGGGGTGGGAACCTGGGAGGATGTACAGACTGAACCCTGAGTTATGGCTACAAACTGACCACTAATGGACCCAACTCACACTCCTCTATGATTTGTGAGGGGTGAAGGGTCACTCCACAATTCTCCCTGCTCTGAATCCAAGATCCTCATAACACAACCATTTATTTTCTCTATCCTTTAGTTTCTTCTTCTATCCACTAACATGGCCCTTTTTCAATCTGGGGTTCACGATCCCCAAAGGAGTCACAAGATGATTCATGGAGTGCGAAAACATGGATCTCTAATTCACAGCTACACAGCTGTGTGATAAATGACTTTTTTCCATATGAAATTAGTGTTTGGAGTCTTAAACCTTCCAAAGTTAATCAAATCAAACAACCTCAAAAAGGGGATATCAAATTTGGTGTTGTAAAGTAACACATGTTCACATCCACAGTGAGGGGCTGTAAGGGGGTGGTGTATGGGTTTGATTTGGTCACTGTTGGTCTTACTGGAAACATATTGGAAACTTGCCAGTATCTGATTTGAGTCTCATTTTAAATGTTTTGGCCATCATTTCTGTTAGTAATGATAACCATGCACTGACAAAAGAGCTGCAGAAATCTAGGAAGAAGCAACATCACTGCAACAAAGTCCAGCAACAGGGGATGAACAGCAGCATTGCTACAACAGGACTGTCTCATTGACAGAATAGAGGTGTTTTTATCTAATTTAATCTAATCAGTACTGCACTTATCAGTCTTATACTTTGTGTGAGTATAAACTGCTTTGCTCTCCAGAGATGAGCCTGTGACTGACTCAAGTAACCCCTAACTCACCAGTGGGCCTCATCCAGAGGTCCAGTGATGTGGGACTCCCAGCTGACCAGCCCAGGGAGGGTGTTACATGGCTGGGTGGAGGCTTCAATTCTTGAACACAAAGCTTTCCAGAAGAAAAGTTACAACATCTCAACAGGGAGACATAACCTCAGATGAGCTTAAACTGTTATGGTCCCTGTGAGGACCCCGTGCAGCTGGGGCAGCCAGTGGACATAAGACCTAAACTGTTAGGAATGGAACAAAAGTTGTGTACAGTGTTTAAAGAACAAAGGGACCATGAAGGAAAAGTAACAAATGCATGAATATGCAATAAATATAAGGTTAGCAGGTTATGTGCATTACTACTACACAATATTCAGTCCATGCAAGTGTGCTCAGTGACGCCATCTCCTCTTCCTCTGTTTGACAAGAAGCCAAAGGCTCAGTACAGCCAGCTGTTTCTTATTTTTCTTCTGTGCTCCCCACCTTCCTCCATCTCCCCCCTCCTTCAGCCTCCATCAGCACTCCCTCCATCCAAACATTCAGCCAGCCTCCCCTACACATGGGAGCCACACACCCTACCTGATATCCAGATCTCAAACACACTCACATATGCATGCACAGGAAGGTTGGAGGAATGGCTGTCACATATGATTGGCCTTGACCAGTGCTGGAGGTTTGAAGTGATTTGATTGGCCAGTGTTTTGCACACACACAATACGCCCCTCCTCCAAAAATGTGCATTTCTTCCCACACAGTTTACTTTGTTTTTGCAGCGTAAAAGACAGACAGAAGTTTTCGGAATTAGGGAGTGTGTTTTCATGTGTTCACAATCTCATATAGAAAACCACTTGTACACAGACTGCTAGTTCTCTCTCTCACACACACACACACAAATTCTCATTTAGCTGCTCTTAGTGGTGTTTTCCTATAGTCCTATAGTAAATAGGACTATAGTAAATAGTGCAGGTAAATGAGCATCAGACAACAACAGTATAGGCACACACATAACAAACAGTACCTCTTTGTCTCTGTCCCTCTATCGCTGTCTCTTTATATCACTCACTACTCACCCTCTGGGCTTTTAATGGAATCCCTATATGTCCTTTTTTCACAGATGATGGAATGATTCCTGAAATTTAAGCCTGTCAAAATAACTCTGTGGAAACATTATGTGCGCACATGCGTTTGTAAGTGAAATTTGGACCACTCAAAATATCTTGCACTGAACCAACACACTTTTATTCAAAACATTCTCCTTCCTCCATTAAATATCACCCACGTTTTGCTTTCTCGTGCTATTATTTAACTCTCATTCATGCATGTGTGCTCCATCACACGCATAAACATAACCACAAAAAGCATCTTTGTTCTTGTCCTATCTGGAGAGGGCCAAAGATAAACAAGCATTCTTTTGGGGGGAGGGGGGGATGAAAGAGAGCTGAAGTGATTGTGGGGATGGGGGGTTTGGAGGGGGGGGGGGGGGGTGGTAAAGGGGAGGTTATGATAAGATCTGACCCTAATTATGTGAGTGAGATAGACTCCATATTGCAAGGGAGTGTGTATGTGCTTCTTTTACAGACACAGACACAGAAAATGTTTTCAAATTTCAGGATGTTTAAGTTGTTAATTGGTATATGGACATGACAGAAATTCTTAAAAAATCTAAAACCTGTCACAAGGAGTATGTGGATGCCTTAAAGCCTTTTAAGCAAATAGCTATGTGAATATATGGCCAAATATTTAATTAAAAGAAGAGTTAAATCTTTTGGAAACTAGGCAAACAGTTCTTTGTTGTTGTTGTTGTTGTTGTTGTTTTGGCATGGAATTAAATAAAAAGATCAATACCGTTTGAATGTCAGTACACAAGACACAAAGCTTTAACCAAACTGTAGGCTACAAAGGGCACATTGTGTTGTCTTGATATCTAGCAAATTTACAGAGTACTGACATACTCCCTGCTTTCAGACCTTATGCTAAGCAAGGCTAGCCACCTTCTGGATCTAGCTTCATATTTATCAGAGAAATATAGTAAAGTAATAAATGCCAAAATATCAAACATTTCCTTTAATTATCAAAATAATAGCTTCCTGAAATTTGGCATGATAGATAGGAACCATTTTTACATGGATTTACAAACCTTGCCTCAGAGTTTTCAGAGTTTGAGACTGTGGGCCTCTCTTCAAACAAAGCTTGGACAATGTTTCTACACTATCGCCTACAACACAGCTGGTCAGCAAGTGACGCAATCCTCTTGGTGGAAACTTGGCAAGAAGAAAGAATCAAAGTGTTGATAGATGAAAAAGTCCAAACTACACTGTATACATAATTGATTTAATGGCTGAACAAAACTGAACAAGATTATTTATCTGTGCATGTCATAAAGTTATTATTCCAACTGACAAATGTCGGGATGCAAAGTTTTCCCAAAATGAGTGTCTCATTTTAAAATATGCAGTTGAGCAATACCCGGAGCACTGCACTAATGGTGCCCTTAAAATGGAGAAAATGTGAGACAGTGCCATGTAGGCTGCCCCACATGCTAGAAAAGTAGTTGGTATCCATGCAACTTTGTGGTTAAATAGTGTGTTCTTATTACAGAGGGATAGTAGTTATAACATAATAAGACAATTTTAATCATCAGCTGGTGACCTTTTGAAAATCTCCCCAGTGAGTGACAGTGAGCCCACCACTGTGAGTAGGTACTTAATTAGATTAGATTACTATTCAGTTGGGTTTATGTTTGTGGCCACCTGGCAAATCTAAGTTCAATTTTTGCTCTGTTTTGGTTTCCTTTGGCTCTGAGGGAAATATCTGGATCTTTAGCACCTGACTGCTCCACTATGCTCACCCTCTAGTCATTGTCTTTTGTTTTAATTTTTGGTGCAGTCAGTGATTGTCAGGGTCTTAAATATGCAGTATGTAGTTTCTGCTGATAGGGGTCTCAGTAGTAACAAAACAAATATACATATATATATATATTAGTTACGTTCCTCACTCTCTGACTGTTTCATTTAAAATCAAATGGGAGCCAAGAGATGATGTGTCACTGTCCTACTACTTACAGACTACACTGCACAAATGATTTTAGACCTATTTAGTAACACGTTATTTTATTTCCCTGACCTTAAACTATGGTTCATATTGTTAAAAGCGATCAGCTCAGTGTTTGTCAGTATTACTTATGTCTTAATGTGTAACACTTGGTTCTGGAATGCCACAACCCAAGGCCTCATAAATCACACAAGGACCAGTCCCTCACTGCACCACAAGGCGCACTGTAAAAAGGAGTTATCAACAGGGGAGGGAGGAGGGATGTTTGGATGGTGTGTGTGTGTGTTGTGGAGGGGGGCTGAATGGAAGAGAGAGGATGGTGATAAGAGTGAAATATCTCAACAGTGTGTTTACTTTAAGAGTCTGTGGTGCTGGTTGTAGTCCAGACCAGCTGAGAGATGTCTGCAAATGAGGGATCAGGGAGGAAGTGTGTGTGTGTGTATCCATGTTCATTCCCTTATTATCGTACAAAAGGTCAATGGACTAAAGAGGCGAGTGGTTTGCATCATATACAATAAAAGAAGGAATGCTCTCAGTCTGCCTGAATCTGTCTTGACGACTGTCTCTCTCCATCGAGGATTCTGGTTCTTTCCATCAGATTCTCTCTCTCTGTCTCTCTCTCTCTCTCTCTCCCTCTCTGTGTAGTGATTTAATGTGGATCATTGTGCTCTGTTGCAGCCAATCACAGCTGTCCCGAAGTCTTTTGTGCCAAACGCAAATGTGTTTTTTGAGTTATGTGTGCTCAGCGGACCACAAAATCTATCCACATGCACACACACACACACACACACACACACACACATACAGCGCATAAGCTTAACAAATCTTCTTGTGTGGTGGTATGAAAGCCATCATTTCGTCTTTTCAAACTTGGATATTTATTTTCAGCATTTTAGAATTGCACCAACATTGTTTTTGTAATGTTTAGAGTGGCAAAGTGAGTGCACAGACACCCTGAGAAGCAAAAGCATACACAGCCACAGCTTTGCAATACACTTCAGAACATATTTACGTGTATTTAGTGTGACTGAAACGCGCTCCCGATAGACAACCGTGTTGTTTGAACGAGGAGTGTATCTATTCTCTCAGACGGGCAAGACAGCAGACTGAAAATGGTGGCTGGGACACTTCCTGTGTAGACAAGCTGTCAGAGGTAGCAATCAGATTTGATTTTAGCAACTGGATAATTCTGGCTGAAATGTACACTTGCAATCGACCCCTCACCTTATGACTCCATGTACTTCCATTTGTACTTTCACCTTTTATCTTTCTGTTTTTCAAAGATAAGATCTTCTAATAGAGCTGTTCATGTTTTATATGAATGATTCAGCCAGAGGACTTTCATGTCAGTTCGATATGAATGAGATTTTTTACTTTAGGAACAGGTGGAGCTGCTGTGTCTGCTGTGTCAGGGAAGACCTTTACCTGCACTCATCCAAAATCTTATTGTGCACAGGTTTACACCAAATCTTTTCAATCTGAATGAACTACTGTCATTAAAATAGGAAAACAAAGAGTCATGTGGTGACAACTAAATGCCAGTCAGTGAGAAAAGCTCAAAAGCACAGAGGAAAATGTCGCTCCTGTCTACACTCTACAATGCACGAACTAAAATATGTTCTTTGACATATCCTGCTGTTCTTTTCAATGATGAACAAACAAAACTAAATCCCAAATTCATTTTGGTTTCCAACCAATAGTTTAAAAAAGCAGGATCTTATGCTGTAGTGTTTGCCTTTTCCTGTAGTTCTCTCTCTCTCTCTTTACTCACTCTGCTGCTTTTCATTTTCTCAGATGGTGATTGCTGTCTGTTTTTCAAGAGCCAAGCAATAGTTCCCAAGTGAATGGGGGTCCATGATACTTTACAGATGTGTATGCTTGTGTGTGTGTGTGTTTGTGTGTGGGAGTGAGAGCACGTCAGCGCAGTTACCGTTGATCTGTTCTTGGATTTGCAGCAGGCACCTATCAGATGTAGTTATCACCTGAATCATTGCTGCAGGTTTCAGCTCACCACAACCACTGCAAATGCACAAATGATGTATGTGCCTGCCTTTGTTTGTGAATACATGCATGGATGTGTTGTTCTCCCTGCCAACCAGCATTCCCTTTCTGTCACTCAAAAAGCAGGACCCAACAAGCCTGCATTTATTAACCAAACCAATCCTTTGAAAATCCCACTTGATCCTCCATAAGTCCCCTGTAGCCCCTATATAAACACTCCAAAAAGTTTACCTCATGCTTTGCCTCATCAAGGATCTGTATTTCCAACCACCATAGACAAAAGATGGAGAACACCCACCACTCAATAATCAGAGACAGGCTGATTGAATGTTGAGCAGACTCAGAGGCAGCCAGATTTTACCATTTGGGTCACTGTTATAAAAGAGGAGGAATGCTATTATCATGTGAGTGTTAATGATACAGTTTTATTAGCAGTTATAAAAAAAACTGTAGTTGTCAAAAAGCTAGAAACTAGAGGAAACTGAGATTGAATGATGTCCAAGGATGGATCCATGTGGTACTCCACAAGCAAACATTGTTAGTGTTTCCTCAAAGAGACCTGTAAGAAAGAGTGAGAGACTATGGCAGAGGTTGTACTTAAATAAAGCAAAACAGAGATTATTTACATAGTCAGTGGCTGGTTTGTTACTGTGTTCTCTGGATCTTTTCACAGGAATAGCAATTTGAACGTTTGGTCTGTAAGAGGGTAATAGAAGGGTTTCCCAATGAGCTCCTTAACCACATAAGTATTCTCTACAGTTACAGTAATTATTATTTGAATGCAGAGCAAAACAAATTAAAAGACTTTGGTTTGAGTGTCAAATGCACATTAAAAGGTTCCCTCAAGAAACATCTACTTCAGCTGAGCCAGGAGTCTAGCTTTTTATGACTGAGCACTTTTTTATTGTGATACGGAAGCCACTTTTGTTTGCTGGTTTTAACATTTTAAAAACACAAAACTTTACTATCAGCGCATTTTAATTTGTGAAGAATTCACACTTTCTCATTCAATGGCTGTAAGCTACTCAGTTTGACCTTTGATTTTGGCAGTATTGTTACATGCATGAGTACATGAGTGCTGTACCTTTTCTCCCAATGTTGAGCTTTTGATATGTAGAATAGGTGATCGATGCACTTGTTGGAGCGTTCTCACAGTGGTGCAGTTGTTTCTGGGCGTGTTGACAGGAAAGAGAGAGAGCGTTACCTTTCTCCTTGGCAGTGCTCCAGCTTGGTCTGTGTCTGTACTCGAGGTCTGTCGTTCACCCCACCTCTAACCTGACTCATTAACACACACACAGAGAAAATCAAGCGTAAAAAAAATCTGCATTGATAGAAGTCCAGGCCTGTTACAAGTGTTGCAATCAGCATTAACACACTCACACAGTAACACAGTACAACTAAGTGTTTCAGCACACAAACACTCTCACACAGGATTGCTCACACCCATACAGATTTGCACAAATACTTGCAGCTGGTCCTTTAGTATGCATACGCACAAACAGATGCACACATATGCAGATGCTGACTTGACTTGACTCTGATTCTATCAGTGTAAATGACACAGAAATAAAGTGCCCATGTGTGTCTCCTTGCATTCAAACAAAGGGACTAGCTAGATACATACATAAAGCACACACATACAGACAACAAGACTCCCACCAACACAACACCCTACTGTTACTCATGAAGGTCTCAAGTAAATCTTCTTAGGCTTAATGCCAACTGGAAAACAAGACTGGATCAAGTCAAATTGTCATAACACATATTTGGCAGGTCTCAAAGCAACTCAAAGCAACCCTGCTGGGACAAGGTCACCCTCTGCTGTTATGGAACAGTGCAACAGAGTCTGGAGCAAGCCCCCTTTTGTGGAGCTTTTTTCACAGTTTATGTCACTATTACTTTACCTGAATGTTTGTTAAAGTTTTCATTTCTAGCATAAAGACTGCAAACAGAAGCTCAAACAGAAACAGAACTCTAAAGCTCAGCAACATGTTATATATCATTTGTTTAAAAACTAAAGTCCACAGTTTGTAGTTGTATCAGGTGAATTCTTGGTGCATTGATTTCCTAATGTCTTCTCCAGTTGCCTGGCAATCCCACACTTAGAACAGCACTCTAGGATGTCACTGTGCCAGGACAAGAAATAGTCCAGCACATATTATGCGGAACCACAAAACCACATTTCATCTGTAACATCTAGTCTGCACAAGACTTTAATTGAAGACCTATGGACTCCCTGTTGCATTTCAAATATTCAGCATTCATAGTTTATGTATTGTTTCCAGCACTCCATTCTAACAGTCTCAAAGAGGGGTCATAACACAGGACTGGAGTCTAACTAGTGCACCTGATTTGTGTCAGAAGAAGATGGTTACTGGAAGAGCACTTGGTTTAAGTCATGTGCATTACTGTCTTTATTTGAAGACGCCGCAGGGACGTTCTGACTTACGCTGGCGCTCTCACAGAGAGCAGCAATGAGAAACAGACCATGGTTGTGGGTGGAGTGAAGGTAAAAATGGAGAGAGGGGATTACAAAGAGAGTGTGTGAGAGAATTGGATTTCTGACATGTGTTTACGCTTGCAATATAATACCACGTACAGCTGATAAAAATACCTTATTTTAGACCAGACACCTGCAAAGCCAGATAAAGATTAAGCTGTCTCATGTTTGGAAATTAAGTTCCGTCATAGCAAGAAAATAAAAAATGGGAAAGCAGTGAGCCAAGTAGCAGAGCAAAAGGCAGTTAAATCAAGGTCAACTACACCATAACTCATTCTGTTGGCTTGGTGGTAGGTTTGGCAGGGTTAGCTTGGAAGATCCCAGAGAACCCAGAGTTCCAATTAATTTCCAATGGGTGGATCTCCATCCAAGGGGGACATATGAATGTCTCAGTGTCCCATACGGGCTTAACTTCCTGATGTCCAAGCTGACTGAAAGGAGTGTGAAAAAACCATCTGGAAAAATGAGATGTGATCCAGGAGAAGGCAAGAAGGGACAGAGGAGGAAAGGAAGCAAGAAAATTTCTCTGTCCCATCTTCTCATCTTAAAATGTATTCAATTAGATTTTTTCTTATCAAGATATACACGATACAACACAATGACAAAGTTTTTTTTAGAAAGTACTGTTAATTTATTAAAGATAAAAGATTGTATTAGATAACTGTTCAGACATTTTGTTATGACACTATTTTTATTAAGATTTTTCTGCAACGTAAGTGTTTCCACATGACAGAGTGGAAGTAGTCAGAGTGAAAAGCTAGCCGTGAAGATGGGTGAACAGTCTGTAGACCTACAAGACAGGGTTGTGACAAAGCACAGGTCTGGGGAAGGATGCAAGACACTGAAATAGCTTCCAGCATTTTCAAATGTTAGATCTTTGGACCACAAACAAGATTTCTTTGTGGAAGTGTGTGAGCATTACAAAAGGAAAACCCTCAGTGTAGCACTGCACGAATCAGGCCTTTGTGGTAAAGTGCTAGATGGAAGGCATGCCCCAATTAAAGGCAACCCTAGTTTTTTTGAAAGGCACCTCTACGACTCAGACCATGAGAAGCAAAATCCTGATGGATAAAGCTTGAACTATATGGCCACAGTTCCCAATGGAGTGTGTGAAGGAAACCAGGCCCTGAACATCACCTTACTAATACAATTATTTAGTCAAAAACAGCAGTGGAGGAAACATGCAGTGGGAAAGTTTTGCTGCAGCAGGGACTGGTAAGGATGGATGCAATAAAATGAAAATATGGAGAGATCCTGAGAGAAAGCCAGAGTGCTCAGAATCACAGACTGCAGCAAATGTTTACAAGACAAGAATCTAAAGCATACTGCTAAGAAAATACAGTCCTGGTTTCAGGAAAACGTCTGAGTCCAAACCTGAATCTCTGGAGAGTTTTGAAAAAGGTGGTCTATCCACCTTTATCCTTGAGTTGCGTTTGCACTCTAAGGAGAAGTTTCTGTCAGAGACACAACACAGAGATATCTCTCACAGGTTTTGCAACCCGATTGTGTTGAAAACTGCATCATAATATTTTATTTGATCTGAGGAAGTGGTTTCTGATATCTGGTATGTATATAAACTTCTTCTCCCTCTAAATCTAATCATTAGTATCTTTTAAGGCAAATGCTACTAACATTTGTTAATAGAAAGTCCCATTCCCTAGAAAGTCTTCTGTCTAGACACACCCTACAGTGCTGTGATAAACTAGTACTTGTAGACCAGATGCATCCTTGTGATTGCCAGAAAATCTAACAAGTGATTAAGCAGGACTCAAACCCTGGTCTCCTGCATAAAAGCCCGGCATTTGATCCACTCATACAGCACATCTTCATCCCTTAACTTCGTCCAGCTGCCAATATCATGCACTCAAAGCACAGTTTGGGCGGGACTTGCAGCTCACTTCCCAACATAAGAATGCTTTAATGCAACAAGTATCAGCTAATCACATGGTACTAGCCAATCCGAGCATAGGAGGATCAAGGCAGAACATTTTTGAGAACAAAATAACACAGGGTGGCATTGCCAGCTTAACATATTTATGACACCTGCTCATTGTCTTAAAGCTTTTTGTGAACAACATCTTGGGAAATACTCATACTATTAATTTTTGTGCTACGACTTAAAATAGAAGACTGACACATTAGGTCATATTTGTATGCTAAATATGTAGCTTGAACAGGCAACCAGTTAGTTTAACATAGACACATCTGCTGGCTGTAGCTTCACATTTACTACACTTTGAAATTTTACATGCCACTTAATTTTTTCTGGTTTCTAACTTAGCTTGTAGCTTCCGGATTGACTTTGATCCCTTTTCCTGCTTTCCTTTTCCTGTTTTTCCCTGTTGAACTGGAAACATCCTACACATAGTTGGTCATTCAGTCAAGAAATGCTGCAAAATTACATCTTGTGCTAGTGTACTGAAACCAAGAACCTTTAACTTGATTTCAGGTTCAAAATTTGTTATTTTATTTAGTTCTTGCGGTCTTAAGATTAAATTTGAGCTTGCGTCTCACACTAGTTCAAAATGACTTTATGGCTCACTTAAACAACCCAACAGCAGTAAAACACTGGATCAGAATAATCCGTTAGTGAAGTGAATAAAGTAATCTCAGACATATGTCAGTGCGCCAGTGCTATAATGATGCACAGTCATTTTTAGTGTCTACTTTCTTCTCAGACTTGAGTAAAATCATTTTAAACCTTTACTTTAACCTGCAGCAGGTTAGATAGGGTCTACACCATTAAAACAGCTCACGTAGTGTCAAGTCAAGTTGCCAGCCACAGAAAAGTTCAACAAAGTGACTTTCGAATACTTTCAAAAGATTCTCTAATAGTTCTGGGACTCACTGTATCATTCTATGTGGCAAACCCCACCCATCTGGGACAGAAACAGCGGCAACACAAATCCTAAAAATTATCGTCAAAATTATTTGACATCTTTTGGGGGGGGGGGCTCCTGCTGGGAAACGAGAGAAAGAGAAATGGAAAAATTCTCTTCCATGAGTCTCTAGCTCCCCCAGTGGGGTGACTGAGGCGCTCTGCATCCATTTCTCATGTTCTTATCTGTCATCCATTAAAACATAATGGAGAGCAGATGCCCTGGAGATGGATAGCTAACCATAACACCCACCCACACACACATGTACACACACACTGAGAGGCACACAGACATCTGCAGCATCCATAGAACTAGGTCTAATTACATAACACTTGCCTCGCTTGCTGTGGAACACTGGCAACCATGCCAGGCTTTCCTAAATCAAGAGATGCTGGGATGATAAGTGGCACACACCCACATAAATACACAAAATGACAACTTAAATGTATACTCACACATACTGAAACAGAAGGAAGTGCATACAAACACTTTCTGCACATATATACAAAACTGATTGAATGGCCACAAGCAGAAAAAGCGAAATGCACGCACACAAACTCCATCCGTCACACATTCAGATGCAGTGATGTAGCGATGGGGAAATGGAATAACACTTAGCGTGACGCCTTGGGAGAGCAACGCCTATAAACTGCTGAGGACACACAGCCAAGAATAGATCATCAGAGAAAGGAAGGGAAGAGAGGAAGAAAGAAAAAGAGGGGAAAATGTGCAGTGTCACTGGGACCAAACCACCACTGAGCCTGGTCACCTGCCAAGAAAAACAGCCATCATCAACATCACAGAAGGAGAAAGAGGAAGAGAAGGAGAGAGACAGACAGAGGAATGGAAAGAGAGAAGGAGGAAAAGGCACATGAAGATAAACAGAAGCAGAAGGGCATAGAAAGAAGTACAAAAGGGGAGAATAGGGAAGCCAATGTGACAAGGATAGTTTGCAGTCAGTGTGGAGGTCAAGGCTAGAGGGACGACCTAACTGGAAGGCCCCCTGAAGATGATGATGATGATGATGATGATTATGATGATGATGCTGGGCGCTGACTGAAGGTGAAGGGCCAACTTCATGGAGTCCATTTACTTGGAAACAAACATTATTATGAGTACAGTTTGTCCTCTGATGTCATCCTGCTGCTTCTCATGGCCAGGCTTTCAGCCATACCACCAGTCTGCTGGTAATACACACACATACAGTTACACTTTAATACAGAAACACACACACATGTACACTGAGAGACAGAGACATTAAAGAGTAAAACAGATAATGCCAAAAAACTTCTATTCTAACCTAACCATATATTAACTATGATTCCATTTACAAAAGCAAAACAAAGGTGAAAACATCCATTGGGGAGGTGAATATTTAACCTTATGAAAATAGCACCTTAGTGTCTTTCACCTCTTGGGCTGCTTATTATTGAGCGATGATGATGATGGTACAGGACGAAGGCTCCATTTATGGCAATGCAGTGGGTAAGCTGCTGAAAAGTGTTGAGAACTTTCCCCCTCCTTTTAAATGGAAGCTTCGGGGTCTTAGCAGAGGGTATGTAAACTGACTGTCTCACTCCAAGCTTGACTGATTGTATCTCCTTCTGGGTTTGGCTAATGCTGACGGATCCTGTCACCGTTGGCAAAGTGGGTCTCCATATGCAGTCACCAGTCTCCACCCTGCGGCCTCCTAAGACACACAAAGGATGCAGGACAGATGCATGCCTCTACTGGCTGCACTTATGTGTTACTGGAACATGAAAGTATATAGTGTCTTGGCAACTTTTCCACTAAAACGAGAAAATAGGCATACAAATCATTCAGACATTCAACATTCATCATGCTAATATTTTAGCTTGCTTGCATGCGTGGCATTATGCAGACAGCTTTTTGGAGCTGTTTCACATAAAACAACCACAAAAATGTTGTGGCCAAATCAAACAACACTAGTCATTTTCTCATCACCTGTGCTCATAATGTG
Organism: Scatophagus argus; assembly: GCF_020382885.2. Classification (NCBI taxonomy): domain Eukaryota; kingdom Metazoa; phylum Chordata; class Actinopteri; family Scatophagidae; genus Scatophagus; species Scatophagus argus. The sequence continues at coordinate 20,005,699 of NC_058502.1, forward strand.
TGGGATAAGTTTTCATCTCTGAAGGTGACTCCACCAGTGGGTCAGCAGAATTCCCTTTGTCCCCTGTACCAAAATATGTCATGTAACAACAAAAGCTATATGCTCAGTATAAAAGCAGATTGTTGACGGCAATTCCAGTGATTTTACAAGATGATCCACTCCCATTTTCAAATTTCACAGTAATCTGTGAGTTGTAGCTTTGATAACAGTAACATAGGTGGTTTCAATAACTTAATTTCACAACGCCAGTTGAAAGACAACATTAGGTTATGAACAAAAGATTCATTTCTTTGGCTGTGTGATGGCCACACTTTCTGCCATGCAACTAATTTAAATGTTGATAACTAATCCTCCTGCATTCATTTTTCATCATAGTTTACATTTAACAGTTTGTTTACCATTTTCATTTGTCTTAAGTTTGCCTTAAATGGATTGATTTTTACTTTTTGAGTTATTGGTTCAAAGGATCCTGTTGGAGAGTTGGCTTGTATTCATTTTTCCTGTTCTGTTTCTTTTGTAGTTTAGCTGGTGTGTCTTTGTCTTGCTAATTTCGTCTGTGTTACCAATTGTTTTGGTCTACCAGTATCTGTTGTCCTTTGTGTTCCGACTGGTAGGTTAGTGTCTGTTAAGCGGGGCTAACCTGAGTTAAGTTATGTTTAGTCGACCTTTTTTATAAGCACAGAACTTTATGTCATAACATGAAATGTTTGCTTCATATCAAGTTAAATAAAATCTTCTTTTTGAAAATCCCAACCAATTCTCACTCATAAATCATAACTCACTCACCAGCAGCCTGGTCAGTGGCCTTCTTCTTCAAAGTAGGAAACTGTAGTATAAAGAGCAAGAAAAGTCTGAGTGTGGATTTGTCGGATGGTTCATACACAGGATTTTTTAATGGGAGGTTGTTAGTTGCTTTGATTTGAATGTTTGTTATGTTACATAAGTTGGGTATGTACATAATGTAAGTTATATATAATAGTAATAGTAATAGTCATGACAAAAGTCATAATATTTCATACACACACACACACACACACACACAAACACACACTTGCAGAGTCCTGTGGGCTGCTAGCCCAACTACAGCACAGTTATCGGCACCAAAACTCCCTCAAAGCAACATTAACGTGCGTCTAGCAGAGACAACTGCTCTTGGATGGTCAGCTCTGACTGCTTGTATCACAACAAACATACAGTCATGAGTCTCACACAGATGTTTGACTTTCACCTAACCTTCACTTTTCTGTTGCATTTTTTTTTTTTAATATACTGTAAAAGATGGTCTTAATAGAATCTGCGGGAGAATCTGTGTAATTACTCTTTAATGGCTCTTTAATAAGCTCAGCTACTTATTAAAACTTAAAACTACTAGACTAGTCATGTTAGCATATTCAGCTGTCAATACTGAGTGTAGCCAACTCTGAGGTGTTAGTTAGAATCCATCATTCTGCATCGTAAATGCTAAAAATCTTGGAACCTCATATTAATCAACAATACAACCGGACCAGATGATTTACTCTGGCCACGTGGATGCTTATGGTGCGTTTATTTCCAACAGCAAAACACGTCCATGTGCTCCATTAAAGCAGAAAGGAAATCCAATTTGTTGAAGAACACCAGTCTGAGTATCAGCTACTGAACTCTGCTGTAGGTGAGGCCAAACAAGTTTCAACCTGCTCCATGCATAGGTTTTTACACATGACTGGATTTGCTGGTGTTTAATTAGACTGGTTGATGTGCAAACAATGGGAGCAGGTTTATTTTGGCTAATGTGACACCACTGGCTGTGAGTCATCTCATGACAGATGAGGTGAGCTGGGATCTTAAGATAATTATACATATATATTGTGTGATTTGCAGTTTCCTTTGTTTTGATAAGTGGTTAATGTTGTTATAGACATCCTAAACATGGAACAGTATTTCAGAGGGCTGGAACGTATTGTGCATTAGATTAATTACTGAAAGAAAGGACTGAACGAAGCAGTTAAGTAAGAGTTCACCCTCATTTACAGCAGTAGCCTCAGGGTAGTGTTTCAATGGGGAGGATCAAACACTCAAACCTGATGGCTACAGTGCAGACCCACAATTACATACAGTATCTGGGGATTTGAACAAGCAGCCAGCAGAATGACAGGTTGGTCCAGTGTTAAGGAATGCCAAACTGTAAATGGAAGTAAGAGATGAAATCCTTTCAACACTTCAGTTGAGTATATTGTGATAAGACACTTCTTTCAAATGTACCCAAACACACACACACACACACATTTATATCTTTATTTCAGGCCTGGCATTAACAGGGGTCCTGAATGGTCAGATCACAAGAGGGCTGCTCTGAGCTGATGTCTGAACGCACCCAATGAACGTTGGACATCCAATCACTTAGGCCACATTCAGAGGTGTTCTGGGCCACATAAGACCATATTGTTTTAGTTGTATGTACACAAGAATGTGTCCTGCGCCACACTGAAGAACCACCTTACTCAACTGACATCCTCCTTAAAACAACAAAGAGTCCTTTACAACAGACATAATGGATTACACACTGTCTGATTTCCTTTTAGTTCACTGCAATGCAAAAAGCGTGTTTGGGCTCTCTTTCTTGCCAAGGTAAGCAGCAAATGTTGAACACACTGTTTCAACTTATTTCAACATTTAACTTGTAACTGTAATATGCCCAAACTCCCTTCAAAATCAGGACATTTAGAAAATTGCTGAGCGAGGACAAACTTAATCACTGTGAAAACTCTTGCCTCCTTGCAACTTTTGCATTAAATGCAATGCACAAAGTTATTGCATGTCTGCTCCTGTCTCAGAGTTCACGTACCTGCTGATAGTTAGCAGCTGTTTGAACTCATTGTTTCAACTGATTCCACCACTTCCACTACTTATGAAAGAAGACAATAGCACATAAATGGTAAATATGTCAAATTTACAAAAATATCCAAAAATAACCAATTAATGCTACTTTTTAAAGTGCCCAGACTCCCTTGAACATTATTCAGTAAACAAATCCAGTAAACAAATCCTTAATTATTTGGGCCTTCTTGTAAATTCAGCAGATGTTTTACAGTAAGTTATTTCTCTCTTCATGTAAAAAACAACAGCATGGCAGTTTGTCCCAGTGATGTACGTGTTTATTTACCTATAGAACAGGAAAGTTAGTTCTGATGACACTCAAGATGCATGTGGAGACGCAGTATAATGCCAGGTGTGAATTGATGGACTCAGAGTTGTCCACTTGTCACTCAGGACGGATGTTAATACCAGCTCTGAATAGGCTCATAAAAGCAAGAAGGCACTGCAAGATGAAAGAACAAGAGTAAAGGTCAAATATTTTAATAACAGATAATAAGATAGAAGAAAAAATATACCTGGGTTATAATTATATGCTTAATTGGAAACGATGACTAATCATAACCTCAACCAAACTCTTTCTTCTTTGTTTCTACCAGTAATATGGAGACCACAGGGCTCTGACAGATATGCAAGTGTTCTCCATGGGCCACATTTTGTGGATACATCCTATGGGAAACCGAGATAATACGAGTTCTCTCATAAATTTCCAGCTTTCCGGAGGACTGAATGTTCTTTGAATGTTCAATGATTGACTGCCACTCGAAAAGTTATTATTTTCTGCTTGAGTGGCTACGTCACAGGGGGACACAGCAAGTAACTCATGCCATGAGGTCCATGCGCTATAAATCTGTTTATGGATACAATATGTGTGTATGTGTGTATGTGTGTGTGTGTGTGTGTGTGTGTGTGTGTGTGTGTGTGTGTGTGTGTCAGTAAATTGCCTCAAGATTCCCTGTTGCTGTGGAGTTTGCTCTTGCTTGCAAATCAATCAGTTGTCACGCTATACACACACACAGAATCTTTGACACGTAAGGTGAATTACAGATAAGAGGTGCATATCCACAATCCACAATAGAATGAGGCTTAGAAGTCAACATATAACGTTTTTACTAAATTTGTTTTAAATGTTTACATCTCTTTGTTATACTTTAATGATATTTGGCATTGCTGGGTACAGTCCTGAGAAAACATGTGACAGTTGTTGTATTGACATGTAAATTATGCGGACTACAGTAGCTGTGGGGGTGGTTGTCTGGTGGTTGTCATTCAACAGTGTGGAAAGTAAATCGAATTTGTTCGCCTCACTATTGCATCCCTCAGTAAGAAACTACAAAATGTTTGGTTTAACAGTTTATTAGTAAGCAGCACGCACTACTTTAAGCTGCAGACAGAAATAAAACATCACTTATCATATATGATTCCTGACCATAAGAGCAATTGACTGTCAATGTGTATTTAAACAACTTTTTGACAGACCTGCAAATCTACTCACATTGGTGTAGCTATGATACAAGTGTTTACAAGTGTTTTTTTAACAGTCTACTTTTGCACAATTAGATTACAAGACAGCGTGACTGGAAACCTGGATAACTGGGCTTACAGGTAGATTCAAAACAACTCAACCTGAGCACAGCATACCTTAGTGAGAAAGTTTATTCAATTTAAAATGAGACGGCATAACCTGAAACCAACTACTAACTGGGAGCATCACACAATACTCAGATTTTCATATGATACTTATGGGATTATTGATCATGCAGAGGATAAAATTATCATCCAAATACAATATTTATTGGACTTGTGGAAGCCTGCTAAAAAGCTTGAACAACGACAAATATCCTCCCTGACTGTCTCACAGGTTCTCTGCTTCACAGCCTCTAAGCATACAGCATGTTCAGTGACATCGTGGAGATCTCAGTAACTGCAGTAAAGAGTCCTTTTAACCTTAGTTTAACTCCTGTCTCTTAACACAGTCATATCAGTGAACAGTCAAACACCAACATGTTTCAGTTCTGTAATTTGCTATATTGCTGTCTGTATCTTGCTCTGTCTAACTATAGCTAATGTAGCTTTAACACCTTTTAACACCTCTAAGACTAACTCCAGTAAAGCTTGTGCAATGCTGTATGTTCACACATACACACACACACACATTATTTGTGCACAACTGTCACATCATGTTTGCTCTTCATAACTGACTTTACTGGTTACCAACTGATGTTCTGAAACATGAAAAAGCCTGCGGTTGGCGCAATACGGATGACTCACTTACCCATAATAACACCCTCTGCTGAGATTTGTCTCAATCAATCAAACCTCAACAACAATACTCAGCCTTGCTTGACTGAGATTTTGCTGTTTATTGTACGACCTGCCTGCATGAAATTTTCCATGCCAATAACATGAACACATACAAATTCGTTACTCTGTATCTTTAAAAAACAATGTTTATGGTTAAGAGTGGTGCATTCAACCAAGAAGTCCCTCACTACTGTATCCTGCAACATACACTTTGAATTATTTAAAATTTCTATCAATAATCCTAGTTGCTTTCATCAAGGAAAATCCTACTCTAACAGAAAATTGTATGGCTAAATTTTTGGACAGGCACATTGTATGTTTTTTTTTATTTATAGCTGTGTGACAACAGCATAATCCATTAAAAGGTCAGCTTGGTTTGTGGTCTTGTATTCCAGCCCTCTGCCTGCTTCTCACTGATACTATCACATCATTATTTCTCCAAAGAGCAGGAAGAGCCTAAATCATTGTGACGTGGACAGAAAGCAGAGGCACACTCTGAATAGCTTGATGAAAACTGGAAACAACAACATCTCTCTGTGAATGTGAGAAGGGCGGTGGGAGACTCACGATCGAAGGAAAGCATTGTGACAAAAGCTGAGTTCTTGTTATTGTTATGATACAGCAAGACGAAAATGAAACATTTCTCTCTTTGCATTGGAAAACCACTCGGCTCAGGGTGCTCCAGCTGCTTCGGTTTCCTCCCTCACCCCGTCTCCCCCAGCAAGACGTCTTTCATGCCATTGTGGATGTGGCATGCTGGAAACACAATGAAACAAGCACAAACCCAAACTGCACTTCCCCTGGCACCAGAGCTGCACTGTGGGACCCGGTGGGAGGAGATGCTGGGTCAGTGGAAACTCAACTCGGGTCTTTGCACCCACAGCTAAGAATTTAACAGTCGACAAAGCAAAGACAAAGGGTAGTCAAGTAGATATATACTGGCCCTCTGGCTACTTCCTTGTTATTACCAAGCTCCCATTATGCTTTTTACCTTTACACAGTTAATTGTCTACATTTTACAGTCTGTTGGAGGCCAAGTATGTGAAGGTTAAATGGATAGAAATCACCTCCACTTTGAAAGTGTTTTGCTGCCATGAAAAGAAATGGGTAGAGATGTCAATGTTAATCAATAATTATGTTTGTTGTTAATAATTGATTCAAACAAATCTATCTCTACTACTAAGTTATAGGGGTGTACCGACTGTAATGGCTACACACAGTTATTTTTCATCCCAGTGACACTTACTGTTTCTTACTACCTCTATTGACAAGTATGACAAGTATGTGATTCCCTTAGCATAAGAAACTCACACCAAGTAGCTTTCTGGAGCAGAGGTAGATCGAGGATTTTTACACTATAGACACTTGAGATTTATGTAAAGTGTCCTCCCGAGGAAATTCTGAGTATTAGACACTTCATTTCCTGCATTCTCACATCTAGATAGATAGATAGACAGATAAATAACCTGGTCTGTCAGAATTGTCGCTGAAAAGATGACCACAAAATTCAGGCACCAGAGAACAATGTTATTTACTGAGGAAGAAAAGTCCCCCCCAAACCTTATACTATATCTACATTCTGAAATATTTGTTGGCCTGACCAAAGCCTACACAGAATACTGTGTGCATACACCAGATAATGTTTTCCTCCTACAGTGCTTAGAAAATCATCCACATTTTTTCCATAACAACAGCAACTGATTGTTAACTTCCAGTAAATGATCAAAGAAATTGATTATTGAAATGTGCAAGAAGAGAAAATGCTATGTGTTTTCATACATGCAGACACAAATATCATTTTGGGCATGCCAAATACGAGCAGGATATTCAACAGTGAAGGCTGGTCAGCACCACCCTCTCGTCCAACATGAGGAAAAATGGCATAGATCTTTACCGAATATAATCTGCATTCTCAGAACCTATCAATAGGCAACATATTTCCAGCCCACGATTTTTAAGAAATGTTTGAAACTACAGGGCACTTTAAAATAATGGTCCAATATTCAACTCACACAAGTGTGATGTGGAAACTTGAAGTGCACATACACTGAGAGTGCTTTTTGCAGTTCAGTTAAACCTTTGAAATAAAAAAAATGTTTGGATATTAATGTATTCTTAGTTTTATTAAGGTAATTCTACTTTTTCTGCCAAAGAGTCAGTCAAATTATGGTTTCAAACAGAGTATTTTTATTTTCCTTTATTTAAATACACTGTACCTTATTACTTGTTTACTAACCCTGTGGAATTCGTCAGATGTTATCTTGATGTTTAATATTCTTATATAATGAAATGAAAGCTTAATGGTGTTCACCTGTTAGTACTGATAATATAATAGTTTTTCAAACTGCTTATGTTACACCTAGAAACTGGAGTCAAGATATTTAGTAGTCAATGTATTGGTTTAATTCAAGAAAACCTAAACCTACCAGCAACACCTGTTTACAGCACATGAGCTCACCACAGGGGGTTCTGTAGGTAGCAACTGCAGCCACCACCCACCCGAACCACAAGCACACATACAATCCCTGTCCCTCCTTCCCCTGACCATGACCCCAGTACCCATCTCCTGTATCTCCTCAGCTTCCTCGTCCTCCTTTCTTAGAGAGATTAGATTACAGGCCCATCTGATAATGGTAAGCACTGCGATGAAATGTTGGGCACAGCCTGTGAGACCGTGTGTGTGTGTGTGCGGAGGTGGGTAGTTGTTGGTGTACAACAAGAGCTGTCACCATCCCTGGTTCACCTTTTTCAAGGAGCCATCCTGCTCTAAGAACTATGACAATCACTCACACACGCTCATGCTCTTGTTTGAGTTTCAAAATAGATTATAGGCTGGTTTGTTTTCCTTTTCTCCTAGATTCAATTTACAACTGTACACATGGTCTGAGCTATGTGTTTAACTCCATCATCTGTTAGGTCATGGTCTGTTCAGCCGTGACATCCAGACTGCTCTGCCCCTGCAATAGAGCCAGCCAATTATAGTAATCCTATTGATCCAAAGCACACCTAACCCTGCCATTACATGTTATCTGCTGGATCGACCACAGCCGGCAAGGCAGCCTCTCACTATATACATCCATGTGGTGAATCGTTTCTCTGAACAGCGCTTGATATTTATTAAAGATGACATCTCCCATCCAAATCAAGCCTTTACTTGAAGTCTCCTCCCTTCAGAGTTTGAGTTGGAACAAGACAAAAAAAAAAAAAAAAAGAAAAGAAAACGACTGAAACGGCTGGAGAAACGTTGCTGTGGTTATGTACAGCTGCCTAGTGCACAGACACGGTGGATTTATGTTTACATGCTAGCCTCATTTAATCTAAGCAGTCTGAGTGCGGTGCAAAGTAGCTGGAACTTGGTGGATATAAATCAGAAACACTCCAGTTTAAAAAAAGCAGACAGCAGAATGTCAGTCATAGACTGTCAGAGGAGTTTCTGAGTGAGATTTTTGCTCTGTCTTCATTTTGACGACTTGATGGTCTAGCATAATTGCCACATTCTGTGTGATCTTACTGCATATGAGATAGGCTAATATGACAAATTGAAAACATAGTACTGGCAGTGTATACCTGCACTGAAGGTTCTAAATATTATTAATAATGTTATTAATTGGCATTTTAAGAGAATACCTATTTTGCTGCCCATGAAGTTTTAAAATGTGAAGTTTGCCTTGTCAGTTTATGATAATAAACAGTAGAGGGTGAATTAGACATCACTGAGAGGAAGCAGAACAAAATGATGAATGAAATTGTTTAATGACTTTACATATGAGATTTTGAACATTAAAACAGCCTCGTCCTGAGTACAGACTGAAGACACACTCCCTCTGTTTATGTGAATCTGAGCTTCTCTGTTGTTTGTTTTAGCCAGGCTGTGCATGCATGTTCGTACATTTGAGCTACGAGCTGTCTGCTAAAGAGCTCCAACTTAACTCAGAGCTGGCATGTCTTCTTCTCCATGCATGAGTAACTTGACGGGTACATAATAAGAAAGTAACATGTCTGTTTTCATTCGTGCCCAAATAGAGTATGATAGCTAACTAGCTGTTACCAGTTTTATTAATTTGGTCTGCAAATGCTTATAAAGCACCTTTAACATCAGTATAACAGGTTCTCTTCAAAGTTCAAAACCTGCGCCTGCCTGCACCTGCAGCTGACTTATTAGCAAATTGTACCTCGTTAATGCTAACTTCATGATGCCTATCAGGTATAATGTTTACTAGTAACTATCCATCCATCTATTTTCTATACCGCTTATCCGTCAGTGTCACAGGGGAGCTGGAGCCTATCCCAGCTGACTACGGGCGAGAGGCGGGGTTCACCCTGGACTGGTCGCCAGTCAATCGCAGGGCTGACACATAAAGACAGACAATCACACACACACACACACCTAGGAGCAATGTAGAGTAGCCAGTTAACCAAATGTGCATGTTTTTGGGATTGTAGGAGGAAGCCGGAGTACCCGGAGAAAACCCACGCAGGCACAGGGAGAACATGCAAACTCCACATAGAAGGGTCCAGACTGGGACTCGAACCTGGAACCCTACAAGTTACTACAAAAATGGAAATGTTCAAAGTCTGTTTAAGTCTGATTCGATAGAAAATGAAGTTTTTGTATGATTTTAGGTCCTCTCACTCATTGGGATGATTTGAAGTTATGTTGCAAAATATTAAAAGAAGGTCCTATATAGAAACAGTGCCTAAGCTCCATGAACACATAAACACTACTTAGGAGTAGCGCTCATGAGCTGAGTGTTAACAGATGAGCCACATACCAGTGTGATGGCCCTGTTTCCACAAAACAGAATAGGAGTCCTATGATCACCTGCTGCAGAGGGGTGGGACTCTCATGTGCCGCTACAAGAGCGTTGAAAGATGGACAGATTGGAAGACGAGGGGCTGGATTCCTCAAACACAATCACACGCAAACACACACCTGAGATCAGATCTTCTCAGGCATGAACACACAGATTAGATCCCCTACCTCATCTGCTCTCACATACACACAGTGTGCATGCAGACACAGTCCATGTGTGCAAACCACTGAAATGAGTGTAAATAGCAGTGAAGTAAAGAATCCTCAAGGATTAAAATGGATTGGCTGCAGCAACAGGTACCATGATTCAAACCAGACCTGTTGTGCTTGTGAATCATTTTGGAGGACTGTTTCATTCTCCTGGGATAATGTAGATCATGTCAGGTGAGCGATGACATCACACACACAAGTGCACAACTTTTCTATACCTGTCCAGGGATTATCCAGCCTCTCTGGTAGTCTGTGTTCAAACCAGGTTGTTTTCAGATGTTCCCACCCAGGAGGCCACTCCATCTGCTACTGCTAGGTAGGAGGGAGACACACAAAGCACACACAAAAGCGAGGTGTACAACGTACTTTTTTGTGCTCATCAAATACAAACACACACACATGAGAACACATGGAGTCAGGAGGCAGGCATCCCCTTGTAGGCATTTCTATGGGTAGCTGGGGCTCTTTAGTGGTCAAGGCAGACACAGACACAGAATCAGAGCAGCATGGAAATCTAAGGTCTTCATTAACACAGATGATTCAGCTCCTTTTCACAAGGCCATACTCTGTGTGTGTGTGTGAGTGTGTGTGAGCGAGGGGTTTGAGAGTAGATGTGAGAACATCATCATCATAAAGTATTTCTTACAAAGGAAAGGTTGTGACATCCAGTATTTGCAAACATTTCTTATTAGTTAATTTCTTCCGTGTGAAGGTGCCTTAACTATTATTACACTCACTGTTACTATCAGCTGCTGAAGCTCCTGAGGTCAGAGGTCAGTGAGGAGGGCTGGAGCTGACTGCAGGTGTATGTTTGAGAGGTGTATTTTACTGTTAGCAGCAGGTCAACACAACAACTGCCACAACACAACAATAAGTTGCAGGCAACACAGACTAAAGCGCAAATAAGAGAGGTATACAACATACCTTTTTGTGCTGGACAGACGCAGCCTGTATTAAAGCTTTCAATCTCAACCTTCCTTATGTTTTCAGGTGTAAATTGATTTATTTTTTCAAAGTGGGAGAAAGATGCTAAAATGAAAATGATGCTATATTTGGATTAAGGAAACTGTCTAGATCCTGAATCATTATTATCATCCAAGGATAACTGGGTATGGATAAATGGTGAATGAATGAATTTTTTTGGCAAAAAAGGGGACTTAAGAGGACAGTCCATCTTTAATACATGTCTGAGGCTGTGGACTGAACCTTAAATTATTGCACTAAGCCTTTAATTAATGCCACTAGAGGAAAGATGACCCGCTGCCTCACGTAACCTGAAGCCAACTCCACACACACACACACACACACACACACACCCCTGTTTGCCTGACTACCTGAAACATTGTGGGATATTGAAACAGCTGCCCCATCCTCCCCTGTCTCTTGTTCTCCTCCACCCAACCTCATTAAAACTCAAGCTACTGGAGGAAACACCCACTTCCTCCACATTCCTGAAGGATTTTCCATACAGAGAATAGTAAACACACTTGTGAACAAAGAGCAAATGCGAAGGGCGAGGGAGGAGGGGGGCACAGACAAGTTAATGTTATTTCCTTCGTGTAGTAAATCAAACCAAAGGGCGAGGGGGTGGGGGGGTCCTTTTGTGAGTAGGTGGAGGTGTTTACCGTTAGTAAGTAGCAATAGCGGCAGGAGTAGGAGAGGGAACAAAGGCCTGGGCGAAGGTCTGCATCACCCTCTTCATCCCTCCATCTACCATTCTCACTCTAACACACACACACACGCACATACACACTACATAGCACCCCAGCAGTGGGGAGGGAGGAAAGTTTCCTTATCAGCTTTCAGCATGGGAACCTTAGTGTTGTTCAATGACTCGTGTCAGAACCTCGGCCTGAACTTGACGCGGAGGGAGAGCTTTTGTGTGTGTATGTGTGTGTGTGTGAGAGAGAGAGAGAGAGAGTGAGAGAGTGCTCAGAATCTGGAGAGACAGGGAGAGAGACAGTGTCTTGAACTGACAAGTACAAACAGCACATCCAACGGTTAGCCCAGAAAACAGACACCTAAACAGAAAAATAGACGTTTGGCTTGTTTGCAAAGGGACTGAGAGACAGGTAAAGGTCTGATCTGTGTGTGACTGTGTGGGTGTGGAAGGGAAGGATGGGAAGGACGCCAAGCACCCATAGGCGACATTTAGCATTTTACTCGAGAGAGCAGGTGAGTCTTTTCATTTTCCAGTATTGAGGGGTCACACTGGTATACAGCTGTTGACTTTTAAAAGTGCTGATTTGTACAGTTGTCAGACGTTTCCTGCTGGCACACTGGCACACACATGCATACAAAACCTTGGCCTGCACAAACCTCTGGGCCTCTAAAAAAATCTGCTTCCTCCTTAAAAGGTCACTCCTCTCAGTGTTGACAGTTTCAGAGGGCATGTGAATTCAACAGTCACCTAGCATCCAGAAACAATAAACTCCTGTTCCAATCTTGGACCTCCGAGCTGCAGAAAATATCCGCTGCGCTCACATAACACAGTGGGCCTGTTAAATTGTGTTCCAGTGTCATGGAGGCCAGCGCAGGATGTGTGAATAACTCATCTTCTATCTTGCTATCTAGCAAGGGCCTCCTAACTGAGAGTCCTGACCTGCTGCTTGTTCTGACGACGTCCTTTTTGCTCAGTCCCTCTGGCAGAGGCCGGCCTGTAGCTGTGGATCCTGCCCTGGCTTGCACACAGGAATGTACTATTGAGAAAGCGCTGCACCGCAAACCCTCCCAGTCATTCCAACCCGTAATCAGATCCAGCCCGTCATCCCCATCCTGTCTCCAATCTCTCTCTCTCTCTCTCTCTCTCTCTTTTTTCTCCCTCTCTTCAATCCCTCTCTCTTCAAATGACACACACGCAGAACGCAAACACCCACATACAGAACAAGCACTCAGACACCCACACAGAATCGCAGACACCAATTTGTCAACATGTAAGCTTGTGCAAACACGACTCTGAAGTCTCATAGAAATAGATATTTACTTGTACATACAGTGTAGAGAGATGAGTAGGAGAATAAACTGATACCAAAATAAATTGGCTTGTAAGTGAGAGATGTAATTAACCCTAAAGACGTGGTCACAGCAGAAGTGGCACATGCATCCAGATCAATCATCTTTTTTAGTTTTGGTCTGTTATTTCTTTGTGCTTACCTGGCATGTTCTCATCCAATAAGAAAAAAAAAAACTTGCCTGAAGGCTGAATTATCTTGTAAGGTTTTTTATTTTCTCTGAAATGTTTGTTTCGTCATTTCATTAAATAAAGAGTTATTCTAGAGCCTTCAAAGTTAGCAAGCCTGCTAAGTATCAATCAGCCAGCCTGACTGTTAGCTCAAGCTCATTAGCTCAGTTGCTGATAAGGAAAAATAAGTTCACACAGTTTTTTCAAAAGATGCATTTGAGCCATTTATCTGTCTTGTGACTGTCTGTATAATCACTATGAACTTTGACATGCCAATTCACAAACCTTTGACGAAACAGGAAAAAATGGAGGAAGCTATGATAGACAGAGTCATTAGCCATTGTTACCTCATCCAGCTTTATTTAACCTGCTCTGTTGGACTGTGAAATGAACCACAAAAGTAGCATTGAACTGGACACAAAAGTTTTGCATGAATGCATTTCATCCCTCTGAACAAATCCACTGATCGCAAAATTGCTCTCTAATCGCTGATGTGACCCTTGAGAGTAGGTCACATTAAGTACAGTGGGCACATTTTATGAGAAAAGCACACACAGGGTTACATTTTCCATATGTTTTGAATTTCAAATGTGACTCACATCTCAGTCTGGTTCTGACATTTCATGAATGTTTCAGTTGACTTTTCCCTCTTTTCATATTCCATTTGTTATCCCCTGTATGGAGAATTTCAGTAAACACGTGTGCATAATAAAAATGTAAGAATTTTTGGTCATTATGTTTTATCGTTATTTCAGTGTATGTGCCCAGTTATATACAGTTGTAGCTGGAGCCTCATCATTTCTTTCTCCCTCTATCCCCAACCACCAGATCTTCCTCTCTTTCCACCTGACTAGCTATGATTACTGTGCTGATCCTTCCCTCTTCATCTCTCCATCTCCAGACCTTCCCTCTTCTCTCTCTTTCTGTCTTTTCACTGAGGCGGGAAGGAGAATATTTCTTTAAGCTCCCTTTTCTGTCTTCTTCTCTCAGGAAACTCTGACTGCAGGGCTTTTTTTGCTGGCTTTCAATAAACTCTTGGATCCTGCGCCTCTCTGAAAAACCACAGCTTCGATTACACAAAATGAAGCACCACACAACCCTGGGCAACCGAAAGGTGTTTTCAATAATTACTTATTATATGTGTTTGGCGAATCAGAAACATCTGCGGTGAATTTGACTGAAACAGCCCCAAAACAATTCTAAAATAGGACTGACGCACGCAAGCTCTGAGACGCACACTTATACGAGCACACACACACTGGAAGGCTACACTGCGCCATTGTCAGTGTGGGTCTATTTGCGGGCTGTTTTTTTAGCTGGCCACAGCTGCGGAAATGAATATCAAATGTGGTTCTGCTCCCATAAATCAAAACCGTCTGCCGTGTTCTGACTTTCTTTCCCCCGTTTAAAGTCAATTCGCAGGGGCAGTGTGCATTACACTTACACCCCACGGCTTAACTCTTTCCTCTAAAACAGTCACAGAGGAGTCTTCAAGAGCTGGAGGTTAAGAAGAGGTGTGTGTGTGTGTGTTTTGCAAGTACAGTCTTTTAAATGTACATCATGTATTATGTATGACAACAGGAAGCCTGAAAAGTGCTCAGATTTAAAAGAGTGGGAAATGAACAATATGATGACATACAGTGGAAAGGACTGTTGTTTGCTTAGTGTATGAATCTTTCTGGTGTTCCTTTTCCCTCTGACAATGGTTAGCCACATCTTTTCAGATGTTGAAGTAATATTGTCTTACTAATATGTGTCTTATTATTGGACCTGGCTTTATGTTTGAGAAGAATTAGATTTAAGTTAGGATAAGTGTAAATTTCAGGGGTAAGACGAGGGGTAAAGTGAGTTTTTACTATTCAGTTTAAAGAGCCCTTATTAAGGCTTAGTGTAAGCGCCATTATTATGGTTTATTTTATTAAGTTTATTTCAGTGATTTATGCTAACCTTTGATGTAGAGATAAGTTTGAGTTTGCCTTTGAATTTTGAGCCACCTGTGTTGTAGTTGTTATGTTATGCGGCTTCCGAAGAGAAAACAGGAAGTGTTCTTGTGTGAACATGTGTTGAAAAAAGGCGGAGAAACGTTGTAGCAAAAGTCACTCAAAACAGTGGATTTTTGTAACAAATTCAAATCGCTCTTATCGCAGCAGGGAATTAACCATCACAGCAAAATAAAATCATGCAAATTCTTTGCATCAAGTTCACTTTTACTGAACTTCGACATGCAAACAAAAGCAATCTAATGCTGACAGTTCTGACTTTTAAGAGACCTGAGAGCCAAAACTGAATAACTACTGGTTGAAACTGGTTTTCTTATAACTATCTTATAACTTAACTGACTAGCTTGCTTATGTTTCCTTAGCAGGCTAGCTCTTCAAAGATAATTTTTTGGGTGAAATGATGTACAGTCCTTGTACAATCAAAGCTTGTGTGTTAGTTAATGGAAGACATCATTGCTAATCTTATAGGGTCCACTGTGTGTGTGTGTGTGTGTGTGTGTGTGTGTGCAGGTGAAGGAGGGTGTATCATTGAAAGCGCCGGAGGTCCTGGACTTGGCTTTACTTTTGCTTTTCTGGGATTAGAGGGGATCCAATGCTGTCCAAACGTTATCCTAACCTACCGTCCAGGCCAAACCAACACACACACTCCAGATCAAGCTGTGGGACAATAGACCTGCCCGTCTGTTGGTTTAACAAGTCTGGATGCTTGCTAAAGGGGGATTGGGAAGGCCTGCTCTGATGCCCAAAGGCCTGGGAGGGTGAGGGAGGCAGGAGGGAGTGAAGCACTGCCAAAAGGGAATGTGTGTGTGTGATTGCATGTGCATGTGTATGTTCAAGTAGGGCAGGGTGGAGAGGGGTCACATAAGGTCGTGTATGTGAGTGTGTATGTTTGAGACAGTGGAATGTGAGGGAGGAGAGAGGGGACATGCAGTAAGGGACATCCCATTAATACCAGACCTAATCTCCACCCTGAGCGCTGAGTATATACACACACACACACACACAGGGAGACTGACAGACAGCCAGACAGAAAGAAGGGGGTGTAGTCCATGTTTTTATTCCAAATTGAAATGGAAAGGAAGAGGAAATGTTTTTATTCCATTTGATATAACCAACACCTACACATACTGCGCAAAACCTTTTTCTTCATGTGAGGTTAACCACTTATTTACTTCATTACTACTGGTAGTGTTATGGTATTAAAGTTAATCTTTAAGATTTCATTTCTGGTTGATTTGGCAACACCTGTTGTTACTGGTGGTCATTGTTGGGAAATAGCAACAGTGCAGTGATAGCACAAGGCCTTGTTAACATTATTATTAACATGCACGTTCAGTAATCGGATCACCGCTGAGCAGCTAAAAGTACAGGTGTGCATGCACCCATGATGCATTGGGGAGATGTTAAGATCGAAACACTCAGACCACCTTTGCACTGGTTCACATATGGCCATATTCTTTTAGCAGTGTGTAGGAAAATGTGTCCTGGGCCATACTGAAGCACCACTTGCTCAGCTAACATGCATACAGCGTCATATTAAATCACAAAAAGAAGCCACAACACCAGGCAAAATGGACAAGATGGATGGAGTACACATGAAACATGCTGAATGATTTCTATTGGGCCACCAGCTTGATGCTAATGCTATTAGTTTCCTGTGAATTCATTGTGTGTCTGTATGCTTTTTGAATCCTGGACAGGCTCAGCTATTGATATAATCACTGATGATTGATATGATCTTGTTACATTTTTTTTAAGTCTCGTTTTCTACATTAAATCATTTTTAAATGTACTTCTTTTCACACATGGCGAAGATAAGAGTGATAAGGTGCAAAGTTTGTTCATATGTCTAACATTTGTATGGGGTTAGTATGGCTTAACAAATTTTTAAAGAAGGCTTATTTCCCAACAGCTATTTCCCAAAGCCAGACTTTTTAGTGTACGTATGAGTGTGCATGGTCAAATAAATCCCAGATTGCACCTTTAAACTCCATTCAGTGAAAATAACTGCTTTGCCTGCACTGTGCTGTCAAGCTTCATAAATTTCCCCTGAAAGCATGTTCTTTGCATGCAGCCTAATGTGTTTAAGACTTGAGTCTGGGCAACATGTGCAAGCAAGTTCTTTCTTGTGCTGTACCCATACACACACCCACACCAAGCTGTACACCCCCCACCCCCCTCCGCCAGCCCAGCTATGCTTTATTAAGATGGGCAGATTTACAGCTGATGTTTAGCCATAATTGGTGGTTTCACCAGGAGTGATAATGCAGCAGTATCAGGCACATGCTCTGTAATTAAACTGGAAATTATTCGCTGTTTGTGTGTGTGTGTATGTGTGTGTGTGTGTGTATGTGTGTGTGAAGCTTATATATGTGTGAGAATGTGTATGTCATTCAGTGTGACTGTGACTGTATATTAGCATGTGAGTGTTTGTGTATCTATTTGTGTGTGTGTGCATCTCTAGTAGGTAATGACAGAGCTCCTGTGATGTGAAGTTCCATAGAAATGTTTGCTGTAGCTTTAGCTCCGCTGAGCTGAGAATAGCAATAACAACAACCCCCTCAGCACTGGAAGGAGTGATGTCAGACACTCCCCTCCCTTCACACACACACACACACACACTCACACACATGCATACACACACAAAAACAACTGACACCCCCTTGATCGTTCAAATCAGACACTGGCACAGCGTACCAACTTACCTTAGCCAGCCAGTCCTTACAAACACACACACACACACACGTGCAGCTTCCTTTGCTTTACTCTCCAAGCCTTCCTCGCGTCCTCCTCCTCTGAATAGCCACATTCATAGCCTAAACATAAAACACGATTAATAAAACAGCAAGGGTCTGCTGAGTGACACCTGCCCGGCCCTGCCAATGTACACGTAAGCACACACCAGCAACAAGTGTTATCATAGTCAGCCCTAAGGAAGGTGTCATAAAAAATATGTCAAAGTTCAAAATATGGGGGGAAAAAAAAATCATGGAGGGTAATTTGTGTGTGGCTGGAAGAAGAATGGTTGTACTACTGCACATCTGGACAGGGCAAGATGGCAGAGCAGCAAGCATAACAGTATCCACAGCCAGGTGTGAGTGCATGGACAGCAGATTATAACCACCAAGCATGGAGGGATCAGTCCATCCAACATTGTGGTATCAGACTGATCCAAATCATGATACCACATCCTCATAACTATTAGCCTATTGGACATTTGGAATAGCAGATATTCATGGTCTCCAGAAGATGGTTCCAGGTTATTTGGGTCATTCTCTGGCCTTTCCTCTAGCAACAAATGCCAAAATGTAGACAGGGTCATTCTCCCCAGTCTGTTGTTCTGAGTTTTCCTGCTCCAAAATAAATATTTTCAGTCACTATTTGAGTTTCTACTCTACTGGTTTTCAGTTTCTGTTAAGATACCGTTAATACGTTTCAGCAGTTAAACCTCAATTTTCCTTTAAGCAGCGCTAAGGGACATATTTTCGCCAAAGGAAAATGCAAGTACAAGTTGAAACCTCCCTGGTTGTTCTGACTATGTTTTAAAACAATTTTCACAGGTCAATGAAGTGCAACAGTCAAATTTTGTGAACAAGCACAAAAATATTGGCATAAATAGAGGTCAGAGGTCAGGTGACAAGGTTGGGTCAGAAGACGTGATTTTACAGTCTCCCACATAAAGGAACAGTGTCAGTATCAAGTCATGGACAGAAAGATCACTTTCTCTGCATTTTAGACAGCCCCCCTTGTGATATTTTCACACAGAGCCTACACTACTCGACACTGTGTGCCATCTTTCATCTCTTAGCTCTCAATGAAATACATGGAATATTATTCAGTTTTTTCAACAGATCACAGATTTTGGCATATCAAGGAGCCTGAGCAGCACTATGCAGCACCTGTAAGTCCACTTGCCTCCTGGCCTGTAACCACAGTCAGAGACGGGGGCTGCACAGTTTTCCCAGGCTCAGGCGGGGTGAATATAAAGGCCGCTCTGTTCACTCTCTGCCTGCATCTCCTGCTCAATCTCTTTGAACTGGGCGGCCATGTCAGCAGCTCCCAGCCCCCAACCACCATACTGCCCTTCATGTGCCCACGGGGAGCGACAGACTGGGCGTCCACAGATCCTATACACACATGCACAACAGTGTACATATATATATATATATATATATATACACACACACACACACACACACACATATATATATACATACCAAATCATTACAAAGAAATTCAAAATAAATCTGCCCAGAATGTGCATAGCCAATGCAATACAGGATGCTGTTCACCTGTTGTTGGATTTGTTTCTGTTGCTATTTAAACCAACCAATGTCATCTGCCACTCATCTCACTGAAATAAAGAAGCAGGCTGTGTCGAGTGGTGCAGTTCTATTCTCTGTGTAAAAGTGGCCTTATCATCCCAAGTCAACAACTACAAGCAAGGTTACTCTAAGCACTATTCCTACCTTGAAGTGGTGGAATATAACCAATATACTAAACTACCTAGTATATAACAGTATGCAAATCAGCTCCATCTCTACCAACTACAACAGTAAAATGCTAATCACCCACACATGCATCAGTAATAATAATCCATTAATACAATCTGTAATAGTAAAACACTTTATTAACTTTTTGATACTTTATAGGTCCAGTGCACAGGATTTAGGGCAGGTGAGGGCTAGAATATTCATACTTATGTTTTCATTATGCATAATCACCTGAAACTAAGAATAAATTTGTTTTCATTACCTTAGAATGAGCCTTTTACACATACAGAAGGAATAGATCCTCTTCATGGAGTCCGACACCTTGCACCGCCATGTTTCTACAGTAGTCCAGAATGAGCAACCAAAACACTGGTTCTCGAGAGGGCCTTTAGTGCTTAATGTTTTCAGCAGCCAACATGTTCTTGTACACTCTTGGAATGGGAGGGTGGAACGAGGTGTGTAGAATTGGTTGTAGTGTGCAGCATCACCACTAGATGCCACTAAATCCTACGCACTGGATCTTTAAGTGAATTTTGCTCATAACACTTTTATTCTACATTTAGAGCTTGTAATGGTGTATTTATTTGGTCTGGTTTTCTGCTTGTACTTAAATAAAGGACCTGAACTCTTCCACCACTGATGATTTTTGAAAAAATGTTCCCCCGGTTTGTGTGGGCTTGTCTGCATCGTGATGATAAATGACAATATCCAAACGATTCAAGTTCTAATATCACACATGTTCTGTGGCTATGTAAAGGTCTTTTGCACTTTGATTTCCTTTGTCAAGTACAAATAAATAAATAAAAGGTTACTGGTTCTTGTTATTTGTGCTGCGTGTTCTTGCTCAGGGGTAATGAAAAATGAGTACAGCAGCAGGTGGCAACCGGATACTTGTACACTCTTCTAGGTTTTACACGCTGAATACTTTGCTGAACCTCAGGGGCCAGATGCTCTTAAGAAGTGCTGTGGCTTGTGCTTGTGGCCACAAGTGTATGTGCGCGTGTGTGCGTGTGTGTGTTGATGACAAGAGTGTGTAAGCCCAGTTGGCTTTTTTCCATACTGCACCTCCGTAAGGTAATTAGACGTCCCTCCAACAGCCTGGTTCCTTTGTCAACTCCAATCACACACACATACATACACATATGCAGTGTTCCTGGAAATGACTTGGATTTAAAGGATTTGCAACACTTCACTCTTCATTTACAGACTTTTGGGTCAGATACCCTACATGCTGTATGAATCAGTTTTTGTATGGGTGTAGGTTCACGTGAATGTACTCGTTCCCTTGTTTTATGTCCAGGAAACTTGGACTTGAAATTTCTTAACTTCTGCTACTTCCTATATCTTCCCAGCAAGGTTTAATGCTTTCACTTGTCAAAGGAAAAAAGAGCATGGGGAGTATTTTCATCCCAGCCAGAGATTTTGATTGTATCCCAGCCTCCGCCCCTCTCCCCTGGCCCAGGACTCTGGCCTGGCGGGCTTGGTGAACGACCACATCCTCTACAACGCGCCTGCCCATCCAGATAGATGTCACAAATAATGGGGGGGAGTGCTGGGAGAGTGTTTGATTTATGTGTGTGTAGGGCCCTCTGGAAAAGGAAGAGTGTATGACCTGTTGGAGGGCCAGGATCCCTAAAAGGGTCCTTCCTGAGAGACTGAGCCAAGCAGCATTTTTGGCTGGACTAACATGAACTCATCACAGAAAGAGAGAGAGGAGACTTTGTATGTTGTTAACACCAATGCTTATTTGTCTTGCTTTCGCAGTTGCCTCTCTGACTCACCAGTTCTTTTCCCATGAACAGTTTGCATGTGCAGATAAACTGGCACACAAGTTTAATTCTCTAAAACTGAACATTTTTTTTAAAACATCTGCTTTTGCCTCAACAAACACTGACACGACACATGCGCTACCTCCAGGTCACCATGATTTGTGTTTGCAATTTTGTTGCTACAACAAAAACCATAATCTTAATAAATCTTAAATACTTAATATGGAATCAGTCTTTTGTAATGTGTCAATTGGTCTAACAGTCACAGGTGAGTGATGAGTCAGGTATGGATAGCATTAACAGAGTGATGGCCTTTGATAGAGAAAGAGGACAGTCTGATTGTGTCTTCCAGATGGTCACCAAGTTTAACATTAGCAGGGCTGGAAAAGCTGGGACGAATGCCTGATTAGTATTGGATGTGTTCCTGTATTTAGTCTGTGTGCGAGTGAACGTGTGCATGTGTATCCACAGCCTATGACTGTCCCTATGGGTGAAGAGCCTGTAACACAACAATTACCCTCCCACACACACAATGCCGTCTGGAGGAGTTGCTGCTTAAGATGATGCTGATGAGAGATGTTAACAGGTTACCTTGGGAAAGTGAGAAAGTGGAGGTTAAAAAAAAATGAACGTAGCAGGCTGGGGAATTCTTCACCACATGACCCCCAGAAATCCACACACTTCCCATGAGTTGCATTCCCAGGAACAAAACATTATCGCATGTCTTTCTCAAAACTCATTCACGCTCCTTCGCCAGAGGTCATATCCAACGCACACACTCATACACATCTCAAGTCAAGACATACCTTTGACCTCAAAGTTTGCCAGGCAAAATGACATCATTTCCTTTTGGCAACGTTACAGACATTTCATCAGTTGAGAGAGCAGTGGAAGGAAAAAAAACAATAATGATAATAATTATACCTTCACACGTAATGAGCAGAGCCTACGGGCCACAATACATAACAGCTGGGCCTGGGAGCTGTCAGACAGCTAGATAGTGAGTGAACATTCAATGCTAACCAAAGACAGATGTGAATTATAGCTTGTGACACATAA
Organism: Scatophagus argus; assembly: GCF_020382885.2. NCBI lineage: Eukaryota > Metazoa > Chordata > Actinopteri > Scatophagidae > Scatophagus > Scatophagus argus. The sequence continues at coordinate 20,028,381 of NC_058502.1, forward strand.
CTACGTGGTTAGTAACAGGCGAGGGCCAGGCTTGGATTTAAGATCTTAATATACCGTCCCAGGGTGCCCTTCAAAACACTGAACTGTTGCATTAGAGCCTCTGAACAATTATTGCAATAACTGTGTTTTTGCCAAATTTTGTGGTAATTTCAACATATCGTATATCGTCCCACAAACCTTTTGACACAAAGTCCTCTAGTGGGAAGCAAGTAACCAAAGGTTTATAGGCTCAACAGTTATGTAAAGGTTTATTTGTAACCACAGGTGGTTTGCATTCATGACACATACTGCATTTATCACTGAATGCACAAAGGAATTGATGATAAATGGGATATTAGTCTTGGATATTGGTCTCTTACAGTGTGTGTGTGTGTGCGTGTGTGCATGTATGTGTGAACAAATCTAGATAATGAGAGGAGGTGATTAGCGCTGCAGGCCAGATCAGGGCAGAGATATGAGAACAGGCCTTGCCACAACACCTACAGACTCGCAGTTACAGTGTCTTCGGGTTTTGTTTATTCTAAGGTCTCTCCGTCGCCACACACACATAGTTTGTGTGGATCTCTCTTCTCCACTCTTATTTTCCCATCAGACATTTCCTCTTTTAATGACAAATCGCTCATTCCTAACCCTAACCCTCATTCTGGTCCATTAGAATGAAATGTTCAAATCATAATAATCCATTGACAGCTAAAGACACAATAACCCACATACTAACCAGACAGACAAAATCTATCCTAACTGGAATGTGTTGGTTGATATGACCCTTACCGTATAACCAATACTAACCTCTGATCTAACAATTCTGCACAAGCTGCCTTGACATCAGAAACAAACCAAAAAAAAGTGCAGTGTATGTGTACTGTTGAAGTGCTGTTCATACATTGTGCGCCGTCTGAAAACATATTATGTGAGGAACGAGTGTCACAAAGACATTTTTTGAATTGAGAAAGTCATGTGGAGGAAGCAGCTTCTAATTTGGATTTATTTGTTGAGTGAATGGGCAAAAGACACAAAAGCGTTCATGCAGCTGTAGCCCAGAGATTTAGCATACACAAAACTGTGTGTCAAGGCTCCATGCTAACAGTTTTGCATATGCAGTTAACAGTTAAACCCCACATACTCACTTGCATTTATTTACCTGGCATACATTCACTTTTCTGGGAGTAGATTTCATGCTATACTGAGAGCTGTATGCTACGCTATCACTTTTGCACACATCAAATTCACGGGCAATATGATAATAATAGTGATATTTATAATAAATCAGCATATGCTAGGCTAAGAAAGAAGATTTATGCTAATGTTTTAAAAACACTACATTGACAGACAATTACTACATCATAGTCATCGTAACTGAATGTCAATTTTGACAATTACTTACTGACATTTGACTTTGACATCTATTCAAACTGGTAAATAAGTCTTGATATAAGAAGAATGTTTTTTACACATCCACAAATGAAGAGACAGAAATCAGTTATGGGACAACGGTGAGAAAAAACAACATTGGCAGAACAAAAAATCTCTCTTGCAAATGTTTGGACTAACAGGGTGATGATAGGGACAGTAATGAAGATGTAAGACAAACTGACTGAGTGTGTTTGTTGGATCAGATGAGACACATTTTATGTGTGAGCTTTTCAAATCCCACACTTGAGAAAATTGTACTTTAGTGGATAATAAGGTACTCTTTGAAACCTAAACCAACACTGTGATACACACACACAAATGTGCACATATACACACACACGCACATTGCATCTGGCCTCAAGCGATCACAATGGAGTAAGCTGAAGTCTCTACGCAGACCATGTTTTCTACATTAGCTCTGTTCTTGAGCTTGTGACAGTCAGTGCATCTTATTCATACATAATAGTGTTAAGACTGTTGAAACCATGTGTGAGTGTGTGTTGAAGTGAGGTTTGCATAGTGCCGTATTTACCCATTTATATCACCAGTCATATCTCCAAAGCGTTCCTCCTGCACTACTCTGAAATGTTTTAATGAGCAGCATAGCAAGATCTACATGTTTAACTTTAATATGAGCAGGAGGTACAATTCCATCAACATACAGTACAAAAAAAGAAACACATGCAGGCGTATCAGCAGTTCCAACTATATAATCTAGCAGTCTCACGTAAAGTGTAACTGAACGTGAGAGATGTGAGAAGACATACAGAGAATACAAAGAGTGTAAGAGAGGGAAGAGCAAATCTGGGCCAACTGTTTTCATTCAAACAGCAGACACAGCCAGTCAGATTCAACCAGTCACTTCTGCATCAGGAAACAAAACAAGACCAGTACGTCCAAACGGTAGACAATAACGACACCTAGTGGAATAGTAGAAAATTGTCAAGTCAATAATTTAATAACTTTTCCCACTGGTTGATGTAATCACTTGCTTGAAATTTCCTTTTCTGCCTTCTTGCCGCCATTTTCAAACTATCTTATGGTGTTTATGAATCTGATAGTTTTTCACTCAGTAATTTGGCGAGTAATTAAAGCACTGTGGAAAGACTGAACTTTCTAGATCAAATTTACAATACAAAGATACTTGAATATCTGTGACTTTTTGGTATTATTTTACTCAAAGGTTATTGTTGTACATGATGTGAGCTTTGATATTCATCTTTATTTAACCGTGAATGGACATATTACATCTTGCATAATGTGGTATTTGATAAACCTATTATAACTCATATATTCCACTGCATTGCAATGTACTATTTTTTTCTGTTAAGATAAGTGATTTTCGTAGACGTTAGCCTGCAGCCTGTTTTGTGACTTTTCCTACGGTATTTATGGTATCTCAATATCAATCCCTTTGATCTACATGATTTGTAAAACTGCCCTTCTACTTCATATTTAAAGGGGAACAGCATATCGTGGTTAAGAGCTCACAGTAACCGAGCACAAGCGTTCCGCTGTGAATAACATTTACGGTATTTGTAATACATAATGAAATAGATAAGAGTAAAACATACTACAACTCCGTTTCAAAAGACTGCTCCAGGTGAGGCTCGAACTCACAACCTCGGCATTGCTCTACAGTGTACTGTCATATAAGTACCGCGCGCTAACCGATTGCGCCACTGGAGCTCACTGTCGTTTCACTGCAGTTGGCTTTATGAATTAAGAGCAGCGAACTATCTGAATTATGTTGTTTGTGTTTGTTTATTCTTTAATACTGTTCCATCAGTTCTACACAACGGTTTATGTTCGATATCAAAGTACCAACAGACAATGGTAGACTGAATAATAATAAAATCAGAGATAATTTGTTTCACTATGCGCTTGTAAACGTGTCAAAAATACTAACAGTTCAATTGACTCAAATTTGAATTTACGCCCAGATAATACGACTGTAACGTTTGGTGCTTTCCATGTATTCCCAACGTTCCTCATTGTTACTGGTTTCCCCAATATACGATGCTTTCCCAGAGTTAGGGTAAGAAGGACGGAAGAATAACGTCATGCACGCAGACCAGCAAGCAAAGTATGTCTGTCTGCGGGCACAATGGAGCTACAGGACACGCCTACCTCATGATACACCCTCGTACTGGCACCTCAGGGGGTGTGTCGTGTGTTGGAGTGGGCGTGTCCTATGATCTTTCAAACTGCATTTCTTTATCGACATAAGGAAACAGACCCTACTATTTTTAAAGTGAAACATATCAAGTCAAGTCAAGTCAACTTTATTTGTATAGCCCATTTTTACAAGCAGTTTGTCTCAAAGGGCTTAACATAACATCAGCAACATCCTCTGCCCTTCGACCCTCACATCGACGAAGGAAAAACTCCCAGAAAAACCTTTAACAGGAAAAAATGGAAGAAACCTCAGGGTGAGCAACAGAGGAGGGATCCCTCACCCAGGACGGGCAGACGTGCAATGGATGTTGTACAGGCAGGAAAGCAATTTGCAACATGAGAAATGACATTACTAAAAAGATAAGCAAAACAAAATCTCAACTGTTTAGTTTCACTTTTTGCTACCACCTCAATATGATTTTAACATTTCACAAGTTATAGGAAATTTATAGTATTGAAAATTATAATGAACTGCTGTAACATTCATGTATTCTTTTTTTATGTGATGTTGAGAATCACTATCCTATCAGTTCGATTTCGGCCTGTAGGGAGAACCACCCCGCCCATAGTCGGTACATAGAGGAATGACAGGCAGATGTCAACAGTAGACATTGGGTTGGTCATAGAGCCGGCTACAGTTCAACTTGAAGATCTGGATGGAGAGATACCTGCAGAAAGATACAGAGAGAGAGAGAGAGAGAGAGAGAGAGAGAGAGAGAGAGGGAGGGAGAGACACAAGACTACGAGGAGCACTGGACACACAGTTAGTGACATAAAATAATGAACTGCATGTTAATCTGACGAGGGGAGAGGATAGAAGAGGAAAAGGAGGAGGGGAAACTGCTTGGTGGATCATGTTTGTGTCCCCCGGCAGCATAGGCCTATAGCAGCTTAGCTATGATAGAGATTTAAAGATTAACAGTTAGTCAGACCTGTTCTACCTGTGGCTATATATCATGAGGTGAGTGAAACTATGCCTACCAGCTCTACACACTTTATTTGGTGCTAACTATATGCTTTACTAAACAGAAAGGTTTTAAGTTTAGTCTTAAAAGTGGAGGTGGTGTCTGCCTGTCGAACCCAGATTGGCAACTGGTTCCACAGCAGGGGTGCCTGATAGCCTAATATCTTGGAGGAAAAGATGATTATCAAATACGAAACAGCCATCATCTAAAAGTCATTACTGTTATACAGCACGAATGTTGAGGTCCTGACCATCGTAGCAGACTGCAACAATAGGTCACTAGGCTATTTCTAATGTGTTAGACTCCTAAACAGAAGGTGAATGGTGTTTTCAGGAACAGGATGAACGATTAAAGAGCATATTTCTAATATATTCCAAACAAGAATCCAAGTGTTTTTGTTTTGTTTTGGTTTTTGGCTTTTTTTGGAACAGTTATTAGTTTCAATTGAATTTCCCTCGGGATCAATAAAGTATCTATCTATCTATCTATCTGTCTATCTAGTTTTTGATCTTTTCATACTGGCACGTAACCATTGCGTGCCTGTTGCTTGTGTATTGTCAATGCGTAAATGGTTTCGTATTAATGTACTCTGACTGTGTGAAAGAATTTCTCCTAAGGACAATATCTACATTAATTTCAAATTATAATATAATGCTATACAGAACTGATGGTCACATCTCTGACTTGCTCAGTGACACATATATGAAATGACATAAATGAAATGAATATGAATGAAATGAAATGGTATTTCAGTCTGATTATCAGGCTGCTAGACACAATCCCGATTCAAAATTCATTCATATGTCAAATTTGTGTTTGGATTTATTTTTCTTTGCAAGCACAATATAGCCATCCATTTTGAAAGGATTAGTATCATCTTTCTTTTCATATATGTTTAACAGATAGGGCTCAAAAATGATTTGCTTTTTCGCAGCCATAATTCAACTGAAAAGCATGCTTGGTAATGGAAGACAGTCTGACACAGGACACAGGACACAGGTTTACTGGGTTCAGTGTGTGTAAATGTTACATACAAATCCATACAGCTTTTGTTATCCTTAACAATGAAACTGAGCTCACTCACATTTGAGAACTGTTAACAAATGGATAATGAAAAGAAATCACATAGTCTCCATAGTGTTCCCCTGCAGCATTGATATCAAGGAATCAAGTATAAAACAAACAAAACACATTGCAGTTTAAACATTTTAAGCAGCATCTTCATTTTGTGTCTGGGCTGCTTTCAGAGCAGTTCAGCAACTTCCTCAAAACATTTGACCTAAGACCTGATTTTGGGGAAGTTTAACCATTAAAAGATATATAATATTTTTTGATTTGTGCCTTTCAACAGTTATTGCCTTAGCTGGGCTGGGCTACTCTGTCATTCGTCTTCACAAAGCCCAAACGCTGGATGAAGCTCCCAATGGCATCACGGAACACAGAGCTAGCAAAAGTGTAGATGATAGGGTCCAAAGTGCTGTTGAGATAGGTGAAGCCAATGGAGACAATGAATAGTTGGGTGATCAGATTGTAGGACTTGCAGTCTTTGGGGTGGAAATGTTTGATGAACACTCCACCCAAACCTGTAAGGATACTTGGTAAGAAGCAGATAGTGAACACCAAACAGATGACCTCTACTGCTCGGATGGCCCTCAGTACCCTCTTATGCCTGCCCATCGTTCTTTTGTGCAGATAGCAGGCGATCCGAACTGAGCAGAACAGCAACATGAACCAGGGCAGGAAGAACTCTGCAACGAAGGCCACATAGTGGACTTTTACCCCCCAAGGGATCACACTGTAGGAGCTGAAGCTGCGACACAGAGAGACATTGCCATCCTGGTAGAGGAGGTTGGTGGTCACCAGTGGAATCCGAAGGGCAATCACAACAGTCCACGTCAGGCCTGCGAGCCAACATGACTGAGTCAAAGTAATATGGCTGATGCAGTGATGAGGATGGACCACTTTGAAGTAGCGATACAGTGCCACAGCTGTCATGAATGCGATACTGGCAGAGCGACTGACAGCCAACATGAAGAGGTTGATGCGGCAGAAGACCTGTCCAAACACCCAGTAGTTCTCTCGGAGGATGGCATCAATGCGGAAGGGCACGCTGATGAGGAGCAGGAAATCGGCTAGAAGCAAGTTAAGGAGGAAGAGAGTGTGGGGTTTCCACACTTCCACACGGAAACAGAAAATCCACAGTGCTACTATGTTTATTGGCAGGCCCACAATCATCTCAGTGATCATGACAATACGCAAGAACAAATTGCCGAGGTCTGAGGTGGATTGGCAGTGCATGAAAGTTTCATTTTTCACTTCGATGGGACCGCTCACTGAATCCATCTCAGCTATGAATGTGGTCTGATCTCTCTGGTCTTTCCACTTTGCTTATTTTCAGCAGAGAAGGAGAGAGAAAAATGTTTTAGGCAATACTTCAAGCAACAGTTTGACATTTTAAGAAATATATATATATATATCAGATTTGCAACACTTATTCTCAAAGGCTTCTAATGGATGTTCACATGGACTGTGTATCCTTCGTACATTACTTTGAACAAAACCACCTGCCAAATGAACATATGCAAATGTAAATAGATTCAGTCATTTTAGCCTCAGGTGAGAGACTTTGATATCACTCTTGGACCTTTTTTAATCAAGACTTTAATCCAAATTTTATTGTGTCGACTGAGAAAGCAGTTAAATTAGTAATAAAAAAGCTATATTTTTAATACACAATTAAAGGCTTAAAAATGTCCATCGACAGAATTTCACTTTTTCATATTGCAGAGTTAAAAATGAGATACAATAGTGATAGGGAAAATAATCTGTCAAGCATCAGTCTTTTAAAGGTCAAATCTCAAATCTCAAAATAAATGTACAATACACAATACAGAAAAAAGTTTCAATATCAGCACATACCAGTAGTAAAAATTCAAGTTGGTTCCCTCTTAAAGACCAGAACAAGCTCCTTTTCAGAGGTCAGAATTGTCTTCTGTAAACTCTGTAGAATTAGTGCAAACAGCAGATGAAAACAATCATGTGTACAGATCCCTTTCAAGTAGTGAAAGTGAATAACAAGATCCTAATAGAATTCCTTTTATAAAAGCTGGCTTACTCTGAGGGCTTGTCTCAGCATGATAGCCATGATTCCAGGGAAAACAGTCACTTCTGGTATGTGATAACACAGATGTATTGTGTCATAATGGTACCCTTATGACACATATCTTTTCTACTTTTTAGGCTGAAGTGCCTTCATGTAATAATTTGTCAAGGACCAGGAATGTTGTGTTGATAAATGATAATTCATGATTTAACAAATGGAAATTATTAAAATAGTTTTATTTGCTGACAGGGATAGGTGGTTGTTTCATTTTGCACCCTTTCACACGTCATGGCAATGCTGGAATAGATGGAGTGAGGGACACTCCAGCAGATGGTAGTATTGCATCACCTGAAGGTGCCAAACACCAAAACTCAACAGAAGAAGAAGAAGACGGGCCAAGCCTCAATGTTTTTGTACACAGTGTAGATATCTAATCATTATTTGATTTTATCTCAGTGTCTCTTACCTCCATTTACTTAACTTCACCTGAAGTCTTCTTACTGCAGGTGGACAGCAACTCCTAACAGCACCATCTCACCTCATCTCAAGCTGCATCTCATCTCACCTTGCTTTTTTATTTACTCTCTTGGCATTCAATTTACACATTTTATCTCATCTTAGCAACATCGTCTCAAATCATCCCAATCCATTTTATCTTGACATAGCTGATGCTGTATGTACTTGTTTTGTATCATCATTTTATCTCATCACACCTTAACTCACCACACATTCATCTGGCTTTCATCCATCTCACCTCAAATTGTCATCCAGTCCCATGTCATATCATGTCACATCATGTCATGTCATCCCTTTATCTTTATTCATCTCTTTCCATTATATCTCATCGTGTCTCATCTTTTCTCCTCTCCTCAGATCTCCTCACTGCATCTCATCTTCTCCCATCTCATCATACCACTTCTCATCTAGAATAGAATAGAGATAGAATAGTCTTTGTTGTCATTGTACATGGTACAACAAAATTGATCTAACCACATCATCTTTGTTCACATCAGTTCATTTCAGTCTAATTTGGGACCATTCAACCTTATTACCAATATACCAATTCACCTTACCAGAGCGACTCAGCATTGATAAGGCACTTAAAAAGGGCAAGAAGTGAAGGTCCAGTGTGCTTCTTGAGAGAGAATCATAATTTCCCTAACTAAACCTTCCTTGGTGACAATTCATTACAGTGCAAAACAGATACACGCTGTCAGCTCAGCTCACCACTGTGTGAACAGTCCGACCTTTGTCAGTTCAATAATTTTATGGTCATTGACTTCCACACTACAATGCAGTCCCCCTATCCCAGCCCTAAAGGTGTGTTTGCTAGTATCACTGGACTCTGATCTAGTGGTCTACCATTCATCTAACTGTTTTATTAGAGTACACACAAAACAAACACAGAGGACCCAGCAGTGGCACCATGTAAAGAGTCAGACATCTGCTCTTAGACACATTTTATGGGTACATTGTACACTGTGCATGTGTGAAACTACTGGTTGAGTTCTGCATTAATATTTATACAGTGTGTGTTCATATGTGTGTTGGCAGATTGCACAGCACACGTTTTGGTGCTTAAGAAGACAAAGAATTTATTATTACTCAAAAATGGCATTGAAGTAAATCACACAACCCTGACATACAATATGATGGTGTTAATGTATTGGAAAGAAAATGAATATAGCCTAAACAAAACATATCTCAGTATACACACCTACAATAATCTTTTGAGTGGGATGCAGAATTCACTAAAATGAATCAATGCGTTATATTATTTACAAATTCATGAATGATATTATGAATCTTTGGAAGAATAGAGAATATTTTCTGCCTTATTTTTTCAAAACGGTGCAAATTTTCAATATATATCAAGACTGCCAGATGGTTGGAAACAAAATTTGAAAACATTTGTCCTAAAAATAGTTGAAAAACAATTGGGACACATAAAGTCAGATTCTAAGTCCATTAGAGGCTTCACAGTCAGTTCCTTCATCTGTTAATAAGTGTATGATTTGGGCAGCTTCTCTGACACAGCAACCTACTGTGGTTCACTGATAACCTCCAAGTTTGTCCTTAAAAGTATATTTGCACACATGCTGTATGATGAAAAGAAACCATTCACACAGCCACAGTCCCTCTCTGTCAGATCAATACTTTTATTGGTCCTACATGCATACACAAATTTTTTTCTAGGGTGGTCCAGGTTTACTTCCTGGGTCTGTCACCTGGTCCACAAGCTCGGCTTGTGACAGAGACATCACTGTCTCACTCCGATATCATGGAGTTGCTTAATGTTTAGCTCAAGATACACCCACACACACACACACACACACACACACACACACACAGGGAATCTGAGGGATTACAAAGGTACAAAGACCCATATGCTGTCCAAGGATGGAATCGAGTATACTAAATGCAAGAACACAACGCAATAACCAAGGTGAGAATTATGATTGTTAATTGTGTTTAACAACTGTACGAGTACACACTTTGAGGCATAGTATGGCATTTGTTTTCACCGCATCCCAGTCCTGGTTAAAGTCAGTTAGGTGATGGAGTTAGATTCATTACTACATTGAGAATACGTTAACTGTATTTTATTTTGAGGAGAAATAATTTAATGAGAGAGACAGTCATCAAGTCGATTTTGAATTTTTTCAAGTGCACAGTTAAAACATGTTGAGTGGAAGATTTTCCAAGGCTTTAATTTGCTAAACCGGGCTATTAGTCTGTTAATCCACGTTAGAGCTTGTGTACACTGTGCTGTATGTCCTGTGGGGGAGGGACAAAACAGAAGCGTATACACACTGAAGGTATTATAATATAAGGAACAAATTTTGAAAAAAAAAGATAGGCTCTTCAAAAAGAAATAATATTACCTGTAAACATTTTGTGAAGTTTCTACATAGTTTATAAACTAGGTTTTTGCTGAAAATACAGAAACGGATAGAGTCACTGGAAACACTGTGTTTCTTTAGTAAGAGATTGATGTGAGAAGTATAAGATTTCACCCATTTAAAAGCAAATAAAAAGAAAATTGAAGACTGGAGAAGTTCATGATTAAAAGTTTCAAAAACACAACCCTCAGTAAAAAAAACATTGAAAGCTACATCTTTTTATTTAGTCATAGTTTTTCTATAGGAAAACACATGTGATTATTGCAATAGTTGTAGTTATGATCTGCTTAATTTCTGGCTTCTTAAGGGCCAATTTTGATCACAATTTGTATTTTAGCTCAAAGAAATAAATTGATATTTTGACAAATATGCTTATTCACCTGTTTGCTTTGTGTGGAGACTTCAGGAAGCAACTCCCGAGATGAAATGAGACATAAGACATTAATTAAAAAGTGACAGAAGTGTTTGTAGGAGGATTTTGTTCCCTGCATACTGAGCCAAGCCATCTGTATGTCCATGTATGCTTCACTAAGATAAACATCTGCTGCTTCTTATTTACTGCAAAAACGTCAAAGGGTATTTATCATCTCACGCAACTCTTAAGAATTTAAATAATTGCGTTTTCCAACATATTGAACTGCTACTTTCAGAGAGAAAAAAAATAGCAAAAGCAGGAATTACAACAGACATGTATCATTATCATTAATCTAACAACTTTAACGCTGAATAACCACACACGTGATATTGCAGTTAATTATAGCTGCAGTTCTTTGTGACAGGGACAGGTGTTGAAGACGAAGCCTCTACAGAGCCACATGGGAGCGTCTCAGGCCGTCCTCTCTCTGCTGCAGTTCGTCTCTATGTGTACGCCCTGCATGGCTGCCTCTGTGAGGTGGTCTTCACTGCTGTGTTGGACTGGTGCAGCACCCAGGACAGAAGACTGGCGGGTCACAGCAGCCTGTGGGCACTGCCTATGTATGCCACCGCAGTCTACCTCATGGAGGGCCTGAGTGCCCGGCTGCTGGCTCAGCATCACTCGCTGCCAGTGCGTCTGACAGTCTACACTGTGTTTATCTACCTGTGGGAGTTCAGCTGGGGGGCGGTGCTGAGCCTGCTGGGGGCCTGTCCCTGGAACTACTCAGGTTATAGGTACAACCTGGCAGGACTGGTGACTCTGGAGTATGCACTGCCCTGGGCTGTAGCTGCACTTATAGCAGAGCAGCATGTGATCAGGAACACGCTGAGGATAAGATTACACAAGTGAACTAATATCAATCTGAAATCATGCGCTTCCAAAAGCAGCTACAAAGTATTTATGGATATTGTTTTAGGAACAACACCACAAATGTGAGTTTTTTGGCATTTTGATTTTATAAAGTTCCTCCAACACCTCCCTGTGTTGTGTCATTAAATCTGACAACTTTTTCCAGTTCAATCTATGGGCTTGTTTTTCTCAAAGACTGAAATAAGACCCTAATAACACTGGCATGTGTGATATTTTGGGAAAAAACTTGATTTGCTTTCTTGCCAATGACTCATACGTCAGTGACTGATGTGTCTGTTAAATGTGAAGGTAAACAGTCAGGAGACACTAGCTTAGTTTATAATATAATGACCAGAGAAATAGGGAGCAAGCTGTGAAGTGTGAAAACTAGTTGTAGTTTCACTGGGGTTTTGGGCTGGAATGTTTCTTAGCCAGGCATACGACCTCCAAGTGTCTATTTGTTGCCTCACAATGATGCCTCCACAAAGTCAAGAACTATAAGAAATTGTTTCAGCATGTAAGTTCCTCTCTATAGCCAAGTCGTCATTTTAATATTTTCGTTTCTGAATGACACAAATGAGATGCATGTGCAAATTGGTGCTAATTAGTGCATTAGGCTAGCTGTTTCCTCCTGCCTCCAATGTTGATGCTTTACTGAGATAATCACCTGGAGTCCTACCGTGTATTTAACACACTGACATGAGAGTAGTATTGACTTTCTCATCTAAATCAAAGCAGGAAGATGAATGAGTGTATTTCCCAAAATGTTAAACTCTTGCTTTAAAAATGTCATTGCGTGAATCTGCTCAGATTTGCACTGCTTAGTCAGAGTGTGATACACAATCTGTAGACCAGACAGAACATCCGACAATCAGAAAACCTAGAAAGCATTCATAAACAAATCTCTGGTTTCGTTTTGCTAAGACACGGGGTGAGTATGCAGTACTCGAGTTTCACTTTAAGGAGACATTTAAATGATAAAACTGAAAACATTTAAATATAAAAAAAATCAGACAATAATAGTACAAATCCAGCTTGCCTCCTTTGGGCTGCAGTATGTAAATAATTTGCCTACATGACATTCATAAAATGTAGTTTATATTAACAAAGACAAATCCTACTGTGCATGATCCCAAGAACAGCATACATGTGTTTTTGCTGTGGATTTTTACCCGCAACAAGTCATACGTCAATAGCTGCACCCATTACCAGAAAACATTTACCTGACATTTCTGAGGAAAAATGCGTCCAGCACAGTCAGACCACGCCAGGTCTCTTTGTGGGTTTCTTTGGAACAAACCCTCGGAGTTACACAGTGTTAAACAGGAATCTTGCAACCTGATGTTGGCATGCAATATGTAAATATAACTTAATTATTGTTTCAAACATTTGTTGAAACTTGTGTTCAAGGTCCTTTCAGCCAGCAGAATCATTCACAACAACAGTGAGGCTTTCCAATACGGCTCCTGGGAAAAATGCCAAATCACTGTGGCAGAAGAAATGTAGTAATTAACTGAACATTTTAAAATGTCAAGGGTAATATGTGTTAAGACCGCTGTCATATATCAAAAATAAAGACGCATCTCCACTTACCTTATCATGAGCAGCAGTCAGCTGTCAATCACGACTTTCACCCCATCTATAACATCAAATAACTAAATAACTAAAACCAAACTCATCAGAAAAGGGAGCACTTGACCACACATCAGCGTGGATAAGAACCACCTAAAATAACAATAAGAGTGATCTTTGGAAAAATGTATCTGACGGGTGTTCTCAGTTTGAGTTAGGTCCATGTCTCAAGTGCTAATATGGAACAGGAAGGGAAGAGGAAGATGTTTTGGCTTCATTTTTGAGGAGCTCTCATGTTGTCCATCTCTAGGCACAGTCAACAGTTAAGACAAACGATCACAACACTCACCATTTTATCTCAGATATCTGTTTATTTATTTATTAGATGTCTCTCATAAGTAAATGGGTTGCACTTAAATATCACTTTTTGACCTTAATGGACAAGGCTCTTTACAATTTTCCTTTCATTCGTCCATTCACATTCACACACACTCACACAGTGATGGCAACTAGGTTCACTGTCTTGACCAAGGACTCCATAGCAGGAGTTGAACCCCCAACCTTCTACTTAGTGAATGAGCCATTGTACCTGCTGAGCCGCGTATGGGGGCGGATCTATAAATTACATGCAATTTATATATGTAACTACAGCAAAGTGCAATTTCAGAATCAAGTTTCGGAATCAAGTAGCTTCTGGTGTTTATCAGTACTATTCATTTTCATTAACACATAACAGAACACTCTCACTTAAATGAGTGTGTGATTTATTTTACTGTACACAATCTACCATTTTTGTCTACACTTACACTGAGTGCCTCACTACCTGTACAGAATACTGTATATTTAATGGATATGTGTGTGTATGTGTGTGTGTTTGTGAATTGGCAGATGATGCTCAGGGTCTCTTCCGCTCTGGGTTTTGGACAACAAACAGGGCAACCGTCCCCTCATCTCTCTGCCACTGGTAGCTACAGAAGAAGAAGAGGCTGTGTTTTGGATTTTTCTTAGGTAAAAATCAAAATCTTAGAAGCAAAATCTCATCTCATTTCTGCCAAGTAACATATTTGGGAAATAAAATTGCAAGACATTCTGCTTAATAATTTGCAAGTTGATGAAACGAGTTTGCCTTTAATTGTTAATATTAACTCACTGGGTCTGTTCAGGGATGAGTAAGCTGTCTCCTGCAGAAAGACTGAACTCCTGCTGATCCATAGTTACTTTTGACGAACCTTCCTGAGAAACAGAGACAGGAGGAGACGGGAAAAGTTAGTAAAGGAAGGCAGAATTTTGTGACTACACAGCAGGTCAGACATGGATACAGACACAGCTACAAAAGAATGAAGAGAACATACCATGTGCCAAATCCACACATCACTTTGCCGTACGGATGTCTCTGTCTGCCCAGGTCCAAACACCATTGCCTGCCATAGTCATAAGGTTGAGCAAGATTGCATCTCTTTCACATCATATCTGCTCCTGCTGTCTCAATGTCAACCGCGTGGTTTGTACATTCACAATCGAACGCACTGCGACTTATTTTCATGGAGAATTTATAAGTCATACAGAATTTCCACAGGCGGGAAAATGTTGCCTTGATACAAAGTTGAAACAGTAAAACTTTTGTGAAAACACATCTGGCAACGCAATCCCTACTACCTCTGTCTCAAACTGAGCTCCGAACATGTCGATGGGACGGCCGCTGGCCAGCGACGCCCTGTGTTTGTCCAGCCAGTCTTTGAAGGAGAAGGGCGACATCACGTTCATGGTGTTCATCTGGAATGCAGGCTCCCCCAAGACTTCATCTGTTTATCCAAAGATAATCATGACACTGCTTCAGAATTGACAGGGATTAGTTTTTAGATTAATAACACTTGGATTAACTCACTTGGATTTGGTTTTCCTGTTTTGTACTGCTTTGACGCCATGAACCTGCAAATAAATGTAAAAAAGTGCAAAAGTCAACCAACAACAACAAGCTGTATTAAAACAAATAACCTGATGGGTGACTGTGACGTGAATGTGCAGATAATGAACATGTCTTACTCCTTGATTATTGGCACCAGTTGGGTTCCGAGATCCTCGCAGTAAAACCATTTCTCAAACAGGATCGTGGTGGTGTTGTCCACATAGTACCTGAAAGCACCAACACATCATAAATGCATTCACGTAATGATTTCTGAATCTCTTTACACTCTTTTATTTCCACACAACCATCACATAGAAATTTCGCTTTGCAAAATATTCAACACAAGTGTACAGACACTAAACACATCTGAGGGGTGTACCACAACGTGGGAGTGATGGATCGGTGAGATGTTGGGCCTAAAACCAGGGTTTTTGATGTCTCAATGTGGCTCTCTGTTAACCAGCTAGATCACTATAGGGTCTTATTCTGCACACCTAACACAGTCTGAGATGAGAATATACTCAGAGTTCTGGACTGAAATGGCTAGACAGACACTGCTTCTTCACTCATTCCTTTTCCTGGTGAGATTCTATACAAACAAAGGATTATGTTATATATGCAAAGGTCTGAGACAACAAGTTGATATGCTCATTATCTCTGACTGGAGTTTAATGTTTTGCCAAGCTGGTCCACACAAAGAAAGCCTGGCTGTGTTGAGCTTGCTTTGTAGTATACCCCCTATGCTGACAACGTGTTCAGCCTTGTTCTCAGTGAAGATAAATCTAAACGTAAAGTCAGAAGCTTTTGACACAATAATCAGCACAGATCTGCGTGTACAGAGACACAGCAAATTGGTTACCTTGAGTTTGGCAAAAATAAATGCAAATAGAGAAGGAAAAACAGGTAGAATCTACAGCAGGGGAGTGGGAATGTAAGCTGGGAAAATCTATGAAAGGTTGAAAAAAGGTTGGATTTAATAATGTGGGCATGTGGACTCTTTCCGGTCCTGAAATTGGCCTATGGGGATGTTCGTCCTGATCAGGCTGTTTGTCTCGCACAAACATTTTTTTCTAAGGTGTCATGGGGTCTTTATTGTAATGTGTCAGGTTCAGAGAGGAAAACAGAACAGAACAGAACAGAAGAGACAGTAGTTAACCTGAGGCAGTCTGTCTCTGTGAGCAACCGTCTCCTCTCCACCACCAGTCCCACGGTGTTGGCCTGTCTCTGGGGGGAGTGTGGGATACGAGCTGGCAGCAGAAACATCTACAAATGAGGAAGAATGGGAATTTTACCGACAAAGTGCTGAGCACTGTATAGGCCTTTTGGAGTCCTTTCAGTTTCACTTCATATTGTATGCAGTATAACTATAGCCTAAAACGACTATAATGGAGTTATGACAACTATGCCCAAACAAAGTGTGTATATGCACATTAGAGCTCACCTCTCCCTCCTTGATGTGCACATCTTTGTGTTTGCCATTTTCTATCACCTTCAGACACATGTCCCCCTTCAGCTGGTAGAACAACTGTTCAGAGAGCGGAAGACAAAAGATGGAATATTATTAGAATAAAGGGGATTGCTGCTTATCTGCTTTATACATAAAAGTCTTTTTACAGGTTTTGGAGCACAAATATGAGCATAAAATATGTAAAAAAGGAAAAAGAAAGATCCAGAGGGAGCTGTGTGAAGTCAAATGAACTCAAGTGATGCCATTTGAGTCAGTGAAACTACAAGTGTAAAGATGCAAAAGGAAATCTGGGGTGTGGAGATAGAAAGCAGTGAGCTTTCCAGACCTGCATAGCCCCCTGCTCAGCTCCTCTTCATGCTAGCACGCTACCTTAGCCGTTACTGTCATAACACACACGAATCTCCATCTGAACTTTCAGTTCTCACTGCATTGTGGGTAATGTAGGCATCCAGTTTTGACAAGAAACAAGAATGTGTGGAATAAATAAAAGGACAGTGTCTCTGGTTCTGCTGTGTCATGACATACTTGCATTATCAGACACAATTAAAGAAATATTCAGGATAGGATAGTGCAGAATTACCACTATACACCACCACTAAATCAGTATTGAGCAACAGCTTGTTGCATGTGCCTGCCACCTGACCTCGCTACATAATTTGACACTAAACTTCAAAAAGCCAAAGCAAAGAATGCAAACAACAGCAGGAACAAGAAAAGCAAATTGTGACAGGCAGCCAAAATAATTTCACCAAGCATTGGAACATTATGGTGCAGTTTGTCCTTGCTAGTTTGTCCTTGCTTAAGACTCAGTTATTCCGACGATTGGGTTAAGTTAAAGTTAATGTAAAACTACGCTAAAATAACAACATGTATTTAATGATTGTGTAAGCTTTGATGGAATTATGACTCAGTGCAGTAAGAATGAAGTACTTTTCTTTTAC
Source organism: Scatophagus argus (assembly GCF_020382885.2). Lineage (NCBI taxonomy): Eukaryota > Metazoa > Chordata > Actinopteri > Scatophagidae > Scatophagus > Scatophagus argus. The sequence continues at coordinate 20,046,094 of NC_058502.1, forward strand.
CTCCTCCCCTTCCTCAATATGATAATCCTTCCTCATATTAGGACCACCGACAAACATGATATTCAACTGGGAAAAGTGCCTGAGAGAAAGAGGACTTAAGTCAGAACTCTTTTTATTGTTAATTTGTCCATGCAAAACTATCCAATTATTGTTATTGACAGAAATTTTCAGTTGTAAAGTTACAGACTGTTCATCACCACATGGAATCCATAAAATTGTTGCACAGAAGAAGCCACTGCAATTACACCCATACTTTACAATGTGGCTAAAATGAAAGCTAAAGTACTCACATGAGCTTGTTGCAAACTGGTGGCAGGAAAGCATCCTCATTTTCTGAAATCCATTTTTCTACATTCACGAGGTTGGGTCTTTTACTCATTTTGAAACTGTGTTGCTTTTGCTGCAGCTTCCCTGATTAATCTGACTAGTTAAACAGCCTGACTGACACTGAAAGTCCAAACTGCAGAAGTGTGGGAGGAGTTCTGTTTCTTAAACAGGTTAAAGGTGATAACAACAAGTGACACAGTGTTGTTCCTGTCATTGCTCTGAGGACCCGCTTTCTTTGCAAGTTCTTTTCTTTGCAACACTCATGTAATCAGGTGACAGCCACTGTGTATACACATTATGTTTCTCTTGAAAAGCCAAAATATGATTTGTATGAAAAGGACTTGCAGGACTTTCCTCACAGGGTCTCTAATATCAGCACGTCAATATTAGAAGGAAAAGAACACGTGCAGAAAATAGTTTAAAGTAACAGAGAGTAATCAAAGAATGATACGAGTATAAAAAAACCTTTTTTACTTAGCCTCCCATGCCATTTTTGATGTAAATGTAAAAGATTACATAAAGATTCTAATCAAATTTTGACAAGTTAAGGTGCAAAATATTGTTGAGCAAAATATAATATTTCAGATTATTTTACACCTGGTGTAATAATTCCAACTGTCCACTAGATGGAGCTGTTAAACCTGGTGAGGTTAATGCTGTGGGTCCTTCAGATAACCTGAAGGCCAAACTGGGCAAATTTTTCAACAATGTAAAATCAAAGGTCAACCTTTATCAGTCGCTAGATGTTAGACACTGTGAGTTCACTACATAATTTGTGACATTTGAAACTGGCAAACAGTTTATTGGGTAAGTAGCAAATTTCACACAAACTCTACTTTTTTTACATACTCAAACACCCTGTAAGTAACAGCATAAGGTCATGAACAAGAACAGCTTTGCATTGGTGTACTTCAATTGATTTGAGACACATAAATTATAACAATTTGAGCATTACAAGTGGGAGAAGTTTTTCTGCCTTTTAAAACCAGTGTCATTGTAAGCATTGCATATTTTGATGGGGAATAATAATCCTTTGGATACGAATTGAGAGACAGTTTTAATTAATGAAATTACATGTTTTCTGTTAGAGTACCGGTACTGTATTTTTTTCTTTTTTTTCTTTTTTTTTGGGTGCTCTGAGAGAACAACTTTGAGGGAGAAGAGGGATGAGTGCCAACATTGGTGCTATCTTGATTTTCGCTTTTGCAACTGTATCTGCTATCCATCAGTATCAACTACACCAAACAGACAGTTATCATCTCATGGTTATTTGCCCTACAATTACATATTGATACAACTCATTATTTATTCATCAGATTTTTAGTTTTATACTTTTGTCTTACATTATCTGCTTCTATTTATCTTTTTCTATTTATCGGTGATTGATGGACGCAGGCAGGGGCACACACAAACAGTAAACACAACACAGGAGTTTATTTGTCAGACATGCACGTTTCATTTTGTACAGAAAAATGCACACATGAGATGTATTATTTTACTTTGTTTCAGCAATCCCCAAATATGTAAACTGCCTAATTACGGCTTTAAAAATATAACTGTTACAGTAACCACATTATGTTTAATTCGTAAATAGCCATCTGTAAACAGTTTTGTGCGGTGGGCCTAACGGAGGTTCTACTGAACAGTACATATCAGTCATCATAACCTTACAAAACATAGCAAATATTGAATGACAGAAATTTGGCCGACATATCTTCTCGCCACTATTATACTTTAGTTCTCGCGTTACCTTATTTATATTCAATTATAAATTAATTTAAATACATATGATATATTTTACTACAGCAAACACACGGTGAGTGACAAGCGTGCATAGACATGTTGCAGTTAGCTGTGCTGAATTGCGTCGGGCCGAGCTCGGCCCCGTAGCGGCGGGCCTTGGTCACGTGATTTGTGAAGCGCTTGCTTACAGACTATGGTTGCCCAGCGTGCTGCACGCAGACGCTGTCTCGACAAGCGCCGTTATATTTGTAGTTTTGAATATTAAAAAGGCCTAACAGCAATTATACGAGAGTTTAGCTGCTAACATCCAAAAAATACTGTGCGTTTTGTAGATGAGTCAGATATGAATTTTCTTTCGGGATTACGAGTTGATACGTTATCTTATAAGAAGTGATTCCGGTTCAGTGGGAAGGTTTGAACTGGTCTCTGAAAAGTGACCATTGTTGTAATCAGGTCGAGGCTGTTATCATTTCCACTTGCTGACTTTCTTAGTTTTTTACGGGTTTACAGCAGGAAAAAACAGTACAAGCTTTTTACAGTGTCATGAAAGAAATGTCAAGGTAAGTTATGCATGTGGCATATTTTCCATTTATGAACATTTTTGTTCGCGTTTAAGATAGTCCCAAAGAATAGGCTAAAAGCTAACGTTAGCTAACTGTCACAACAACCAAACAAGGCCTGCAGCCACGGTTTGGTGGCTACCTCGCTGGTTTGTTTTGGGAAATTATAGTGTAGATATGTCTAACAGAATGCACGGGTATCACTTGTACATTTTGTGCGACAAGACACCAGCTTTCACACAGGTCCAACAAAAAACGAGGTATACGTTAAACCAATTCTTCCGTAGCAGTCAGCTAACATTTGCTAACTTGCTAAATTAGCTAATTTGTTAGCGCTTCCAACCTGTTTGTAGCCTGCACGCTAACATTCGTTCCCCGCCGGCTGAGGTTGGGTAGTAGCGTATTTCACACACGTTTCTACAATTACGTTAAGATCACTTATAAATTTAGGAATTATATACAAATATGGGCTCATTGTTAAACTTGACCAAGTAATTGAGATTATGCACACTGCTGTCACAGTATGTAAGTTAGTTTCCCCGTGTTTACGCATGGGTTCGCCGTTATAGAAAAGAGAGTCTTAAACTGGTTAAGAAAAACATCTTCATTTTCGGCAGTGGATGATGATTCCCTTGGCTTCAACAAACGAATAGCAAGTTCGTTTACTGTTCATTATTTAATAGGGAGATTGAGTAGCCATGGAAAAATTAACGTAGTGACGTGAAGTGACATTTAATGTATTCCGCCTTGTTCCCGTGTTGTGTTCCCTCGCAGCACCATGCCAGGTGGGCAGCAGCCTCAGAAACACTATGGTATCACCTCGGCCATTAGTCTTGCACCCCCACGAGAAATAGACCACCAGTACACAAAGAAACTCTGTGATGCCATGAAACCTTTTGGGGTGTTTGAAGATGAAGAGGAATTGAACCATAGGTGAGGAACAGCAAATATGATTACATTCATCACAACCTAGTTACTGGCGGTCTTAACTGCATGCCTTTCATTCCAGCAGTCACACCTACCTGTGTAAGGGATACATACAGAAACATCTAAGACATGTAATGCACCTGCACTTCTCTGGTAGTCCCATTAAAAATGGAAACTTCTCATCAAACTTTTCCAAGGTTGCATCTGCTGTCAGGCTGTTGTACTGTGCTTTGTGTGTTTTCCCGTTTTTGTGGTAACTAAACATATATATTTTGAATGCACATATTTCTGGCAGCTGAATCCGTGAATGTGTGTGTGGTGTATTTCTGTCATTCTCTCACTATATGCTTAGTGAATGGAAATTTTGAATGAAGCGCCTGCTAAAACTTGTATCTCCTTTCAGACTAGCAGTTCTTGGAAAGTTGAATAACTTTGTTAAAGAATGGATTGCAGAGATCAGTGAATTAAAGGTAGGTCCTCTTGTGGTGTTGAATGCCCCTAAGCAGAAGCTTTGATTTATGATATGTTATTGAGTCTGCAATGGTGACTTTCAATCAGAGACGGTAAAGCTTTTTATTGTTGTCCCTTAAAGAGGAAGCAAAATACATCATATTGACTTCGCTCTTTCTTCTCTCCTCAACAGAACCTACCACCATCAGCTATAAGCTGTGTTGGAGGCAAGATATTTACATTTGGGTCGTACCGACTTGGAGTACACACAAAAGGTATGACTAGTTGATATTTTAGTATTGTAGACTTTCATTCGTTGCCGCCACATGACATTAAACCTTAATGGACAACACGTGTATACTTTGTGATTTGCCGTGTTGACATTTAAAGGGAAACAAAGTAACACAGAGGTAACAAAACATAACTGCTACACTGCACTGGCCCTCACTAAGCAGGCATGCATCGTTGTTTTTGAAAAGCTCATTTCACCCTGACCACACTAAACCATGAGGCTGGCATTGTCATATTCTTCTGCTATAGAGTGTTTTTGAAAAGGTTAGTTTTGGGGTCTGGAAACTGGGTAAACACAAGCTTACTGTAGACATTAGTGTGGATGTGGTTGTGTGCCTCTTTGTCTACAAACAAAAAAATGCATTACTGTGGGTTTTTTTGTGCTACCACATTATTTTAAAAGTCTTTTTTTCCCTCCATCAAACCATAGTGTTTTTCAATAATCTGAACAATTAAGGATGTTGAAACCTAATCTGCAAAGTTGGTGGTGGGTAAATCAAATGAGAAAACTGCCAATTATTTTCCTGTGTAATCAGTTGAAGTTCTCCATATTGCATATGGGAGCAAATGAACCTCAGAGCTGAGCAAACAAATGAAATGCAGCTTAAGTTTCAGAGAAATGATCAAAACTCTTAACATATTATTTGATTGGACTATCTAAAACAGGGTTGCGCTTTATCACTTAAGAGAGTCGTATAATGCAATATTCAGCTGCTGCCGCACTTCATTTTAGCTTATTCATTCCTTATTGTCACACAAACTCTGTTTAGCTTCGAACGCATAAACTTTGTTGCGCATTTCTCAAATAGTTACTGAAGTGAACAACCTTTTATAGTTCTGAGCAACACAGATTACAGATATTGTTTTCTTCCAGGAGCTGATATTGACGCCTTATGTGTGGCTCCACGACATGTAGAGAGAAGTGACTTCTTCCAGTCTTTCTTTGAGAAATTTAAACAGCACGAAGAGATCAAAGACTTGAGGGTAAGTCTCTGTGGCAATCTGTAAGTAAAGTGAGTCCTAATCTGAAGTCAGAACAAGAGCTATTCCTAATATTAGTGTATATTGGATCTGATGCTGGATTGCATCTGTATGGCTGAGTCGAAGTTAACTTTTGCTTGATAGGTAGAAAAGAAAGCACTTCACTAGAGCGTGTAATAATGTCGTAACTCTCAGCAGATGAGCAATTCCCCAGAGCATTGTCTATGGTGTTGCTGGGTCTGCTGGTAAACACTGTTAATTTCCCAAGGTGTGTGCATTTATTAACAGCAATATACATGGAAAAGTGTGAACACACTTTTTATTTGTTGTGACAGTAAATTATACTTGAATAAAATTGCCAAACTAGCTACTATTTGTCAAATGCCAAGTGTTTAGCTGCAGTAAAACAAAAGAAAATTTATTTCTCATCTTGCTGATGTTATCCAAACGCAATACTTCAGCAGATGGTCTGAGTGCATTTTAATTGGTTAATCAATGTTGCTGTGAGTAACCTTTTGTTTCTTGGATATTTTAAGAGGAGGATGATATTGTAGTTGCTTAATCTTGAAGCCATGGTCTTCAGAGACATCCAGAAGTTACTCTCATTTCACTCTATGCTCATGTATTCTGAAGCTGAACTCAGGTCTGCTGATATGGCAAAATATATCACATTGGTTCTTATTAAATTTAAGAATATAATCTATGTAGATGAAAGTATCCAGACACACCTCTTTATGGAGCTGTTTTTCAGGGGTTGGGCTCGACCCCTTACTTCCAGTGAAGGGAAATCTTAATGCCTCAGCATACCAAGACATTTTGGACAATGCAATGCTAAGTCCATAAAGACATGGCTGGATGAGGGGAAGAACTTATATTTATACACATATCTATGTATCTGTCTATATATAGATATATATATAGAGATATAGATAGTGTAGTTTATTAAAATTAAAAATTGGGATCTATGGGGTGGTACCTTTTTTTGGTACCTTTTGTTGTTTCCCATCTTGGTCACCTTCAACTGACTGCCTGCAAATTTTGCAAATTGTGTCAATCTGCACTTTGTCACTTTTGAGATATTCAAACTATTTCCACATAATTGACTTTGTGTTCATTTTCACTCAAGCAGTGCTTCACAGTAAGAAATGGGTATATACTTGGACATGAAGCCAAAATGGTCATTCTGACTGGTTGCTTGTTGTTATTATTTTAGCCAGTAAAAAATGTCCAGATTTTATCATGGACATACATTTAATCACAACTCATGTCGAGATTATTGCTTGACCTGAATTTGAACCCACCCTTGTTCAAATTTGTCAGCCGTCTCCAAACAGTTTCTAAGCACTGTAGGTGACTTTCTGAAAGAGTCGCATGTTGGAAACATTACTTTTACAGGCCTTTGAAATATGATACTCAGAAAGCTCTGTGTTCTTGACCTTGATTCTCATCTCTGGTTCATGTAGTATTAATATTAATCTTTGAGTTCATGATGTCAGCCACCCTGTGACTTTGTTTTGTCTCAAATTTGTTGATATCCTCTCGTTTATTGCTTTTTCAAGGCTGTCGAGGATGCTTTTGTGCCAGTGATAAAATTCAAATTTGATGGAATAGAGGTAAGTGATTTAAAAATAAAAATAAGGTGACAGACAAGCACAAGGTAAACAACAGTATCTGCCTCAGTTTGAAACCTCTGCTTATTTTCATTCAGTCTTTTTATTTTCTTTGTTAATTTCTAAATAAAAACATTTAGACTGAAACGTAATAGCTGTCCGCATTATATCTGATATAATGGGGAAAATATATACTGATTTGAACTAGAATCTGTCTACCTATAGATTATAAGGGTGCTCTGATAGAGCTGCAAACCGGCTGTTAATAGCTAACTAACTCTAGCTGATCAGCCTTTTCAAAGTTTGACTCTGAGAACCACCTAGTTCAGCTCTCCAGGGCAGTCTTGCCAGTTACAAAAAATGTGATATTAATGCAGTGTTTCATCATGACTTCATAAATTCTGTTTCTGTCGGGGTAGATTGACCTGCTTTTTGCCAGACTGGCCTTACAGTCCATTCCAGACAACCTGGACCTGAGAGGAGACTCTATACTGAGAAACTTGGACATTCGCTGTATCCGCAGCCTTAATGGTAAACTATGTGGCTTCTATTGTGTTACATACAGTAGAGAAGTTGATATTGACTTGAGGCCTGATACTGGTGTTGTTGTTTTTTTTGTTTTTAGAGGGAAATTTAATAAGTACAATAGTAGAATATGCTTTCTCTCCTTTGGAATTTACACATTAATTCTTTTCAGTGTTTTAGATTTCTGATTATTTTTCTTTTTCTTTCAGGCTGTCGAGTGACTGATGAAATTTTGTACCTGGTGCCAAACAAAGAAAACTTCAGACTGACTTTAAGAGCTATCAAACTGTGGGCAAAGCGTAAGTGGATTCAAATGTTTTTGTAGTGCCAGACACACTTTTTTCCTTTTTTGTTTTTTTTTTGTTTTTTTTTGTACTACTGCATCCAACCATACATCCATTTTTAAGAGCTAATATATCAAATATATAAATATTCTAAAAAGTGATGGGAAATTAGTGTGCAGAAAGATGAAGACATTCATCTCCTGTCAACTGACACTGTGCTTATCTTTTTGAACACCAGCACTTTGAAGCAGTCACTACCTGACTGTCACATGTCCTCTGCCTGCAGGTCGTGGGATCTACTCCAACATGTTGGGGTTTCTGGGTGGAGTGTCCTGGGCCATGCTGGTGGCCAGGACCTGCCAGCTCTACCCTAACGCTGTGGCTGCCACGCTGGTCCACAAGTTCTTCTTGGTGTTTTCCAAATGGTGAGAATTTAGCTTGTCCAGTTCTAACTTCATATTCGTCCTCGTCCACTTGATGGCAGTATCTCACAGCCTTGTGCTGTGGAAATTATATTTCCGTATTCACACATTTTACTACATTAGTCATTTCCATTCCACAGGGAGTGGCCAAATCCTGTGCTATTGAAACAGCCTGAGGACAGCAATCTGAATTTACCTGTGTGGGACCCTAGAGTAAGTATGACACCAGTGTTTTAATCTCTACATGGTTATAATGTTTTTTCTGCTGTGAAGATACAGGAAACCTGTCTGGACAGAGTTAATCTGTTGAGTTGTGAAAAGTTTGTTGGTGTTGGCTCAACAGATGGAGGATAGGTACATTTACTTTCTCTTATTTCATGTCTCCTCATTCTTTTGTCCTCATGTGACCCGGAAATTGATCGGGTCCTCTATATGAGTTCCAATGGCCTTAACTCTGCTCGGAGGAGGCTCCCCAGAGGAAGACTTTCTACGTGGGCATCTTTTATCAGACAGACACATCTTCTCAATAAAAATGCATTCACAATTGAATAGCACAGCAGATCTGACTTTTGTGTTAAAAAAAAAAAAAAACAGTCAAAAACCCGTGGGACAGAGGAATAACAGTACTGTGTACAGTGAAATTAATATTTATGAAGGACACTTTTGCACACCTTTTAGGCTATTCGTTTGAATTCTTTTACTTGGCCAGGGCCTTGGTGTAAGTTTTGCTTTTAGTGTTTTTCATAATAATATTTAAAACTTCCCAAACTAACTGGTCTTTAACCTTAATAGAAAACACTCTAGTTGTTGAATCTGCTTGTCATGTTTGTAGTGTCCCTTCAGCAATAAACACTTTTTAATTATCTACTGGTGTTGTTTCCATTTAGTCCCACTGCTGACAACAGTCACTATTAATTTTAGATACAGTTTTATAAATTTCCAAATGTCAATGCTCTTTTTACTATCTTTTTTTTTTTTTTTACTATGACGCATACTCATCGTAAACCGCACTACTCAAAAAAAAATTAACAAACACAATGTTGTGCAGAATCAGTTAATTGCGATCTACTTACGAACTGCAGTTTAACTCATCTGTACACTACAGGTCTGTTATTCATGTGCTGATGCTTGTTAAGCAGTTGTTGTTAAGTCTCGATGAGCATGTATTTAGCATTAAAAAGCTAAAATTAACGGCACAAAAGATGGCGACTCACTGAGTGGTATGTCACGTTCTCGTTACATTAATTATTGGTGCTTGAAGCTGTGTTGCAGCCCACAGATGGGTTGTCCAGGCTTCATCAGTAACTGACATGTGGCTTCACATGACTTCAGAGAGGGAAGCCCATCTCATTTCACAATGTTTCCGTGTTTCATCCTTCCTTGCATCACTTGAGGGAAACATGAAGGCAGTAAAGAGAACAGGGATGTACCCTGCGGGATGCGCCCTTCCTTTTACGACATTTTTGGGTGTGTGGCGGTAAAGTTCCCAGACTCCAGTTTGATGGAAGGAGTGTGCATTGTTGGTGAATGCCCCCATTTCTGTGGTGAAACCAACCTTGGCCTCTGTCTGTTTGGTTTTTCTTTTTTTGTTTGTTTGTTTTAGGTCAACCCATCAGACAGATACCACCTGATGCCCATCATCACACCGGCGTATCCTCAGCAGAACTCCACGTACAATGTGTCCACGTCAACGCGCACCATCATGAGCGAGGAGTTCAAATACGGTATGACAGACGGCATGAACGAGACAACTCTGAAACGTTTAACACCTGTTCACCTGATTTCTTGTCTAGTTCTGTTTTTTATAAATATGATTAGTATGTAAGAAAGGGTGAGCACCTTAGTTTACACTCCTCAATGTTTCACTTTGAATGTTGACTTGTTAAGCCCCATTTGTCTTTGTGTGGTGTGTGGCATTGAACAGGCCTCAGCGTCACTGATGAGATTCTTCAGGGAAAAGCAGAATGGTCCAAACTCTTTGAGCCACCCAACTTTTTCCAGAAGTACAAGTAGGTGTTTTTCTCAGTTAAAGGACTTGTGGATTGAACATTACTAAACAACAAACAAACAATAGCTGTAGAGCTGCACATTTCACATGAGGCATCATAATTTGCTTGCTTAGAACTAAGATCACAATTCTTTCATTTGTAGTGTGTATGTATTTGGTCTAATATTTTAAAACGCAGTGTTATGGGTATTAAAATGGTTTGTGCACAGCAGCTGTTTTTGTGACATTAACAGTCTTGGCAGGCAACAGGCTGTGCACTCCAATCAGATGATTAGATGTACTTTTTTTTTTTCCACAACCAACTTATTGTTTTCACTTTTGGGTTGGGCAAATTTGACTCATCCTAACTGTGGTCAGTAAAGTTCCTCCTACACTTGTCTTGTTTTGTGCTGCAGGCATTACATTGTTCTGACTGCCAGCGCGTCCACAGAAGAAAACCACTTAGAATGGTGAGTGTTGAAGGAGTCTGTGAGGTGAAATCATATAAAACCGCTCTCACCCTTCATTGTATTAAAATTTTTAAAAGGCATCGGTACAGGTTGACTCAGCCAACTGCATTATTCCCAAGTGTTTTACAATTCTTTGAATGTTTTCTCCACTGAAAGAACTACTTAAGGAACCAAGCCAGGAAACTGCACTGCAATGCTGTGACGATAACTTACGTTTTCCTGCACATCTGTGAACACACTCTTAATGTTTTCCCTCAGGATCGGTTTGGTCGAGTCAAAGATTCGTGTTCTGGTGGGAAACCTTGAGAGGAATGAGTACATCACCCTGGCTCATGTCAACCCCCAGTCTTTCCCTGGCTCCAAAGAGAACCGCAACGAGTGAGTCCACTTTTATACGCCCATGCAAAGAGATGCAAATCCTGCTAATCATTATGAAACCTTTTCTTGGGAAACTCAGCTTTTCATGAGTACACATGGAAATAGTTGAATGCAGCTTTGAGAATACAGTGTGCATATTCTACCCCCATTAACCTGCTTTGTTATCACAAACATGTTCAACACTATAGTCTGAAACCTGCATTTAAAAGACAAAAAGTGCTAACAGTTATTTTATGTGTTTGTGTAACAGGAACGAGTTTGTTTCCATGTGGTTCATTGGGATCATCTTCAAGAAAGTGGAGAATGCAGAGAGTGTGAACATTGACCTGACATACGACATCCAGTCCTTCACAGACACTGGTAGGCCCTGCTATATTCTCTCTGTTCCTTGTCATAGAAGTAAAATATTTACATGTATACTGTACTGGGCAGGCATATAAAGTGAGTATTAATATGGTAATCACCCATTTAAAATAACGACAGTAAATTCAAGTGTGCAGGGACTATTTTCACAGTTTAGCTTTGTTGACCGCCACAAAGTGAATCATATTGTTCCACACGTGAGCTTTTTTGGCTACTAAGAAAATGATAGAAACAGTCTGTATGAGATACTTTTTTACTTGTATTAAAAGTAACATATTTAAGCATTTTTTTGTGCTCAGCAATTCCAAATATATTACTAGCTTGAACGTAGGAGTGGAAGTTGTGAACATGCATGGAAATCGTGTTGTAAATCCAATAAGGCAGTGCCAAACTGAAGTAAACCATTTTACCAAAACACTGTTTGGCACTTCTTCTTGTACTGCATAAAACTTTAGAAAAATATTCATTCGGCAAGTTTGAGGGTTAAAGTATCAGTATAGAAGAAATGACCAGCAGTCACTAGGATTCAATGTTCATACGTCCCTGGCAGTAATCAGTGAACCTTAACATGACATGTTCTCTGCAGTGTACAGACAAGCCAATAACATCAACATGCTGAAGGATGGGATGAAGATTGAAGCAACACATGTGAAAAAGAAACAACTTCATCAGTACCTCCCTCCTGAACTGGTGCAGAAGAAAAAGAGGGTGAGACTTCTTCCTCAAATCCTTGGTCATTTTTTAAAAACCTATGGTGTTGAAAAGTTAATATTCTTCCTCTTTGTCTGTTGTGTGTCTGCTTACTTCTTGTTTTGTGTAGAGCATAGCTGAGTTGAACCGTAGCTCTAATGGGGGAAGCTCCAAGCGGATCTCTCTGGACAGCAGTCATCTGGACAGCTCCAGAGATACAGACTCAGGGACTCCCTTTAGCTCCCCGACCAGCAAACCCTCCAAGCCGGTGTCCGACACTGACGACGGGTATGATGCACCTCTACACTTACAATGCAGTTTATATTTTTATTTGTGCCTCCTACATTTTTAGTGTTGTAATTGCCAGTTGCATTTGATCTGTTGTATCCCCAGATTTTCTGTTCTAAAGCATATTCTACCTTTCTTTGTCACTACTGATGAACTGTTTTGTCTCCTCTGTATATTGCAGTGTCACCCCTCCCAAACAGCTTTTTGTGGAGGGTTCTCCAGCCCCCAGTGCAGCCCCCTGTGCAGCCCCGAGTGCAGCACCCAGTGCAGCACCCAGTGCAACACCCAGCGCAGCACCTAGTGCAGCCCCCTGCGCAGCACCAGCTGCTCAAGACCAGGGCATGTCCATCCCTGTCATCGGTTCAAGTGAGTAATTATTCCACCAACCATTACACCAGCTGAATCTGTAAGTAAGTCTGTAAGTTCTTTGTTGTGTTTTTTTTCCCCCCAAAAAAAACCTCTAAATCCTGAGTACAATATCAATGAACTACATGTTCATATTGGTATTGGATGTGTTGAAAGGAGATGTGGATAACCCTCCTGATCTCATTTTCTTCATTGTGTGTATGCTCACCCTGAAGAGCCTCCAGTTAAAGCAAAGGCTCCCTCACCACCAGCCAGCAGCTCCATCACCACAGTGCTGAGCGGAGATGTGACTCCAAACGCCACCAGCAGCCCCAGAGAGGAGCCCAACGGCCTGGACGACTCTGTCAATGGAGCACCTGCCAAGAGACCGCACTCGCCTACAGAAGAGGACCTGCCCAAGAGACACAAAGACGCAGAGGTAAGTGGGGTGTTCTCAGCTGTTCCCATTCTGTTGGATTTAAATTTTATCGCATGTTAAAAAAAAAAAAAAAAATTGATTCACATGCAAAGTTTTGACGCCGTAGTGTTTTTGCTGCAGGTGGTGTCCAACGATGACTCTGCATTTAAAGAGCCATATCCACCATCCTCTGACTGCTACACACATGGAGAAGGACATGTTGTAAGTGTTATTCACTCTGTCTGCTACTGTTAACTGTGTAAAGTCAGACTAAAGATGAGTGTTTTCATAATTGTCTCTTCACCATTAGACGTCCCTTTCTGGATCAAAGGCTAAGCCCATTCCAACCATTGATACCTCAAGAACGCAGGTAATGTCGTCTTTGTAAACAGTCAGCTCCATTTTATATCTGAAGGGTTTGATTTTAAGTAATGTTGAGCAGTTACACTCTCAGTGTGATGGTGTATAATGCTTCTGTTTCCTCCTTCAGAGACTTCCCAGCATGGAACTGCCCGACGCCTCCTCACCTCTCCCAGCCAGCAACAGTTGTCGTGTCGTGAAAAACTCAATCAAACTGGCCCTCAACCGCCACAAGTGAGCTTCTGCTATTTCACATGTCACCATCACATTAATTGAGGCTTTTGGTGTGTTTTATTTAATGTTGTAATTTTGTGTGTCTCGGCTTGTCTAGCATCACACCTCCCAAGCCCCCCGTGTTCGAGGGCACCCTCACCACTGACGCTTCTCCTGCCACGGAAGAAAAGGGCATGTCCATTCCTGTCATTGGCTCAAGTGAGTATCTAATATTTGGCATTGTTCAATAAGTTCATCGCTATGATTGGCTTTTGGAAAACTATGACCAGAAGTATTTCACTGCCTTTTTAACACGACCAAGAAACTAGACTTGAAAACAAAACAAAAAAATAGTTTGAGGCACCAAAAACTCATAATCAAAAGATGATTGAGTTGCTTGACGTGTTGACGCTAAACTGAACACAGTTCTCGTCCTTCTCTTTCTCTTTGTAGAACACGTGGCATCCAAGCACGCGGCGTCCCCCGTCGGCAGCTCCATCCCCACGTTAGTGAGCAGAGGAGCTGACCCGCTGAACGGAGCGGCCTCCAAGAGACCCCACTCTCCGTCTCTGGAGGAGCAGGCCAAGAGGCTGAAAGAAACTGAGAAGGCCAGAATCCACATAGCTTGAACACATGACAAGAGTGGATGCGTAACATACACAGAGGTGGGGCTTTACAGTTAAGTCAAACACCGAGAAGATGACTTCACGCAGGGACAGGGAGTGTTTTCAGGTTGGTCGGTGTCAAGTGTGAAGCAGCAGGACGGACACCTCACCTCAAATCTTCAGAGATTATAGATTTGCCAGTGGATAGGTGATTTGATCAAACCAGGTGTTGCCAGCTCCCTCTGTCACACTTCCAGAGGGCATTTAACACAACAGTCACGGCGATATCTGATATGAGAACTAAAGCAACAGTTTTCCACTCATCTTCTCCCTCAGTGTTTATAAGTGTACACAGTACAGATGGAAAACGTGTTTTTCTTTTTTCATTTTCCCTTTTTTTTTTTTTTTGTTTTTTGTTCCAGTCAACATGTTATAAAACAGCCCAGAACATTTATCAACACTTGCTGCACACACTTTTGATGTATGCTGATGGGTTTTTTTGTTTTCTTGTCTTTTGTTTTCTTTTCTCCGGAACAGGAACTTGTACAGTAAATGTCGATGTACATAACATAATTTTTTGTCTTAAAAAAAAAAAAAGCAAAAGATCACTGTCAAGTCTTTTGACCATTCTATTGTAGTTTTATCTAAAAAGAAAAAAAAGTTTAAAAAATTGTATTTTTTTTTTGTTTTGTTTTGTTTTGTTTTGTTTTTCTCGATTGCTTGTCCCAAAACAATGTCTCCAGCCCTGGATATTTTTTGTAAACATTGTATAGGTTTGGATACAGTTGCAGGGAGGCTTTATTGAGGGTTTGCTTGGACATGACACCTTTGGACCACCACAACCACCCAAAGAGGACTCCAGGTTAGTATTGGACTTGCAGTGCGTAGGTGATCGTAGACGGCCAGTGACATCAGTGCTTCTCAGGTGCCGGTAAGAGCAAAAAAAAAATACACATTATCCTTACAACAACAGGAAATGTCATTCATTGTCTGGAAGTGATGAAATGTGACTAAACCTTTTCAGATACTGTTTAACTCTTGGAAGGATTTAGCACAGCACAGCGAAGAACAACCATATCAGAATGCTTCACTAATCTTTCTGTTCAGTGTAGCTTCAGTGTCGCGCCTGTTGTTCATCTTGGATTAAAAGTTTGATGAGTTTTCTGCATACTTTTCATGGTGTGTTACAGGCCATAGATGCCAGGTGTGGCTGACACCAGAAAGTGAACACTGGACAGTTAAAACAGTCACCAGTAATTGTGTGAATATCACTTTTGTGTAGGTACCTGATTCAGAGATTGCTGGACCTAAAAATTAACCTCTAGTCTATCAGGAGGGCAAAACAACAACACCACCACTACCACCACCCCAAATTCTCACTCACACTCACCTCGAACAGTTCACTGTGGTCTGTTTGCTAGTGAAGCTTGTTTCTGATGAAGTCAGGTCCTGGTTGTTTTTGTATGAAAGGGTTTATGGTGCTCAGTGGGAGAAAAAGAATGGTTGGAAGCTTTTGATGAGTTGTGCTGGTTTGTGTGCGTATACATGCATATATATGGTTGACTGTGTGTGAATGTGCATGAATAGATGGTCGTGTTTATGGAGAGAGACTGAATTCCCTTCATTTTGGGTGTTAACCCTCTGTGCCTCCTGTGGAGGTTCTTAAAAGACATCTCCTGGGGCCACGGCTGGGGTGGGGCTGGAGGTCAGGAGACAGCTTTTTTTCCTGCCTTGGGCCCCGACCCTCCATCTTTTATGGTGTGAAGCTGGGTGACTTTGTGTTTGATTTCAGCACATAAGATGTATGTATAAAACAAAGTACAGAGTGATGCTGAGGAGGCACCCTCTTTGGAGCACGTAGAGTTGGGACACAGGCTCTTTTTCCAGCATCAGCTTCCCCAGCTAAATGTACAGAGAACAGTTTTTTCAAAAGTCATATTCATCATTATTGGGGGTTTTCTTATCACTTTATTTATATTTGCATATTTGTACCATGTGATTAATTTTTTTTTTTTTTTTTTTTTAAATAGCATTCATAGCAGGTAGGTCTCTTTTGAACGAAATCTGCACCACTCTGTTTCAGACAACTCATGTTTTGCTGTTTGGAAACATTTAACAAAACAGGCCATTTAGATGTTTGTTTCTAAAATGTATTGAAAGGGTATTTTTGTATGTGTTTATCACTTCCTTTAAACAAATCTGTACACCCATTAAACCCCTAAAAACTATGCTGCTGTCTGTGTTCTTTGTTACATACATTGTTTACTTTGTTTTTGCCAAAGTCCTGATGTGTCACATAAATTACAACATATATTTCATTCATCAGAATTGAAAGAACTTAAACAGCCTGTAACTCCACAGCTGTTATCACTGACTGTCCCCTCAGATCTGTTGTCTTCAGGTCAGTTTCTTTCCGCACTTGTCCTCTCTGCTAAATTTTAGATTTAACAGAGGTAAATCATGCTAGCTACTATGAATAGCTAGAGCCGCTTAGCTTAGCTTAACATAGCTGTATAACGGAGGTCTGCAGTTTAAAAGAATTAACAAGCGAGCTTCTCCTAAGCTTAATGATTTACCTTGTTTGTGTAAAATCTTAAATTGCTGTTTTACTGGTAGCTGCAGGCAGGACTATTTCTTTGCTGGGAGCAGTGATTTATCTGCAGGTTGTCTAACCTACTAATACACTAACCTGAAAATGGCTATTTTTTTTAACTCTTATCATATATTTTACTAATTTAAGGATTACAGAAACGGCATTATACCGTGTGTAAGCTTGAGGCAGTGGTAGGCTAACTGTTTCCACCTTTTACGCTCACCAACTGCTGGTTCCAGCAGCTGGCTCACATCAGGCATCCAGGTGAACTTGATGCTCCCATGCTTCACACTAAGTGCGCATGTGGCAACAGGCAACAGGTTTACATTCCTGCTAATAGTTGATTATTTGAGTGATTTGCTTTCTCATTTGCATTTATTCTTTCTCGTGACCTTTTATTCCAAACTCAGCGCTGCTTTTCTCAGCACCACGTCTCCTTATTTTCCTCCATATCCACTTTTTCTCGGCCGGTACACACGGCCTGTACGCTCCGGAGGTGCAGGCGGGCAACGCGCGGGGAGTGAGCGTGACGGTGCTCAGAATGCTCACTCCCCTTTCACTGTGTAATACGCTGCTGTGAAACTCGGCTTCTGATTGGTCAGTTCAGATTAAATTGGGCGGTGACCGATGGGAATTCCCCCCTTTTCTAACAAATATTGCTTTTTTAGATCCGCTGTCACTCATTCAGCTCGGAGTTCTCCAAGAGACGATAACTTGTAATACGGTGACAGTGAGTGTCTGTGCATCATGGATGGTGAGTAGCAACACCTTTATTTACTGTGTATGAACAAACCAAACCAGAGGTTAAGCTAAAACATAATAAAATAATCCTGCCCGCGTTGTTCAAAAACATGGACGGAATCAAACGTATTTATTTTAGTTTGATGAATATCTTGATTCTATATGTATAATAGCTACACAGCTGTTGAATTGTTAAGTGAAATACTTTTTATTATAAGTCTGTATGACAGCACTGTGAAACTTCCCCCTTGTTGCAATGATTGACAGTGTTTGTGGAGTCAGTGCCAGTAATTACAGGACAGCTTTAGCAGAACTGAATGTGCTTACAAAACACTACAAACCAGTTTGAGCGAAATATAATTTAGCAAGTTTGGTGTCTAAGCCTGTATGTCACATTTATCTCCTCAGTGCTTATGCCCTCCATGCTAGGGGACGATCCACACCTAAGTAAGTACTTTTTAATACCTCTTATGTCAAAATTAGTTGCCTGTCTCCACAAGTCAAAACTTAGATGAGCCAAACAGTCTGTGAATGTATTGCAGTGTTTTCACTTCCTCATTTTGTTTTATTGGTAAGCATTACTTTTTTCAGATGTGTGGTGTGTGAGTGTTTGTGAGAACCAGAAGCTCCTGTAACCATCATTTTTTTTTATAGTTTGTGGCATATGAGTTTATTATTGTAAATGTCAGAGCAACATCATCTCTTAAGTTCTGTGTTTGGGTGAAAGTATCTGCAAAATGAGGAAGGCAGGACGAAACCGACCAGCTTTGTTTTTGGCATACATACGTTTCTTAATTATATCAGAAATGTTACGGGACTTGTTTCATACTAGATTCTGTAACATAAGAGGCAACACTGTACTTTGGAGTGCTTGTCGCTTGGCTGTCACATCCACAAAAATGAATTTTTGTGTAGTTAAAATCAATGGAAACACTGAACACCAAAAACAGACGCACTTCCCGGATCAGTTTTAGTTCCTCTCTCACACAGGCATCATGTGGGGCAGGTTTTGTTTCTTGCAAAAGGGTCAACGTGGTGCAGACAAACTCGTTTTATGCTTTGTTTTGAATAGCTCAGATTTGATAAGGTGCACTTTTTTAAGAAATCTAAGACATCTAATTTCTTGCTGAAAAATTTTAGACATCTAGTTTACATATAACATTGTTCCAGATGCATGTCAACACATATTATAATGTGAAACTTAACCTCACTTGACAACTTCAAAAAATGTCCACTTTTCAACCAGATTCTGGATCATTTAAACCAAGACACTGAAAATCAACCAGACAGTGTTCATATGCTATGATTTAGCAGTGGACTGACCAAAAACAGGAAGACTAGACTTTAGAGTCTATCAGTTATACACAAATACAGATACATTCATTACACAAACGTTTAGACACCATCAGCCCTCTGTGTTGAAAACAAAAAGGAGAAATAAAGAAAAATGGTGGAGAAAGAGAGCACTAATCAGTGCCTGGTATACTCTAAGTCATGTTTTCCATAAAGCTTAGATAGCTGACAGCGTCGATGTAAAGATCATAGAAGGGGAGGATCTCTGAAGCCAGCATTTGGTAATAGTGTTTAAGATGCAGATGTCTTCTGGTGCTTTTACACTGTCACTTCAGACATGTCTGCAAAATACAAAGAGAGAAACAAAATGTTTACTATAAAACACAGGCTTTAGGATTTGATTTTGTGATTGTGATTTTTGCCATTTAGTACAACCCCTTTCAACAAGGCCTATTCTTACATAAATACCAAGACGTCTTTTAACCAGCAAAGTCAGTCTTTTCTGGGTCAGAACTGTACTTAACTGAGCATATGTTAACTTGACTGATCCTAAATATTGACTGTGTGATTCTGTGACACCTGTTACTCCAACAAAAGTCAAGCTAAAATTACCAAAATTCAGCAGTGGTGTTTAAAAAAGCAGGAAGTATTCACGGTTTGGTCATCTGAATCTAATAATCTCTGAAACTTGGTTGGTAAAAGTACATTTGGTTTTGTTAGTGAACTCACTATATCAAAACACAAAACCACTCCTGTGGTAATCCAAACAGACGAAACAAAAAGCTGAGATTTCCATCTGATTTGTGTACCAGTTCAGCTTGGCTCTGCACTATCATCACATCCCCCTTTTCCCATTGCTTAATCCCTTCCTCTCCACATCCTTTCACTCACTGTTGCCGTCATCTGCGCTCTCCAGTGGCTGAGCCGGAGATCCAGATCTTTGAGCAGCCCAAGCAGCGGGGAATGCGCTTCAGGTACAAGTGTGAGGGTCGCTCAGCCGGGAGCATCCCCGGCGAGAACAGCTCTGACAACAACAGGACCTATCCCAGTCTGCAGGTCAGTCAGCAAAACTTTCATCTCCTCAACCACAAAGATTCACAAGTTTATTTCTACATCAAAACACCTGTGGAGCACATCTGGCTACACTGGTACAATAGAATAATACACAAGGCCCTTAAAGTCCCTTTCACCTCTGCACTTTTGTCTTTCTGCATGCGAGTGCAGGAATATCAGCCCGTAAACGACTGTTTAAACAGCCCCCCTCTGCCTCCACAGATCCTGAATTATTGCGGTAAAGGGAAAGTGCGTGTTTATTTGGTGACCAAGAACGAGCCATACCGACCGCATCCACACGACCTGGTGGGGAAGGACTGCAAAGACGGATTCTACGAGGCCGAGTTTGGTCCAGACCGCAGAGTGATAGCGTGAGTTCTCCTTCCACGGTCGTGTTCGTCCAACAGTACTGTGTGGTAGTACTCACTGACCTCACTGAGTGACTGTTGGATTTGAGTATTTATATCTCTCAGTTTTAATCAGTGTCATCAGAAGAAGTTAACACACCCTCTCTGTTGCACACACACACACACACACACACACCACAATCTAATCGATATGCTCTCTATTAACAGTATTTCATGTTTCACTTGACGGTTTCAGAAAGCACTGAGTGTAAATTGTTGACCTCTCAGATACAGTGGAGGAAACTCATACAGCAAAACACATACACACACACACAAACACACAAAGCATATTTGTCAAACCATGTCTGTGATGAGGATGGCAATATGGGAATTCCCCAAGTGACATCACCCATATTTGCTGTGTGTTTGAGGGAGAAAACAGAGTGTGTGTGTGTGTGTGTGTGTGTGTGTGTGTGTGTGTACTCATGCATGTATTTTGAGAGTGTGAATGAGTCAGTATCTTTTGCTGTAATTTGCAAATATCTCATAGACTTCTATATTACAGTCAAATCAGCAGTTAACCCCAATATTAAAAATATACACGTCTTTCCTCTTAGCTGTAGTGCCGCTCATCCATCTGGATTTTCTTGGTGGGAGGTGTAGAGTTCTGGAGGTATCGGCTGTAGAGACGTCTGTCTTCTCTTGAATATAATGGAACTAGATTACGCTCCACTTCAACTCAAACAGGCAATGTCTCCTTCCAGAGACCATGACCCATGACCATTACTCAAGATAATCCACAGACCTTGTTGTGAGCAGTTTTATGTTAGAAATAACTTCTTTTCGCGCCACCTTGCGGGAACGTGCATATAGAGGCTAGCTAACTAAGCCAGCTGACGTTACACCAGTGATGTTTACGTCCCACCGTGTCGCTGGCACGAGCCACTCGCCACTGAGTAGATACGCATCTTCTTCTGCGCAGTGATACGATGTAGTTTGGTAGGAAGAAAATAATAAAAATCCAGATGTATAAATAGCTCTACAGGAAAGATGAAAAATGTGTATTTGGGGCAAACTTTCACTTTAATTTACACTTTCAGCCCTTTCATGTAAAGAGTAAAAATGAATCCAACAGATTTGATTCAAACATTATCAGAAAATCGATAGTTTGGGCTAAACAGTCAAAACCAGATGTGTTACAGTAACAGCACGATGGTGTCAGTTTCACACACCCCCGTTCTGTTATTATCCCCACAGGTTCCAGAATCTGGGCATCCAGTGTGTGAGAAGGAGGGAAGTGAAAGACGCAATCGTACAGAGGATCACCAGAGGAATCAACCCCTTCAGTGGTGAGTCCAGTCGCAGTGGTGGTCCAGACGTTCAGAGACCAAAACCAACCGTGTTTAGGTCGATATTGCTGTGGACATAGCTGAATCAAATGGCTAACAGTATGACTATTCTTTAAGGTTCTACACATAATAACAACGAAGCCTGTACAACACTGATGTACCAGAGTTTCTTTTTGAATATCTGCCTTTGCACTGTGCTTTTATCACTATATCCCTGACAAATGAGTGTGAGCCAATAGCATCAGTTTGCTAATATATCATTCAGATTCTAAGCAGCAGCAGACAAAGTGAACAGCACCATTGTATTTGGTCATTGTATGTTCTGCTGCTGTTACTGCTGTTTTTGCTGATTCTCCTGCTGTCGTCGTTACTGTTAAACAGGTTGACAACAATTCAAAAGAATTGTTTTCAAAGGCTGCTTGACCCAGTTCTCAGACAGTTTGAAAAGATTTTCCTCACATCAAACCAAAAATCCGCTCTCTTGACACCGCACTGTCTATGATAATGCCATTTCCTCAGTGTGCTTTCACTCTGCAGTCCTCCGGTGCACGCAGACAGACAGACAGACAGCGGTTCTCGTGTACAAACAGGCGTTGAGCTACTTCCCCATTCTTGGTCACAGTTGCTCAATTCAGCACAGTGCAGGATGCCACGTGAGAGCTGGGAATGCAGGATTCATTAAAAGGGGGAGGGTGGAGGGGGTTCCCCAGCTCTCAGAGATGATGATAAAAGTAGGGTATGGTGCTTTACAGGACTGTAAAACCGTGAGTGGAAGATTTATGATCTGGTTTCATTTGAACATGTGTGTGTTTATTGTGTGTGTTTGGTGTTTAGCTCTAAGCTTATATTTGTTT
The DNA here is from genome assembly GCF_020382885.2 of Scatophagus argus. Classification (NCBI taxonomy): domain Eukaryota; kingdom Metazoa; phylum Chordata; class Actinopteri; family Scatophagidae; genus Scatophagus; species Scatophagus argus. Next base: position 20,068,561 of record NC_058502.1, read on the forward strand.
CAGATATACATTTTTAAAAATGGACCATGTCTGGCCTCAGAGTTCTTTGTTACTCACACATATTTCACTTACTTGGAATTTGCTCCAACAGTGCTTTGATTTATTACTTTCCCTGATTGCAAAAATGTCCTCATCTGATTCTTCCCTTTCACTCGGGCAAATGCTGTCCGAAAGCCCAAGCCCTGCATACATAGTGTGAGAACTCACTCTAAGTATAAGACTTTGTAAGGCTGTGATAAGACTGACATTAGTTTCTCGCTCTGTCGACCAAGCTTCACCATATATGACAACATCTCTATTACCCTGCTGGCTTCTATTTAATTTTAAGAACTAATTTAGGTTCTAGAAGTTGAAGACATAAAACACTTCAGGTCTTGTCTTCCGCTGATGTATGTAGGCTATACAAATGTCCTAACTGCTACCAGTCAGGATATTTTATTTCGTGATTCCTGTGGTCTGTGGTATTACTCAGTGAGTAATGATAGAAAACGAGAATAAAACCAGCAATGTGATTTTGTGGACTTTGAAAAAGTGATGCTTTCATATCACCATTTGCCGTCTTCCTCGTGTCATTCCTTAATGGAGCACTTTAAGTAGTTCTGTTTATCATCTCAAATGTATCTTCATTTAAAAGGCAGCTACTAGATGACCCAGGATTTGACCTTCAACGCAGATGTAATCACTAGCTGTCAGTCTCGATGTTTCGCTTGTACTTCTGTTGGCTTACAACGAATGTGGCTTTAATTTCTAGTTTAACCAACATTACAGGCAATCAGAGCAGGATTCATAGTCTTGTGATGCCGACAATAATCATGTGAAGTGCAACTGAGATGAAAAGTATTTATTGCTACACCCTGTGCTATGGACAGCTTGTTGTCTCCGGTCTTCCGCTCTCTTCAGCTCACTTCTGCTGTGAAACTCAGCTGCTTCCTGTGTCAGAGAGAGATATGCCCCCCACACTCAAACAACCATCTTGCACATACGAACCCCTTAACCCCTGAATACTGTGTGTGTGTGTGTGATGTAGTAATATGTTTCTCTGTTACTGTTCCCTCTCATTTCACACTTCGGTGGTACACCTGGTGAGTGTTTGCTCAGTTCGCAGCGCTTTCTTGACCACGAAATGTACTCGTCTCGGCATTTTAGTAACCTCACCACTTTATATAGCTGGTGCATGAGTGCATGTACAATAACTGGTATAGAGTTGTTGGCAGGCCCCCAAGGGGAAATTGTTCCCAAGCATCAGTACACAGGCTGAAGGTCTTATTGATCCCTGTGTTAGCGCGTCGTCGTTCCTCTGTCTATCACTTCGTCGTATAAAACCATCGTGAGTAAACCTGCATAGCCAACCTGTGTCTTAGAGCAAATTTCTCTTCTTTTCTCCACTTTAAGTGACAATATTCAGACAGCAGCGTAATGCTGCAGTGGAACAGGGTACTAAAACAGTGGAACTATTATGATGGAATTAGTATAAGAAGTCTTTCATAATCATCCCCACTGAAAATATGAGTTAACTTTGAAATTCATATCATTGTTGGCAGATTAATAGTTTCAACTCAGTATAATCAGCCTTGACAAATGAGCGGATGGAGGAGAGGAATGTCGAGTAATATCAGCAGAGGTTTGGTCATTTAAAAGTTCCTTAAACCCGAATGCTTTCTGTTACACAGATGATGTCAGCAGCTGTGTTTGTCTTTGCATTACTGAAGAGAATTAACATGTTGGAAGTGTTTTTTCCATGACCTTTTATTCATTTATTCCAGAAGAAAACTGATCTGTGTGTGTGTGTGGAGCATGTTAAAATGCTACGCACAGTAGTTCCAATAAAATGAAGGTATATATGCCATGTAACTTTAATATATGATAACAGTCATTAAGACACACAAACTGAATGATGCATATCCCATGAAACGTCATGACATTGTGAGTCATGCAGTGGAGACACACTTTGTGGTCATGTTTGGCACCTGCCTCCACTTCTTTCTCACTCTCACACTCTGCTCTCACATCTTACACCAACCACTCACCCCGCACCCACCCACCTCCAATCCCCCGCATCACCGTCCCCGTCACCACCACAGCCAATGACCATATCCCCATGCAGTTGCAGCTTCATGCAACCAGGATGCCCGTTACCTCAGGGCCCAGTTTTTTTTTTCCACAACACACACTCACTCACCACCACTTTTACATCCAACCCACTTTCCTGCACCTGTCCAGCCTCCTTCAGTAACACACTCCACAAACACTCACGCACACAGACAAACAATACTATGTTCCATCAATATTCGCTATAACAGTTCCGCTTTCGTACTCAAGCAAGCCTTCATTTCTCCCTCCTTCAGTTTCTCCACTCTGTACGTGTATCTGCCTCCTACCACAAATAAACCTGATGACCTAACAAAAATCTGAAGTGAAGCACAGCTGCATGAATTTATGCTTACAAAGAGACTGTTTAGCTCCCAGATGTTGATTTTGGGTATTATGGTTGCTGTTGTCATTGTTCAAAACGCACAAATCTCGTGAGTGAACGCGCCTTCTATATGCTACATGGTACGTCTGCTCTCAGAGAAAATGTTGATGAAACTGACCCAACATGTTTATTACATTTTTTATATTTTTTCATATAAGAACCTGAGCACCTGCTATATCTTGTGATAACAATTAGCTATTGTAAAGAGATTGTTTGGCATAATTAAAATTACTATTCCAAACAGTAACTCATAAGGACTTACATGCTTCTAAAATGTTTACAGTTGTCAGGTGCTTGTCTTTGAACAACAGATCTACATTCCTAGAAATATGTAACTAAGTGCATTTATTCAAGTACGGTACTTTAGTAAATATTTTAGGTACCTCACTCATTACTTGAGTATTTTCTTCTTTTTGCACTTTCTGCTTTTACTCCACTGTATTTCCAGGGGGAAATTTGTACTTTCTCCTTTTTTTTTATTTTACTTTTTGTGTAGTTCCTTTACAAGTGAAGATTTCTACACCCAAAACTTACAAAATGTACAAGTACAGCTGAAATGATTAGTTGATTAATCATCCGACAGAAAATTAATTGGCGGTATTTTGATAATCATTACGGTCCCTTCAAATGTAAAAACATTTCATGGCTTCAGCTTCTGGAATGTGAAGATTTTTAAACTTATTTTTAAAAATACAAAACTTATCACAAGTTTGATTAATGGAGAAATTAATTAGCAGATTAATCCATAATGATAAATTGCAGTCCTGTATAAAATAGATCAGAATGAGCTCCACCTCAAATGCTGCTTTTACGTTGATGCATGAGTCATAAAAATGTAACAGTCAGAGTCTGAATACTTTAAGAACATTTTTCTGATAATACAGACATACTTTTACTTAAGTAACATTTTCAGTGCAGGACAGTGTGGTATTAATATTTTTATTTAAGAATCTGAGTACTTCTGCCACCACTGCATGTACTGCATGAATACTAGAAGCAGGGGGAAACAGCTAGTGTGGTTCTGCTTGAAGGAGACAACTTCTGTTTACTGTACATTTCAGTTTTTTTGTACAAATGAGATATGAGGTGTTAATTAGCAGGGTTTAGAGGATTATTTTTTTTTTACTTTTGGACACACTCAGGCTAGCTGTTTCCCCCTGTCTTTATGCTCAGCTAAGCTAATCAGTTTCATATTTAACAGACACTTATCTCTCAGAAAAAAAGCAAATAATCACATTTCCTAAACTGTCTAGCTATTTCTGTTTGGTTGCATCCGCACAAGACTGCTGCTGATATGAAGCAGGGAGGACAATCTGAATGCTGAATGCTATCAGATATGGAACATTGTCCTAAAAGTTAGAGGCAGCCTGACATGTTTTGGCTAAATCTGATATCTAATATCAGAGTTTTTGAATAAAGCCTGAAGTTTCATGTTGACTCCTGTCAGAAGTCAACATGTGTTTTGTATTGTAAGAGAAGCTTAAATGCTTTGAGAGACATGTTAGTAGCTGTTTTGTTCTTTTCCTCACAAATTTGGTGACTTCTGACTAAGCAAAATCCAAGCAAACTTGAAACTGCACTAGTGACCAGTGATTTCATTCAGACTTGAGTTTTTTGTTTTTTGTGTGTGCTGTATATACATATTTTTACCATGGCAAACATGAAACAGCATAAAACCAGTTCTGGTATGATAGTGTTGGTGTTAACCTTTTTGAAATCACAATGAAACAGGTAAGAAACACATTCTGATGAAGTCAAAAACCAAGCTTAAAATTTGACTTGACGCTTGCTCTGGTCCCACCACTTTCACACACGTCAGGAGCCACTGTGGTCACTCATGCTGGGAGTCTCATCTCTTGATTTTGTGTTGAACAGACACTCAGACACACATTTCTTTCCACCCTGAGGTGACGTTACAGAGCGTCACCGTGGCGACAAGTTGTAGGCGGGGATGGCCTTGACAGTAGCACAAAAGATAGAAATTGAGAGATGGAGGAAGAGAAAGTAGGCAGATGTGAAAGCCTGTTGTGTGTTGGTGTGTGGGCGTCTCTCAGTGAAAGATCTCCCTGCAAGGTGTGCGTTGGTATGTTGCCTCTGAGGGCGGTATGTGTGACGCTTGCATATATATATATATATATATATATATATATATGTATATATATGTGTGTGTGTGTGTGTTTGTGTGCAGATGAGAGTGTAGGCCGAGGATGCCTGAAAGAGCTTATCTGTGACGTGTTTATGTCGATCCAAAGTTGAGGTTTTGCGGACGTCCTGCAGATTTGACTACCTACCTATTTATCTATTTATCTGTGCTTTGATGCTATCACACAGTCATGTCATTAATTGTTCAACATGCTACTTTGCACATTTGTTCATTAAATCACACTTATATTAGTTATGATGCACACGGTTACATTATCATTACATACAAAATGAGTTCAACCAGCTCTTAAAAGGTAATTCCAGCCAAAGTGCAAAGAGAAACGTCTGCCATTATTTGTTAATGGTCGTCAGCTGCAAAACAGCAATTAAAAAGCAAAGTGTATTTTCATAAACCATATCTTGGTTACTCATGCTGTGCTATTAGCAGTTTTCACAGGGACTGTCATGTAAGTAGAAAGCAGTTCCAGTGAATACTCCTTTCACCTAAATCTACAGAGCAACTAAGACATTTTTTTCTTGAAAAACCAGTTCCTGACGCTGATGAATTTATCAAATGTCATTGCGCAGCACAAATAAAATTTATGGCCACACAAATCAAATCAAAATTCTTCATGTAAAACATTTGATGAGTTTATAAAATATGATGCACTGTCATGGTTTAAACAGCCCAGCAGTGTATAAAGTAGTTCAAATGAACTCAACCTCAATCAGTTACATCTGTATATTGCTGCTGCTGCTTACATATTTTCAGTCTGATGTTTCAGTCTGATGAGTGTCAGTATTTGCTCCCACCGAGCTGTGACACTGACGCCTGTGTATATCTGTGTGTCCTCAGTGCCACACGAGCAGCTGCTGCAGACAGAGGAGTACGACTTGAACGTGGTTCGCCTGTGTATCCAGGTTTTTCTGCAGGATGAGAATGGCCACTACACCCGACCACTCAACCCCATCGTCACCAACCCCATCTATGACAACAGTGAGTGGTTGAGTTCCGTCTGCTTCAAACTGTGCTGCTGCTGACATCATTTTGGGCAACTACAAGTGATTAGAACATTATGAAATTGGCAGATAATTGTACTTACAGAAATACAAGCTGCCTGGTGTGTCCACCTTAGGGCTCAATTGATAATGAAGTTCAAGAGCTAATGATGATTATTAATTAAAGCTGTAAATATTTTGTGCTAATATTCATGTCATTTCATAAACCAAGAATTTTATTGACGTTCCAGTAGTTGAAACAAAGAAAAAGTAATAATAATGTGCAAGGAAGTTACACAAGGAGCTGTGTTTACACATGCAGTCCATACAGTGTGTACCTGTAGCTTGGCAGTCTGTCCATGTAAGTGCTTGTTGCAAGACTTGTGTGCGTGTGTCCAGTAGATTTGTTCTTTCAATGCTGTTTCAAGTGTTGCACTTGAACTAGTTCAATGTTCCTCACACAAATTAAGAAAGAGGAAGTTCTTTATACAGACTAACCCTCAAACAACACCGTTACCATGGAGCACTTCCTCTTCTGACAGCAGGCATGTGATATGTGACTCAACCTGGTGAGGCTTGAACTGTAAACTGAATGTCATGTTTACCCTGATTCAAATATTGAACATGCTACGCTGAGCCACTAAAGCTAGATTTTCACAACAATTGATCAACTAGATCAAGTAAAAGCAGATTCCGACATTATCATTCTTGTAAAAATAAATGTCATCATAGTTGCTGTATGCAGTCTGACTTATTAGATCTGTACCTGATGGATTTCATGTTTTATGTTTTTATGTTAACTTGTTTCTGCATCATCAGGAGCTCCAAACACAGCTGAGCTGAGGATCTGTCGGGTCAACAGGAACAGTGGCAGTGTGAAGGGAGGGGATGAAATCTTCTTACTGTGTGACAAAGTACAGAAAGGTATCAGTGTTCTGTTGCAATTAATTTATCAACTTTTTTTTTCATTTTAGCCATTTTACAGTATATTGTATGTTTTTCATCAAACTTGCATCTTTTTTCTCTCCATTCATCTTTATTCACTACATTTATCCATTAGTCCATTTTGCTTTTCATAGAAATAGTGCCTATTTCTTTGAATGTTCATTCAGTTTTCCATTTCTGTCATCCCATCACCCCCCTTTCCTCCAGATGACATTGAAGTGCGATTTTTCTCCTCTGATGGCTGGGAAGCCAAAGGCTCCTTCTCCCAGGCCGATGTTCATCGCCAAGTAGCCATCGTCTTCAAGACTCCGCCCTATTATAACACCTCCATAATGGAGTCGGTCACTGTGCACATGCAGCTGCGTCGACCTTCTGATCAGGAAGTCAGTGAACCAATGGATTTCAGATATCTGCCCGATGACAAAGGTCAGCAGTGATCACCTTTCTGAAACTATCACCATTCTGCTGTGTCTAAATTATATTCAGGTGATGTATGTGAACATTTTGCATTTGGTACAGATCCTTATGGCTACAATGAGAAAAAACGCAGAAGAGAGAACTTGATGAGGATATCAGGATTGTCAGGTAAGAGATACGGAACTGCATATGAGTATAGTATAATCAGTACAAGATGCAACACACACATGTGCTAGTATGAGCATGTCCTTTGTATGTCAGTGTGCATGTATGTAATTCAACAAATGTTTCTGGACTGTCTTTAGGTGGTCCTTTTGCTTGTCTGGCTATGAACAGGCCAAAGGCAGTGCCCCAGAGTACCATGAGTCACATGCGGAAAGGTAACTTGGATCTCTCTCTCAAATGATTAAGCCAGACACAACATCAGTTCCCTCCAGATCTGAATACTGCTATTCTACAGTGCTAAAAGTCACAACATTATGTTTTCTAGATCCCAACATGTACCTGAGGCAGCAGCCTACACCTACAGTACAGCAGCAGTCTACTGTATTCAACCAACCCTACCAACCAGCCCCTCAGAATGTAATGATGACATCACAGGCTCCTAATGTACCTGTCAGCCATTCATGGGCAAATCCCAACCCAGCACCCTCAATGGAAACAGTCACCGTAAACCATTCTGGTGCCATAAGCAATCTGCCACATACAAATAGCAACAGGCAACAGTTGCCAAACCGTGTAACGGGTTACAGAATGCAGCATAACAACTTCGAGAACAACGGTCTCCCTCATCTCTCCGTGAGGGACTTGCAGTGCTTGGATACAGCCCCCCAGGCACCTGGAATCAGCCAGTCAGAGTCCCAGCGCCTCTTCCACCTGCATCACCAAAGGGAGGAGCTCACTTCTGAGACCCGGGCCCAGAATCATGTAGGCAACCAGAACCTCGGTCTTCAGAGTGTGTGGACCAATTTCAATACCTCCAGTTCAATCCAGAACACCTTTAATGGGTCAGTACCTGGAGGTGGAGGGGGGTCACAAGGCCTGGGCCCTTTCCCCTTGCTAGAGGGAATGGAAGGGGAAGATTTTCTGAAGGGCCTGATGGGAGGAAGCTCTCAGACTGGCTTCCAGCTGAAGCAGGAGTCCCAGATCACAGTGGGACAAGAGACCCATACTTCACTCATGCAATCTCCAAGAGAAAGCCAGGGAAATACTTACACCAACTTGCTTCCTCGACCGATGAGCAATGGCACCAACATGGATCCACTTAGGCAAGATGGTAGTGGCAACAGCCAGCCTCTTAAAAATCTGCAAAGTCTTTACTCAAGCACCAGCATGCCATCAGATGTCCACTATTCAGATTTGGATGAGTGGCTCAAAGCCACTCGGCAAACCGGCTACAAGGAGTAACAGTTTTTGGTATCAAGTAGTAAACAGAGGCAGCTCCAAGAAATGCATTGTTTTTGTTTAGCCTTGCAAAGTGAGAAAGTTTGTCTCACCTATCCTGGCCTTGTAAGGTTCCATGGGCATTTGCTTGAGTTATTATGTCAGTGGGCATTAGAACAAAATTATTGTGAGCCAATTGGCATTGTTTTTACAATTTATTATGGACTAGTTCCTTCTTTCACAAAGGCACCACCAAGACTGCTTCTTACTTGCCGAACATGGCATCTGCTAAGCTGTCATTGGTCTTTGGTTCCGAATATTAATCTGGACAGTCACATTTCTCTTGAAAATTGTCAATTAAATTTGATTTCTTAATAAATTTGGCACAAGAAATAGATCATGCTTTTGTTCAAACCAAGGTTTACAATTAGTTTATGGTGCGATTCTGTACAGATTCTACTCCCACCTGAAACCTGAGGTGCCAGGTTTTATCGTTGTTCTAATCATTCCTTTTTACTGAATGACTGGTTTGGCCATCCCCTGCTGATGCTATGGATGGATCTCAATGGATATTCTCCAGACATGAGCTCACGTGAGTTCAACAAGCTTCTGCAAGGCTAAGGACCTGTATGTGGATGGACCATGCTTTAGGTTGTAATGATCAAAAGACATGCTGATGGGTTCCAAGTTGGATTTTTGAAGAAGCGAATGTAGTACTTTCTTTCTTTCTTTTTCTCAGGTGAAGTTGGATTCACTGTCAACATACTTCATAGTAATCAATGTTTAGCTGGGTGATCTTGAGAAAGCAGGGGGGGGGGCAGGTGTTGGAGGTAAATAGATGCTAGGGATTTACAGCTTAAAAATGGCTTTTTATCAGGATTTACTTTTTATTGCTTTGGAAAGCATGGATTTTTACATAATATACTGTTTTACAGATATTTTAGCAGAGTATTTTCTGTTAAGTGCCCTGTATATATATATATGTTAGCCATAGTTGAGAGTGAAAGCAATAACCATGCTAAAACACTCAAGAACTGGCAAGGTACCGAAATTTCCATTGAGGAAGTTGGAGGAAGCACATTCAGTGTTGTCTTTCCTTTGTAATGACTATGTCATACCAGTGATCATATGTTATTCACAGTTCTCAGAGCATTTCTACCAGATGTTTTATTGATACAGATGTTGATTTTGTTTTTTGGGTTTTTTTTGTCGTTTCATTCATTCAGCTGAGGCTTTTACAAGAAGCTTCACAGAGCGTCTTGCTCAGGGGACACATGAACAAACACTGGCTCTGGTGTGGGTGTCAAATCTGTGATCTGGCAGCAGCTCTGTCACCTCTAGCCTAGCTCATCCTAGCATGTTTTATTATCATTATTATTGTTGTTGTTATTTTACTTGTGCCTTCCAGAAGCTTTTTGGTTTTAAGTGAAATTAAATATTTTGATGACTACTTTGTAAGATTTGCCACTTTGGATTATTTTCTACAGGAACAGTTCTTAATAAATGGAATCTGTTTTATTCCACAACTTTTGTCATTTGATGATCATTTATATCTCGTACACTGGATGATCTTCACATGCAAATATGTGACAGTTATGCAGGTGATAAACCTTGACCAGACATATAATCATAATGGATGTGGAAGAGGAATTGGGCAATTCATTATTTTCTATATTGGGACCCCTCGGCGTGTACTCCTGAACTTTGCTCCTCCCATAGTGTGCCAAAAGTTTATGTTTTGAAGAGCACCTGTGTCTGAATTGACCTAAAAGATATGATCAGTCAATAGAACACTGTCTCATTTACAAGGACCTATCATGTGCTGGACATATCAAATGTCAGCTTTCATCCTAGATGACAACCAAGCCCATTTTGGGAGATCGAGAAATCATGTACTAAACTAGCTGAAGCTCAATCCCCAGATTGTAAACTCTACAATCACCTAGTAGACAATAGTTCATGAAGTGAGTAGAGGAGTATACAGACGACAGTTCTGACCTATTGCTTTCATGGCCACACACAAATATGAAATTGCTAGGTATAACATAGTAATAACATCACTTTTGAGTCTTTAACATGCTGATTTAACATTTTGTGCCAATGCACATCAGTACAAACAGAAGAAGAGATTTAACATCAGTAAAACAACATGAGACCATCAATTAAAACTCCATCATAAAAACGTCATATAAAGGGAATATGCTTACTTGACCTTACGCATTCTTCTGAAATGTTTATGGTTTTCAGGTGCTTGTCTTTAGTTTGAGTTTGATTTCTTATAGATTAATCAACCGACATAGCATATCAATTAGTAGGCTGTAAAGGTGCTGTCAGGTGTATTTTGTTACCTTTGGACTGAGCCACGCTAGCTGTTTCACCCTGTTAAGCTAACTATCTCCTGGCTGATTAATTATTGTACATACAAGATAGTGGTATAAATCCTCTTATCTAACTCACCAAGAAAGCAAATAAGTCTATTTGGCAAAATGCTAAACTATCAAAGTTCAGTTTGTAACATTTTAGTAAATAAATACAAGGTTTTGATGGCTTGGGCCTACAAACTGGATACTCTGATAACATTGGGTGTCTGTTGCTGAAAAATACTTGATAGTTTGTGTTTTGTGCAGAGAATATGGATGGATTTAGAGTTCACCAGTTGCACAATAAAGGAAATGTAGTGGCTATAATTACAGTCATTGTTGAGTAATATCAGCTGAGTAAGTGGATACAGCATTTGGCCCAAACACTTTCAAACATTTATTTTGCTGTTAACAAGCCTCTGTTCAACTTACAGTTCAAAACCTGCGCAAAACCGATATGAATCATATACAGTGGGTTTTTCTGAATAAAATTTGAAAATATGTGTGTTTTTTATAGAAACTGTTTAGTGTTAAAATTTTGAAAATAAAGATTCTTTTTGTTTTTAGAAACAGCTCAATGTTTGAAGGACTGTATATTTTAATTGTTATCTAATCTCTTGTCTCTTGTATATATTAGCCTAACAACTACTCGCAGACGACCTTTCAGTTTCTCCTATTAAATGTAGAATATTAATGCAACTTAGTACTTAAAATCTGCCTACTTGTATAATATGTTTTTTTTTGCTTTCAAGCAAAAACACATGGTAATGCATCTCATCCCTTTGTTATGATCTACATCAGATAAAAATTTAGAAAGTCTCTATGTCATGTCCTGGACAACAAAATTAAGTTTTGGTTTACACGTAATTTTAGATGAAATGACGTGCAATTCTGACACATGTGAAACTGATTGTTACCTCAAGGTTTCAAGAAGCTTTTGATAAGAATGTGAGAAATATTGTCTGAATAGCTTCAACCTCTGGAGCCTGTGGATCTTCAGTGTCTTCCTCAGTGGCACTTCAACAGGGCAAATGCTTGCTGACACAGCTATGAAATCCCTCATCCACAGACTGGAACTTAAATTTAGTAAACTGATCTTATAAACATAGTATATGTGTTATATTTAGATATTTTAGATAACTTGTACTTCACAAAGCATATTAAGACTGTCCTCTCCTAAGCAAAACATTTAAACAAAAGTCAGTATCTACACTAGCAGATCTTTGAGGCTATACTGAGCTAAAAGGTATGTCAGCTACCATGCTTATAATGACAATGCTAATATGCTAATGTATAACGGTTGTCCTTTGATGGGGCTAACATTTGCTAACACTGGAGAGTTGTGTGAAATGGGAATGCTATTAGATTTGCAGGTCATAAATGCACAAGTTCAGACAAAATCTGACTTGAAGATAGTAGAGAAAAGGTCAGGAGATCCCCAAAATCATTAGGATTCATCTCCTGGGGACTATGGAGGTCTGTGCACACTTTGCAACATTTCATCTCAATTGCTAATGAGAAATTTTAGTCTGACTGACAGACAGACCCACATAACCATCAATAAAGTCACGCTGTTACCATGGCTGTTTAAAATTCCAAAATTTGCATTTAGACTGCAGTTGTTTGTTTTCACTTTATAGCCCCTAAGATTATACCAATGAGCATTGGCATATTTTTAGCTTTAACTCACACAGACAATACTGAATTCCTTGTACAGTTTTTTGTTTTCATCAGTGTCTTTCACATTTTCATCACAATTGGGCAATAAATGCTTATTCAGTGTCAAATCAACATTTTGATTCTAATCTCGTTTCTAGAAAACATATGCATTCATGCCAAGGTACTTTACAAGCAGTGTGTCCTGAAGCGTCATTACCAAGGAATCCAGGATGTGCTACATTGGAGATGTTTACTTTCTGTTGTATTAGGAGGCTGAGGTGAAATGCTGTACGTAGCTTCCTTCCTGTCTCGTTGTAAGGAACCACAGTGAACCTTGAATTAAGTTCAGTGACAGATTCTGTGAACAAGCCGGTCACAGCCTTTTTTTTTCCGTTCACTGGTCCCAACTCAGTCTCAGATTGCAATTTTGTTATTTAACTTTCAATTTCATCTACAGTATTTGTCATTTTTATTCAGACAGCCTCCTGAACCAAAACTTAAATGTTGTAAGTCAAAACTGGTAATTATAAAAGTTCCTTAGTAAAATTTAAACACAAAAGTCTAGATAAGTTTGCAGCTGCATCCTTTGGTTAAAACGCGACAAAATGCTAAAAATCCTATGTCTGAGATATTATGATCTTTGAAGTTCATAGGAAAGGATTACCACAGCAGGAGACATTTAGCTAGCTGCCAAATGCACTACTATGTTCACTAGTTAGTCATCAACTTTGTCTTTAAAGACAAAGTGGGAAGGTAATCAACTGTGAGTTTATCAGAACTTTTCTGCTGTGGTTGGAAACAGTATTGACAAGAACGGTAAAACTGAAGTCCTTACACAAATGCACTACAACCCTGAACCTGTGTAGGTATTACTCAGAGGAGCTGTATGATAGATAGATAGATAAATACTTTTTTCATTCCCGTATGGATAAATAAAATCTTCTTTATTGCTTAGTGAAAGTCTTATTTGGGGACAAAGGATCTCCTGAACGGTTCAGTTCTGCAGCGCCATGAGAGGAGCCATCCACTGCTGCTGCAGTTCCTCTGCCCAGCCAAGAAGCTGTGAAGAGGGTGTCTGCTATTGTCCATTATAGTACTCAGTTTCCTCAGTGTGTACCTCTCCACCACAATGAGTCCAGCCTCCTGCCGAGCACCGATTTGACTTTTTTAGCCAGCTTGCCCTGTCGCTTGGTGCTTTTGTCTGTCAGGCTGCCTCCCCATCACACTGCAGCATAAAAGACGGTACTGACCACCACAGTGTGGTTAAACATGAGAGTAGACTCATATTGTAGATCCTCTGGAGGGGCTGAGCTAGCTGGGCTGCACAGTCCTTAAGGAGTCCTGGTCCCACTCCATCTGGTCCTGCTGCTTTTTCCTGGACACAATCTCCTAAGCTCTGCCTTCACCTCAGCAGCTGTGAAGGACAGGGGCGGACGGCCAGGTGTGGTGGTAGGAGGAGTAGCAACTGAAGTGGTGAGAGGGGGAATGGGTGCTGAAGCATGGCAGACACTGGCCATCCATCAAACCTTTTGTAAAACAGGTTGAAGTCATTGGCCTTGTCCACATCTCTGTCCATAACCTGGCAGTTCTTCACTGAGTAGCCAGTGATGTTCTTCATTACCTTCCACCCTTCTCTGATGTTGTTTTACTGCAGCTTGCTGTCCACAGTCCTTTTATAGTCTACCTTTGCCTGTTTCAGTCTCTTCTTCAGTTCAAGTTGTACAAACCTGAGCTTCTCCTTGTCTCCCTCCTTGAATGCCTACTCCTCTGGTTGAAGAGATGCTTGATGTTACAGGATACCCAGGGTTTATTATTCAGGAAGGCAAATATCTAAATCAGTTGACTTGGACAATAACTGAACTTGTTCCTCCCAGCTCCTCAGTACAAAATGTTCACTTGAGTCCCTAAGACAGCTGGTCATTGTCTCTAGAATTTACATGGAGCAAGCATGCGTTTTGATGACGATAATGAGTGTAGCTCCTTGATACTCTTTTCTTTTCACTCTTTCACTGATATTGCATGTGCGTCAAAATACATGCACCACTGATATCAGCGCAAAGAGAATCGCCATTATGGATGAGTCTTCCTCCTTAGCCTCCTTTCTGATATTTCCACCAGATGAAAATGAGTCTGATACGTACAGTCTCCTGTTGTATACTACATATGTGAAGGGCAGCTCATAAAGTGCAGCTGATTTTCTGGATCCTGCAGATGTTTTTTTACAGAAGGTAAAATCAAAACAATGTGCTGAAAGAGCGTAACATACTTATCTGAAGGTTTGTCACTTTGAGTAACACCTTTCACATTATACAAATTCATCTGACATATTGTTCATGTAAGACATGGATAGTAGTGCAGCTTTAATGTTTTTTGTCCTCTCAGTCAGATTGGTGGAAAGAAACACCTGTCTTTTGCAGGTTTTCTTCTTTAATCTAACTTAATTAAAAAAAATAAAAAATAGCCTACCAGTAGCCACTGCTGGTCCAAAAAAAAGTTTTCATTCTCTTTTTTTAGATTAAAACTGTAGATGCAATGGTGGTAATGCACATATTGAGTTTGTTCCTGAAAAGTGGGTTGCTACATTGACCTTTTGACAGTGCATTGATATGTTGACATCTAAAATGGACCGGCATAACTCTTGACGTTGACCGAGTTCACTTTACATTTGACATTACTGCAAGAGCTGTTGAGTCTACGAGAACTAACCATGGACCAGGCACACAGACTTGTCTGCTTTGTCTGTGTGCCTGTCAAAGCATAAAATATAGTGCTGCATGCTTACTACACTTTCATTAAACGACTAATCAGCTTGTTCAGCCTATCACACTTTAAGCAATATCGAGCTTTGATAACAAAGCAGTTCCAGAGTCAGGTCATCCTCTGGTTTTGTAAAACAGTGCTCCAACATTTTGGTGTGAATCTTTCACCTAGCACTTAATGGTCTAGAATTAATAAATAGTGCCAAAGTAGGTTATGCTAGGGTTGGGTTATGTAGGAATTGCAACATGAAATCTGGTTCATTGTTAAATTATAAAAGAACCAAATGTCCTCTCAGTGATGAAGACATACATTGACATACTCAGTACATTTCACTGCTGCAAGGAGCTGCGTTAGTGTTAGGACTTTGGGTGAACTGAAAATTTTCACAATACAAGCACTGCTTGCACTGCATATTGCTTATGTTTACGTAGCCATATGTGTCTGTCTGTGCCCTTTGAAAGTTTGTCTTAGATGCCTGGCACAGTGTGTCTCTTTATTTCCTAACCATGTCCTGGAAAAGGCAAGCTAGACCTGTTTAGCCACCTATTTCCAGTAATGCCCCTCCTCTGCTGCTCTGTCTCCTCCCCCTTCCCTTCAGCTCCACTCCTCCCCCTGCTCTCCCCTTCCTTTGAAGCTTGCAAACTCTCCGCCACTGCAAATGGTTGCTGACAAAAGCGGCATCCGGTCACACTTCACCTGAATGAACACGTCATTATCTCACCAAATTAGGCTGCCATTACTACAAGGCAGGCCTATCACTGATGTACGCTAACAACAGCGCATTCGCAGAGGTGTGTGCAGCAATGCCGACAAGAGGAAGTTATATTTAAATTAGATTTATTTACTTCTCCTCTTCAGCTTCTCTATGCTTTTGGATAATAAAATTTAGACAATAAAACTAGAGTAGATTTAGCTGATGTTATCCTATAGATTGAGTTTGATGTCTTTTATTGTATGATATTTTTTGTTCAAGTAAGGGATTCTGGACCCTGACACCTTAGTTTATTTTAATCCTCAGCTCTTTATAGTCTTGCCATAACATGCACAATATCTGCCCCATAAGTTACAAAATGATTTTTAAAGTAAGCGAAACAATAAAATATGTTCTACTTTTATCACAAGTCAGACTTCATACATACAGGAACAAAACAAGTATAACAAAACAAAACAACCAAATAGTTTATTAATTCAAACTCATTTCCAAAATCATTAGTTTTCTTCTGAATCAACTCATGGAGTGATGCCCAGACGATGTCATAACCACACATATAGTCATCTTTTCCACCTATAAGATCACTGAGCAAAGGCCTCTCTATGAAATATAAAGAACAGTTATTATTTCAATTCTCTGAGAGCAATTTCCCTGATCCTACAATTTGCAAACTTCCTGCAGCACATTTTAATTATAGGTATTGTACCTTTTAGGTTGCTAGAAAGGCTGCTCATGCAAGACCTAACTCATGTTTCAGAGTAGGGAAAATCCCACAAAGCTTTACTGTTTAGTGTTTGACCAGAACAGCATATACCTGTGTGTTCCAGGATGTTTAGCCCGTGGCTCTGTTGTTTTTTTTTATTCTAAAGGTAAACAGAATCAAGTGAATAACGATAATCCATGTTTATGCTACTGTGGTAAGGGGACAGAAAGAAGTAAAAAGACCTCTTCTGTAATTTAGCACTGATGTACCTTGCCACCACAAAACCAAAATGCAGTATCTTATAACACACTAAATTGTGTTGATTTTTGACTGTTTGTATACATTATTATGGCATAGAAATATAGAATATCTGGGTAAAACACCATATAAAATATTTTAAATTAAATAAATAAATAATTATTACCGGATAAACAAAACTAACTGGCTTAGATGGTCTTTAGCTTGTCCAAACATACATTATACTTTCTGATGTCATTCTAAAAACATATCTTATAAAATTAAAGATTTCCAACTTATGTGACTGTTACTTTTTACTTACTCAAATTTTAGGCCCCTTTTTTCAGCTTCACAGTTTCTGTGGTTGCTGCTGCCTGCCATTTTTACACTTCGCCTCCTCCTCAGATGACACAACCTGATAGCACTGCCTCAAAGTCCGGTACAACATACACTACACTGTAACTCAGTGTATTTTTTGACAAGCAGCCATGCAATCATGTCATACATGCAAACTTCAGCAGAGGTTTGCATGTTGCACAGATATATGTATATTTTGGGCAATACGCACATATGCAGCACAAGCAGAACACACAGTCACACAGAGCAAGGAGGAACCAGTGTGTGAAAAGTACGCACATCACTTTCTGGCCAATCCAACGTGGTGCCCAGCAAAAATACACCATGTAAACAATTATGAACGCTGGAATTTCAGAGCAAGTAAAGGAATGCAATGTGACAGTGAACTTGCAGGTTTGGTTGGAGCAGTAGTCTAAATCTGTACTCAGGAACAGAAACAAATTATCTTCGGGATTCTTTGAGCTATTTAATGTTGTCAAACAGTCTTTCGTGATTACTACCTATTGTGGTTGTATAATGCAGGAATATACAGGGTAAGTTTGTGGATGCACCAGAAAGTTTTTTTCAGTGTCTGTGAAAGGCGTTGGCAATAGCGAGCAACATTTCTTGTGCCCATAGAGAGAAGACTGGTGCCATTGTATCAAGCTAGATTACAGATAGAACTGTAGACTGATGTGTTTCTTGCACAGCACACTCACCACTGACATTTTGGTATGTAAGCATGTACACTTTCTTGTTAGCTTAGATGAGAAGACTTGGGTTTTGTGTGAATTTAACATGTCAGTCAGTGAACTTTTGCTGCTAAGCATGTTTTTAAAACTTTGGGCAGTAGCAAATAGAAGGCATCCAACTTGGTTTTAACAGATGTGATGTCACACCGAGTTCGGAGTTATGACTTATGAGTACAAATTGAATGCAGCGTTTGTACAAAGAAATCAAAGTATCTCCAAGCTCTCAGCAGTTCAACCAGAGACTGATGTTACTTACTCAAATTTCACTTTAAGAGCTTTAATAGTTACGAATGGGAACAAAATCCCAGCAGCTAGGTTTTAAAATCTGGTGGAAAGCCTACATCCCTCAGTCATATAAGGGTGTTATGTTCAGATGTCCACCACTCTTGACTTGACTATATAATGTATTTTTAAAGTTTGTTTATATAGGTTACTTTAATGGAATGATGATTTATTGTCTTTGACCTTCCTATACCATCACAGTATGAACTGTCACATGTGATCAGCCCAAACCTCAAACTGACACCGTCATCAGCTCAATTGTCCTCCCACACAAAGCAACATCACAGGCCTGTACCTTGGATTGCCACCTTTTGCTTAGGATCTTGACACCGTCATGTCATAAACAGCAGCCTCGGTCTCACACACCTACACTGTGGCATCACAGGCATCTTCTGTTATCCTCCCCCTAGTGAATCTCATACGACAGCTCTGCACATGCTCCCTCCCACACACACACAAAGCTTGACATCACAGGACTCCCTCCTAAAACCAAACCTACACCTCTGCACTTACTGCTTGCAGCTTTCCTCATGCTCACGGCAATGTAGTCAGAAGTCGCCCCCTTAAAACCATACTACAGGGTTAACTGAATAACACTTGGCTTGACACTAAGAGCTAGAGAAAGCCCTAAGGGGAATCCATCCTCACACCAAATTCACAGGCTGCATATACGGCAGATCTCAGGACTGCTCTGTCAGCAACAAAAGGAGACTGGGGTAGAAAATAGTCAAGATACTAAATAGGACAAACTGATATCACTGGAATTTAAGATGGAATGGAATAACATGTTCTCTCCTTTCAAGAATTATGGGGGAGGAAAAAGGAGTTGTTAGCAGATCTTAGCTCCAGTTGAGCGTTAAAAGAGGAAACCATGTCTGGTGCAACACTTCCAACATCCTAATGAAGGGGCAGTTTTCCTGAAGCAGGTTGGCCAGGCGCATGATTGAGTCCGAACCTTAGGATTTGGAGGTGTTAATGTTGCTGAAGCCAAATCCAAATGACTAGACACTAGTGAGGGAATTCTTTGTTAAACCACAGTGTATTACAGATCGGGGAAATTCCCGTTTGAAAGTTGTAAACGTTCATCAAGGGGTGTCTTCTTTTATGATAGGTCACAGTACCCTCTAGTGGACAGAAGTGAAAAGTGCATTTAATTGTTTGTGTTCAGGCTGTACTTCCCAAATGTGAAAAACACAAAGGATTTTAATGGATTTAAGGAGTAATTTAAAGTCATGACCCAAAATAAAGAAATTGATGACGATTATTGATAAAATATCCAAGCCTTTAGATTAATCTAATTGCTTAAACTAAATTTATCTTTTATCACTTATTCCACGACCCTTATGACAGACCTTTTGATGCCTTTAGAAGCTGTCGGAAATCTTGCAATTGTAGAAATTCCATTATGTCTGTGTGCAGATTAATGACGCGAAAGCCGCGTCGCCATGGAATAGACATGCAAGAGGTCCAAGTAAATCCGATATTGTTTAACGCCTTCTACAGACACTTTACCCTTTAGAACTACAGAATGGAGCCCTGTACCAATGAGTTGCGATATCAAAGTAGGAAATTACGAGGTCACGGGAAGGCAGCAAGAGGGACAGTCAGGGGAACAGAGCTTAAGAGTGACGGGTCCCGTATCATCTTCACGCTCTGTGAACATATATTTTGCAATGGATTCACAGTCTCCGTTAAAACCATGGGAAAGGCGGACTCCAGGGGCAATTAGTGCACCTATAAATTACAGGTAAACTTACTATAGCGGTGTTAACTCGCTCACCATCGTAATGTTATGTTTACTGACTGCGGTTGGTACGCTGTTGTCCCTAGCTATCTCGCGGTAAGGTCTGATACACAGACGAAGGAATATCATTAAAACAGTGTAGACTTTGACACGGTGGTATGAATCATTACCAGTTGACCTATAATGTATACATTTGTCACAATATTTTTTCAACGCCAGACATTTTAACAAATTTAGCATGTACAAATGGCTAACTAGCTAGCTAGGCCCAATGAGGCCCTGTCCGGTGCATTCCTCTGGAGCACCACAAGTAGTGTTTCAAGATTCAAGAGTCTTTATTGTCATTATGCAAGCATAACGAAATTTTGTGCAGATTCTCAGCTTCAAAACACACTTATAAATAGAAGAAATTAAAATTGCACACCTTAGAAAAAATATAAAAATGCAAAGTACAAAATACGGAATACGGAGTGAGGTAGATAACAACAAAGTGCACTTAGTGCCAGACTATGTGTATGAGTGTTTCACTGTAGGGGGGTTATTGCTTTAACAGCTCTGGGGAAGAAGCTGTCCCTGAGTCTGTTGGTGTTGAGCCTGTTTGTCATCAGGCTCCCTTCTAATTATAGTTAAAAGTTTAATAGTTAAGAAATAATTATTCATTTCTTTTCTTCACTTCGTTTTCTATATGAAGTTTTGCAACAACAACAAAAAAAATCAGTAAAATAGTCTCTCGCCATATTTGAATCTCAATAAGTAAAGCACTACCATTTGAAGGACTGTCTGCAGTATCATACTCATAACGCCTTTACCACGTTTGAACAGTGTAATTTTGTACGTATGTAAACGTATAAAGTTCAAGCAAATCCAATGGGTAGTTTTGTGATATCCTGATATTCATACAGAATAACAAAACTAATCACGTAAGATGTTTTAAACCCTACGTCTTGTCTTCACCCTCTCACCAAACAGGTCTGCAAACATTGGACAATATGCTGGCCCCTCTTCATCTGCGGGCCCTCCTGTTTTGACCAGGATGGCGCCCCCAGTTCCCCCTCGTCCGGTCCAGCAGGCCTACCGTCCATCCTACAGCTCATTCACCTCCTCTTACAGCCCCTATGGGAGCTCCATCTACGGAGGTTACAGTCCTTACAGCTATGGTGGTGGCTACGGCCTGGGATACAACCGCCTCTCCCACATGGAAGAAATTTCCCCCAGCCGGTTTGTTCAACAGGCTGAGGAGAGCAGTCGTGGTGCCTTCCAGTCCATTGAGAGCATTGTCCAGGCCTTTGCCTCTGTTAGTATGATGCTGGACGCCACATTTTCAGCAGTGTATAACAGTTTCCGAGCTGTGCTGGATGTTGCCAACCACCTAACGCGGCTGCGTGCACACCTCACCCGAGTTCTGTCAGCCTTTGCTCTGGTGCGCACGTTGCGCTACCTTTACCGACGGTTACAGAGGCTGCTGGGCCGAAGGTCAGACTCTGAGGTTGAGGATTTGTGGGCAGATAGTGCAAGTGATGCCCTGGCTACAAGCGCATCCAGAGGGGATGGAGGAGGGATGGAGGAGCAGACCGTGAAGTCCTGGCCAATCTTGCTGTTTTTTGCTGTTGTCCTGGGGGGACCCTACCTTATCTGGAAACTGCTGAGCTCCAGTCCTGGTTCTGAAGATAGTGGTGAGACAAGATTTAGTTGCAGATAGGGCTGGGCAATGTATTGATATTAAATCGATACCGTGATACGACACCAGACATCTTGTTAGATTTTGGCTGTATCGTGCTATATCATAAATGCTGACTTTTCCTGGTTTCAAAGGTTTGTGAACAATAGTAGTGCGCACTGCTCCAAAATTTGAACAGTGTTTTGAATGAGTGGTTTTGCAGGAATCAAAACACTGACTCTGACACTCACAGACAAATAGTATTCATTGTGGGTGAATTAAATAAGAAGACTGTTTATCTGTGATTGGTGCAGTTCTAATTGCAATATTGTTATCAAGGTAAGAAAAATAATATGATATTTGATTTTGTTCTTATTATCCAGCCCTACTTTGCACTTTAGATCAGCAGCTTTCATCATGTGCCATCAAGGCGTAAGTTTTTGGGGTGTTTGTTCCAGTCAGATGCATCGACTGCTCCCTTTATCGGTCGCTTGAATGAAAACTCGCTCTGTCTTGTGGCTCAGTGGTGAGCAGCTGAGAATCATTGCTGTAGATATTATCAGTTAAACAGCCTTCACTGATCACACTGAAAGGAGCTGCAAAATATCGAAGACCTTCATCAGTTGTACCCAAGGCAGCTTAGGTTTGCTTAAAATCAATAAAAATATTCCACCAAACATCAATGAAAAGATATTCTATACCAGAGAAGTTAATGAGTGTCATTGTATTGGTGTATTTAGCCTTTTAGTCTTTTTCTCTTAACTCTTGACAAGATGTTTTGTCTTTCTATATTTAGCCACTAACTGGGCTAGCGGAGAGGATGACCATGTAGTAGCCAGAGCAGAGTATGACTTTTCAGCTGCATCAGAGGAGGAGATTTCCCTTCGCACTGGAGACATGATTAACCTCGCTCCGAAAGGTGAGAGCTCTCAAATAATGGCTGGGTGTTATTATCAATCTTCACGTTTATCTTTTTTCACACTTGCATTGTGCCAGAATGTTGGAACGCGTCTGAGTGGGCTAGGTCATTATGTTCTATGTTGTAATCAATATTGCTAATATCACAATATCAATGATATCAATATTATTCCAAGAATGCAATAAATGCACAATATTTTAGACAAATTTGGTGAAGTCAGTCGGGTTTGAAACTTATTTTAATAACGTTATTGCAGGGCTGTAATTTATTTATATTCTCACTCAGTTCTTAATTAATTCTTAATTTTTAAAATGTTTTTCATTGTTTTATTTAATGTTTTTCTTATGCAATACATGTTGTTTTGATATATTATTTTTGTGCTTGTTGCAGCAGTATTGTCTTAATAGGAGGTAGAGATTTTCTCCTTAACTTCAGATTGTATGGTATGTAGCTTAAGGGCAGGCAACGCTTACCCTTGTATTTTTTTAAAATGACATCCAGGAAAGGTTGCTGCCAATTTAACTAATGGCATTCACATCAACATGAAAGTGCATAGTGTATATGAAATAGCCTCTTAGAGTTTGTTGAGTGAAGTTTACATAATCAAACAAATTATCAGTAATGGAAGAGGAAGGCATGCTTTGGAACAACACAATGCAGCGATAGGTGTGAACATCCCCACGCTGCCGAGCTCAAATCATGACCTTTTTATTATCTCCTGTGTTTAGAGCAACAACCCAGGGTTCGAGGCTGGCTGCTGGCAAGTGTGGATGGTCAAACCACAGGACTTGTCCCAGCCAACTATGTAAAGGTCCTTGGCAAGAGGAGAGGCCGTAAGCATACGGAGATGGAGAGGCTTGCCGATGTCCAGCAAAGCAACACACAGGCCTCCCAAACATCCCTCGCTGCACACCCACAGTCAGATCCTGCCCAAGGTCCATCCTCCACATCAGCTTCCACGGAGGAACTGCTAGAGGCAGTGTACACAGAAACACCCGCTTCCTTCAGTGTGGGAACAGCTAGCTCCAGTTTGCCCTCTAACACAATGCTAAACATCCCTGAGAAGATTGACTTGTAATGCTTGTGCATGTATGCAGATCTCTGTGTGCTCATAACATTGGTTTGCTCAGCCAGTGCTGGTTTGCAGCATTTAACTTTGATGCTTGGCTAATTGGCTGACAATAGGTATTTGGGGAGACACCATGAAGCTCATTCAGAATTGCTCAAAGTAGTTTCCTTGCTCATCTGTCATGATTCAAACCATCAAACACAATCTGGGCCTTCTGGAAAGATTGGTGATCAAAAAATGGTTTGCATACACAGGCTCTCTATTGTGCTGCTCTGTTTAGAACCAGTGTGTCTTATATTAGGAGGTTATCTTTACATTTTATTAGTCAGAGCTTGTACAACAAAGAAAGTTCTGTGTATTATCTGTTTATGGTACACTGCTGTTCTTAAGATTATGTGCGATTGTAAGATGTAATGTCTTGATATTGTTCAATAAGAGAAATTAGTTCATTGTTTGAATTAATGAGGTGCACTGATACATGCTCTGTGTAATGACAGCGTCAGGACAAAGTCAGGGCATCTAGTTTGACAGTATAATTATGTCACCTTGTACTTGGTTTTTGCCTTTACTTGCAGGCTGCTTGGTCCTTGTAAGTAATAAGAGAAGGGGCTAAATTTGCACATTTTCAACAGTTAGTCACAGAAAGTAATTTTGTAAATATTTAATATAATTATTTTGAAAATAAAACATAAAAAAAATCATTTTCTGCCCATTGTGTTATGTCTTTAATCTGCAAACTAATTGTAGTAGCAAGGTGGACCTTGTAAAATAACCTGATTTTAAATTAGCAATGGCAGGTTTTTCACGTACTAATATCTCAAGAGTTGAGAGCAACTTTCAACTTAAGTCAAGCTTCTTCACATACTACCGTGATGAAATGTCAGTGTTAATTTTCATGTAACTTGATTGTTGGTTGAAAAGCCTAAGGTAGATTTATGATAGAAACACTCGATTTACGACCGCTGTGTCTAAGCAACAGGACGCTTGACCAGCTGCAGTGCGACACCGGGGACTAGTCAGCGTTGCCGATACTGACTGAACCAGACAAAAACAAATCAGTATTGGTGTAAATTATTTCGGGCCTTATCAACCAAGTCTGTACAGTGACGGTGCAGTGCGTCGATAATACTCCCGTGCTGCTGGGCTTTAACATATATCTATGCCACGGAGCCTGTTACTTTGTGATCTGATATGCTAGCTGACTGTAGCTAATGCTGCTTTAAACGGCTATCGGAAATAGTGGGGTTGTGGATGCAATTCAGTTTGAAGGTTCATTCTTGACGTTTGGAATATTTCGTGATCGTGTTTTTTTTTTAATATCTTACAGAATTTAGTCCGTATAGCCACTTCGCACAAAAGTCTTGTCAAGACTTGTTAAAAGCTTCGTTAAACGTGAGTAAAATTGTTTACGGGGTTTTAGAACATCTGGTCTAACCCAACACTTCAACATGAATAAACTCGCCTAATTCGAAGCAAAATATTAGCACCCATCCGTGATTGAGTAAAACCACACGACTGTCCATATCGCCGGTGTTCGTTGTGTGGCGCTCTTGTTTAGGAGTTTACGAGGAGTGCGTGAAGGCGGCAAGTCCTGTCCCGCAAAGTTAGCTAGCATTAGCAATGGTTGCAGTTAGCCGGTAGGAGAAGACCGCAGCATCAGCATCATCCGCTCACAATGACATAAGCAGGCACCAGCATACTTTACTGCACAAGACGACGCTGAAGAATTTTTCTGACACCAGATAAGTATGTTAACCATATGTCTTCCCTCTTGTTGTTTGAATTATGTTTGTTAGACAACCACCAATTTAATATGACCCAAAAGCATCAGGAGGAGGACACAGGGACTCGGCCTGCGCTAGCATCACTACTCTGCTGACACCACCAAGTTTCTCCATTGTTTAATTTAACCCAAAAAATTATATCACAAAGCAGTACAATCACATGTATGTAAAAGCTCTTTAAAGCTCCGTAGAGCCCTCGAGATGCTGTGGCCTATCATGTGTTTAGTGGTAGAAAATTACAGTTTATTTGATTTGTGGTGAATGACGCATTTCACAACCGTCAGTCAACAAAGGAAATCCTTTAAAAAATAATTTACTTATAATTTAGATCGACGTGGGACTGCGTCATTAGGTGTGTGTGAAAATGATCTTAATTTGCCATTTGGTCATAGAAATATGGCTATCCTGTATAGAGACTGGCTAGGCTGAGTCTAAGTGATTACTCTGCACTCGTTACAGTCTCAGTTTTGGTCATATCTGTGCAGTATTCATCAATCAGTACTGACGCTGTACCTCGCGTTGATAATATTTTGTGCATAGCTGCTACTCACTAACTACTGACTTGCCGTTATATAAATAGCTGCCCATTCACTATGTTCATTCATTCAGTATATTTTTGAATGAACAAAGAAACAGAGGCATTCATTGGTGACTTATTGCCTTTTGTTTCTTGCCTGTCTTCCTTTGTAGAGATGAGCCGCTTCTGCTCAGACAACAACAACTTTCCCTATGACAACAATGTTCTGGTTTTGGACATGGTGCTAGGCTCTCTATGGGGTGTCCCCCAGCCCATAAACTGGGACAATGTAGCCAAGCTAGTTCCAGGATTCACTCCTAAGGAGGTAACTGGAATGCTGGTTAACCATGAATGCTTTCGTTCGTCTACCCTTTCATCTATCCAGTTCCCTCCATTGATCATCTCATGATTTAGTAACATCAGCCCTGACTTGTTAATAAGAAATAATACTGTGGCACTGGTGGGATCTTACAGTGTGCCCGTCGATTTGAGGAGCTGAAGCTCACGGGGGGATTCCCACATGTGGACAACCAATGTAATGCTCTGACTGAAGGAGAAACGACCCCTTCTGATGGCCTGTCCACACTGCTGGACACTGGGGAAGTGGTGGAGACGGGAAGCAGCCAGAGCACCAACAAAGTGACAGGTCAGTCAGTGCCATCCTGTGCAATACAGATAACATTTTGAACAGTTAGTTTAGCCAGCAAAAGCTGGCATTAAAATAGTTTTTGTTAACGACTTACAAGTTTATTTTAACCTGAAAATCATCATGACACCCTGAGCAGAGGATGGGGTTAACACTCTCAGCTAGTGAATCTTATTCCCAGACTGATATTTGATGACCTGGGAATGAGATTCAACAATCAGTGTTTTCTGTATGAGCACAGTTACTAGTTTGCAATCTCAATTATTTGCTGCTGTTATAGCCTTTCCTCACAGGAGTATTTTAAGTTGAATGTTTAGTTTTGTTTGATAAGAGCTTGTTTCATATAAGTTAATTTGAACATTCTGACGATGCCTTTTCCTTTACAAGACAGAATCATTTAAACGCAAAAAGACCAATAAAATACATTTTTAAGTGTATGTCAGTACCAAAGATGTGTCGCAGTGGTGTGGATGGTTACTGGTTTTTGATCGCTTTAGAGTCTGTTTGCGTTTTTTCCTGCTGGTGTCAGCAGGCTCTAAATCGACGCCCTCAGGAAGAGCTGGTGCTGCGGAGAAGAAAGAGAAAGGAGTGTCAGCAGACGACAATGACAAACCTCAGAAGCCACGAGAGTAAGTACAACAAGTACAACAAGTACAACAAGTACCACGAGAGTAGATCCATCCTCAGTCTCTACAAACAGCAGTGAACTCAGCTAACAATAATGCACATTGATTCCTTAAACACACATACACACTTTATTTTAATTGATCCTGCACCTTATATATATATAAGTATCAATCACTGACACTTTGTGGACTTTAAAGGCAGCTATAAAGAGTTCAAACTTCTATGTTTGAGCAATGAGTTTTACTGCAAGGTGTGTGTTTTTCCCACAGCCCCAACATGGTCATCCATGTCTGTGACGAGACCAAGAACCTGAAGCAGGACTTCACATGTCCCAGAGATCTTCTAGTTAAAGAGATGCGTTACTTTGCTGAGTACTTGTCTGTGGACCCCCAGAGATGGGAGGAGGTGGACATTTCTGTTCACTGTGACGTGCTGATCTTCGACTGGCTCATGAACTATGTCAGGAGGAACTCTGCAGCAGAGGGAAACAGGGACAAACCGCGGCTTGGTAAACCCCTATGAAAACTGTAAACCAAAAATAGAAATCACTTTACTGCACATGGGACTGCCTGAGCTGTCACTAAATGTGGTGTGTGTTTGGTGGGTCGTCGGCTGTGTGTTCTGTGTTGTTTGTTGGTTGTGGGGTTTGCTTGGTTGGTCACGTGGTGTTTGTCGGTTACAGAGCCCAGCAATGTGATCTCAATCCTGATCTCCTCCGAGTTCTTGAAGATGGATACGTTAGTAAGTGTTGTGGCGTGTGACGCTAGGTGTGGTGACGTGCTCCGGGCCTTTTGTTTTTCCAGATGTAAAAAAATCAATTGGCACTTGGTATGACAGCAACTGAAGTGTCTGCCAAAAGCACTCGCAAATTCAGTTATGTTAGAGAATCTCTGTCAGAATAGGAAAACCAAGAGGCCCTTACATAGAGCACAGTTAAGTTGGTTAGAGCTGCAATGATTATTCGATTAATCCATTAGCTGATTGAAAATTTGCCAACTATTTTTAGAATATGTAAATCATTTCAGTGCTCTTTGCCATTTTTGACAGTAAATGAGGAGTCTTTGGGTTTTGCACTGTTTGTTGAATAAAAGAAACAATTTGAAGATATCACTTTGAGCTATTTGGAATATTGTGATGAGCATCTTTCACATCTTGATACACTAAATGATTGATTGATCAATTGTGAAACGAATCTGCCGATTAATCGATAGTGAAAATAATCGGTAGTTGCAGCCCTGAGGTTGATGTTGCATGATTGTTAAGAGTGGTGATGTTCTTTTGCTTCCATGAGTCTTTTATACAGTTTGCAGTAAATTCTCTCCACTAGCACTGTAGTCACTGTCAAAGTGGTGTTTGATTAGTATCTATGTAGTAGAAATGAAACTAAATTTACAGTGGATACGAAAGATCTCACGAGAGCGGTGTGTGTTTGCCCACGTTCAGGTGGAGGAGTGCATCCAGTACTGCCACAAACACATGAGCGCCATCGTGGCTACGCCCTGCAACATGAACTGCATCAACAGCAACCTGGCAACACGCATCGCCGAACTCTTCAACCATAACGAGGCCGACGACATCAGGGACAAAAAAGACAAGTTCAAAAGGTGACCACATTTTTGTTGCAGTTGGTTTCTCAGGGCAGCGTGAGGGGTCTTGTATGAACAGTGAAGTGAGTTAAGTGTGTTTTAATAGGTCATCCTTAAAAGTACACCATGAAAAACCAGCCAATTCTAGAAATTTATCTTTTTTATCCCCTCCCACCACAAAAGCAAACTGTTTCAGAAGAAAATTGAGCGTCTCTTCGATCCCAGCTACCAGAACAGAGATTCACCAGGAAACGCCTCCACTCTCTACCGGTGAGTAGGACCACTTAGTGCTCAGCAACGGCCTCAAGCCCCATTTATGTGTGAGTTCATAAACTAGTTTCATGTGTATTCTTACTGGGACATTTGACTTGTCCTCTTATTACTGTCATGTTGTTTCTCATGTATGTGTGTTTAATTGCAGGTGTGGTCTGTGCCTTAAGCTCCTGACCAAAGACACAGAGAGGAAGATTTCTTGTGTGCCAGGGAAAATCAATGTTGATGCTCGCGGAGAAATCATCTACACACACATGAGGTATTACAGCAGCCAGTGTGCTCATATTACTCATGATTCCTGTATTTGTTTAGCTGTCAGACTGTGTGTATTCATGTGTGTGTGTGTGTGTGTGTTTGCAGACAGAAGAGCTGGGATGTACATGAATACATCACAGGTCTGTATGAGGAGCTCAAGTCCTGGGTCCTGGTCTACTGGAGAATCTGGGGTACCATCAATTACCTCACCTGTTCCCGATGCCAACAGGTGGGTGTTTGTGTGTGATGCACAAGTAAGTAAGTTCAACCCAATAACGTATGATGCTGTTGTATTTTTCAACCTGTGTGTTTGTGTGTGTGTGTGTGTAGGTGTTTACATGTGCAGAGCTGACCCATTGCAAGTACCACCCAGACAGTGTGCTGTACCCTGGCATGGGTACAGAGAAAGGCTGGCATGGTGCAGGGATCTACCCCTGCTGCAACCAGAGGGTTCTCCGCTTTGATCCCACTGGTATGCCCAAGGTATGGACACACACACACACACACACACGGACTTCATGGTGCATTCAGATGCACTGCGTAAACTCAGAAATCCAAAAAGTTATCTTACTCATTTCCACACAGGCAGATTTTACAAAAGAGGTCTGAACAGGTCCACGCAAACCCCACAGTATTTTTGTACAAAATGTCCATGTACCATGTAATTTTCAATTTGTTTTGCTGCAGTATTTTAACTACTAAAATATATCCAATATATATACATTATAGCCAATAACAAATGTGGCCAGTGATTTTTTTTTTTTCATGGACCAGTCAGCCTGACTGGTGAGTCAACAAATTAGTTTCTCACACTAATTTCAGTGCTTAATTGAACCATTAGTTGTACTTTTCTGTGGAGGTTTCCATGCCCCTCACCCCCACTGCATGCTGGGACAGCAACATCAAAGCCTCAATTTTTTTGAAAATAGACATAAATGAACGTGGGTTATTGAAAGTTGTTAAATAAAATTTGGCACAAGAACAGAAATTGATGTTCACTGCTCACCGTCTGCATGTGTGTCTCCTGTTGTTGCGTCACTCTTTCAGTCGCCACATGGTTTGAAGGTGCGACAGTCGTGTGAAAATATACTTGGCTAAGCCAGCCTTCAGCTATGCCTTGAAAATTTAAATGTCCGGCTCACCATTTACAAAGACTGGCTTATATGTAACTGCACAATCGAGGAGTGTTAACACATCACAGCCTCTCTTTTTAAATGTTGTCTGTGTTTCTCTGTAAGGCATGCTAGTTCTCATTATAACAACCGTCAGCCTTGACCCATGTCTCAGACTGTGCTGTGTTGGGTCCTTGAATTTGAGGGAACTGGACTGGAATGTCCTTGAATTTGCTGTAGGGAGGTTGATCTACTAACACAGAGACACAATGAGTCTAACATTTTTAATAATGCTTCCTGTGATCACATGCTCTGGTATGGTAATCACTCAGTAATGTAGTTAATTTGGTGCTTGACATCTTACTATATTGGCAGGCTTGTGGCTTGAAGAAGTTTCAAGCAGTGTGTTAAAGCTTCAGTCAAACCTGATGCATCTGTTTGGTGCCACCCGGTCCCGGTTCATTTAGGTGTGTCTGTGTTTGTGCGCTCAGGGCTGTAGGATGCGAGACCACATAGTGAACGTGCCTGACGAAGAGAACTGCGACGAGGTGACCTTAGCCGAGACCAGAGTCCTTAATGACCTGCTGCTGCACAGAGACGCAGTGTGTGTGGCAAACACACCGCCCGCAGAGAGGTGAGCACGAGGGTGTGTGGATGGGTGAAGATTTCTTTTTTTGTCAGTGTGTTTGCCAACAATTTACATGCGGCGCCAGTTATGACTCTGGTGTTTTGTGTTGGTGTTTGTGTTAGCACTGAGGAGAGTCCATCCAGCGCAGAAAAGGTTCAGGACTGTGATGTTCTGCTGGAGCCCACGCTGCTCAGACCTCTGAGAGGAGACGGCGGCACTGTAAGTGTCCCTCTGTCCCTGTCTCTGCTTCTCTCTGTCTTGATGCTTAGCTTGTCTCTTTGCATTTGGTTCTGACTTCAGCTGCTTCCTCTTTTGAACCAGTTTTCCCTCTTGAAAAACTGGAGTCTGCAGCTGGTAGGACTTTCTTCTCATTTCCTGTATTACATCTGCTGATAGTCTGTCTTTTGTTAGATAAGTCAAATTTAAAGATCAAGGGTGCTGAAAGTCTAAAACATGTCAACTTTGCCTTTCCAGAGGCAGCAGTCTCTCCTGTCAGAGGATGAGGAGTACACCACGGGGTCAGAGGTCACTGAAGATGAGGTGGGGGATGAAGAGGAGCTGTCCAAGAAACAAGGTGGAGAAACTTTGTAGATTTTTGCCTGATCACACCCGGATCACGTTGCTCAGTGTGTGGCAGAAACAATGATGAGTGGCGCTAGTTGTCTTTGTACTAAGGGACACTTGACGAAGTAACATCTCGTTTATTTAATCACAAACAGGTCAAACAGAAAAGTAACATTTCTATGGAAAATTGGGTGAAAAAGGCTGTCGGTCAAATTCATCTTTAACTTTATTTATTGTGTTTTGTCTCTTCAAATGAATTACACTCTAAATGGGAGTGTAGGGAGGCGAAGATTCTGTAACCATAACTGTGTATTATTTACACAATATCAGTATTTCATTTTATAATATCACATTTATAGGGCGGTGGTGCAGTGGTTAGCACTGTCGCCTCATAGCAAGAGGGTCCCAGGTTCAAATCCCGGTCTGGGCCGGGAGTTTGCATGTTCTCCCTGTGCCTGCGTGGGTTTTCTCCGGGTACTCCGGCTTCCTCCCACAATACCAAAAACATGCACATTAGGTTAATTGGCTACTCTAAATTGCCCCTAGGTGAGAGTGTGAGAGTGTGTGGTTGTCTGTCTTTGTGTGTTGGCCCTGCGATTGACTGGCGACCAGTCCAGGGTGAACCCCGCCTCTCGCCTGTAGTCAGCTGGGATAGGCTCAGGCCCCCTGCGACCCTGACGGATAAGCGGTATAGAAAATGGATGGATAATATCACATTTATAGTCAGTGCAGCCAATACACAAAATCGATACAGGTCTCATCCTGGAAAGGAACCAAATAGCCATACTTTTCAAAATGTTTATTTCCAGAAGATATTTTATGTCTTCTGCTCAGCAGTTAAAGTTACTGTAACATATTCATTTTACAGTAGATAAAATACAGATAAACATGCTAGTATGAGAGCTCAGTAGCTGCTTATTATTTTTGTTTTTAATCTAATAAATGACTAAAAGTATTATCAAAATAGATGATATGAACTGTCTGTTCATCTAATTGAGCAATGACTTGGCCGCGTCAGCTTTATGTTTCCCACTCAGGCTGTGGAAACAGAGGAGATGCACTGCTCGTCTGAAAGAAGTGACGAGTCATGGATATATTCGTGTCATTAAAATGCAGTTATGAGGTTTAATTAGAGGCTCGTAGCTGCTCTTGTCATTACTGTTGCAACAGTTTTGTCGTGTAATGACATTTTAATTGCAGTCTATACGGTAAATTGTGTGCAGTCTCTAAAATGTTGAAAGTGTGAGTGATAACTTAATAGGGTGGGTTCCAGTTTTCTGAATATGATAACAGTGACAAGTGCTTCTTTTTTTGTCATCATCATACCTCGAATATCGTGTCCTCGTGTACGTGTTATCTGGACGATTAGAATCGCCTGAAACGAGCAAAGAAACAGAATGTTAAAGCAAGTCATTTTGCACCAGTCAGACTCAGCGTTTAATCACCCAGGCCTCATTTTAAAAGTCATATTTATTTGCGTGAACTGTTCCGGTGAATTTTGCTTCCTTTGACCTTTGTTCTAGCAGCTTCAATGCAAAGTCACTGTTGAAATTTAAAGGATCACAGTTAAGCATAGATTCATAATGAAACCTTTCTATTTATGGCTCATCACCACTGTTCCACCACCGCTCCACCTCTACATCATGTCTATTTTTAACAGTTTACTGTTGTTACTTAAATAAAACAGCTGCTCTCATTGGCCAGCAGGTGGCATCAGTGGTCGTCACTGTACTCATCATGTTTTTCTGTTTCCAGCTGCTAAAAAGGCCAAGAAGGCCCACAGACCTCTGAAAAAACAAATGTCCTCTCCAAACTTCCAACGCAAAGACAAAGCAGAGAAAGTGAGTCACTGACTTCATTCAGATTCCTCAGTGGAGTAAAACACTTGGCGGCATGGTAATGTTGTTGTACTGTGACAGGCTGGATTATTTCTTCTCTCTGACTGAACCATTGTTACAGTTGGAGATACTGTCACAGTACAGTACGTAGTAATTAACAAACCATAACTTCCAATCCTGCATTGTTATGTTCTCTAAATCTGATTTTCTGTCCCTCCTCAAACAGTCCCAGTCCAGGGACAACACACCTTTCATGTGAGTTCATCTGAAAACACAAAGAGCATGTGGAACATCCTACCTGTGTTTACCTGTATACCTATGTCTATATGTATCTGATGCAGTAAACACATAACCACCTGATCCTGTCAGGATAAAATGACTATGATGCTTGACCTCTACTAAAGATCAGTGTTGGGACAGACTGTGCTGTGTGTTTTGTAGAGTGAGTGTCCAGAAAAGTAAGTGGGACAGTTCTCGCTCCATGCGGTACAACCAGGACGCTCAGAGGGAAGAAGGTAAAGAAGGACTCTACAGGAAATGAATGTTTTTAATACTTTGATATTTTCAGGCATTATCAAGTATCTACCAGTCAATATCAGTCCGAGCTTTTAAATTCTCTTACTTCATTATTTTATTCCCACATTTCTGCCTTGTCATTCTTGTCTGTGTGAACCAGACCAGCGTCGCATGGTGGAGATCATCGGCCACCTGACTAAGATGAGGTTTGGAGACCAGGAGCAGAGCCGATCCAAGGATACTAAAGAAGCAAGTATCTGCTCATACGCGTGCAGTGTTGTTAATATCCTGATGCTGGGAATCGATTTATTGTCTTCTTTCACGTTTTAGTTTTTGCAGCTGCCTGATGTGTGTGTTTGTCTGTGGTTGCTGTTGCAGCCTACAGGAGGAATCTACTCCAGACTGGAAGCGCAATTCAAGAGTACCTCTCAAGCTAGACAGAGTTCAGAAAAAACACCCAGGTACTCTTTATACACACACACACACACACACACACACACACAACATCACGCCCCGTGAAGTCGTCCACCGTTGTCTTCTGTCGCTGGCTTTGTAGATCTAAAATGCGCTACGCTCAGATCCGGACGACATAAACGACTTGATGGGGAGAAGGCCTCTGAGCTGTTGGAGAGACGAGCGCGTGAAAACCGACGAAGAGGAAGACACGAGATCCTCCTGTGAGGGCTCAGGACAACAAAATGACTTCCTACTGGCAGCCCCACTTCTGAGCCAGCTGTGGACTCTCTCCTCACCCTCACCCCTTGTCAGGTTTCCTCCCCCTTTGCTTAACTCAGGTGACTATGTACGGATCACCATCAACAGCATCCTAGCTATTTATTTGTGCAGCTGCGGTCAGTCCTTGAAAAACAAGAAGTCTGAATCCAGCTCCGCTTTTGGGAAATGCACTTCAGCCCATCGGTGCGCGTGTAAGATTTATTTTTGGAGCTTGACTAGTCTTCATGTTAGTTTATTCTTTTTTTTGACTGTCCTTTTACCAAAAGATCTGACTTGTATGTTTGAGCTAAACTGCTGGTCACAATTTAAATGAACATTTATTGTCTTCTGTGATGAAACCCAGCCATCTGGGTGAGACAGATGCTGCAGTTATTTATAACCCCCCCCAGTACTTGTCAGTTATAGTTCTAGTCATTCCTCTCTGTATTGGAATGTAACTGTACTGTACAACACTGGGACCAATAAAACATGAATGACACCAAACTGTTATTTGACACATTTTTCAGGTTTCTGTCCACTGGGTGGCAGTATGTCCCATGGGGGGGTGGGGGGGTAGGGTGTTACTGGACTTTTGACAATCAACTTTGACCCAGTTTGACCACAGCCTCTCATTCTCGGCTCCAATTTAGCACCAGGTGATCTGAGACAAAACAAAATTGAATGAAAACAGGTTCTGTTCCCTTCACCGTTTCCTGAACTTTGTTTTCTCTTTGCCAAACGTCTAAAAGAAGCCTGCTCTTTCACAGTGTGACAGTCCTGGGCAGAGGTCTGGTATGTGCCGCTGGGTAGAGGATCAGTCGCCCTCTCTCTGTTAGAGAGGCACTGACCAGTGGGCGTGCTAACCTGGCTCTTCCTGCTGAAACGTACTCGCAGGGGTATTAATAACTCTGCACGCCCACAGCATAGACACAGAGTGGGGCACAAGGGTGCATTGAGTGGGCAATTTTTCTTTTTAGGTAGGTAGTGGGTGGGCAGGAGGCTACCCCAGCTGTTGCCTCTTCTCCTCGACAGCAGATGCCAAGAGTAGCTGAGGATCACTGGATCTGGGTCAGGGAGGGAAGGGGGAAGGGGGGTCCAGTTACAGCCGGACTGAATTATGGTCCCAGAGAGATGGTCAGATATGAAAGCATCAAAGCAAACATATGAACTAGTAATACACTTGAGGAAAGATATGCTGACTCCAATAAACTATGCAAAGATAAAATGTTATCACTGATATCAGCGAAGTCCTTGCTCCACAGGGGTGTTCAGAAGTAAGCATGTGCAGCCGCAGCAATTGGGCAATGTCCAAGTTTTGACGTAAAACACTGGAAGCGCGTCAGCGACATACTGTACCCTTCGCAAAATTAACCACAGCACAGCGAAGTTCATCATTCGAAGCCAAATTAGAAGTCCGACAGCTTCCCCTCTGGTTGCATCAGAGCTGACAGGTTGTTGGGATTGCATCAGGCGAGTGTTTCAACTTTCACTGGCAGGGCGTCATCATAACCTTTAATGTAATACCAATATGTTAACAGGGATTAGTGGCAGGGTCAGCTTACAACAGCACCAACATTGGCCAAAGATCTCTGAGCGGAAGTGGCCGAATGCCGCAGTGTGTGTGTGTGTGTGTGTGTGTGTGTGTGTGTGTGTGTGTGTGAGACAGATCATTGTCGTCATCATTATCCTAGTTCTTTCCTTTTAGGATTTATGTTGGTGCTTGTGTGTGAGGGACTGAGCTCAGGAGATAAATTTAACATGAGTTTGAGTTAGACTTTATGCTTGGGATGAGATACCAGCTGCTACGATCTTTAAATTAAAGTTTCTGATTTTTAGAATCTCCAGTCAAATGTACTTAAGTGGTAATTTTACTGATGCCTGTCAGAGGAAGCTACGTACCAAACATTGCATTAAGGTTCATTAAGGTATTTTAGCTCATCTAGTGCAAACCTTTTCAGACAAGCAGGGCTTTGACTTTAATTTCAGAGAACAGTGAAGAACAGAGTTACACTGCATTTTTGGTGTCTTGGCTAAAGAGTTTCTCTACAGTTCTCAGCCTAAAACAATTTGCATTGTTTCGCTATTTCTTTAAAAATTCTTAATGCCCCCCCCTGCCAAAAAAAAAAAAAAAATACTGAACCACGACTGGCTTCCAAACTAGCTGCGGTGTCACACTGTGATGTTTTCATTCAAATGGAGTAACAGTAAGATGTGTTTTTAAGGGAAGGGGGACCAGCATAAAAAGATCACCAAAATGGGTCTGTAAAAATGGGTCCCTGTTGTGTAATGAAGAAATGTGAGCAAACGCAGGGTTATAAAATTCTCAACT
Organism: Scatophagus argus; assembly: GCF_020382885.2. NCBI lineage: Eukaryota > Metazoa > Chordata > Actinopteri > Scatophagidae > Scatophagus > Scatophagus argus. The sequence continues at coordinate 20,105,499 of NC_058502.1, forward strand.
TTAATCAGTTCAAAAAGTTCACAACAAATGTAACACCTTGAGAAGGGAAATTTGCCATTAGAGATTGGGTACTTATTTGGATTTATACATTCTTTTCCTAATTAAACTCGTTGGCAATGCATTTGCTCTCTGGACAAAAAGCCTTTTGTTTATTTGGACAGAACTCAAACAGGTACAAATGAAAAATGCAAAAATACAAAATTAAATGTAAACCCAGTTTAATTTTTCATTTTGCTCTAAAGGTAGTGTCTTGAAGCACTACTGCATGGTAAACAATCTAAATTAGTACAATTCAAAATCTTCAAAGCCTTCTGAGTTAAACAGGAGCTGTTATAAAGATGCAACCAACTAAGAACCCATAAATACCTCCGCCACTTCCTTAAAACATCCCATTAATGAAGGCTCACAAATGAGCAACAATCCTCTTAGAGGAAAACAAAACGCTGATGTCGACTAGGCGACAGCACACACGCGCACACACCCACAACAAAAAGAAACAATAGAATAAAAGGAAAAAAATGTTCCCATGGTATTAAAGATGCTATACAATTGGGATGATATGCACATATTCGGTTTTGCTTTCCCTAAAAACCTCCTGCCGGCAGCAGCCAACACTTTTTTTTTTGTTTGTTTTTATTTTTTAGGTGAAGCATAACTCATGAGCAACAGATGCTGAAACATGAAGCAGCATCTCTCAACCTTCATTCATTATCCGTTAGATTCACATTCTCCCACAATGCCGTGGGGCACCAAAGAAGCGGTGCTATAAAGGACCACTTCCTGTCGTTCACACCACAGGTCTAGAAGCCTCAATGCCATCTTGACAGATATGCTGATTTTTTTTTTTTCTCTCCACAAAAACCCTGCTCAGACTGTATATATAATATATTTATATATAAACAAATATATGGGAAGAGCTGGGAAAAAGAACATGGGGGGGGAGTGAAGGGAACAGAACAAAAACAAGATGGTTAAGTTGTCCTAATCATGCAGGTCTTGGGATGGGCCAACAAAACATAAGCTTAGACTAACAGTTCTGGAAAGATATCACACAAAAAGTCTCCATAGAAAACGCAGATTATGTAAAAAGGGCCACAGGGTGACGCGGTAATCATTTACATATTGTTGGCATTGTTTTGGTCAAGAAACAACCAATGGGACAATCCGCTCTGCAGTGGGCGAGCGGCCTCCCACCACACTCAAGTGCCTCTCTTGGGTTTTGTTTGTAGTTGCTGTGGTTAGGATTTGTTTGTGTTTGTTTGTTTGTTTGGAGTACTGTACAGTTTGGTTGATCTGGTGCTCAGTCACACATCTCCTCTGGGATCTCATGAGGGTTGAGGATGCCCGGGACTGACATCTGTATCTTGTGTTTCTCCTCCTGGGCCTGACGAAGTGATGCCTCCCTCTCCTCCAGGAACAGGTCTGAGGTGTCCTCGCCTGCAAACTCCTGAAAGAGCAGCAGAGAAGACGGAAACACTGTGGTTAACTGCAGGGTTTAAACTGTCACAATACATCTCCATCCACCTGTTGTTCCACTGCAGGATCCTGACTAGAGTTTGAACAGTCGTTTCATAATCAACTCACTTTACAGTTGATTGATTCCTCAATCAATATATGAAATGTCAGAAACATTTTTTGCTGCTTTCACATGCCTACATTTTGGAGACATTGTATTGTACTTTTTATGCCACTACATTTATTTGGTACCTTCTAGAGTTGACAGGTTATTACTTGTGTTGTGTAATCAGACTGTCTTGTGGGCGGGATACTGAGTGAGACCAAATATGGTGACTGCAGACAGGGGTGGCTGCACAAGAGCCAAAGTAGCACATTTTAAATTTTATTTTACTAGTAATTGAGCATAACAAACAAACAAACAAAATAAAACAACCTAATACAGAGAATCAGAAAAAAGCTGAATATTGGACCTGATAATCAGTCTGCCCCTACTGAATGTGTCCTGTTCTCACACAGTTGAACTATAACAATAAGCTGGCACAGTAGCTTCAAACCTCCTATACTTAGAAGGACAACCAGGTCATGCAGGGAAATGTTATTTCTGGAAACAAAAGCTAAGCAGCTAACTATGTAGTCCCTGATAACCTCTGTGTTAAAAGCAAAGTCGGGGCCCTACAGGGTCTTGTTCAAGTTTAGTTCAGCTGAGCAGCAACCAAACGGACCGGGACAGACAATTCTCATACATTACATGGACTTACACACTGCATTTTGTGTATGACTTCGTCCCAGAGAGGAGCTACTCCCTTACACCTACAGTAACTCCCAAACAAGCAGAGCATTGTACATGACGCGTACACAGCCTCACCTTTATCTGGACAAGGAAGTCCCTAAGGTGTTCCTTGAAGGCAGGAATGTCCTGGTTTAAGCTGAACAGCCCGGTCACAAACACCTTCACCTGAGCACTAACACAAACAAAGGCACACAGTGAGCGTGAACAAAGTTAACTTAACTCCAACAGAGACCGTGTGTGCATGTTCATTGTGTGTTCATGCTCACTCTTGTAGGTGAGGGAAGGCAGTCTTGAGCAGGTTGGCCACGTATTCCTGGATGAAAACCTGGTTGTTGGTGGGGCTGGCAGGGTTAAGCACTGTCGTGATCTTCCCCTCCTCCACCAGGTTGAACATGTAGGCCAGGATGGATGCGTGCATCGTCAGGCCTGCGGGATACACGGCAACACCCCTTTACCAAAGAGACTACAGATGCTCATATGTGTGCGCTCAGCAGGTCTGGACCCCCTGGTGGACCCGCAGTTCACATGTGTGTAAACTCACCAGCGGTATGTGATGTGTCCGTGACCACCGAGAAGATGTGTTGTAGGATATCGCAGAAATACGTCTGGTAGAAACTCTGGGCGGCTGCTTCCTCCTGGGCCACATTCTGCAGCAACGTGTAGAGAATCTGCAGACCTGGATGAGCGGAAACAGATAAATAACTTCGTCTTCCTACATGTCGCTCACTTCATGTTAAACCTGTACATTAATGCAGGCACAGAGGCACGATCTGACATGTAAATATCAGTGACAGTTTGAGAAACATAGCATTGAGGTGAAGTATCACGGTGCCTGCGGTGTCCGACACTCGTCTCTTAAACAAAAGTGTTTCTGCTCTTTGAAGATCATGGGTGTGTCAGCCCAGCTTACCAGTGTCAGCCACATTCCTCATGGTGTGTTTGAAGGCCCAGATGATGGAGTCCAGCACCAGTTTGAACTGGGCAGGGGGGATAGCGAGGAACGCAGGGAAGCAGTGAGAGTTTACAGCTTGCAGTAAGTAGAAGAAGTGGGTCCTGTGCTCTGGATATTCCTCAAAGTTCTAGCAGAAAAACACAACAGACATGTTTAAATGTATTTACTCCTGCTAAAACATTCAAGAGTCTGTCCAGGTCTGGTTCATGCACTGTTTACAATCCCACACAGGGGATCGTATTCTTGACCCCCTCACTTTTATAGTTTCAGGTTGATTTTCTTACTGAAGTCTCTATGAACTACTGCTACTCTGCAGCCACCACAACCCAGCACGAGAAGGTCTGAGTGGATAAAACTGGGTGATACTCTCATCTGAGCTGCCCTCGGTTATTACCATGTGCTCAAAGCAATTTCACAAACAAGTTACAAGCAGCAGCGAGTGGTGAGTGGCGCTCCAAGTCTTTTTAAGCTCTGGGTTTTGTCTCTCAGGGCTGAAAAGAAAACAAGTCAAAGAAAAGGCAGAAGATATTTCAGAACTTGCCTCACGATCTACGTCTACGACCACAAGCATGCCCAGAATCCTAGCTAAACCACTGAAAAATGCCAACAAGTCACAGCCAACTGGATTTCACTCAATGGAGGCAAAAGTGAAGGGTTTTAAGTAGGTAGCTTGCTGTGCCCCAGGCTAAAACACAGCACACATCTGTCTTTATCTTTTCATCACACTTGGAGATTTAGTGACAGATTTTTTTTTTGTTTGTTTATATTTCACTGTATCAGCCCCACTTCCGAATCCAATCTACAGTACACTTGTACTGGCTCGCTAGGCAACACTTTTGGGTTGTGCTTATATTTTGAATGGTGCACACTTTTTGTTGCATACTTTTTTTGAAAAATGGAAAACCGAGCATGGGAATGTTTCTCGAAGGCTTTCTGCAGGCTCTGACTAGTTTGCCTCATGGCTTCAGGGATGACACCAACAAGTAGGTGAGAGTGACTGATAACTCTCCATTGCAACCTGTTTCGCTCTGCAGAGCTTGAAAACTTTCCAGATTCAAAGGTCTGGACATGTTATTGAAAGACTTTTCCCGTGGTGTGTTGCACATGTCAGTTGATATCTAATATACATTTTATTGTGGTTTTCTGCCAACAATGACCTATCAGGTCAAAGTGCACAAATGTAATTAGTCCAATACAGCACTGTTATTAACAGACTACAGTGAAGGCCACATGATATAGACTGCTTGTTGTGAAAGTGTTTACATTTTTACTGAAGCAGTCAAAGATCATATTTATCTTTGACTAGTGCTAATCAATGTACATTATTCCATATATCTCAAAGAGACTGACTCTAACGCAACTGGACTTGGTTACATGTCTTTGAAGACGTATCTGTGTGCTACAATGGTGACCAGACCACTTCCAGTGTGTCAGATCAGAAGCTGTGTCTGGTTGATTGTTGCGCCATACCTTGTTGATCATGTTTAGGGTGCACTCAAAGACAGCATCAAAGATCTGGGGTATCTCGCTGGTGATGTGTCCCCCGAGCTTGTTGACAATGGTTGCCATGGTGCTGAGGACCTCGGGCTCACGGGCAGCGGGGACATTGCGTTGGTAGTCGATGAGGACGGCATCCAGCAGCGGTGGAACAAAGTTCTCCCCTACCTGGAAAAACGACAGGAGGGATCAGCAGGGATCAACCTGTAACCGGTGGATCGCTGGTTCGATTCCCCGTCCCGGTGTCCATGGTTGAGGTACCCTTGAGCAAGGTACCTAACCCTCACTGCCCCGGGTTTGCTGTGTGTGTGTGTGCACGTCACTTGGGTGGGTTAAATGCAGAGAACAAATTTCGTTGGAGTGAGTTCCCTCCAATGACAAAATATGTCACTTTAATCTTTAATCTTAACATGTCAACAACAGAAAAACAGACAAATGCTGCAAAACTGGACTTCTGGATATTAAGGCTGTGTTTTGGCATTCTAAAAAGGTGCAGCTATAATTTTTTGCACTTCTGTAAACTGTGAAAACTGACCAGTCCTCGCCTGCAGACACAGTATGAGTTGTTATGCAGATACAAACACAGCTGAGGGTAGAAACAGATAAGTCTGCCACAAGGAAATTAAATATTTGTCTTTGATCTAAATATACCAACTGGATCAGTTCTACTTCTTCTCTACTGTCAACCGTTTCATTGATTGTCACAGTGTGTAGCATCTCCTGAGGACACGAGAGTAAAAATACATCACCGCTGTTTGCAAGACCACATTAACCCTTTCATTTAAGTCTGCTGTTTATGTTACTGTTCCTCTTTTCCTCTCCCAGCAGTGATGTGCCTCTACATGGTTTCTTACCATCTGTGGGTCGTTTGATCGACTGACCCAGCCGGAGATTAGTTTTAATGTCTCTCGTTTGACCGTTCTCATACTCCGGATCAAGGGCTGTTTTGTCACCATCTCACCTGCAACAAAAAGAGGAAAGACATTGCGAATGTCCATAAACACTAATAATATACACTGTCTAATAGCATACTGATTTCGTGTGAGGAAATGCTAGATTGGTCCCCAGAACATTTTCAAATTATGTTCAGAAAGTGAACAGCAGGGTGCATGAGAGCCCAGAACTAAAAGTTTAGGACTTTAAAATAACTTTTCCATGACTTTTTTTTGTTCCCAAAACTGGCCAACACATTACCCTTAAAAAAGCTTGGTTAAACTTTTGAGAAGGATTTTTCACTCCTGCATGGATTACAATTTCTTTCTGCCAATGTAAGTACAAAAATTTCTGGATGCTTGATCGTTACAGTACTGACAGACCTCATGCAGCACCTCTCCTCCCACTTCAGCACAGAAACACAGATGAGTCACCAAAACAGGCACACGCAAGGAAAAAAAGGACAGTCTTTCTGGCCTACAAACAAAATACCACTACTGAATGACAAAATACTAAAATGCTACTGTGTGACGAGCGTAAGTGAAGGCTGTAACAAAATAAATCTACTGCAACTGCGGGACCAACCACAAAATGACAGTTCATTTCCTTACAACATAACCTATCAACACATGGTATCGAAAGCATTTGGGGGATTTTTCAAACCTGGCAACACATTGAGGCCATGCTGCATTTACACAAAGGACTGCATGCCTAAACAACAATGCAGCCACGCAGTCTGCGCAGTGTACAGGTTTGGACACTGGTTCAACAACCCAAACAAGTCCCAAACAAACGCAAGGTACAGATGAGAACTTGAAAAACTTTAGGTTAGGCCTCAGTGGTGCTTAACTCATAACATGGTCATGTCCTAGAGATGCAGCGGATGACCTGAGGACATTAAAGAAGTCAAACTGAAAAAACCACCTGCTGCTTACAGCATATCACATTCTGAGGTGTTTTAGGTTATCAGCTACCATCACTATCATCATATCATATGTGGTTAACAAGCCAACGAATGAATGAATGTTACTGGTCAGCTGCATGATCACAAACATACACCTCCCGTACCATTTGTCTGAATGGCAGCAGAGATGTTCTCGCTGAGGCACTTGTAGACGTTGAGCATGTCAAGGTAAATCCGTCCCAGCTGGATGACAAATGGGTGTCCCACAGCCTTACAGGCCCTGACATTGGTCTTCAGGATGCTCCCCAGCTGTTTCACAGTCTCTGGGTCCTTCAAGATGTCCACGTTCTGAGGGAGCAGCAGACTACAGATTAGTGTACTGTCCTTGTTGGTCTATGCACTGGTATTTGGGTAGCTTTTTTCAATATGTGGCAGTATACTTGTCTCTTACCTTTGTGGCCTGCTGGATGATGCTGTCCCACACTTGATTGGGCAGCAGCATGTATTTTTCTATCAGGTGCTCTTGAACAGCCTGATCTGTCTGGGCCCCAATCATATAACCTACTGCCTCGTAGAACGTGTGCACCTGGACACAAACAGCAGAATTTGTCAGCATGCAAACTTGCTGGGTAAAAGAAAACAATAATAATGATGATAATTTTCAAGCAGAATTCAGTATCCATTTAGTGACCTGTTGAGGTTGAAGATCACAAATGATGGTGTTGATGTTGTTGAGGATCTCATCGATGAAGGGCATCACCTCTCCCACCTGCACCTGGATAAAGTGGCGTCGGCACTTCTGGGCGATCTTGATGAAGGTGTCGCAGGCCATGTCTTGTACACCATCATGGGTCTCTGATGAAGGAAGAACCATAGTAATTGCATCAAATGGACCTAATTAATATCTATAAAACACATAATTCCAAGTGTCAACATTTTCAAACCAAAACAGAAATAAGTTTTAAAACTGCCCTCATTTCTCACCATGCATGAACTCAAAGAGTTTATTGACCACAGTTTTGAGGAACTTCCAGTGGGCTCTGAGAAAGCGTGGATACTGGCCAACAATATACATGATGTTGGAGGCTATGATGGCCTTGTTGTCCTTGCCCCTCTTCTGCTCACACAGACCCAACAGATCCTGAGACAAATAGAAGGTTTTACAATCAGATTCAGGACCTGGGGTCAGTGTTTAGAGTCCTGTACAATTGCTCGTAAATCCTGAAGCATAAGAACCATTTTTTTGAAGTCAGTAACGTTAATTTTTACAGGTATATAACCTCAGACATGAAATTATGAAAATTGTGGTGGATCTCGAGCTCTACAACACACATCTTGGTTTTCTTTCTGCCACAAGTTCAGTGGGGTTTTTTATACCTTGATGACAGTGACCAGGAACCTCTTCTCATCCTCCTCGTGCATAGCTCCACTGATGGACCCTATGGCCCAGCACAGTGTGTTGAGGTTCTTCCAGGACCATTCAGTACCGTTCACCTGGTTGTGGAGCTTCTCTGTCATTATGCGTTCTGTGTCTGCATAGTCCAGGTGAGTCAGGTACACTGCAGGATGACAGAGCACAAAGTAGAACTGGATTATCAACATGAGTGTGATGTTTGGTAAACTTCAGTGAAAAGAGCATCGCTATTCAGTTGCGAACAAGGACAAAATGTGGATATGATCATAAGTAAATGAGGAGAACCAGTGAAAAGCTTCATCAGTGAACTGACATTGATTAGTATAGCCACAACCCACTTTTACCTGCAGCTGGTGCAGATATTATTTTATGACCCTGGAATCAATATAATCATTAAATTCATTACATTCATTACATTCTTAACATCCAATGTTAGAGGCAGCCATAAGTAAAGAATAATCAGTATAAAAATCAAAGCTTTCCATACATCAGTTCATTTTCTTAACTGCTTATTTTGGGTAAAAGAGGGCTGCTGTCTACCCACAGAGTTTCCACATGATCTAACCTGTCTTTGAACTGTAAGAGAGCAAAACTCACACAGACACAGAGGGAAAACATGCAAACTGCACACAGCAAGACCCCAGCCAGCCAGCAGGGCTTTTTATTTTGAGGCTGCATGTGATTCGTGAATCAAAAAGATACTGGGTAGATGCATATTGCAATTACTATCCAAAAATCACTCTCTGTGGTGATGATCAATTTTTTTAAGACACACGGCCCTAAGGAAAGACAGACTAAGGATAATGCAGATGCTCTTACTACTAAATCATACCAAGGGTTTCCCTCATGTTCTTGTAGAGGTTGATTGAATCAGTGTCCTTCATAAACTCTCTGACCACCTCTCCCTGGTCATTCTCCACCACCAACACCTCCTCCGGCTTGGCCATCCGACTTACCATCAGCAGACGCACCTGTCAGGAGAGATAAACAACTGTCAGCATGTATGCATGTCACAGAGCAGCCTCACTGCTCTCACACTTGGGTGCATGCACACACACACATATCAGCAACCTGTATGGTCTTAAATGTGATACAATAATATACGAGTTGCTTGTCTTATTGCCACACACACACTACGTATGGAAAGGTAAAATTTATCACAAGAGAAAAAAAACTTTGTTATTTTGCTTTACTAGCTGCTGATTTTCAGTAATGTTGTAACTAACAACTCTTCTGGCAGCAGTTTAGCAGCCACCTGTTGCTTGACGAGTGCCAACTTCTAGTATGACTGTGAGCAAGACGCTATGGGTTCCAGAAACTGAAACTGTTCCACACCCTTAAACACGTAACTCCTGTTCCCTCTCTAATTTATAAGTAACAAATCTTTCTTAGAAGAAAAAGTCATAAATTCAACCACAACATTGCAAATTCACAACATTTTGATTTTGAGATTGTCAGCTTATGACCAGGTTGTTGACATCCAAACAATTAATTCATCAGATTGCGTCACATATGGATGCAAATGCCGATCAGTGGAGAAGGGATAATGCTATTCAGAGCTACAGGTGTTTTAATTCTTATTAATAGCTGAATGAAGCAGTTAAGTTTCATGTAGTTGGTTGTATGTGGTACCTTAGAGAGTACAGGAAGATAGAGCTGTCTGCGTGGTGGCACGTCAAAGTGCTGGTTGCCAGAGAGCAGGGGGGACGTGGATGTAGAGAAGGGACTCTCTCTGTAGAGCTCAGCAGCCAAGTGGTTCCAATACTCGAGACAAATTTTAAAGATCTCGGTCTCTTCCACCTCTGACACCAGCAGCATGTAGTGGAGGGCCTGAAAGAGGATCAACGAACAAAGTGGGCCATAAATGATCTACGTGAGTCACCTTTTTTCGTCTTATTTGTTTATTCTGCGCAGTTATCTCCTGTGCAGCCCGCCTAGACAAGCCTTAATTCCACTGTAGTGTGTCCCTGTCTCACCTCCATTAAAGTTTCTCTGAGGTTGAGCCGCTTCTCAATGAGCTGCCCGTGCTCTTTAAGGAAAGTACAGAGGAAAAGACTGAGATTCTGGATGAAGTTCTGCTCGTCATCTTTCCCGTTGGCGTAGGCCAGCCGAATGTTGGTGTTCAGTGGCAGCATCTACTCGGATATGGATGATGTTAAGGTTAATAAGTCTTGATTAGCATCTTTGCAACAAAACTGTTAATAGTCTAGTAAGCTAACCCACCTGTTTGAGTTGACACATGGTCAGGGTAAAGAGTGTGACAAACTGCTCCTCATACTGGCTGACGCTCACACCGGCAATCTCTGTGAGGCACTTCAGTGTCACATTGCGAAACATGGGCACGTTCAAGAACTGGAAACAGTTAAAACAAGGGTCTAAATTGAAGACAATTTTGGCTGACAATTTCTGCGTTTAATATAGCAGTTATGTTTCATATTTCAATGCCTAACTTTGTCTGCATGTGCTCTACTTCACCACTGCCAACAAATCCATGCCAGAACATTTGTTTAGAATATGCATTTGGACTTTGTCAGGAGTCCTACAACTCCTACAAGTCAACTTATTACATGACATCAAGTGCATTTGCGTACACACCTTATACACCAGTGTGCTGATCAGTTTGGTTTCAAAGATGTATCCCAGAGGAATCCAGTTGAGAAAACGTAGGAGGGTTTCCAGAGTGGCGTGAACCAGGGGGGCATTCTGTGAATTTTCCTAAGGTGCAGCCAATGAGACGAAAAACAGCTGAAGGACAAATGCTGGGGTGGAAATGACAATGGAGATTGTACAACATTGCTAAAAAAGTAAGAGACGAGGGTTTGCATACCATAACAAACTGGCAAAGCTGGAATATCTGGGAGAATTCATTGCACATGCTGAAAGAAAAGAACATTATGAGACATGCTGTATTTTAGAGATCTTCCTGCATTTGAGATGATAATCCATCTTTCAAAAGATCATATTGAAATTAAACTGTGAAGGCTTAAATTAAGTTCATCTCCATGCTTGATCTAAAAACACATGTCTAAATACAATGTGACTGATAAATCACAGTCATGTGCTGAGCTAAATCTGACCCATCCAGAGGCATTTCTTGTGTTTATCCCCACAGAAGTGAGTTTTTGTAATGTTTTTTAATGGCAATGGAGGTTGTCATTATTTCAGTCCAGATGGCTGTCTCTGCGGGAGGCAAACTTCTTCATCAAAGTTCAAAAGTGAAATAGTTGCCCCATGAAGGTTCTGTGACAACAAGAAGCCAACACAGCAGTGTGTAAAACCAATATTCAAATTAAGTGGTGTAGTGAATGTAGTCAGGCGTAAGAATGTTACAGCCATACAGATCAACAACTACACACAGGCTGAAGAGAACTTCTACTACACACTGCAGGCTTTTGCTATGGCATGCAGATCGAAATGTTTGGAAGAGGATATCAGAAGTCCAAGAAAGCACACATACAAAACTATTAGCTTGTACAGCATCTCTGGGAGGATCAGAATAAAGAAAGGGCAAAATAATATGTTAGTAAACCTGCTAAATAGGATCGTGTAATGCCACAGCTAAAATATTGGTCTGTGGAAAACAGAAGTGTCAACAACATGAGACAAACGCTTGCTCAGTTTACAGAACAGGTCGTTTGTCTGCAAGTCTGTAAGTTGCAGATAACAGAATTAGAACACTGGATTAATGCTGCAATATTTTTACCCTGAGATCATATTTTATGATGGTCTGAAAGTGCTGGACTAATGTGGACTCTTAGATTTGACAAAACTGACAAATACTTAATAAATGGTGTAATTAAGTGATGTTTAAAGATTTTGTGATATTTCACAAAAAAAGCATCTTCTGACTGTGGGCTTGTAGGTTATTGAGGTTAATTATAAAGTCTATTAAAATTTACATACACCTAGTGATCCCATCAAATAAACTCCAGGACCCTTGCTACAATTAACAAGACTGTTCTTCCAGAGTGTTATGATGCAACTTGCTGACCTGTCTTTTAGGTGCTTGGCCTTGACCTGGGTCATCTGGCCACTGGAAAAGTCAAAGACTTCCTCACTGAGCAGCTTGAGAATGACCATGTTGTTCTGACAGAGGCTCTCGCTGGTGCGACTTGCCCCCACAATGTCACTGATGAAGGTGGGCCAGTGTTTGGGCCACTCTTGCTTCAGGATCTACAGACACATACGAACACATATTGCTGTTAGATGGTTTAAAAAAGACAAAACAAAACAACACTTTCCACTGAGAAGGACACATGACCTGAAAATGAAAAACTGAGGGGATGAATCTGTGACTTGCTAAAAATAACTTTAAATCTCAATTCAAGCCTGTGCCCCTGTTTCTATGATCACATGGCAGTAAAATGGTTAAAAATGTGTAACTCTGCTTCTGAAGTCACATGATACAAGACAACCCCACAATACTAGAAATACAACCTGTATGTGCACAAACATTTTAAACACAGCTTCCTGCACACGATCATAGAATCTGGAGCTCCACAGTCCCCGAAGGCCAAAACAATGTTAGCTCAGCTGACGTAGGCACTGATTCACTCTCACTGGCATTAATGCAAAGTCACTCATGTAGCCAGTGCCTGCCCTCACGCAAATATACATCAAATACACACGGAAATCTTTTAACGTTCAAGAGAAAAATTCTGAATGTGGTCACTGTGGTTTAATCAGTCTCAAGGCCTTTTTAATGTCCATATCACAACAGTTTCCTGAAGTGATGGGCACTTCTTTGCTGATCAGCTCATTGCTACAAACCCTGCGTTATTCCTGGAGTAAGGATACAATCATCACTCACACTGTTATGTAATACGGCGTCTGTGTGTGTCATTGCTGATAACCTTTTAAAAACTACTACATCAATAATGACTAGAGACAATAATGACTTATATCCTGATGCTACCATATGAACAAATACACCGCTTCTCCTGCAGATTTTGCTCTTCATGATGAACCGCTGTCCAATTATGAGGCCACAGCAACAATTTATAAACAATGACATTCACATGCAGACATACAATATGAAAATAAATATGCAGTTTTTTAAAAAAAATAAACAAATTATGAACTGCACCCACATGGACTGTTTTAGAGTCAGATAATAGGCCAATTAAGAGTGACATCTTCAGGTTATGAAGTATCACTACAAAAGCTGATGGAAGCATCGGGGACACCAAAACCCACATGTTTGACCTGAAAGAAAACAATCAGCTCATCAACCTCTTTTATAGATGAATTGTAGATCGCTGTGTTTCACCAAAACAGAGGTAAACTGCTAGAGGTAATGAATTGTAATGAGAAAACTAATAACCTGTTTTAACCTGTTTACCACTGGGTTGCTCTGCACATGCTCCCTCACTGTAGCTACAAAAAAGCCATTAATCAGTAAGTCACACTGAGCAGTGACATTAACATTACATCACTGAACATTTATTATGATTCATTATTTATAGTCATCTAGTTCACCTACATTTTAATCGTCTGCCTTAACCCTCAGTAAGCACAGTGGCAAGTTAACCTGGGAGAAATAACCAAACACATTCACTCAAGAATTTTCAGATACAGCCAGTGAGCTATAATGTTTAAGATTCGTCTGTAAATCATATTCTTTTCCTATTATATTTTTGTGCTTTATGTTGTACTTTGTATCAATACATGCCTTACAACTTGTCAGTGGCTTTCAATGAGTAGAACATGAGTAGCTGGCTAGAACTGAGCTTCCTGCTCCGGTATGCTCTCTTACTGTCAATGTGGATAACTTCACTGAAACGGTTTGCTGCCACTACTTTGTGCTTCTCCACGATTCAATCTCATGCAACACTGCAGAGTAAATAAAACATTCCACTGTTTCAACAGAGCACAATGACGGGTCACAATAACGACCATGCATCACAGAAAATACTGAGCAATTAAAAGCCTCTTGCAAACTGGCTTGAGGCATCCCTATAAAAATACATTTATCTCAAACTTCACACTAACTCACAGTTCACTTTTAATCAAAAAGAGTCAGCTTGGCCAAGTAGGTGCAAGGAAGGAATTCAGTGTACTACAGGAAGATTAGGGTCATAACTGGGGAAGGAAAACCCAAAAGCTAGTTCTGAGGATTAAATAAGACAGAAAGTCTTTGCCTGAATCCTAATTGACAAAGATCAAGTGCTTTAACTAATAATGTGATTTTGGTATCTGATTTGCATTTAAGGTTTTCCATTTCTCATAACTCAATCGTCAGAGTTTCTGAGGATATCATGAACACACCACACACAAACACTGTCGGGTTTTTGCGCACGCACACACACGTATGCACTGAGGCTCTGTGTACATCCCCATTACTGTTTAGTCTCAGCAGCAACACAAGATCTGACCAGATAAGATATGCCTGTCAAAGCAGTTTTGAAAATGGTTCATTATGTAACAAAAATCATTGACTTGTAAATGGTATTGATTGCTTACCTGAACAAGGATCATGTTCAGCTTTCCAATGTACACCTTTTCTTTCTAAAAAGTTAGAAAAACAAGGAGTTAATAAAAGTTAGTCACACTGTCTCAGTTTTGGGACACAAAGCCTCTGTCATGTCATCACATCATTAAAAATGTAACCTGTGACAGTGAGACAATTAAGAGTGTGGTGACAAAAAAAAGGCAAAAACAGAAACAATAAAACTTTCCAGGTCCAGATTTTGGAAGAATCAGAGAACATCCATAATGTTTAATTTTTGAGAGCATAAAGACGTGTGTTTTCAGGCATCTTAGGACTATTAGGACTAGGACTACTAGAAAACTTGAAATTAGCTTCATAAACCTGACGTATCCTTAAATAATAGACTGCAATGAAGTTACACTCATATAATACTTCCTATCACACTGCAGCAAATTATGGGTTTTCAAGCTGAATGACATTATTATTTCTGAATAGATGAGCACGCCTTTGGATAAAAGACCATTTAGAGAATCCCTTACTGTTCAAAAACATTCTGACAATCTTGGTTACAAAAACAGTCCGTCCAGTTGGGTTTAATGTGTAATGTTTTGCAGCGTTGTAAACATGAGAAACACATCTGGACAGCTGCTTTCTCAGCATGAACTTAGTTATCAAGACCAACTTATCCCCAGCTAACCTCTGGATGAAAGCAGTTTGCCTTGCAATATTACACTGGTAAAAAACTGCCCACTGTTTTGCTCACTTCTGACTTCAATCACAGTTCAGTTTTCAATGTAGCTTTCATTTTCTTTCAATTTCACTTCCATTTCACTTTCATTTTTACAGTAAGACTGCTGCTAGTATTAGGTACTGAAGAGAAAAATGTATATTCAATAATATCTATTAAATTCTAACATTAGTTAGGCTCCACAACTAACATGGTTTCCTCTCTCCAATGTCGTGCTCATACAGCAGAGTGACAGCAAACCACAGAGACTTTCTGAAAGCTGCTTTAACCGCTAATGGGCTTTAATTTCTCTGTATTTCGTTTCACAGCTGAACATTAGACAGCTGTGTTTGTACACTTGCTACCTCTCTCATGTGAGTGATGCATGTTTTCAGGTAGACTGCTAATAAAATCAGAGATATTAACTGCTAACAAGTGATAAACCCAGTCAGAGCCCCCCCCACCCCCAACTGCTGATTCCCGACAGTTTAGCATGTAAATCACGTACAAAAGAGAGTCAAACGCTGTGTGCTCCAAAGGAAAGGTATAAAATGCTGCTGACTGTATGTTAAATACAGTCTCAACACCTTAACTTTCTGGTTGTTGAAGTGGTCAGGTTGGCTGAAAGCAGCTGAAGTCACCATCTTTGGTCTGTATGACATAGCACTATGGTTACCAGCCTTATTCATGGCCGTCCTAAGACTGGCTAAAAGAAGTGACAGCCTGCTCTGATGTAACACAAACACAAAAATCAATGGAGAGTTACTCCACTTTGTAAATATGCCTGTCAATGTCAAATGCCAACAGAATGAGTCTTGGCAGTGGTAAGTAAACATTTAGACCACTTCTTTGTAGATGGCTTTGGCACTGAAAACTTGTCCAAATAGTTTTACTATTATATTATTTATTTTAAAAATACTATGGAAAATAAGTCATTTGTTCAAAATACAACTTAAATATTAACTTTTCATCAGAACAATGTTAGTTTAGTTTGCCACTGTTTTGTCAACTTCCTTGGCATTAAGTACAAGCTCACACACTGCACCTGCTCAAATATCCAAAAATGTCATTGAGGTTTCATGTAAATTCAAGCTTTACTCACCTCCACATTTGATGCATCTGATGAAGTCTTGATAATGAGACCAACAACATACTTTTTAATACCTGGCAAACACACAAAGGTATAAGGAGAACACTGTTAGCATGTCCCAATAAAATATGTCAATCTAAACACATCCTGACATGACAAGTTGCCTGGAGCATGTTACTCATAACCCTAACACAGTCTGCTGGCTCAGAACTAGCTGAAGCTGACAATCTTATCCCAGTACATTTGTACTTGGGAAAAAAGTGTGCTCCTCCATTAACATACACTTGCAAAGCTTGTTGGTAAACACATGGATGTGGGCTGCAGCTGCCACTGAACTTCTACTGGGCAAAGGTTTTTGTCAGTTCAGTGGAAGTTACATTTCCCCAGGTGTTTTTATAGACAGTCAATATTGTCAATGTGAGCAGAGCCTCTTCAAAAATGTGTTTTCAGCTCCCTCGCATTTGTTTCTAGACTGTGTCTGTACTCAGTTCTGACAATTATGTGCTGGGGTGTAGTGAGCGGAGCCGAAAACAAGGCAATACTCTGACACAAGGGGGGAAAAGACATACTTGCCGGTCGCCCTGCACTGGGTTTGCCACTTGAACAAAATTCAGGCATCTACGGTCAGAAGTAGGGAAGTCTTAGGTCAATGAAAAAAAATGAATTTTGAGCAAAATTATAGAAGAATGGAGGGAGCAGAATCAACTGATTTGCACTTAAACAATTACTGATTGTATGTCAAAAATCATTGTTTGTTGCTCAATCCAAATCTATAAGACAATTTTCATCCCACCAAAAACACAAAATTCAAAAATGTTTAGCAGTAGGTGGTGACAAAGGAAAATAAATTTGGTTTTAAAGACAGGAAATGTTGAGCTATGTTATAGCAGAATCGGCAATTAGGCCACAGTTCAAGTGCAAAAATGTGAAACCATACATTTGTTATAACCCTATAAAATTACTGTACTGATATACTGCTGTAGATAGCAGAAATTGATCGTGTTCACGGTAAGTATTCATGAAAATCTGGAATTCTTCCACTGACATCCAAATAAAGCCCCTATGTGTAAGATCTAAAAATGTCTGATTTTGGCAACTTGTGGTGGTAGTTTCAGAAAAGACCATGTGGCAATGACTAATCCATGCCAGTAACACACATGCCCTTCTTTCCCTTATGGTAGATTACAAAGAGACACACTGGGATTGTCTTGTTTTCCTACAAACATAAACATATGGCATTACAGTAATTTGAAAAACTGTCACACAAAAATTCAAAACACTTGGAGGTTTAAATATTTTAAAGAAACGTACGCAGGTGAAGTAATAACTAACTAAAGTTCCTCTACTTCTTTTAAGACCCCTTAACAAAGCTTTAAAATCAGCGATGGGGTGTTTTAGTTGATTCCTCTCTAAAACAGCTGCTACAGTGCAGAATCCAACCTGGCTTGCAGCGACCAGTGAAAGCCAGTCAAGCAGAAAACAAAGCAGCATGCTTAGTCAGGGAACACTCCTCAACTTGGTAACCGCATGTCGCAACATTTAAAAAGGAAGTAACACTGACAGAATTCAAACATTTTGTGAGTTATGCCACAGAATTAACTTTTACCTTCACACTGATTCCTGGGAAGAATCTTCCATCTTGTTTTGATAACCGTTTCCAGAATCTGAAGAGCATAGTACTGTAATATGCAAGGAGGGAGAAGCATTAGGATAAAGCTATTATGATAACATTCACTGAGTCAAGCATTGTGTAAACAATATGAAGTGGACCAGCCTGTAATAACTTGCATTTCTAAATTAGATTGGACTAAACAACGTCTTTCATGCAAATTTTGTAGCATCCAGAACATTCACTTGTAGTCTGTCTTTTAAAGCTCTATGAGCAGCATTAAGCCGGAATACTGCAGAAGTCCTGCTGTTTCCCCCAGCTTCACACCAGACCACAAAAGACAGAAGAAAAACACAATAATCCATTGTCCAGCTTTGGTTCCGATTGGTCAAAGAGTGAGTCTGATGGTAAATGGTCCAGACAACGTAACAAGGTCTATGTTAAATGCTCTTTACAGAGTCTACAAGACACTATAGGGTTGGGCATCGAGAATGTTTGTCCTCTTAACTGGAACTGAATACACTACATAAGAAAAGTGATTTTGTCAAGAAAGAATCTGAATTAGCGACTCCTCAAAGTCTGAACCTACTGTGCTTCCGTCTACCTCACTGGTGCGCATATGTCAACACACAGGTTTGGTGTTTATAACGTGAGAGACTGGAGTGTGGGTCCAAAAATGACAGGAGTGATACAGTGAATGTAAGAGAGAAAGTTCATATTATGATAAAGCATATACTTCAGCATGCGTGTACGACATCAGACACACCAACTTTAGCCATATATTTAAATAAAAGCACACCCTTTATTAATCTGAATGGAACCACTTTGTCAATGAAGAAGGGGCACCAACACAGAAGGCTCCAACAAAACCTGTGGGATGCCCCCCACATTTAAGTTGAACCTGGCTCAACCTTTGCTGAAACACACTGTCCTCCAAACAGTGTGCTGATGGTGCTGTGATGGTCAGTCAGGTATGTGCAAGGGCACATTCTTTGTAAATCAATTTATAAAATAAACACCTTGTTTCTTAAGATCACTGACATAAAAAATAAAATGATTGCTGATGAGCTAACTTTCCAGCAATATCCTCCCTGATAACATTACAAACCACTGTGCAGTTTGATAACCTTTCAGATTCATGGATCTACTACTGAAAGCGGACTCCAGGGTAGTTCAACTAGGCTGAACGCAAGATGTCCGAGGCGTGTGCTGGGCTGCTGCGCTGCTCGACGCAGTAAAAATCTGTTGTTCACGCTATTGGAAATAATGGGTTTTAAAGTGCAGTGGAGCTGTTATCATGAAGCATCCTAAAGGTCCTTAAGAAGGCAGCATTTTCAGCACTCACAGCTCAAATCATCATGCCCCAGAATCAGCTAATGCTAGCATGGCCTAATGAGATCATGTCAAGTGCAAAAGCTGCACAACATTCTAAATAAAAATGTGAGGATTCAGCTTGTTTTCGCTTGCTTAAAAATTAAAACGCGAAATACTTCATCATTTAAGTGACTTCTTATGGTAGCCTAAAATTTGTTGAAAATAATGGAGGTATCTTTGGCTATTTTGTCCCTTTTACTAACCAAACAGTAAGCCGAGAATCTGAATGAACAATTAGTAGGAACCAGAAAGGATATGAAGAATCCAAATCAATAAAAACCTCTTCGATACCCAACCCTAAACCGTGTCAATCAATTTTCCTAACACTATGGTTCACGTCTATGGTATGCCTAAATAAGATCAATTTAACTGGTGTGTCATAAGGAACAGCAAGACCAACCACAGGCTATGCCCTGTATTCATTTCTGATTGCTAAATAGTGAAGCATCAAGAAAAAAATATTTATTAGTTTATGCTCTAATGTTACTTGAACTGACTGTTTCAACTGTAGGGATCATCAATTCAAGAGTACAAAAGTCCCCAAAAACAATGATGACAATAAATAACATGTTATTAGAGCAGGATTAACAGTGCTACAAATAATGGATGCTGGAAGATTAAAAGGTGAAATCTCCTTACAGGCACACAGACTGTGCACTACTGACAGGTGTCGCTTGGAGTGTCACACACATTTCTGGCATGTTTTGTTTCATCTTTAACTGCCACACTTTGAATAAAAAAAACAAAAACACAAAAGGGAAGAAGAGAGAAATTATCAGCAGATAAACTGACATTTCTTTTTAAGCCAGAACACATTATTAAAGGTTCTTGGCTGAGGAACTGAGGAGAAGACGACGTGGGAGGATGAAGAAGAAGATGCACTGTAAAAGGAAAGAAGGTGGGGCGGGGACAGAGCCATGATCCCTACAGGTGAAGTGAAGCCATCAACAGTTTGTCTTTCTAAACTGGGTCCTATTGACTGCAGCCTGCACCCTCCCTCTGTCCAATGAAACAAATGCAATAGAAACGGATGAACAGAATTCAGTCAAAGGGAATTTAAAAAGGGTAGACCTTGTGGAGGCCTGCCGTCAAAGCCTAGCTGTGTCATGATGCACAGGATGACACACCCCTTTTCTTCCTATTACAAGCCATAAACATAATGGAACAGTATGATTAATATCAAATAGTCACAGCTTGAATTCATTACATTTTTTCAAAAATAAATACTGTTGTTACTAAGAAAAAGCCAAATGCTCACAGTGCTTTGAAATTATGCACTTTTTAAACTAATGAAACAAAATAAATGCAGAATTCAAGAAGTGTTTACCTTTTGTTCCCTCTTTTCCTCTAATGACCCGTTTTTGGCAAATTACAAATTTAAAACTAAAAGAAGTACATTTGACACAACAACTTAGACATTAGTAATGAATGTCAGTGTTAAAAGCAATCTTACAGGCAAGCACAAAAGAAAAAAGTAAATGTCACGTTGTGTACTTTGAGGAAGTTGCAGATGCACGGTACTTTAGTTCTTACTCATTTTCCAGTATGGACATTCAATTTGTGAATTATGCTTAATTATTTTAAGGAACAGACAATTTTGTTTTGTTAATACATATGTGAATACGTGCACAGGCCTGAAAACTGAATCACTGTCTTCACTAGTCACAGGCAGCTTCACAACCCTAAATCAGAGAACTTCAAAGGACAGATGATTGCTCAATAGTCAATTTATTATGGTCATTCATTTAAAAATTAAAGAATATAACAATCAATAATATTAGACACTGTTCGTGTGAATGTTTTGGCGTCTAGATGTATGTTGAAAAGGGAGAATAACTACAATAACTGATCAAAATCCATGCTGTGGGGGCAGCACCTTTGCTTTTACGTGACAGGAAACCGCAAGGTAAAAGGTGTTGCTGAAATCGATGACGAGCTGGTAGTGAGACTTCATTCAAACTAAATGCTATCGCCTGCAGCTCTTGATCCAAGTAGTGTGCTGTGCATTTTTTAAAAACTTGAACTCAGCATATCTTGCAAAAACTGATGCACCAAATCTTAAACACCAGGAAGTTACCGTAAAAGCCACCACATACAACTGACCCCGTCCATGTATCTTACTATTAACGGGGACTGGGGCAGCCCACTCCATTTTTCTACTTGCGTTGGCAGCTACACTCCTTTTAAGGAATACAAAAATAAACTGGACTCGCCCTGCATTTTTTGTCTTCCATTCTATATTCAGTAAAGGATGTAAGTTGTACTAAAATACATTTATAAATATGGATTTGTACAGTAACTTGCAGAATGTCAGGCAAAGCAAGAGCAACAACTCTACCATTTCTGTTTCCACTACCAGATTGTGACCATGTCAAATATCTAAATAATTGCTGTTTTCTTGACAAGTGATCAAGATAAGCACTTCAAAGGTGGATTCCTAGAGGGTGCAGAGAAAGAGACAAGGGGACTCTGGGTTAACAAACCAAAGCGATACCAAAATAAATACAGCTGATGGGATAGGTATGATTAAGAAAAACAGGGCTCATTCCCATTCAGGCCCAACTGGGTAGAAACTTAGAAGGTTTATTTAGTGTTGTATGGTATAGTATAGTATGGACAAGCAAAGTCAGTGGTTTAACTGGTATGCTCCAATCCAACAGAATTCATTTTGTCAAAAGGACAGAGGTTAGGGCATAGTGCAAACACTGCTCGGACTATGTATTGAATCTCTGCTCTGTCCACGTACACCCACAACATGCACTCACAGTACATAAAGCTGCCCTCAAAAAAAGATCCACCAAGCAGCATATTTTCTATGACTAAAACCATTCTGTCAGCAAACATTGTGGCCTAGTGTAATGTTTTGTTTTGTTATTTTGCAAACTACAAAATCTGCGATAGCATACACTTCCTCAAAGCACAAGTAAGTGTTTTTGCATTAATGCTTTATGGACTGGAGCTAGCTTACTTTGGTGTTCATGTTCTGGGAGAACTCAAGGATAGTGTCCACTCTTGTCCAGGCATCAGGGTGCTCTTTTAAGTGTGTCAACACTTCTTGTGCCATTCTTTGCTGTAATACAAATATGAATGACACTTTAGATGTAACACTGAGGTTCCATGAAGAGACTTGCAAATGAATTTTAGAAAACAGGACAACAGTCATTCCTTAATTTGTCTGCGCTGTAACTATCATGTCACTTTGTCACTCCTACACATATTTATTTTACAAGTAGAAGATGAAAAGAAAAATGAATAAACAGTGTTTTAGGTTAGGTGTGGGATAAAGAGGACTTGTAGCATAGAAAAACACAACTTGTCAAAAATGGCAAAAAATAAAATATTTTTCTTTTTATTCAATGCATAATCATACATTTGACATGAAAACAAACGGCATACTTTGTGTCAGATGGCTTATAACTCCAACGTACCTGTGGTCCCACCCCATGATATAGACAGTTCACCACATTATCCAGCAGGTTGATATCCAGTTTCTGGTTGAAGTCCAGCAGCTGCTGTGCTGCATGGTCTGCTAACATTGTCATAATTGCTGGCATAGAGCTCTGCAACAAGGACAGCAGAGGGAGGGGTCATGAGTGCACCGAACACATTCAACAGGCAAAGTCATGTGAACAGTGTGTTTAGGAACAATTCCAAACAGCTGACCACTAAACAAAAATCCCCTAGACCCACCACTGAGCTGTCATCTTAATAGGTGTCACAAACCTGTTCAAAAGGTATATAAAGGCAGGAGAGCTGTGTCAATTCTTCTGTTAGACTATTTAGAAAAGTGCAGTTTAGCTGAAAATTCTGAATACAATGCTCCACCCCAGGCATCAATACTTTCAAGTAAAGACTGGTGGAGCAGGGACCCATCCAAAAGCTGATCACATTAGACCGTTTCCGCAAAAATATGTCAAAACTTTAGGTAGCCTTTAATTTTATTGGTGATCCGAGGACTTTTCCCACACTGGCACCACACTGTCTTGCAAAAACAGGATAATACTGAACTGAAAACTGCCAAGTACACCATTCATAAATCCAAAGTCAATGACATTTCCCAATTTAAACAAAGAACCGATTGAAAATAGAAGTAAGCAGCCTGCAGACCGCTCAGTCCGTCTATGTTACCTACTTAGATTCACTAATCAAGTACTTCTTTCTCCTACCATATTAAGAAGGTTAACCGAGCCACGTGCCGGATATCTAGACGACGTCACGTTGTTTACATCTGCAAGTGATGGAGCTCACTCCTCCAAACAGCGACCGCTGTAAAAGTAGCAGGCACTAGTAGTTTAAAAAAAGACCTGAATAATGAATGCAGCTTACAACTGTGTTGACATTTATCTGCACTGCCTGTAACGTGGCTAATGTAAACTGCGTGTACGCGGAAGCAGCTTACATTCATACAAAATGCTAACATTAGCCAGGCTTTACTCTATATTTCTAGCTAGCTGATAGTCGTCTGTTGCACAAACAGTTCGCATGTGGTCCTTTGAGGAGGTCTACAACCACTCCCACCAAAGATACCAGGGACGAAGGGCGCCCATACATGATTTTTACTCTCTATTGTTTAACAACACCGTTGGGAGACACTGACGCTTTGTGTTGCGGTTAAACTTCAGAAGGACAGGCAATGCTTTGAACCAATAGTGACATTTCAGACGCTTTAAATTACAAAGAGATAAAGTTATCACCGGCTACCTCTAAGTACCTAGCAACATCCGCAACTTGACATCCGCTCACATCACGCACACGAGTGATGCTACTGTGGTGGGAGAGGCACGGATTTAATCATTCAGCGTTTGGTTACTGATTCATCTGCAGTGTCGCACGTAACGTTACTAGATGCAGCCCCGGTTAGTTATGCATTTAGTTAGGTTAAGTTACAGCACTTTCTCTGACAGCCATTATTAGCTAATCCCTATAAAGTCTTAAATGCTAGCTAGCGGACAGTCGAACCCTGTTTGATTACCCCATTGATACGACTGCATTTTGAATTAGCGTGTCCCTTCAGAGGTACGATGACAGGCTACGTAAACTACAAAATAACACAAGTTACTATCCACACCAAAACGCATTTTATCCCTTGTAAAGGTAAACCCAAGAAACGTTAATCATAGCATGGCAGGTTTGCACTTCACCCCAGTTACCTACCTAAAGTCCAAGGCTCTGACTGAAAAGAGTGGCGTTTGCCAAAGAAGCTACAAGATATAGAGAGGACTTCAGTGTCACTGTTGATTTGAAAAGATTTCCTATTTCTGCAGCGTTGACTATCTCCAGCTCCAGCAGTGAGTGATGTCTGGCTGGTAAGAACCACTGATGTGGATTCCAAAACTATCACGGCAAACCCAATAATATGTCACTCCGATACATTTTACGAAACAAAGTAAACCTTGATTCACTAATTAATTCGTTACTCTAATAAATTTCCAGCAGGGCGGTGTAGAGGTTGTATGCCTGCGCCTCCTCTCCTCTCTCAAGCAACTAACTCGCAACCGGTTGAAACCGGTTCAGACTGGGAGATTCCATCTCGGTTTAGTTTTCAGCCGATGGCGCCGCGTAAAAGTTTGGACTGAGGTTACGCCCACACCGCGCTGTGATTGGCTGCGGGTTTGGCGGAGACTTCCTAGTTGGTGTCCTATTGAAAGATTGACCTGTCAATTAATTTCAATTCGCTCAAGCGCCCACGCGACTACTCCGCCCGGAGAGAAAAAGAGGGCAGACTCCCATGCAGAATGGACTTGTACATGACTTCGCTTATCAGTATAGCGAATAAGTAAGCGACCGCTGTTTATCCATATTCACGAGTTTCAAGTTATACATCTACCCCCCTTTAATGTAATTGCCTTACAGAAATATTCCACGTGCATACACTGCGAGGCGTAAAACTAATGCCATCTAATGATTGCATGTATTTAGTCTGTTTGCGGGTTGTACTACTTTTAAACGTAATATATCCTGAAAGCACAGCGGCTGTCTCATGTAGGTGCACTTTTAGGGGTTGTATGATGTGATGAACCGCAAGCACCATTCATTTGCCTGTTGCTTGTAAGCTGGTAATTTTCCACCAGCCACGAGTGGGAGTGGTTACATGATCATGAACGCACGGGGTTAGAAAAACGACCTGGAGGAGAATTTGTTTCAAGAATGGACAACAGTTACAAAGTAATCGACATGATTTATAAATGTGTTGTGTCACTAGCAGCAGGCACGTGAAATGTACAAGCACAGGCTGTGTTTTGCTAATCGAAAGACATATACAACGTGCACTGCTGTCAATTGAGGATGCAAACATGACAGCGTTTTTTTCTCTCCTTTGTGGTCACGTGGTCCAGCGCGCTACTTGATGGAAAAATACTGGATTTGGTGTGTAGTGGAGACAGTACACAACCCAGTAAAGTCATTCAGGGAGGATTTTTCGAAGGGCGTTTTGAGTCTTTACCCAGCAACACTGTCTGCCACTCATTTATTTATGTCTCGGCGACTCATAGAATCATGTACGAATCGTTTATGTTATTTGAAGTAGTCTGGTGCTGAAATGCTGTTTGTGCTAAGTCATTTCGTTTCTGTTTTCTGTCACATTCGGATTGAAAATTTCAGTTTGTCCTTGAAAGTTTTAGATTTATCAGTCGATGACTTGTGTGTGATTGCATCAAAACCTGCTATTACCTTAGTTGTGCTGTTGCAGAGTTGCACATTCGTCATTACGAGCGCATTATAATTACGGCAGCGCACAGCATTTGTTGTTATAACCATAATTGTAATGCATAGGAATGATAGTTAAGTGCAGGGTATGATACTTAATAAAACCCTTCCTAGAAAGTAACCTAAAATCTTATCAAAGAGAAGTTCAAAGTGCATACTGCTTTCCATCTCAAATGGAAGTTATTGTAGCTGTGCACTGTTGGTGTGTCAGTGTCCTTGGATCAGCCTCACACCCCAGACAGTTGGCCTATATCCGAGCCTTTGTTATTAACAAACAAGATTTCAAAGCCTATTATCTGTGTGTTGGTTCATGGATACCATTTGGTTTGCCCTCCATGCTGTCACATTCCTAGAATCCTCCACACAGGGGAAAACAAAAACAAAAACTTCTAGACAACTCAGGCCACTTTTCAGGAACAGTTTTAGAGAAATCGATATCTGAAGTTCAACTTGAGACGTGCAGTGTGTGCTGTAAGACATATAAGGTCTACTAGAAAGCCTGTCCTGTGACTGCTGCTTTAACTGTTGTGGTTTATCATTTACATGCAGTGTATGCTCATACTTGTCAACACTTGTGATTTTGACTGTGATATCAGATTTGCAACCAAATAAGCGTGCAGGATTGACAGCCATGCCTTCTGTTATGTTTTTTTATGTAGTCCACTACACATACACCCACTCATTTAGTCTTAGAACCAAACCATATATTATAAGTGCAAATAAACATAAACCTTCAAGTGTGTGTGTGGGCCTTTGGAAATAGGCATTTACATTAGAGAATGTATCAGTTATAGTCACTGGCAGTGAAGTGATTAAAAAGGCGTCTCAAGATATACACTGATGAAAATTTGATCCCAAGGCAAAAACATGAGAGGCAGTACTTTATAAAGTTTACATCAGTCTGATGGAATTACAATTGATTGCACTATGAAATTGTGTGTCATTTCATTCAGAGAGTGATTTTCATCGTCTCCCTTCAGGCCTTCACTGTCAACAGCACTGAGCTGTTAGTGCGGTGCAGGAATTTATTGTTACACATGTGTGAAGTTTGGAGGTGAGCGACCTCGGTCAGGCGTAGGCTGGTTAAATCTTGTTCTGTCTGGTTTGGACGTGGTAGGCCATTTACATATATTATCATTGCATCACACTAGGGGGCTGACCTCCATGTGGCAATCAACCAGACAAACTTGTAATTTGTTGTGCTGGCTCACAGTGAAGCAGCACCTGAATGTGGAGCCTTGGCACATGAGACTTCTGCAGGACAAGGAGAAGTGAAAGTAAACGATTCCAAAGGTATCTCATAGAAAGCGCAATGTGACAGAAAAAGCCAGCATAGCAATTTTACGATTTAGCTCTCCCGGACTGTTGACTCAATTAATGTGTTTAAACATGGCGATAGTCGGTGAGGGAAACAACAAGGTAACATAAGACAAGAATTACTCAACTGAGTTTTGATGAGCCTGCCACTTCACTCAAAGCTTCAGTTAGGACATTATATAAACAAATAACAGCGCCATCTTCTGCAACCCAGGCGGTTAAAATGACAGCATTTAGCCTGTGATCCTGGAGCGCCCCCTGCTGGGGAAACCACAGACTGGATGACTGAAAGCCACTCTAAAACCAGACAAAATTAAAGTAAAAAAGAAAAATTCAAGGTATAATGTAATTGTATTCAGCTGATTGGGAAAAAAAACAACACATTTATGAAAAATGAAGAATAGGAGCAATCCGGTTCCAGGAGGACATGAGAAATCTAAATTATACCTGAACATAACTTAATCAAAATGTATTTGTCATTTCTTCATTCTTCTCACTCACGCTAAATAAAAAAGAAACATTTGTTTGGCACCGAAGTCGAACTTTTCATCAAATAGAGGCTTATATTAGCTTAAAGAGGTGTGCAGTCAAAGAACAGGCTGTCATTTCAAAATCTAACTCTATAGCGTTCTGCTTAGCAACCATAACAAGCTATAACTGTTGTCATACAGCATTCAGTTTCCCCTGTCAGCTCCGTGTCAAACGCATCCTTAACTTGTCATATTCTCTTCCGACGTGAAACAGCTACAACTTCATAATTTGCATCCACAGTTTTAGACAATCCTTGAAACTCTCCATGACAAAAAGTACAGTTGTAAGTACTGTGACCTCCTCTCCTAATCTGGATCTTGAGATATTCCCTTTAGGGACTCGACCTATTATTAAGGAAAGCGCTTTTCACCAGCCAGTCATATTCCTACAGGGAGAGAGAGAGAGATTCAAGACAGTCAAACCATGTGAGCCTCATTCATCAGTTAAAGGCACAGAGTCCGAGGCCTCCCGACTGAACAAAGTTATAACAATCAGACAAAATTCCTGTCAAGCTCAGTTTGTGCTGATCTTAACATCTTGTTGGCTCTCTTTGTTCACATAGTAGAAATGAACTGCTGCATGTCCTCAGATGTTCTACAGTGGTCTCTTCAGTTCAGTTCAAAGACCGCATAAGTTACATTTATTATAAAACAAAACCATCTGTTATGCACCAAGAATATATTTTGACTCACTGGTTATGCATCACTTCCAGTACTCACACACACACCAGCACACTTGTCTACTGCAATTCATCTTTCACTGTGATCGCTGTGTGCAGTAAGTATCATTAAATAATGACTGACCTCTGCCTGAAAAGACAGCTGGCGGTGCAGAGCAGCCAACAGGAAGCACACAAACTCTCTTGCATGTTCTTCCCAATGCACTTCTGATTCAATGACTATTTCAAATGAACAAAAAAAAGACATATATCAGTAACAATATTTGTCTTAAAGTTAGATTCTGCAGCAGTCACACCCCCAGTTTCACAGAAGTTTCCTTGACTTAATCAGTGTAGGTGTAACTTAGTTTGGATCTGTTTTCTCTTTCTTTGTGAATCAACAAAAAAAAAGACAAGATAACTCTGAGAACTGCATTCAAGGTGTTACAGTTCTCCTTTGTGAAGTTATAGAGTTGGTAATGTATATGTACTGTGTCTCTAAAATGCAGATGTGAGGTGTTTGATAAGCCATGGCAACCACAGAAAGAAATACCTCCAGCAAGCAGGTGCGTGCATCTCAAACTTCAGTATATCACAGATTTCACATAAAGCAACAGAAACACAAAACTGACCTATTAATGATTGTTCACTGTTAGTGGATTTGACCCAGTTTGTTCCTTTTTAAGTGCCTGTGTTGCAAATATAAAAGTTAAATCTGTCTTTTGTCTTAAATGCCTTACACACCTTGTGCTCGCTGAACATTGTGTATGTACCCCTGTTGTTCCCATCGAATTAAAAAAGAAATCACTTCATGTAAGGCATAAGACATCTTCCAATATTACACTGCAGTGGTAAGAAGCACTTAAACCTGTTAAAATCTTTATTTCTGAAACTGTTAAGTTGTCTCTTTTTATTTTCAGTCATAAGTCATCAATCAAGTCACAACTGCAGACAGACAATGAGCAACCCAGATACTGTTGGCATCTACGTAATCATAGCTTTTTTCATATTCCATGTAAACGCCACATCTCAAATATTATCAAAAAGACACTCAAAACTAGGATATTAGTGTGCATGTGGATGCACTCATTGTTGTTGTATGAGGACTTTTGATTTGACTTGATTTGATTTGAACTTGACTGTTGCCATGGTGAAATTTTTTGTTTACGTTCATAGATTTTGATAGACAGCTCTACGTACAGGATGGACGAGCAGGGATTGCTTCAAAACACTTCTTTTGACATTGTTGATTTAAAGGTAGTGGTGCACTAATGCGTTACTGTATCCACTGTAGCTGTGGGTTTTGAACGTATGTTTTTCCCTGACAGGCAATAAAGATCTTCCCGAGGCAGGGAACAGAATTTACTTCTGAGGATCTGCTCAACATGTCCCTGCCGTTTGGATCTGTTGTTAGTGTTCAGGTAACAGACAAAGTTTCACTCATTTCCTCATTGAATTTTCTGCACTGTTCTCAATTGTGAGATAGTAAAGATATGACATTTTGATCTCATGATGCAGAAAATAGCGAACAATGGATCCACTTACGGTGTGGTGATGTACTCTAATGCTGATGATGCTGCCAAGGCCATGATGAAACTGAACAGCACCACAGACTTCAGTGTGAGTCTGTTTAAGCCCATGAAGGTTGGCGAGCCCCACAAGAATGAAATATCAGAAAGTCAGAGTGACAAACCCCCCAGCCTCCCCCAAGGCATGTTTAATGGCAAGCTCCAGAGACTCCCCAGTCTGTTGGACTCACTGTATCCACCACCTTACACCCAGGTATGTTTTCTTTGTTTCTGTTCGGCATTTTGATTTTTTGAGACTTTCTAGGTGTCTAAACCAATTCAAGTAAAATTTCTGATTTGGTTGTCAGAGTGTGAGTCTTCAAATTCAAAACTTGCCCAAACATCTCGATCAAAGGTACCAGGTGCTCAGCCTCCTCCCTCCAAGCACAATCAGTGTGAAGGTACAAACTCTTAAATTCAAGTGAGAAATGACATTCTCTCCATTCACAGTCATAGACCAGCTTTAACGATGTGAATAAAGCATAACGACCTTCTAGCATGGCTATTTTACGTGCATGTTTCTTTGACTGGAAGAAACGTTGAATTTATAAACCTTGCTGGAGTTTTAGGGAAGTGGACTAGATGTGGTTAGTTTCAGGCAACAAAGTCTCTTTGGTTAAGGTTAGGGAAGGTTTAAGATTCTCCAACGTGTACGGTAACATGGTTATGACCTCACAGATGGAGAAGAGAAGAGCCATGGTGATGCTTCCTGACCTCTCCACCGCCCTGTGGCTCATGGATTTCCTAAATGGCCTCTACTCTGGCTTTAAACAACTTCATGTTTCCTTTGCAAATCAACGACATAGGGCACGCCCTACAATGAGGACAGCGCACAGAGAACTTCATCAGCAGCACCAGGGTCCCCCCTAAATCCTCTGTGTTTTCCATGAACTCTGAGACTGCTGCTGCTACAGCATAGAGCAACCAGTCTGATTAAAACATAACATAAAACACACATTAATTGCACTCGACACACATGCTATCATATTGTCACATTCATGTCAATTATTGCAGAGCTTAGGGGAGATTTTCTATAGAAAATGACATAGTGTATTTGACTCGGGACCTAAGAAATGTTGAAGCTGAATTTCAACCTTGAATTTCCCTCGGGATCAATAAAGTACCTATCTATCTATCTATCTATCTATCTATCTATCTATCTATCTATCTATCTATCTATCTATATTTAAACACTTACTTTTAACAACCTCAACATTATGCAGGACAGAAAAAACAGGAGTTTGCTGAATAATTTGACCAATTTGCAACACTTAAGAGCTGCCTGTGATGAATGTTTTAAGTTTGTTTCTGAGAAATTATGGTATTTCAAATGACACTAAATGCCCCTGAAGCTCAGGGGATGTAGCTAGAGATAAAACTCTGTTAGGATAATCTGCATGATTTGTTGATTCAATTTTCTTGAATGTAACATCTACACACTAAATACCAATGTATGCATTCCCGCAGGGTGTAGCACAAGTAGCCTTTAAAATCCTTACTTGGTTCAAAGATTCAAGGTAATTTATTTGTCTTTGTGCAACACAAGGTTGTTCAAGGTTATTATATTTAGATTAAATAGAATGAATATACAGCAATATATAGTATTGGCTTTATACCAATACACACTAAGAAAAACATTCTGTGCATTTTTCAGATTTGCGCAGTCTTCCCTTTTTGCAAAACGTTTTGAATTTTGTGTTAGTGGGGTTAAGAGTTTCTGTTTTTTTAAACAAATGCTACCCTTCCCAGGGCTGTGTTCAGCTATATGCTGCACTTCTGCCATCAGCCACTAGATGGACCTGTGGTTCCTCTGAACTAAGCTTCATCACAGAGATGCTCGCATATTTCTTATATCCTTACGACCCTAAACCCTTTTTATCTTTTACTGTTGTGGGGTTTTATCTTTTTAGTCATTCTAACTTCTAAGTGAATGGAAGTCAATTCTCATAAGATGAAAACAACTGCAAAATACAAAAAATGTTAATTTACAAGTAAATTAAAGATTCACTTCCACAAGACACTTTCATTTAACTTTGCCTACAGATCACACCTCTGCTCATTTTATATCTAATTATTCCATGTACCTTTACATATAACTTGTTTATTCTAAAATTTCCAGTTTCCATCCACTTACATGCATTTATTACGTGTGCGCACAGAGAGAGAAAATGTCTTCTGTCTTCTTCAAACTGAAAGTATTTTCTTGCTTAAGAAGAAGAAACAGGTAGTTGTTTCAGTTCTGCAAAAGTTTCATAGCAGCTCTGGAGGCAGAAATAAACTCACTACTTGCATTAATCCTTACTTGGCAGAGCTGAAGATCTGGCCCATGACCTTAGGGCACGTTTGCACTAAGTGTGTGTGTGTGTGTGTGTGTGTGTGTGTAATGGTTTAGTTGAACTCTGAAGTGTTTACTCATTTGGCTCAGTTCATTTAGTCAGGTGAGAGCATTTAAAGTAAAGTAGAAGCAAATAACAAACACAGTAAGGCAGCAGGACATGTGAGTCTCAGCTCTCCTTCAGGAGAAGTGTGCTGCAGCTCACTGCAGGGCCGCGAACAAGCTGCGAAACATCAGCTTTTGTGTTATTTCTATGTATATTCTCTCACGTCTCACTGACAGGTATGTTAGTTTCTTAATCCACTGTAACTGTGCTAACTGTCTCACGTCGCTCTCATGTTTACATATCTTGTTTACGAGTCTCTCTCACTCTCTCTCATCTCATCATCTGTCACTGACACTTATTTATCCTCATAATACACACTGATATATGATAGTGAATATTATTTATTCGCTCAATTAAAGGGACACCCCATCAATTTAATATTGGACTTTTAAAAAGTTGGGAGAGTTGCGAGAAACCAAAGCAAGCTACGCACACAAGATCCCTCAATTCCCACAATGCACCTGAATTACATGTTTCATTTCATTACCTTTTCTGAAGATGATTCAAATTTCCACACCCCAGCTTGTAACATGGGCTTTCTGTTAAAGCCCACATTTATTAGTTGTCCATCTCATGCATACCCGACAGAACCAGTGCTGTCTCCCAGAAACTAATTTGCAACAGCAAACACTGTATGTTCATCAGGGAAATGTAATCAGTCCCTGGATTGTGTTGAGAGACAGTGTGTATTTGTTGAAGACAGAGGCAGAACAGACCAGACCGTGTATGCTTCTATTTTAATCAATCTCTGTTTCTCTAGTTCCCTGTTGTCACCCCTAATTTTCTCACTCCCTCAGTTTGCATTGTGAATGTATTTAGCAAAATTCACCTTGAAAACAAAATATGAACACATTTCAATGCTTAGACTGAAATAACATCATGAATATGGCAGCTTGTTATCAAAAAGGAAAAACATTGTGTTCGCAAGGATGAATTTTTTTTTTTTTTAATAAAATTTAAATTTGGTAGAAAAAACTTCATTACTTTAGTAAGGTGCATGATATGTGCATGTCTGTGGTGTTGGCTACCCAAGTGGATTATTGTCATTGGAGAATGTGGATTGTGATATTAATGAATTATTGTTCTTATAATACTACCTACGTTTTGTCACTATTGAACTTAAATACCATACACCATGATTATAAGATGTATAACATTTATTCTGCCAAGACCAAATGCTCTCTCTGTCTGTGATAAAGTGAAAAATAATTTGTGCATCCACTCTGTGATTCAAATCTACTCAAAATTAATGGGCTGTTCCTTAGCCTATACTACATCATTCAGTTTCATCAAAACCAAGGCAGCAGTTTATCTGTACTTCTACTGACAAATAGACAAACAAACAAACCAACAACATAACCTCCTTAGCAGTGGTAGTAAAGTCCTTAAAAAAAGATGGACCCTCGAGTTCAGATGTAGTACATTTAAGTCATTTTAGTTTAAAATACGCTTCAGTGGTGATTACAGTATTAACAAACATATTGACAGTTAATTACTTTACCACAATGTAATTGCTACAAAGTGAACGTTGAATCTTTGGGCCCTTTGAGGATTTGGTCTCAGATTATGGTCCAGCCTCAGTGGAAATGGACCAAAGTTCCCCATTTGTACCAGCTGAGGTTGTGATCTTTCTAAAAGCAAGGAGAGACTTGGTATTGATGAATTCTACAAATAGCATGTAATCAGTCAAACTACCTTGTAACGACAATATCACAGTGTCTTCTCATGTCTGTTTCCACATCTGCCTGTCTGCCATCTGCTCTGCGGCTGGGCCTACTTCAATGGTTTGCAGCTGCAAAGGAAGGGGGTGGGCGGTGGGGTGTGGGGGTTGGCAGGAAAAACCCAGAGGGGTGAGAGGTAAAGGGAGGGCAGACAGGCGGCTGGGAGGCGGGGGGTGGTAGAAGGAGGAAGGAGGGGGCGGTGAAAGTAGAGCTGTGATGCAGACAGCGAATCACATGAGCAGGGATCTGTTTACAAACTGAGCTCCATAGACTGAGAAGTGGAGAGGAGAAACGAGGAGGGAGAGAGGAGGAGAGTGAACGTGAGAAGGAAATACAGGAGAAGAGAGGAGAGCCTGGATCTGAATTGACATTAGCCGCATTGTCTTCCTCTGTGTTGTACACCTCCCTGTGTTCTTTGTTCAGAACAGGAAGGCAGGGGAAGAGATGAGACGCTGCTTTCTACAGGAACACTGAAGCTGCCTGCCTGCCTGCCTGCCTCACTGCCTGCCTGGCTGGCCGTGCTGCACATCTATGTCCTTCCCTTTGTCTCTCCGTAATTAGCCACAGTAGGCTTTCACAGCCAGAGAGAAGGAAAGCGACGTGGAGACCTAAAAGGAGAGGACAGAGCAGAGAGAAAAAAGGAAAGGACAAGAGGAAAGGAGGAAAGGAAGAGGAGACTCGTGACAATGTTTTGAAGGGGAGACAAAACAAAAAAGGAAGGACTCTGCTCAACCAGAGGTACATGACCAGAGTGTTGGATGAGATTTGGGGTGTATTTCCCCATACTGTCAGTTATTGGTATTTTTTAAAGCTCAGACGCTGATCTCAAAGACAGCTTTCTTTGTTGGTGGAGATAACGCAGGAACATTTAACATTTCTTGTCTCATATATTCAAAGTTGTTGCAATCAAAATTAAGGTGGATGTTTGTAACACGTTTTGGGGGTAAATCATCACTGCAGACTAAGGTTTCAGTGTTCAAATGAGTCTGATGCCTTGTATTGAGAAACTGGGAGTTTCTACTCAAGTCTGCTTACTCCAGGCCAGAGGGATTATACTCACTGCACACCCAACCTGTCAACTCTCAGGGTAAACTAGTCAGAACCCTACAATCATTGGACGTGGAGGTCAACGCTTCTTTTTTATTGGAAACCAGATTTACTGGGATTGCCAGCTGAATAGCCACACATTTGATGCATCCTGTCCAGTGGTGTAACGGTAAGTGTGCTGCAACCATTTTTCTTGAAAGCTCAAACTGTTTAACAGTGTTGCTCAGAGGAGATTTACACAATTAGCATTTACAGTTGTACAGAGTTGCATCTCGGACTGTATAGAAATGAACAACATGACAGCACAAATGGGAAGCCAAAACATCTTGATTGCCCCCTGGTGGCTGGCTCCAGTAAAGGTCTGTGCTCCATGTTAGCAGATGGGACATGAGCCAAAATAAAACCTTCAAGCACACATCAAATAAATGTTTGTCCAAGAAGATTTCTGTCACTTTAGGTAGATTTTAATTAGTTATTTGATGCTATAAAAATGCAGTGAAGTGTCATGATTAACTGCTGAGTGCTGCTCGCAACTGAGTTGGGCAGACATATGGGCAGGAACTCAATACTGCGAGTTCACAAACTTATCAGCCTCTGGAAGTGATGTCACTAGAGCAAAATGACAGTTCTCATATCTAGGCGGTGGATGCAGGCTGTCTGAGGGGCAGTGGTGAAAAAAAATATAAGGGGCACCAGCTGCATGCAGTGGGAAACGAGTGGCAGAAAATTATGTGTATTTATGATGAAGCAGTTCCAAATCCTAGTTAAGATTGAAAGTGTTTCATTATGTGGCTCATATCTAAAGTATCACTACAATACCTCTTAAATAAAAACACACAGGGAACTACTATTTAACCATCAAGAGGCATGTAGAGGCCAATTCATTTTCTACCATTTCGGCCTGTTGAACACTGCATTATGTTTTCTCCTCTGGAGTGGTGCAATAGAGGGCACTTTATCATGTATTATCCACCAGTGAGATGGCTAACTAACCGTGCTCCCAGCACCATGAGGAAGATGAGGAAGTTACCTTGTTGCCTCTACAATGACATGCTTGCCTAGCCTGGTGTTTGTCTGAGTTTGCTCGACTGCTATCCGTAGGTCACATGCACTGGTTGATATTTACAGCTGACTTGTGATGTTGTGTCCAAATTTTCCAGGCAGTTATTCAGTTAATGACATGGCCAATAAAAAACATATTCACAATGCATTTATAAGATTGTTTTACTACTAATATGACCTGGAAGAGATTCCAAGAAACTGAGACCTCTAAAGAACGTTTTTATGTAATCAGTCATTATCTAACCAAAGCTACTATGCTTTTCTGCACTACTATTAACAGTATTAAGGTAAAATCCTGTCATGACTGCATGCATTTGCACAGTGGCCTGGCTTTTAGTTCTCCACTATCAATGATTTACTAACATCGTGCTAAGATTACAGCTGCTTCCTCCTTCACCTGGACCTCCTGTCAAACCCTCTCTAAACCCCCCTACTGTACAACCGATGACTACAACCTCCATCTGTGACCCCTGTCCATTAAAGAATGACTTTTGAACTCGCAGGTCACCACCACAGTGTAAGCTGTGGCACTTGACCTTAAGAAATAGTTAATCACTGCAGTTTAAGGTTTAGGTGCCATGTATGGAAAGAAAAGTGCCATGTTCAAGCCCCTCAGGCAGCAATCACTTCTTTCTCCCTGGGCCCAAACTCCAGCAAACAACGACTCTTAGCCAAAAAGCAAGTGGAACAAATTCCTGTGTGACGCAAGGATGGTTGTAAAAGTTCACATCAAAGTGCTCTGCAGTGTTGCTGCAGAGATGCTGTTGCTGTTGAACTTTGTAAATATGTGCAAGATGGCTCTCTTTGTATGGAAACAGAGTAGAAAGAAAACTCTTAACTCTCCACCTTAGTTTATTCCCTAAAGATTTTGCAGTCTAAATATCTAAAAATCTAGCTAGATTTCCATTGCCAAAAGTCTTTTGGTCTACACAGCTGTCTCCTTTCCCTGCACTATCTCACTCATTTCTTATTCAAACACAAAATCAGAAATTAGGCCCCTCCATAGCTGTTATTACACACGGACTCTTCCTGTGCACTCACATCTCAACTTTATCTCAACGTCTGCAAACTTTTTGTGGCTCAAGAAACCCTACAGCGTAAGCAGTGTTACGTTGCAGTTTGAAACACGAGATGCAGTGTGTGTGCCAGCCCTTACAGGTTACACAGATATGTAGGCTACACACACATGTGCCTCCAAAAACCCAACCCCATGTTCTCTCCATAAGACACAGACACAGGCAAAGTATGGGACTGCCAGACAAGGCGATGTATGATGAGATATGTTTGTCATGAGCTAATGTCCCTCCACATGGACAGTGATTACAGAAAATATCCACAATGAACGTTCAGTGAATAGCCCTTATGGTCCCCTCTGAATGAAAGAGTATATTGTTAAAAGAAGATAAACACATATACACGTAAACATGTCTCACTATCCCTCTGGGAACAGCTAGTTCTTATGCTCCTTAATCAGAGCTACTTCATTTACAGAGCTATAATTCATCTTTAATCCTGCATCAATTGATTTTTTGGCCACTCGACAGGGCAGGTACAGCAGGTTGTAAACACAGTGCTGACATATTATCATCTTGTAAAGATGATAATGTCAAACATGTTTGCAAACACTTGATTATGTACACATTCAGCAGACATGAACAACATTAGCATTAGGGTGACATTAGCATTAGCATCCAACAAATGAAGCTCTTTTGCTCTTCACCGACACCTGAGAAAAATATGTGACTCTTTGGCCTCTAAATGCTCCACTCAGTTCACCAGCTAGTCACTTTTTTTCTTGTCTGACATTTGTTGCTGAGCAGACAGAATAGGCTACTAGGTTTATCAGAACTTGTTAACCTAAACAACTCTTTTCAGTGGCCATAAACAAGATTGAAGAGAGTGGTGAGGCTGAACCAAAGCAGTAAAGTTAAGGCATTCAACTCAAAATGCTTGAAGAGGTAAAAATGCTCTGCATACTGTAATGGAACTGCAGAAATGGGTGATTTTTAAAAAACTCATTTTAAATGAGAATTAAGATGAAACATACAGACTCACCAACATTTATGCTAACATCCTTCTAAGCAACAAACTATGTAAAATCTTTTAATGCTTTCAAATGGATTTGAAGTCTTTAAATGCCATGTGTCAAGCATTCTTTATGCACTAGTTTCTAAATGCCACACGATGTAGGTCACATTCCTCACACACAGTCAGTGAATTCACAGCTGACTGTTGCCATTCATGTTTAGAAGATGACATTTATTCTATATTTTCAAAATGCATTTGAAAACATGAATTTACATGATTACCGACAGTCGGTTATATTCATGAATCCCTTGGTCTTTGTGTGAAGACAAAGCTGGGACACAGTGGATTTAGCCTCACGTGCATACTGGTCTATACTGATCTTTTATGAAAATATTAGAT
Organism: Scatophagus argus; assembly: GCF_020382885.2. NCBI lineage: Eukaryota > Metazoa > Chordata > Actinopteri > Scatophagidae > Scatophagus > Scatophagus argus. The sequence goes on from NC_058502.1 coordinate 20,144,154, forward strand.
GTTAATATAATGGATATTATGCAGTTTTATTACTAGTTGTTGAAACTGTTAATTCTTTACTATCTGTAGGAAGTTTGAATTGAATTTTGCTCCACCTCCACACAAGTATGCAGCAGTATTTGCACTTGTGTAACTACATATCATATGGATAGTTCAGAATGCCTTTTCCTTCAGAGGTTTTTTCACTCATATCTGTGGAAATGTTTTTTTACGTTAGCTGTATAATATAATTTCTTTTGCTCTTGCCTCCATTCTGTCTAATAATTTTCCACGTGTCTCGTCCTCTCAGGGTGTCTGTGCGACCTTGTATTGCAGAACATCGACCCCTACTGCAAAATGACATCTGAAGAGCTCTTCCACCTGCCACTCAACGTCTATATTATCATCCTGGGCATCGGCCTCTTCATCCTCATGCTCAGCCTTATCTTCTGCTGCTACCTGTTCAGGTGCAAGACAGAGCATTAAACCGTCTTAATAACCAATGTGTAAACTTTGAAATATTTTCTCCAGTCACTGGTAGAATATATTTTCTGTTCTCAGCAGAGTATGTGACACAACAAAACTTAAGTCAGTGGTCTTATTTCCAAGCAGAGAGCAAATGTTTTATCCATGGCCTGACTTGCCGGATGAGCATCATTTGGTATCACTTGGCTTAGGACAGTTGGCATCACTCATGTGAAATTACCAGACCAACTGAAACCGCCTAAGTTGTAGTATGAGCAGGTTTCACATGTTCCAGTCGTATTGGTTGACTATTTAACAGCTTTCTGTTTTTGGAGAAATCTTCTTTAAACTCATCACAGTCTTTATTTTGGTATTTCTATCAGCTACACTCACACTTGATTCAGGTATTTCAGTCCATGCAGAGTCCTTTCATTGTATTAGGCGGAAACACATCACTGCATTATCTGTTCACAAAAGGTACAAGTGAATGCTGCTTGTGACTATTAAAGACAGTCTGGGATCAGATCAGTTTGCTGCTGTCAGACTCCAGGGTTTCTTGAAAAACCTGCTCAAAGTTTTACATTTGCTAAGGAGGTGAGGCTTTGTTAATTTATTTGACTGCCAGAAAACAAGAGGAAAAACCTAACAGACTGTGAGACTATGTAAAGTTGTAGATTTATTTAGTGATGGCAAGGGCGTGTTTCAAGCTACCACAGATGTTGCCTAGAACACCACAAAAATCAGTCATTTCCAAGAAGATTTCAAAGTTAAAATTGTGAGTACAATTTTGTACCCTACTTCACTGAGCAAAAAGTAACATTTTGCTGCAGCAACATTTGATCAACTTAATAAAATAGAATTTCAGTCAGAATTCTTATACAAGGCTTGGAAGTGTTATAGATATGCTCATGGTGAGCTTAGATGCACAGGCTGTTACTTGAATCTAACATTGCGTGAATTCCAGGGCTGCTTGAAGCAGTATCTCAGCTGATTCATACAACATGATGAGACATGTCCTGAGGGAGACAGATATGGAGCCACCCAGGACATAATAGAAATTTTATGAATCTAAATCACAGCATTGTGTTTTGTTTTTTTGTTTGTTTGTTTGTTTTGCCTCACAGACTCAGGCGACAAGGTGCAAGAGAACAGTATGGTTACAATGAGGTAATATGTTAAAACTATATCCAGTTTGAATGTCAGATTGATTTGCTTTCTCCAGATTAACATGCATTTTGTCACAAATTTGCTCTTGTCAACAGGTTGTTTTGAAAGGAGCGGGAAAGAAACTGAGTCTTCTTGGTGTAAGTTGAATACAGGGTGAATGCGAGGAGCACTGTTATGAAACAGTTTAAAGTGGCAGAGATGACTAATGTGAACTGGCTAATTGGACAAAATGCATGTGGAAAACATACTGTAGTGGTTTAGTGACTCAAGTCTTGAAAACGCAAAGCAAAGTGATGGCTACAGTTTTCACCCACAAATTTACTGCTGTAACGAGCAAGAATAAATCTGTAATTTGTTGAAAAAACAGGGAAGCACTTTTCACCGCTAATAGTGGCAAAGTTGTCCAATTATAGTGTAAAAATGTTGCACATGTAATCAGTGTCTGAGTTATTGCTGTCACTGAGGTTCAGAGGATAACCACACAACCAAACAAAATTCTACATCCAGCTAAGCTTTTCCAAAATGTATACAATTTTAAAGTTTCTTTACTTCATTTTGGTAATTTCTAAAGGTGGTTTTGGGTGCAAAAAAACCTCATTACATCTTTCATGTTGAAACATTTGCTAAATTAAAAGTGCTTACCTAGACCAATGCAGAGCTGACATTTACAGTGAAAAATGTAAGTTTAAAGTTGCTATTATTATTATTATTATTATCATTATTATTATTATTTGCTGGTGGTATTACCTTTGCCCATTAGATTGGGGCATTTTGCTTGGGTAGACACAACAGCTGGCTGCCACTGATATGGTAAACTTCTGCTGTTATGTTAGTATGCTGTGTCTCATTTACATAATACATAATTATTGTGACCAAAGTGAGAAAACTGACTATATCAAGCTGTCAGTCCACTGGCCTGTGATTCTCACAACAGAAACAGAGGAGCTACCCACAGCGAGCAACAAACTGTACGCTTTGGGAGCTTTGAGAGGACATTTTGTTTTTCTTTGTTAAACTACCAAGTCTGACATGTCGGTGTACATGATCCATCACTCTCTGGATGTTAAGACAGGGAAAGGATATTTATTTCATGTATACCACATACAGAAACAGAATATTGTTAAAAGTGGTAGTAGGTAACATACTGTGCAGTGATCAATGATCAAGTCATTGCAGTGCAGTCGTGGGGAGCTGTACTGGTAAAGGTGCTGTGTACTGGCTGAAATGAGGAGTCATATCAGGACATACTGTGTTAATGGAAATAAGTGACAGTTATAAACCCATTTCATAATCTGTGGTTTCTCCTTTTCAGCAAACGTGTGCAGTTTGTTTAGAAGAGTTTCGCAGCAGGGATGAACTTGGAGTATGCCCTTGTTCCCACGCTTTTCACAAAAAGTAAGATCTACAACCTTGTTTCAGTCATTATCAGACTCTCTTGACACTGGCTGTTTGAACAGTTCATAAAAAAAAAAAAAAAAAAAACCCCTCTTGACTCCAGACTAGTTTTGCTGACTCATACATTATGTTTGAGACCGAAGACGTAAACAATCTTCCATTGAAACCATATGGTACGTCTTTGGAACATTCATGATGTATACAAATTTACTGTCAATCTCCTAAGGGCCTCACTTTTGGAAACACAAAATATTATAATAAAAAAAATATATTATTTTGGCATTGATTTCTTAAACTCTTTTGTGAAGACATAATGTGGAAAAATGTTGACTAACCAGTTTGATGCAGTGACTCATGAATTCCACTTCATGATGGATTCTTGCCTTAACAGCTGAAACAGTCAGTGAAAACTGAGAGAAAGATCTTTGTCAAGGAGCCCTGCACAAAATGAAAATATTCCTGACAACATATGTCCTTGCGTGTTTGAACATGAGCACGTTTTATGCAGCTGAGCTGAACCTTGTTTTGCCCTGTGGCGTAGGTATGACACTGACAGAAGTGTCTTTAGAGCGGTTTGTCTTTCTGACATACATTTTTCCACCTGTACCACCAGTACCTGTGAACTGTGCAAATATTCTTCATGTTTGTCTGTTACGTCCTGTTTCATAACTGTTAATTAAGCTCTGACCTTTTTTTCTTGCCTTGACCCTTCAAGTGTCTGCCTAGACCCACCTGTGTAACTTTGCATACTTTATCTTCCTTTGAGATGACAAAATGAGGTCATATGTTATTTGTCTATCTGCTTTTCTCAGGTGTTTGCTAAAATGGTTGGAGATCCGCAGTGTCTGTCCCATGTGCAACAAGCCCATTTGCCGCCTCCAGCCTGACGCCCCACAAGCACCTGAGCGACCACCCAGTCTCCTGGAGGTCTGAGAGGGGAACATACATCCAGCAGCACTTCGCTCTCTGCAGTCAAATGACACCTGTCACTGAAGAGCGTCCTGTTTCACTGTCCAACAGATTGCAGTTTTAGTAAATGCAAACATTTTTGAGGCAGAGCTACTTATATAATTATCTGAGTTCAAAGTCCAGAGCCAAAGAACCTACCTGGAAAATTATATGGGATGAGATTATAACGCTGAGACAAGGGTGGTATAAAATTCATGCTATAAAATTCAGCCAGATTAAGGCTAACTATCAAGAAGATATTGCAATTTTCAGAATACAGCCAGGCGTTTAAGCTAGTACACAAGTGCCTTAAAGCTTCTGACCTCTGAAGGCTGCTGAAAAACAAATGATCAAGACACAGTGGTGATGATTCATAAGTGTCTCAAATTCAAGTTAAAGCATGTATATGAGCTGAATTGACTGAAACATATGCGAGACGGCTACCAAGCAAGAGAGGTCTGTTTGGGGCTCTTCAGCTGACAAAACCGGGCCATTTCAACAGGAGCTAAGGCATTCTGCGGCCCTGTTTGTGTCAACAAAGCCGGATATTTTAAGGTCAAACACCATCTTTTTCCTGACCATAACCAAGCGGGCTTTGTGCCTAAACCTAACCAGACCTTGAGGACAGCATTGTCAGAACACTAAATAGTTTTTCACGTGGTTTGCAGAAATGTGCAATGCTAACATCTTTTTTGGCAAATGGGCTGCATCAACATCATGGCATCATTGGCAAAAGCATTGCTTTCATCACCATCAGAGTCTGGAGATAATGGCTTGTTTGGAAATGTTCAAATTCCAGACTTGACTGGCAAGATACAACACACGCAGCTGTGTGTCTTCTACTTCTGTTTCGCAGCTGTGTTGGTCCCTCAGCATGTGTTAGAGTGTTACTGCCGTAACGCAACTAAAGAGATTATTTCTTCCCCCAGAGCAACTCTGCCTCTGAGAAAGGTTTGTACGACAAACATTCTGGTTATTTTCAGTTTGCCCAAAAAAGAATGCAGCCCCACAAGAATATGGTGTGTTTTTCACCGCCACTTAAGAGCCTGGAGCTTGGAAAGAAGAAGATTCAACCACCAGATACCAAATTTCATGGCAAATGCAGAGACTGTGATGAAAGATGTGCATGAGAAAACGAGACTCAAAACAAAATAGGACATATGTGAAGTAAAGAGAATCAGGGGTGTGTGTCTTTCCATTGTCTCCCAATCAATCAGCTCCATCCTACAGCGTGTTGCCAAGCTGAGTGAAGAAAGTGAGTCCCTAAATGGCATGACAGTTGAGTCATCTGGGATCTTACAGAAAAGCCAACTAAATGCTTTCACAACCTCATCCTGACTCAACCACTAAAATAACACATATATACATGGTGTTTAAGTTATTCCTGGGAAACTGTTTTGTATCGTGACTGGCTTTCAGTAAATGTATTGTGTGTCTGTGATGCTAAAACACTTTGATTGTCATTTGTCAGTGTGTCATGGTTGCCAGTGGAACAGAACTGAACGAACCATTCTTCAATAAAATCATAGCTCCCAGTGTCGAAGAACTACTCTGAATTGAAGTGATATAAATAGACACACTGCACTGATATGAAAAGCCTGTTTGTGCTGGTTTCTAGTCAGGATGAGGTGCACCATAAACATCTTTCTCTGTATGTACCATGTAATATACCATGAATACTGTGTAAATTGTAAATGCTTTTAAATTTTCTGACTTTAGGAGAAAAATTATAACCAGTGTTTTGATAAAGTCATTTAGATTTGGAGTCTTTTTCTACTTACGTGCAACATGTTGACGGTCAAAACATAATGTGGTTATATCATTGTGCTACTGGTGCTTTTGTTTAAGGGGATTTTGGTTGATTTTTCAACTCTGTGTGTGTGTGACTGAAGTGCCACCCCTCATATATAATGTGGCTGAAGAATTCATATCGTAATTCAAGAACAGGCTGTGGGACAAAATGCTGCCCTCTACAGCCAGTTTGGTGTTGTTTTTATTTTATTTATCTCAACAACTAGAATCCTTTAAAAAGAAAATAGTCCCAAATCTATTAATTTCTACCTGTTCTACCTGTATTTAGCTCAGGTCTCTACATTGATAAAATCCATCAGGGCATCTGACATTCATGTCATTGTCCAAACCACAACACCAACATTTCAAGGCAGTTAGAACAACCTCATTTGTCTTCATAGAATCTCCTCAAACATACCTCATGAAATTACCAGCAGCTCACCAGTAAAATGTATGTGAGAGTCAGCCACATACACTACATCGCAAATGTTATTTTTCCACTGAGCAGATCTTTAGATCCATCTGTAAAAATCTACATGAACTCTCCCTGAAGACATCCAGTACTGGTTTTGGGAGGAACCAAAAGAAAACTTGAGAATAAATAACCAAGCCACAGTATCTTGCTCAAGACAAAAGATTCCCACAAGCAGTTTTCTAAGGTTGTCTTCTTCCCTTCCTGTAAATTCTCAGTAATCCCACAAAATACATCTGGCTATAGAGCTGTATTTAGCATTTAACTAAATTAAACAAATGGTGAATTCCTAATTTACTCCACCCAATTTTCAATGGAGTCTGGTTTACAGTGGAATCCTTCACGATGTTACTGGAACAAATAAATACAAAGGTATCATGCAGGTATGGAGATGCGCATGACATGAAAAAATAGGCACCACACACAAACAGACAATACAAAGGAGATGTCTGGAAATTCCCTGCGCCATCATGGCATCAAGATATTTGCACAAGGACGCAACACTTCCTCACAAAGAAAATACTGAACCACAACAAGAAGTCCCAGATATTAATGGGCCTTCAGTGCTCTGCACACAAATTGCCTGATGAGACCAAGCGGAGGGAATGTTTAGAAGATCGAGAGGATTAATATGAAAGAAGGTGATCCATCACTGCAAACATCTCTCACCAAACCTATCACATTTACAAGTCAAGTCAGTTTTATTTACACAGCCCAGTATCACAAATCACAAATTTGCCTTGAGGGGCTTTACAATCTGTACAGGAAAAAAATGCCCCCAAAAAAACGTTTAATGGGGAAAGAAAATGTAAGAAACCTGAGCAAGAGAAACAGAGGAGGGATCGCTTTCCCAGGATGAACAGATGTTGTGTGTACAGAACAGATCAACTTAAAATAACAGTATGGACACACACCCCTCTCTGCACATGCACAATAACTCGAACTCCAGCACCTTTTCTGATTGACTAAGAAGTTCCAGTGACCAGTTCCAGTGGTGGCCACGTGAGGTTATACCCAACAAGGTTGTGTTTGATTAGAACACAAGGAAAAATGTTATGACACTGTAAAAACTCAAATAAGTGATCAACAGAAAGTAATAAAAATAAATACAGTGAACAGAAAAACGACTTTTTTGTAAATCGTACATTGACGATGGTGTGCTTCGAGCGCCCCTTGTTGGCTAAATTATTGTAGAACCTTTCCCTTGTTTCGCCATAACCGGAAAAGCCTCATCATACCTTCGAAATAAATGTATGTAATTTATCTATGGTGTTTGAAGTTACTATATTTTTTTTATATTTTATGATGTAAGTATAATTGTAGTTCAGTTTCATATTTTTATTCATACAACTGTGTTAAATTAGCTCCACTTAGTTGTTAAGAGCTATTCTTATGTGTTTGAAAGCTTTGATGGATTGCGGATCTGTGTTTTTTTCTACACCTGTGAAGATTACATGACAGTGTGAGGGTAAAGTGCAAGGACATTTGGACATGTGCTAAATTTATAAAAAGTAACATTTTTTGTGGGATACTACATTTCTGGCCAGGTCAGATTTACTCTGAAAGATTCAGACCGGAAGTCGTATTGTTGTTGCTTCTCGCAGAGAACGAGCATGCTTGAGCTCGAGCGAGGGAAATTGAGTTGCTAACCTGGGTGTAAAGAAAGCAGGAAAGTATTCAGGTAGTTCGGAAGTCGTTTTATTTCGTTTAAAAGTGTTCTTTTTATAGTATGGACTGAAGTCGTTAATCTGCCCGGTTTCGGTAATGTTAGCAACTAAGTTGTAGTTGCAGTCTTTCAGTGCATACTCGTTTTTGTTTTAAGTGTATTTTAAAATAACCAAGCTAGCGTTAGCCAGGTAGTCATGTGTAGCTAACTCACTACAGATTTACTGGTAACTTAAAATAACTTCGACGTTTAGAGCTAAGTTGGACTTTACAAGAAAGCATTAGCTTTAGTATTCTGTTCTCCTTTAAAAAAAGAGAAGAGGAGGTCGGTTGGAGTTTTGTTATCCGCAGTGGGAAATGTCAACTCTTCCATATGGACGCAAGAATCATGAAGGGTCAATGGGCATATCAGACAGCGATTCAGAGGACGAGGTACGTACACTTATCTTGTCATATCGAAGGTCTCTTGTACTTTACTTCATTCATAACAGACGAAAGAAACGTCTCTTTCTTTGTCATCCAGGTCAGGAAAGTGTAAAAGTTTAGTTATATCCTATACTTTTCAGCTGTGTTGCTTATCAGGCGTGCACTTGTTGAAACGTCGTGTTGCTTGTCCGCAGATTTTTGATGCAGGATCGAGTTCATGAGATGTAAATGCAGCTGTGAGGTTAGGTTAAAGCTATAGTCAATGTCTGTGTCTTGTTTATTTTCCCACAGACCAAGATCCCCCTTAGTCAGTTCTATCCATACATCCGCTGTGCCCTTTGCTGTGGCTTCCTCATCGATGCTACCACCATCACAGAGTGTCTGCACACATGTGAGTGACAACAGAGTTCCTCTTTAGCTCCTGGAGTCCTCACAGGACTTTAAGAGGATTCAAGGGTGGTTGATTTGATATACATGCCCTACGTCTTTTGGTGCATAGGAATGTACATGTATTGATTATTCATCTTTTGGGATAAAGGAAATCAAACAGGTAACATGTGGAAGGATATGCAATAACGATACAAACCAGAGATACTGGATGCTGACAGACTTTCACAGCATGCCTCCTAGACTACTTGCCTATCAGGATGCTGATGCCAGTATTCTGTCCAGAGCATTATGTCCCCACTACATGTGTCAGGTTTGCACAGTCTGTATCAGCATGTATTGGCTGATTAAGTTACAATTTGAGGGGAGAAATGCCAAAGATATATTACATAAAACAATGTCCCCATTTGTCCAGAAGTTGTCTTTGACAAGTTAAACACACTGCTCACTCTATGTCTCGTTCACAATACTGTAAGAAACAAATGTATACATAAATATTAATATCAGTATTAGTCTCAGAAGTATTTATTAATCAAGTTGTGCTACATACATGAGGTCTTTGACAGTGTGTGACATAGGAATGTGCTTTATCTTCAAGTCTGCAAGAGCTGCATCGTGAAGCACTTTTTCTACAGCAACAGGTGTCCAACGTGCAACATTGTAGTCCATCAGACACAACCGCTTTACAACATCAGGTAGGTCTGTCAGACTGATTTGATTTGAATCACGCTCTGTGTCTGTGCAATTAATATATGATTTTCAACTGAAGAAAAGTGTCTTTTAAAGTGTGGAAAAATGAATTATTCAGGAAACCGGTGTGCATTCATTCTCTTGTACATCCCATTGAATTCTAAAATTGAAGCATGGACTATATTAACTTCATGTTTGGAAATGTGCTGTCATCAGCTGTCACTGATATCTGTGATAAAACAGTCAGTGTTAAGATGTTAGATGTTACAAATGTTTTTCCTCTGTTTTGCTGCAGGCCTGATAGACAACTGCAGGATATTGTTTATAAAATGGTTCCCTTCCTAGAAGAGTGTAAGTACTGCATATGTTTGGTCTGATGTCCTATAAGCCATGACATTATGATTGCTGACAGGTGAAGTGAATAACACTGATTATCTTGTTACAATGGCACCTGGCAGTAGGTTTGATATATTAAGCAACAAGTGTGAGGCAGAAAAAATGGGCAAGTGGAAGGATTTCATGTTGGCCAAATTGTGATGGCTAGACTACAGGGGCAGAGCATCTCTAGAACTGCAGGTTTTGTGGGATGTTCCCATTCTGCACTGGCCAAGATCAACCAGAAGTGGACTAAGGAAGGAAAACTGGTGAAGGCTCACTGATTCATGTGGGGTGTAAAGATTGACCTGTGATTCAATAGAAGAGCTACTCTAACTCATATTGTTGAAAAAGTTAATGCTGGTTCTATCAGAAAGGTGTCACATGGGACTGTGTAGTCACAGACCGGTCAGGGTGCCCATGCTGACAAATGCGAGCATCACAAATGGACCATGAACCAATGGAAGAATGTGGCCCTGTCTCATCAATCATGTTTTCTTTTCCATGTTAGTGTGGATGGCTGGGTGCGTGTGTGTCGCATACCTGGGGAAGACATGGTGCCAGGAAAGGCAGTGTGATGCTTTGGGCAGTGTTGTGCTGGGAATTCCTGGGTCCTGCCATTCATCTGGATGTTATTTTGACCTGTACCACCTACCTTAACATTGCTGTTGACCAAGTACACTCCTTCATGGAAATGGCAAATGATAAAACAAGTCCAATCCATGGAGGCCCCACTTTCAACTTACAGGACAGGGATCTGCTACCGATGGCTTGGTGCCAGATACCACAGCATACTGTCAGAGGTCAAGTGGAATCCAAGCCTCAATGGGTCAGGGTTTTTTGGCAACAAAAGGGTGACCTACTTGGTATTAGGCAGGTGGTCATAATGTCATGGCTGATTGATGTATATAGCAGTTCATGTACATTATGTGTCATTTTCTATGAAAATTACCTTAAATGTGAACTTTTTTTTTGCACCACAGCTGAAAGAGAACAAATGATTAAGTTCTACAAGATGAGAGGGCTGGAGATGCCTAACCCAGGTAAAACAGTTCAGTGTTAATTGTCCAGTGTGGAGCACTCAGGAGATGTTTTGACAGAAGTGGTTTTTATATGCACCACAAAGATCTGAATGCCTTTGTTTCAATCATTGTACCTGTTCTGAAATCAAAATCTGAAAATGTGCCTTTTTTGTCACTCCCTTTGAAAAAAATACAGCTCCATTTTTATTTTTGAAATATTTTTAGAAACACTGATAATTCAAAAATGTCCCATTTTTCATTTAATTTTCCTCGATGTCTGTGGGTTTTCTTCTTCCTGCGTTGCAGTGGTGGTTTCCCCTCCACCTCCTGTTGCGTTAAGAAGGCAGAAGAAGGACAACGTTCCCCAGTCTGTGTTTACTATTCCTCCTGAGCTGAATGTATCTCTGCTGCTTGAGTTTGTTGGGTAAGGATCTAACTGTCCAGCCTTACTTATAGCTACATTGGCCATAAAAGTACTCCGCCTCATAAATGCTCTCCACTCTCGTCTTGATGTTGATGCAGTCTGAAAGCGCACAAGTGATACAACTGTAGAGTGGATTTTTAGCATCATAACTGTCCTCATCCCTGCCTCAGAAATACCTTTTGAAACAACCGAAACATAATTTGAGCTGGATTATAGGCAGGGTGGATTATTTAATCTTTATCCCAGTCTTGTAGGATCATCATCACATCTCCTTGTTTTGAAAGACCCATTTTGAGATCCTGTCCTGATAATTCTGATCAAGATTAAAGGTTTTGAAATACCTGAAATGGCCAGGAGACTCTGTCTCCTCTTAGACGGTAAAGGTAAACCAGTTTGTAAGAATCAATGAAATTCCAGTGCAGTTACATAGACACGCCACTAGGAGGTCTCATTTTCTTAGACTGACTTTTGTCAATGACTGTTTTGTTTTCAGAGCTGAAGAGGGCATCAGTGACTACAAGGTAATAATGTCAGATGTTTCTAACAGGATTTTTTAGTCTTTTTGGATTGTAATGTTGCACGGTTGCACAACAGACTGTTGAGGCAAGATGGATGATAAGTTGATAAAGGTTGCACTAAAAAGTGCACCCAGGCCTGTTGATCCATTAGGATGTGTCAGTGATCAAGCTATCATGTGACCACCTAGTTCTATATCGGAGCATTTTATTACAGGAAGTGTGAAGTTCAGTCAGTTCAACCCAGTCCAGTGTTTTCTGGCATTTTGGTACTGGCTTCTGAAACTTTAGTGGCAAGATGCTCTGCTTTTTTCACCTGCTTGCACAGCAGCCTATGGTTTGTATAGATTGGTGGGAACACACTCTAACTAGTACAATCTCTGTGTGTGTGTAAACAGTTCTGTAGAGCTGTTCTATGTTGTTTGATAGAATGCCATTATGATAACATTTATTTTTTCAGTTTAAATTCATTTTTTCAAAGCAGTAGGGATATTGTATAGGCTCTAGACAAAAGTCAAATGTGACCACAGACTCAAAACCACTGCATTTTTTTCAGCTTTGCAATTTTAAGTTACATAGCTCTGATTTAAATCTTCAGTATGGCTTTAGATAAATATCATTTGTCTAAAAACTTTGAAACAGTATATGCCTAACCACCCTTTCCATGTTAAGCCATTAGAGAGGCGGTACGTTCGTGTGTCAGGTGAGGCCACTGTCCGCCACGTGGAACTTTTCATCAGGAGGAAGATGGAGCTGAGCCCCTCCTGCCAGGTGAGTCTGCCAGGCTTAGAGCTAATGAGTTCACAAAGTGGCATGACCACAGTGTTGATCCTCATTGTTGTTTTAGACAGACTTGGAAGCGGGGCAGCAAAGGCATTACAGTAGTGTAGGCCTGCACAGTTGCAGTCACACAGTGGGTGCTTTTACGCAAAGTGAAGGTGCACATAGTAGTAAAATATGACAATTATTTAGTCTCTCAGCAAAGGTAGAACTTATTTAGCTCTTGAGAATATGGCTGCTGTGAAGGTACCAAGCAGCCTGAATGAGTTGCTGTATATTTTTGAAGCCACCAGCCACAGTGACAGGTTCACAAAGAGTTCATTTAACTCTGCATGTGATACCAACCTGATAAGGGCAGGATAGCAAAACATGTTTGAGAAACAAATTGGTTTGTTCTGGAGACACAACTGAAGTTGGGTGATATATGTCATTTGATTATTTCATGTACATGTTTGCTAGGAAAAAGTAGGAACACTGGACAAGCAGAATCCATTATCATATTGAGAGATGTAGCACCTTGTCAGCATTGTTACAGTGTTAATGGAGAATGGAACATGTCTAAAAGGGACATGCATGCTGACAGCTGTGTCATATGAACAGATCCAACATGTCACAAATGTGCATTGGGTAGAATGAAGAAATTTCCTCAGGCTTCCAAGAGACTTTTTGAGTTTTATTAACTGGTGATAATTTCACCTCCGTGGGAGACTCTTGTAAAAGTTATTCATATTGGAAACATAACCAGTGCAGTAAGAAATACACGTGTTCAATGGGGAGATGAAACAACTGCCGAAACACAGCAAGCACAGCCCAGCATAGAAGGGTCAGATGTTCAGGTCAAAACTCAGCAGACTGCCTACAAATAAGGACAACAGACACTCCTTCAGGACAATGTTAATCTGATTATACTGAAATAATTAGTACCTTGCTACCATATGCCTGTCTCAGAGCGGTGGACATTCTGTATTAGAAGGCTTGTGATTCCAAGTATTTAGTGATCATTGAAGCGTCCTCCCCTCAGATGTTTTAGTGTGTTCAGTTTGTGTTCAGGTGTTGGGGTTTTTCGTATTTGGTAACACGTGGATGAGGATAAGCAGCTTATGTTGATTTCCTGGCCTCAGTGCTGTACTGCCCCGGCCTGTCTGGACACACCTGGAGAGGCCAGAGAAAGACTAACTTAGGGACACTGTCCTCTGTAGCACGGGTTACAACAGTTACGTAACGCTTCCCTTTACGCTGAATCATTTGAGTTGCCTAGTATGCACCGATCAGCCACAACATTAACACCACCGACAGGTGAGGTTTTGCTGTGCTCTGCAGTCATGTGGATGTTCTTTGACGCCCACCTAAACACTACAGACCAAACATTATGTGCGACAAGCAGCTCTTCATTTTCTTGCAAGGATGCAGCCCTTTTGGTTTGTGTGTGGAACGCATTCTCCAAGCTGAATTCAGAAAGTAGTATAAACAGAACTACTATGCATCTGTGGTGGCCACAACTGCCCTTGGAGTGTCTGTTTGGGAGTATAACCTATACTTAACACACCTGACACAAGGGGGGGCAAGATGATGCTGTTAGCTGACAGCACCATAAAGCCTGAGAGCGAGCCACAGAAAGTGCTCAGTTATGTGCTTATGCTTTGTTCTGACCTAACCTTGTTCGTGTGGCACTTGGTACAGGATGTGGTTTAGTTTAGCCAAAACCAGTCAGTTTCTTTTGTGAAGCCCATGAGTTTTGTGTAGCACTGACCTGAACACCTCATAACTTGATAGCAAAATCATATCATTTTGCTGGTCAGCGCAGGACTTTTGGGTTGGTCAGTTGTCTGATTGAATATCTGCTGCAGTGAAGTGTTTCTGTGTGTCCTGCAGGTTGATGTAGTTTGTGGAGATCACCTGCTGGATCACTGCCAGTCACTCAAAGATATACAGAACTCTGTGGGCGAAGAGGCACTACAGGTAAGAACCACAGAAACACGCAGTGGGAACAAAGCAGAACAAAGGAAACAACTGTAGAATTCAGGAATACTTGTGAGTGATGTCCTTTGCCTTGTTTCCACTTTGCTCCAGGACGGCCTGTTGGTGCTGCACTTTGGTTTGGTCCTGCCCTCCCAGCCTTGAGTACAAGGAGTGGATTTATTTAATTCCTCATGGGATGAACTGATCTTTTGGACTTTGTCTTCATCAGACTGTTATCAAAGTATAAAGTTTCTACAATGGCATTATAACCAACCGTATTGATTGTTCACTCTCTAAACTTTTCATAAAACTTACTGTCAAAGAGCGCAACTTGGATTTCTTCATTGAACTGTCTAGAATGAAAAGATGTAAACCTGAACTCTTCTGTTCACACCTTGGCATCAAAGGTTCAACTCCAAAGATCATCATCTTGGGTTTTTTTTCTCTTTATGAGTTTGGGTATGATATCTGATAATTGTCATTTAAAGGGCTTGAAACAAAAAGATCACACCTCCCAAAGGTTTTATAGGGCTTAAGTCTGCCTATCTCTTATACTTAGTGAAGAGCTGTCAACTTTTGTATAGACTCTACTGATGTCAGTGTATTTGCGATACAACTCACCGGAGCACAGAGATTTATTTAAAAGGGGTTTGTATAAAAACAAGTCTTGGATAGAGTTTTAATTAAAAATACTGTTCCTGCTTACTTTTTTCAGAATGAATCAATAAATGACTACACACAATGTTTCCCTGTTCATCCATGTTTCCTGCTTTGTACTCAGGTTTGACTTGGATCTTTAATACCAGCACTCATGTGCTCAGTGTTTTAAGACTGTCTGTACAGATTTACATCAATGTTCAGCTGTGACTAATTTTTTTTCCCTGTAGATGTGGCTGGCAAACCGCTTAAAAGAATTTGATACAGAAGTAAGGAAAACAAACTCATGAGGATGCAGTCATTACAATATGACTGTATGTGGTTGAGATTGAGTTTCTCAGTTTTGATTTGAACCAGCCTTCTTTATTTGGGAATACATCGACTTGCATTTAAAAATCATGAAAAACAAATTGTCAGTCATGTCATTTTATTCATTGCAATATTCAGTCCAACTGAAACAGTTTTTTCCAGTAGCTGTATACACTGAGACTGCAGCCAGGTGAACTGATGTGTGCTGACAGCTGGACTACATGTACTGTTGGATGCACTGTGTACACTGTAATACAGCATGATGGCGATTCTTTATGCCGCTATAGCTTTCTACAACACGGAACAGTACTGTCTCTGACTATGTTAGCAAGAGGGAAATGGTCTACACTTTGTTACATTGTAAAACAAAATACAGCCACGTCGTCCTTTATACATCCTCTGTGTGTACAGTGCTTTAAACAGACCTGGAGGCCACTGACGACATGCGGCCTCAGCGCAGAGGTTAAACTATGCTAGAATGTTTTTCTCTCAAGAAATGTGGTCTCTGTCTGAACAGTTCTCTTTTTTTCACCTGTCACACAGGTTTCACTGCAGTCTTACACAGCAGCAAAACGGAAGCTCATTCTGGGAACATTCGATACTTAATCGCACGATCGCTGAGGTACGACATTTGTAACACGTTTATCTGCTCTGGAGATGTAGAGGACACGTGGCCTAGATTTTCAGGTTTGCTTTCCTTTGTTTAATGTTGCAGATTTACGACTTAGTAACACTGACAAATCTTTCTTTGCAGAATTTGATAGACTCTCCAAAGATTATCTAAACATTGAGACCTATGGTCTGCGGAAAAACATTAAATTCCAAGATAATGACTGTCAGATCTAATTGCAAAACAAATGTCTTACTGTTGCCTTTACTGAAAACAGTATGTGTCTATGACCTCACTATACATACACAGTATATCTCCTCACATTTCCCTGTCTGACTTTCTTCAGTTGTTGGAGTTGATGTCTGCCTCGTCTTTATCCTCACTGCTCTCCTTGAAGCTTTCCTTTGTGGCCCCTTCTTTGTCCCTCTGGCTGCTCCTGGAGGAGCTGGCTGAGGCTCGAGGCTGAGGCTGGTAGCTGTAGCTGGCAGCACCAAACGACATCCCTGAGTTAAAGTGAGTCTCTTCCCCCTCCAGCAGTTTCCTTACAGGACCAAAGGAAACACATGTGAACCTCTGCACACAGACTTAATAACACCTGACAAAGGTTTTTAATAAGTATACTAATCAAGAGATGTGTTTTTTTTGTTTGTTTGCCTGGTTTGTCCTTTAATTCAGTCAGCACCTGTATGCAGCTATCTCTATGTCCAGGGCCATCTTGACATTGAGCAGATCCTGATACTCTCTCAGGTGCTGGGCCATCTCACCCTTCAGGTTCCTCAGCTCAGTATCCAGGTGGCCTATAGTGTCCTGTTACATGTGAAATAAGAAAAGCAGGGAGATTATCACCAGTGTCTGACATACAGTTTTAAAATAAATGCATTTACTTGTAGGCTGTTTTTAATCCAGTGTCATATTGGCTTTTCTGTCCTTTTCTACAACTGTTAACACTGAACATTCATCTGTCCCTTTAAGGAATACAGTGACCTTTGGGGCTTAGCTTTACCTTCTCTAAAAAGCCAGTGAAAGCAGATGGCCTTCCTGTGTCCGGTTTAGCAGCTCAGAGGTTAATCTAATAGACACGCGGGGCCAAAGAGCTGCTGCAGTCGGTCTCAGTCACTGAGGATCACACACTCATGGTCACGTTTGACTTCAGACCTCGAACCTGAACTAGATGATCTTGGCATTGTCAAACTTACTTTAAGTGAAGACAGAGTCAGAACTTAAAGGGGCAGTTCACCCAAAAATTCACGTTTCCTCTTACCTGTAGTGCTGTTTTTCCATCCAGATTGTTTTTACGTGAATTGCTGAGTTTTAGACATATCAGCTGTAGAGATGTATGCCTTCTGTCGATTATAAGGTAACTAGATGGGACTTGGTGGTCAAAAAAACATTTGGAAAAATTGAGTCATGTTTATTTTCTTCTTGGAAATTTGAGCTTTTTGGCAACACTGAGGAACAGTTCAAAATGTGCACTTTGACCCAGTATTTATTCACTACGATTCAGTATCCTCATGTATAGTTTTACTCCTGGCAGTGTGAAGAGGTTCTACTAGACCTTCGAGTTCATAAGTTCTTGATTTAAAGAGGAATTTCTTCTTTAGAGGAGCTACTCTGTACAAAATAAAACTTGCAGAAAATATAAATGAGCGTGTTTAAAATCTAAATTGACCACCTGAAGCAAAGAAAATCTGTTTTGTGTAATTTGACCCTGTAAGGAGCCCAGGGTGGAGATAGCAACATAGTGGTCATTATGTGTTGCCCTGGTTTACCCTAATTAAGTATATTAATTACATTCACTGTTCTTCTTCATGACTGCTATTGCTTGCCTGCATGGCTGTGACTTCAGCGCTGTGTACATCCTCCATCTCTGTGATCTGCCTCTCCAGAGACTCGTTGGCACCCCTCAGGGTCTCTATCTCAATGGTCTTGGACTGCAGCTGCCTCCTGAACTCACTGATCTCCTCCCTGCTGGCCCTCATGGCCTCGTTACTCCTGGTGGCCTGTTCGCTGAGGCTGGCAAACTTGCTCTTGTACCACTCCTCAGCAGACTGCAGGTTTTTGGAGGCGATGGACTCGTATTGGTTGCGGATCTCCTTCAGTGCCGAGGTGAGGTCCGGTTTAGCGAGCTCGAGCTCCACGGAGACCTGCTGCGCTTCCATCATGCTGCTCAGCTCCTGGATTTCCTCATCGTGCACTTTCCTCAGGAAGGAGATTTCGTCCATCAGCGACTCCACACGGCGCTCCAGGTCCAGGCGAACAGCTGCGGCGTCATCCACATCCTTCCTGAAGGACCTCAGTGTCTGCTCGGCTTCCTCCCGTGCCCTCATCTCCTCATCACACTTAACATTGAGCTTCTGAAATGACACATGAGGGGAGATTTAAGAGGTGAGTTAAGATTTAAGCAATGAGATAAAGCAATCTAAAAAAAACATTATATAAAATGATATGAAAGATGACAGTTGGATGACACAAAGAGCAAGATGGTGGTGAAATAAGGAGAAAATTATTTCTGAGGAGAAACTTGGCGTTCAGTTGTAAATACTACTAGGATGCAGCAAATAAACAGCAAAATAATCTCCATACAGTCTCCTTAGCCTTTTCAACACTACCTAATGGTTTTACCTGCAGCTCGTCCTCCATGTTGTTTCTCTCGATCAGGATGCGGTTCTTGTCCCTGTTCAGGTCCTCAACCTGTGATCGCAGGTCCCTCATCTCCTGCTGGTAAAGAAGGCTGGCGCGGGACGGCTCGCTCTGCCTCTGTCGCAATGTCACCAGTTCCATCTCCAGCATTTTATTTTGCTGCTCCAGGTGCCGTACTTTATCAATGAACATGGCGAAGCGGTCATTCAGACCCTATGCAACAGGATAGATGCTTATCAGTGGTCACACAGAATCCTCCATTAGGGACAGGCAGCAAAGCACAGCAGTCGATTCACTTAACCTTAATGTGATTAGTAATATTTCCCAATACACTGAATCACATCGTAATTTACAGTGTGTTATAGATATGTTGTGTTAGTTGTTGTTTTTTTTTACCACATGGGGGCAGTAGATCAATTCCCAAATACCACATTGACATATAAGGACCTTAAAATGTTAGCAAACAGTTTTAAATACAGCATTAAGTGTTCTTTTGTTTCTTTTTCTGGTCTCAACCTATTCCTATAAATATCTGGCTCTGGAGTCCGGTGATAATGTGGATTCATCACCACTAGTAACCCCCCCGACATTAAACATCGTTATCTCCATTTTTCATATAAAATATTGTTTAAGCTTTAAAATTCCCACCTAAATGGGTGCCTGATGACTTTGTTGTGATGGTTGTGGACAGTCTTCTCCTCCAGGAGGAAAGGGTAAATCAAATAAGTTTCCTCAACAGCAGATAATGCTAACAAGAGAAAGCAAGCTTCACCAATTTTACATCTAAAGCCGCACCTAAATGGAACTCAGCCATTACTCATTTTATTATTTACACGTGCTTTTCCTACTGTGACATGTCTGAATGTATTGTGAAAAATGCCTACTGAAAGTGCGTGTTTTCAGTTATTGTAGCTCTTCCTGTCGTCCAAGTTGCCAGGTTTAGACAGCAGCTCAACATTTTGACTTTTGTGTTTTGTGCAGAATGATGCAAGTGCATATTCATCTGAAGGGGTCTGTGGCCATCATAAATCTCAGCTTAATACATACAAATGTGATTTTATGACATCACAACCAGGCTGTAAACCAGTCTGGCCCAGTATGCAGCTGGCAGAACTCTAAGGTGAGAACTTTAAACCTCTGGACAGTGAAGAAGAACAAGTGCAGCAAGGGGGGGCATATCAAACACAAAATATTCCAAGCAGAGCTGTACCGAATCACGCCTGGAGGACATGTCTGAGTGTTGAAAAGGACAGGACATCTTTTGTGAGTTTGCAGCATGACTGCTGCTTTCATTATGATAAAGATGAAGGGATTGTCTGGAATGTTATATTGGTTTAAGGCTTAGCATAAAAACTGATTTAGTCCTACTCTGTCAGGTACATGCAAATGACTACTTTGTCTGATACTCAAGGTCCGGGAGACCAGAACTAGAAGCTAGTTATAAGGTGGACCTGATGTGACTGGTCTTGGTTGGAACTGTTGAACCTATTGTATTCACTATATGCTTTATGCTTATACTGGGTAAGTTGTGTTAAATAAATGCTATTCCGTGATATCTAAAGAAATATATACATAAAACATGGAATTTTTAATGAGAACAGATCATTATAGACTAATCCTTTAAAATACTTCAGATTAAGTCTTTGGTAGCTACTCTGCGACAACTTTGTTTCATTCATGTGTTTCAAACCATCACACCTACCTGCAGCTGCTCCTTCTCATTAGTTCTAATGACTTTGAACTCATTGTTGACCACGGAGGTCTGGGTCAAGTCGAGGGAGTCGATGGGTACCGGAGAGAAAGAGGTGGAGGACCGGCCGACCCGCCTGTACACGTTCAAGGAGGACGCGCTGCTACGGGACGCGGCCGCGGACCGGAGCCCCGGGGAGCCCCGAGGAGCGGAGCTGCTCATACGGGAGGAGGAGACGGAAAACCTCGGAGAATCGCCGAAAATCTTCCGGTAGGATGACGCCGTGTAACGGTCTCCGTGGCTCATGTTAGCACTGAGTCAGAGGTTAAACTGAGAAACTTAACGAGCTTTGCAAGAGCTTATAGACTGCAGGTGGAGCGAACCATTAGACACGCGACTGTTCACGACCCCGCAGCATTTGTGCGGCGGTGGAGTGAAGATGTCGAATGAGGTGTTGCTATATGGAAGTGATGAAAACAATCACCGATGTGCATCTTTTCGAAATGTCGTACATTTCGTTCGGTTTGCGGGTGGAAAATGATGGAAGCGTCCACGGGGCAGCGTCACGCCTCTTTCTGCCTGCGTCATGTGTTCACCGCTCACACCGGCAGGTACAGGACCGTAGCTGGCTCTGTGTGGTTAGTGGTTAAATACTTCTTACTTCTTACTTCTTTTTTTTTTTTTTAAATCACACTCAATAAGGATTGTGCTTTGCCATCCCACCACTCTGTCACGAGAAAGAAAGAAAATGTCGGTCTTTAAAAGGGCTCACAAATAGGTGATTTCATGTTGGGTTAATTATTTCCTAAAACAATTGGCAGCACTATTTAACATTTGGAACTGAAACAGGTGGAAATTGTATAGATGTCGGTGACTGTTTTCACTCGTGGGTTGATCTGCTCCTGACTGCATTCAGCTGTCTGCCCTTCCCAAATTCACCTGCACTGGGAGCACCTGGTCTCCTGGAAGTTTGGTGGAAGTTTGGTAGAGGCTGTAGGTGGAGGTTGAGAGTGTGAGAATCTACATGTAGAGGTGGAGGTGCAGGTTGCTGGTAAAAGCTGTGGGTGGAGACAGAGGTGATAGATGGTGCAGGCTCAGGCTGTAGTTGTCCGTCAGGTTGTTTCCAGAGGCTGCAGGTGGGGGTTTGGACTTCAACGGTCTGCCACAGGCTGCAGGTGGAGGTTGCCTCTAGGGTATTGGTAGAAATTGTAGGTGGATTTTTACAGTTAGTGTCTGCACATGCTCAGTTAAACTGTCTTCTTGCTTGCACAGGGAGGAAACACCCTGTAAAGTCAGAAACTTCTGATCCTGTTTAATGAATTGGTAACTGGTACATATTGAGTTTACTTTTTCAGAACTCCTCACACACTCAACACAGAAGCAGTCAATGTTGATAAATTGCTACTTGTCATGGCTTTAATGCATTTATCGACCACATCTTTCATTCCATGCGTTGTTTTCTCTCTCTCAAACTCAACCGCCATCATCTCACATGTTTTTATAATATTTTAAAAACATAACAGATCATAACAATGAATGTGAGGTGAATTCAGCTCGTTACATTGTGCTACATACTTGCACCTTACCTGCCGTTCCTCAGCCACAGAGGAATTTTTCCCCCTTATGGGAGACTTATGACCTCCGCTGACATGATGTCTCTTCTGGGTGCTATGAATCCTGGATGTGTGGGCGTATCTGCTGAAGATTAGCAGGAATGGCTAAGGCCCCGCAAAAAGACTCCTTCCCAGGTGTACCAGGAGAAGCGTGAGGTGTGATGTGTTTGAGGACATGTGGCCAAGTGTCAGGACAGAACAGGGCTGAGTGACACTGTTGTACATCTATATTAGTAGCTCTTCTATAAGTATGTACAGTGAGTATATGCACATTTATGTTGTGTGTTGCATTACTGAAATGAGCTTAGAAAAGGAAAGCAGCATTTGTGATTATCTTCAATAACATATTGTATAAATACTGTGAGGTGGCACAGTCCATGTATTAAGATAGATTAACATCTATTACTACTAATAATAATAAAAACAACAATAATAATAATGATAATTCAATTTGGGAGAGACTTCATTGTGAGTGAAACCGTTTTGGCATGTACATAATGAAGATGAAAAATGAGTCTTTCGCAATTAGGCTCCATAGCAAACCCCCTGATGGAGCTGACACACTCGTGGTGGTGGTGGTGGTGCTGGGATGGAGAGAATGGCTGAAGATCAGCATGTGATGAGGAGTGGACTCAGCCTGGCCACTGGGTGTGAAGAGCTGGAGGTGAACGGGTGGGGTTGGAGGAGGGTCGCTACAGTGTGTGCTGAAATAACAGCTGACAGCAGCAGGGAGGAGAACACATTTAGTTTGTTGTTAGTTTGACAGCAGCGACACGATTGGCTGATATAAATAGAAATCCAGTTATCTGTGAGGAGGTACAGCTTGTGCTTTTTTCCATTGTTGATTTTTTTTTTTTGGTATGACCTTACATGTAAGATCAAAATTAAATTATCTGTACATATGACACATTGCTATGTAGATTTACTGTATACATACAAATGTGCAGGGCGCCTCACAGCAAGAAGGCTTTTGGTTCAAACGTTGCCTTCTCCCCGAGTCTGCATGGGTTCCTCCCACAAACCAGAGACATGCAGGTTAGGTTAGCTGGTGTCTCAGAATTTCTTGTCGGAGTGAATGTGTGCATGAATGGATGTGTGTCAGCCCTGTGATGAACTGGCCTGAATACAAATGTGCATATCCTTTTTCTCTATCTGTGCACTACAGTACTGTACAGTATTGACTTTTCCTGGTAAAATTTTACCCGCTGTTGAAACCTGAATCTAAAAAGCTCTGCGTATAGTCGAGCAAACAGTCAGTGTCAGGAGGGAGGCAGAACAAAACAGAGACTTGTATACAAGAAACGTTTCCAGGGTTGAGCTGCCGCGGTGAACGTCTAAACATTTTGACAAGAATGGCTCACACAACGACAAAACAGCTTTTCATTTTGGTGGCACTGGCCCCATTTGCTGATGCTATAACTAGGTTTTGAAGCACAAAGTAAATGTTTTGGTGAGTTAGTGTTTACAGAATGTTAAGACTGTGTCAGCAAATAAGTAAAAGCAATACATTAAACGTTACCTCAAAGGCCATAATGATACATGATGAAATGCTGCTTGTTAGTGTTTTTAGGTCATTGTGTAATGAGTGACAACATTTTCATGTTGGGAGACAAATGTTATCAGTGTTCTGGTACAAGACTTCATTAATAATTAAAGAGAGATAGAGTGTCCGCCAAGGAGTTTGTGTTGCAGTTCCTCCTGATTGCCAGTAGAGGTCAGTGTACATCAGGGTTTACCTAAGCTTCCTCCTAATATCACTGGATCAGTCCAGAGCAAATGCATCCTGTAGGTGTACGCAGGCCTCTGTGTGTGTGTGTGTGTGTGTGTGTGTGTAATTCAAATCAGACAAAATTGCTGCTAGGAGCATGAAAAAAATGAGAAAAACCATATAGGATTATACATTATATAACAGCAATCTAATCTGTAGTTAGATTGTAATGACCCTGTATTACATGGCATCTGGTCATCATTTTTTTTCTTTCTTATACATGTTGATTTCTTTATGTGAGTTTTTAAACACATTATACTACCTGAGTGTTGGCTAACATAAAATAATTAATAAGATAAAATGCTAGTGTCACGTAAAGCTCTAGTAGATATTAACCAGTGTAAAAACCTGCCAGCTGGGGTTAAAGATGCACCATGGAGTCCTCTTGATTATATTCAATATTCCTTGCCAATATTTCTTTCATCCTTGAAGCCAGCCCATAGACATATACGCATAGATACCACACTGTGCGCCGGTGCTCAGTGAAGCGATGCATCCGCTGGGCTGCCATATTGGTACCAGGAAGCGGTTTTCAGGTTGTTTGGTTTGGTTTGGTACAGATGCCAGACATGTTTTTGTTTACAGGATACTTGGTTAAATCAAAATACTTAGTAATATTGTAACAGTAATTGTTCTGTAGTATAATATTAAGGATTGACTTACCCTCCGTCATTACTTTCTAAGCTCTGGTGTTTTAATGGGCCAGAACCCCACTGCAAGATGCCTGAATAGCTGAATTCAATCATATTGTTTATTTCACAATTTTTTTACGACCATGTTAGTTAGCTTGCAGTCTCCTTCTTCCCTGCCTCTACTGTTGCATTGGTTTGTTTAGTAGGACGTTACACAAGTATGGAACAACCAGTTGGCTGTGACAGGTCAGTCTATTTGCATTAACGTGCCAAAATGAGGTGTGTTTAAGCACAGAAAACTGCCTGACATGTAAACTTTTGTTGTGTTAAAGTGTAAAATTATAGCAAATAAGAGAAGATGCAAAGACTTTATGCATTATAACATGCATTTTAATGTTGCCCAAACATGAAATCTCTAACACATCATTTGCCAAGTGACAGCTGGCACGATGTCCTGACATAAAGACTCGTCTAGTATGACAAACTGTGCATTTTCCATGATGCTGACCAATTGGAGTTGGTTGGTGCTGCTAGGTGGAACTGAAGAGGTCACAGTTGTTTTATCTATTTTTAGTCTTTCACGAACACACGACAGCCAGCACTCCACACACCTCTTTGCACCGTTGTTTGTTTTCATTCTTGTTCCCAGAAGTCGGTCCCTGTCGCCTCGTTCCCGGTGACATTGTGCAGGCCGTGAAAGATGGCAGGCTGTTGCGATGTGGCAGTGATTTCCTGCCACCCCAGTACAAGATTCACATTTACTGACTGGTCTGGAACCAACATGTACTCTGTCACGTCTCTCAGACACGTCATTGTATGACTCTGTGATTGCCTAATCTGACACAGCGACCATCCTAACAAACAAAAATGTCATAGTCTGGGTTGAGGTGTTCAAATTCGCCCACTCTACCAAATTGCCCAGTTTAGATCTCAGTTGACAACTCTGTCTGATATCAGCCCAAAACTGTCATGGAGCCTGACTCCAGCAGACACGTCTTTGTGTCTGCAAGGTGTGCACTCTGAAGGAGAGAAATAAGAGATAAGATGAACTTTATTGATCCCACAGTGGGGAAATTCACCTGTTGTGGCAGCTCAAGAACACAAGAAGAGTGCAAAAAGTGTGCATAAACAGTTACAAAAAATATAGAGGTGAAATAAATTAACAATTTACAAGGTAAAGTAAAAATAGTACACTATAAAGCTATATACAAGTCCTCATAAGGGAAGAAAGAGGACTAGACCATAGAATTATACAGTCTAACAGCAGCGGAATGAAAGACCTGCGGTAGCGCTCCTTCCTACACTGAGGGTGTAGCAGTCTGCCACTGAAGGAGCTGCTCAGAGCCTCCATTGTCTGATGCAGAGGATGAGAGGTGTTGTCCATGATGGATGTCAGCTTGGCCAACATCCTCCTCTCACCCACCTGCTCCACAGAGTCCAGTGGGCAGCCCAGGACAGAGCCGGCCCTCCTGACCAGCTTATTTAGTCTCTTCCTGTCCCGGTCCGTGCTGCCCGGTCCCCAACAGACCACAGCATACTGAATAGCAGAGGCTACCACAGAGTCATAAAAAGTCCTTAGGAGGGGCCTGCACACTCCAAAGGACCTCAGTCTCCTCAGAAGGTGGAGGCAACTTTGGCCCTTCTTGTACAGGGCATCGGTGTTATGTGACCAGTCCAGTTTATGGTTGAGGTGGACACCCAGGTACTTGAAACTGTCCACAATCTCAATGTCCAAGCCCTGGATGTTCACTGGTGTATGTGGTAATGACCTTCTCCGAAAGTCAATCACCATCTCCTTTGTTTTACTGGTGTTTAAGCACAGGTGGTTGCGCTCACACCAGTCCACAAAGTCCACGATGACTGACCTGTACTCCGTCTCATTCCCCTCAGACACACAGCCAACAATGGCTGAGTCGTCAGAGAACTTCTGGAGGTGTTTTCTGCCATAGAATAAACTACATGACACTGACGGTCAGCGTTTTATCACAGTTATTCATTCATGCAGGTATTTGGTTGTCTGTCAGTACTGCTGACATCCTGCTTTAAATGATAGAGCCTCTAAATTAGATTATGTTAAAGCAGGTGAAGCCCCACTTTCATGATCCGTTTTCCCCTTTCAAACATGAATATGCAACATGTATACCCGCCTACCTGCCTTTAATGGTCAACGGGAAGGAATTCCGTACATGGACCCGGAGCTGGCGTCCTTTTAAACCGCACACAGAGGGACTGTGGAGGGCTGCGTGACTGTTCGCCACTGTGCCCGCTTCCGCACAAGCGCCATTGGCCGCCACCGCGGTGTAGGCGGGACACGACGCTCTGACTCAGTTCTGAGTCACCGCACGACATGTCTGTCACACACTGCCTGCTGCTGCATTCAGGGACTGGGGGAAATAAAATACAGTTTTTAGACTTTGCCCGGAAAAAAGGCAGTAAGTCACACAACAACCCAGGTTTCACAGCATGTCAGATTTTACAGTCAAATTTGACAGGCACAATCTGTATTGTGTATGTATTATCTATATATATAATATAATTATTTGATTCTCTTACACCTGGTGGTAAATATTAATTAGACCTTCACTGCTTAAACCTTACATTCTAATATTTCAACACATAGCCATGCAGGATGTTTATACTGTAGTATGTGGCAATGGGGGACATATTTCTCTGAGGTATTGCCCACCAACGCGTACAGTAGTGGATTACACACATTTAGTGTCGGTCCCTGAAGGCAGCACCAGACTGTCTGTTTTTACATGACTTCGCATTGGCCGCGATCTGTGATATTGGACTGAGACTCATCGTAGTCCATCAGTTTTTAGATAAAATAGAAATTAGACATCTCAACAGTAGCCTAATAGAGTGAGCTTTCTGCCGTAACAAAAACATATCGACATCCGTTTCTTTCAAATCTATTTTTCTACTTTAGCACCGTGCTGGACGGATCTGCCATAGAGGGTGAGTGCTTCAAACTGCATCTTGAACTCTTGTATGGTGTATTGGTGTCTGGTGGTCTTGGTTGTGATTTTAAGTTGTATTTATTTCTTTATCTGTACGTGGAACTGTATACGTCCGCGTGCTGCCTCTTTATTTTAAGCACCTTAAACATTTTCAGAAAGTAGCTACTGGCATGGTAAACATGTATGTATGTGTCCAATGAATGGACAAGTACTGTTGCCTGTCTACATCACTCAACGCTTTCACAAGAGGAAAAGCGCAGCGTTGGAAATCCCGTTACGCACCATTGTACCACTCGTGGATCGTACCGCCAAACTGCACTGGAAAAATGGTTGTTTCTTGAATCATGCTTACTGTTTAAAGCGGGTATATGCTAGAACTACACTTCCGATATATTTTCTGTATTTAATCGAACTTGCTTTTCAAATCGGCATGCGTCTGACACATCAAATGTGACATATTTTCATAAAATGTTAATTTTAGAAATTGTGTCCCTTGTACCAAGATTATTCTTCTACTGAAATAGTGAGGCTGCCGTAACGAGCACGGTGATTGAAACTGATTAACAAGTTTAAATCATATGAAAATGTGTTATTTTCGGCACACTATTTGCATGCCGAATTTTATATATGGATTTAAAAAAATGTTCTTCCTTCGTCTTCCGTATGTTACAGCTTCCCATCAATAACTTGCTCTATTTGTAATGGAGTCCAGTTTGAAAAGGTTTTCATTTAAGATAACCTGTGGGGTTGGGATAGACTGACCACGGAGTACTCTCCCGTCGCTCCGAGGCAGCAGCGCACATATGCAGCTGTTTTGCTGCCTCTGTCTGGATTATATAATCAAGTTGTGTTAAAGCTCACACACACCAACACTGACTGACAGACATATCCAGATCTGCTGCTGCGCTGTCCCAGTGCAGCTCAGCATTCCCTACTTGGGCCTGATCCACATGCTGGAATAAAACGTAGATTGGCGCGTGTACGTCAATGAGCATGCGCGCGCGCCTGTGAGCTTGCGTGCGTGTACTGTGATATAAGTTCAACCTGTAGAAAAACATATTGCAGGATCGTGAAATGATTCTTTTAATGATAAGTGTAGTAGTCCTACTATTATTATTTAATGAAGCTTAGGCATGTTAGAATGGTAGCTTATACATAAGTGGGTTACGTGTTGTTGTAATGCTGTTGCAATGTTTCTGTGTGGGTTTGATAATGTTATTCTGCTTTTTAATGATATATATTTTCTTTGGTCTCACTTCATTAGGTATTAGGTTCAATCAGTTAGTTGCAGTCCACTCACGCAGTGGTGGAAAGTAACTAAACCTGTTTTATGATACTTTATACTTCTATACACCAATTCATTTCATTTGTACTCCATGTAATTTTTCTGCATAAGTAGTACTCTTACTTTTGATATGCTAAGTACATTTAGCTGATAGGCTAATGCTTTTTTGGGAGTAGGATTATGAATGGTTTTACTCATGGCAGAGTGTTTTGACATTGTGGAATATGTACCTTTACACAAGTACATCTGAATACTTCTTCTGCCACTGTACTCATGATGACTTTATAGTGCTTGACAGAAGTAATATATTGTAACTGAGGTTATCAGATGTATAGATACTTAATTACTTTTTCAGTGTTGTGTGGTTAAAACAATACAATTTCCTCATTCGATGGTATCAAAACTACCAGAGCTATGAAAAACAGATCTGCAATACACATGTTGACAATATTACAAACACGTTGATATGTGTTCAGTGACTGTTTCTCTACCAGCACTATGTGCAGCTTGTTAATAATAAAGTAGAAAAAAAACTATCCCTTGTCTGCCTGGAACTTTTTGTTGTGCCATCGAAAGGGATATTGAGTATTGCTTTTCTACATTAGTGCTGTATGGAAGTTTAAATTGTGGTATTATCACAACCTTAATGGTCACTTTTCTTCCACGATAATAATACTGTGAGATTTTCTGCAGTAGTTTCGGTAGTGTGTGCTTACAAAATTGCTAAACTGTAAGGGTAACTGTACCTTCTGTACGGACACTGTATCAGTCAATCATTCTGTCTGGCCCATGTTGGCCTGGCTTGGCCCGGCCTGAATGAATCAGCCACTGTCAAATGGCCACGGGGACTGCAGGAACTTTGTCAACGGGATTACACAAGCAACCAGGCTTCTAATTTAGCAGCTAATCCAGATTAAGGTGCCGTGGTTCATCTGTGTTCCCAGCCTGGGGCTCAGACATTGTGGCCCGTCTGGCAGGCAGAATCAGCAGCCAGTGCTGGATGGCTGCTCCCTGTCTGTCTGTCTGTCTCTGTCTGAACACTGGGTTGATATATTGTTGATCCTGAATTGCGGTCAGATCCCTACGCTTGAAATCTTTATTGCCAATAGAGTTTTTAAAAACACGTGAACAGAGTT
The DNA here is from genome assembly GCF_020382885.2 of Scatophagus argus. Taxonomy (NCBI): domain Eukaryota; kingdom Metazoa; phylum Chordata; class Actinopteri; family Scatophagidae; genus Scatophagus; species Scatophagus argus. Next base: position 20,173,917 of record NC_058502.1, read on the forward strand.
ATGAACAGAGTAAACCTGAAACTTCTCATTCATATTTAGTAAACGCGTCTTTATGTCTTCTGTCTTTGAGGGAATGTTGTTGTTGCAGCTGTGATCGATTTTGTTAACGATTTTCTGGTATAGGTCTTGCGATCTAGAAAAGGTCTGTTCTTGATTTTTCCGAGTGATTCTCTTGCCATACTCAAACTGTTGATCCACAAGAAAGAACAGCTGGTGCTCGAGCCAAAGCGAACTAAAATGAGGCAAACTGGAATGAATTTAATAAACCAGAGTTCGAATGAACCACTCCATAAATGCGGGTCGAAATCTTAATGAATTGCCTTAATAAGTGCCTGACCATCTCAAAATGTATGAGCATGAAGGTGTAGCTGCAGACACCGTCTTGGTGGGAAGAAGAACACAGTTACAAAAATGATGTCATGTTTTGTGTTGAAAATTGTGTATTTAGTATGTGTTATAAATATGGATATGCAAAGTTTACCAACTTCAGAACAGCAGCCTGTGTAAGATCAGGGACAGGTGCTATTTTCTCTCTGAGTCTGAAACCACTAACTGCTAGTTAGTGCTTCTCTCTCTCTCTCTCTCTCTCTCTCTCTCTCTCTCTCTCTCTCTCTCTCTCTTTCTGACCTTCTCTTTTTAATGCATTTGGCATTCAGTATGGAGAGTCTGACAGAGACTGAAAGAGACAGAGAGAGAGAGGGAGAGGGGGAGAGGGAGAGGGAGAGCTCTGTGAACTATAAATAGACAGTGGGAGAGTGGTTGTGATGATAGCATCACCGCACAATAATCCCTCAGTAAGACTGGCGTTGCTCCACTGAAATACACTAGCCCTAACAGTGGACAGGTATTCCCTCTAATTTCCCCCCTAAGCAGGGTTATCTGGTGAACCCGAGCCTCTGACCCTGTGCTCAGTTTCTCTCTGTGTAAATTCTGTATTAAGCTTGTTAATACGGACCTATGGCTAAAGGACGTGTTCCACTCTGGCCTGAACAGTCTAAATTCAGAATAATCCTTTTAAATTTGTAGTGAGAGGGGGGCTTACTGGTCAGCGAGAGAGCAGGCGGAGGTGTAGATTGTGTTCCTGCAATGTTGTGGGCTTCAGCTGCCATTTCTTGACTGTCACGCTGGACCCTCAGTGATTTGTCGTCAGTTTCAGCCCACAGAAACACTGCTGTGAAAAACCCTACCACAGGCTGGCTTTATAATGTCATCTTTAATCAAATTTACATGCATGGTATTGTGCTAAAAGATTAAGGCTAAAACTAACAAGTCCTAGAAGTCATCATCCTCGCCAAATGATGGAAGACAGGAAAAAGAAGAGGAACATTGTTTTTGTATCACAGGGTAAAGGGTGTCATCCCATTATCCTTCAGCTGTCTATTCTAAAGCCCAAATAGTCAGAAAAATGTGCCGCTGGACCTAAAGTCCATTTTTCCTACAGCCTGTTGTTCCAAAAAACAAATGCTCATGCTTTGAAATCGCTTTGTTCTGAAAGTACACACTCTGGTATCACTAACCTACGAACATCTTTTCAATAATGTATCTAACCTACTTATTTTAACCCAAACCACAATATTTTCCCAAACCTAAGCGCCTAAGACTGCAACCATTTGATGTTAACCAGATGTTTATCACAATTACCATGACGACAAAGGTTACTTGACTTTGTCTTTTCCTGCACGTCCAAATACATCAAGACTTCAAGGGCAACAAACTTCAGGGAGAGTGTCGGAACAAAGTGAACTTTGCAGTAGAGGGCTTTTGGTTTTGGGATAACAGGCTGTCAGACAAATGGGCCTTTGGTCCAATGGGACACTTTTCAGACTATTAGGATTTTTGGAATAATGTAAAGTTCAGAATGATGGGAAGTTAGTCCTAGAATCGTAAGTATGAGCATAAGGTCGTTATTTCTAAACTAGCTGTTTGGCTTGCGTACTAGTTTGTATGGCATGGCTGAGTTGGCTGCAATGTAAACTTCCTCAAATCCGATACAGAGCAAATCAGAGCTGCTAACATTAGCTGTAAGTCAGGAGCAGGTCTTTATGACACTGAGGTATACAACTCGCATGTTTTAACATTTAGCATTTGTACCTTATCAGTCATTTTTTTAAAAAAAAAGCTTATCTAATGGTAGGTGAGGGTCTGAAGGTGAAACCTGGAGGTTTACTTTGTCCCATCACTTGTCAATCCATTGTCACAATGGGAGATGTAGAGTGTGTGTATGAGTGCTGCATGTGTAGCAGCACCATATTCTCAGTGCCTTTACTCCGCACAGAGCGTTCAGCGTCGCCCCACCCCTTCAGGCACTGACCTCCTTTTCATTATTCACACAGGCAGCACCTTTTCTCACTTCCTTCTTTCTGTTTCTGTGGTATGCTTGTGTGTGTCACTTCATCCAACTTTACATAAAAGATCAACCAATAATGAAACACTGAAGGGAACACGGCACATTTTCACACACAATCATGTTTAGTGCCTTTGCTGTGCTTTGTAAATCTGTATGTGTTACACATTCATCTGTGTAAATGTGTAAAACAACTTCACTACATCAGTACATGAATACCAGTCTTTTCATTGTAACAGCTTCATGCTGAACAAAACATGATGTAAAGTGGCACAGTGAGGAAAAATGGAAGCAGAAATGTTTGGAATAGTTAAAAATGCATTCTTGACTTTGGAAATAGTAGCTTTACTAAGAAAAAGAAAAAGACTTTCCAATCATGTCACATGGTCTTCATTAGCGGGTGGAGTCTGCGCAGTTGAGAGATGGATCTGTTGACATGCAAGCTCAGCAGCTACTTTCATCCATATCATTTTCAGGACTTCCTGTTCATGTTGTTTTAAAAGTTACACTGAAACGGTTGAAAGCTTGGGAAAAAAAAAAAATTTAAAAAGTAAAACGTTGAAATTCTGTTACCGGAACCTTTCAGCTCCTAAGAAAGGCCTTATATTCTGAGCAGGATTCATGACATTATACATGTTGTTTTCCTTGGTACTTACCGCATGTTTATGATATGCATCACAGTGTACTTAGTATCTAATGACTATGGAAGCATTGTGCTGCATTCAGAGACCCGGGGAGACTACACAAGAACACACACACACACACACAAGTACACATGGAGGGGGGGGATCGGATGTCAGAAGAGCAGCGTTTGCAGAGCAGGCCTCTTAACGAGAGCCAAAAGAACAAAGTATTAATAATAGATAAGCCTGTATTCAGGCAGAGGATAGATAGATAGATAGATAGATAGATAGATAGATAGATAGATAGATAGATAGATAGATAGATAGATAGATAGATAGATAGATTGGCTGCTTATGGTCTTCCTCTGTGAATGGAGTTGTCATGGTTCTCTGCTGAGGTCCCATGATAACGGCTGAGCTTTCCTCTTGACAGCAAAGTACAGCTGAAAGATATGCAAAACAAATCAAATTTTTGACGGATCTGTGATTACGATATGAGTTGCATTTTTAGTTTGAATGGTATTTTTTTATTTTCAGTGAACATTTGTTGGGGTCTCTACTAAACGAGTCAGAAAATAGAACTTTTAGGCCGGTGTACGTCTGTTGCACCACAGTGCTTCATTTATATTGGTATGTTGGGACACATTATTATCATCACAGAATTACAGCTCCTATGATTTGGATATTGCTTTAAATTTCTCATATGTGAGCATAAATGGTTGTTTGACTGTACTCTATATGTCAGCCCTGTGATGAGCAGGGTGCACTGGGCCTTTGTCCCAATGTCAGCTGGAACACACTCCAGCCCTCCCCCATGCGAACCTGCAGAGGATAAGAGGTGATAGAGGATGAATGGATGTTCATCCCAGCAACTAAACAAACTTCATCTTCTGAGTAGAATATGAAATAAACTCAGAAGTCATCAGAACTGAACACAGAGCCTAAATGAATTGTTAAAGTTGGCGCTTTTGCCCATGTTGAGAAAATGACATCATTTGAGCATTTTGGAAACCAAGATACACACAGATGTTATCATGTTATCCTGAATCTTATGTTCCCTCCCCTAGCTCAGTGACTCATGGCTCCACTAGCAGTAGTCCCTGTTACATCATGTACTCTGTTGGAATACCCCCTCCCACACACTCATCCTCCCACTCTGTAAGTGTGCAAATGGCAGTGAAAATAAGCTCTTCAGTGATTACCATATTGTCACAGAGTCGGTGAACGAAAGCTGCATCAACACCAGTGTGTGTCTTTCTTCAGCAGCAGCTGGTTTATTTGAATGTCAGTCTCAGCGTTCAGACATCTTGAACATCTGGACTGTTGCATCATGTTAAATGGAGAAGACAGTAAAGGTTACCACTTTGAATACATTTGAATTTGAAAAATGAGTCATTTTTGACCACATCCCCTGAGTGCACCACACTTTAAATAACTTGATATATAACTAATAACTCGTGGTCATTAAAAGCTGTGCACAGAAAGCATCACAGAGTCTTGACGGCTTCACGGTTTCAAGTTTCAACCATCATATCAGATTTCAAATAATAAGATTGAAGCTGTGCACTGTAGCCTCCAGGATCAGCCTTTCTTTTAGCGACTTGAATGCACTGTAATTCTGCGGCTGATCCAGGAAGCTGGCTGAAATGAGTTTGCCGCTCATCTACAGCCACAGTAGCTCAGTGAGAGTTAAGTTAAGGTACAAAAACAGCATTATACTCTGATGAAACTAAATGTGATTTTTACAAGGAATAGCACAATATGCACTGATAAAAAAACAGTTTCTACAGAGTTTCTATTTCATTTTGCGGACTACCATTATTTTGGAAATCAAGATAATCATAATGTGTTGTTTGCCAGGTTGATATAAATGCATTTAAAAAGAGGAAATAGAGTTCACACTGTTCCTGACGTGTTTTTGCCACTTCATTGTGTTAGGACACTTCTGAAAGCTGCATCTTATACGACAGAATCAAAATCTTTGAATCTGATTCTGATTCTAGCAGCACTTCACAGTCTGTGGACAAAATAAAATTTTGCAGAGATAAAAGGCACAAAAGACAGTGAAACTCTCAGTTATTTACAGTTTGTTTGGATTGTGCTGTTTAAGTATTGTATATGGTATCTGTAGCTTTTTGAGAATTTAAGTCAAAGTAACGCAATTAAATTCAGGAGAGACTTCATTCTCATTCTTATTGCCATGTGCATAATAAAGATGAGAATGAGTCTTTGGTGAGCCCCATCATGATGTGATCACATTCGGTGAATCCATGAGTAGAATAGCAACCCCACTGATGGAGCCGACACCCTCGTGGTGGTGGTGGTGGTGGTGGTGGTGGTGCTGGGATGGAGAAAATGGCTGAAGATCAGCATGTGATGAGGAGTGGACTCAGCCTGGCCACTGGGTGTGAAGAGCTGGAGGTGAACGGGTGGGGTTGGAGGAGGGTCGCTACAGTGTGTGCTGAAATAACAGCTGACAGCAGCAGGGAGGAGAACACATTTAAAGTTTGACAGCAGCGACACGATTGGCTGATTGGCATAACTGGGTAAATGCCCACAGTCAGCTGATTAAGAAGAAGTGCGAGAGAATTGTGAATGACTAAACACAGTCTTCCTGAATGAACGTACACTTCAAGCTTCGTGCCTGAGTTTCGAGTTTGGAAGATCATGCAGTGTTGCTCCCCTGCAGAACAGCTTTGTGTGCAAAGCATTATCAGTGTTACTGGGACATTGTTGCTTGCTTAAATAGCAAATACTTAAAAGTGTATCCATACATGGTGTACATATATGGTGTGTATAAATTATATTATTTAAATGAAGGACAGAGTGTTCAGTATTCCTCTAGAGACTGTAGTGTTAAAAAAAAATTCAGTTATGGCAAATGAGTGTTAACAGGCTAGCAATGATATTGGGATATTTGGCTCGTAGCCACTGAATGATTACAGCCTAATGATTATATACTTTGCTATACAGTGCTGTGTCAGCTTGGCAGCCATTCAAGTGGCTGATATCTGTGTCAATGGTGCAGAGTAGCATTTGTGGAGATTACTGTTTGGGTCTCTGACTGAATGATGATGTGTGTAACACCATAATTTCAGCTTTGTGTGGAAGCAGGTAGTTGAGATTTAAATTCACACAGTATTCAGTGTGTTATACACAGTTGGTCATGCATGCAGATACAGTACACAGTTGAAATGCACAAGGTCGCTGCTCCGGTCTGAAAGTGGTTTCAGTCTACTTTATGTTGCATTGCTCCCTCATGAGGGTGAAAACAGACCTTGCATTGCAATGGGCCCCAGCCTGGTGGTCAGGATCCTCCAGGAGATGGGAACAAAAATGTGAGGGGTCACAAGAGAATTGGCAAGATAGAAAAGAAGAAAAAAAAAAACTCATGCTGGATTTTTATCACATTTTTTTGATGAAATATGTGAGTTTTATTCATCTAAACAATATAAAGTGAAAGGAGATCATCATCATTCTGCGCATCACTCATGGCAGTCTGTGACAAGAGCTCAGGAGGTTGCATTGCTGTATTGTTCAGCTGTAAAGGATCACGTGCCAAAGAGGTTATGAACCAGTGGTGTACATGTTATATACTGACACTCGCTCTATGTCTGTGAACGCTTCAAAATACAGATCGAAATAACACATATACAATCTATAATATATACTGTGTGTGTGTGGGGGGGGCAGCTGAGGCCAGTTCTCATGACTCTTAGGCAGGCTTATTCCATAGCACATTTTTATGTTCAATAATTAATGTTGGAGGATGGCAAACGCATTGCTCTGCCTCATAAGGACTGTAACTGTGTGTGTGTGTGTGTGTGTGTGTCTGGCCAGGTGTTTGTGTTTGCTGTGGGTTGTATTATGTTTCGTTGTGTTTACTGGGACTGTTGCTTGGACAGTTTGCAGGGCAGACTGGGCTGCCTCTGAGGGATTTGGTTAAGACTGTTGCAGACGAGACTGGCACTCACTGTTTTGGGCTGCGCTGAACTGGACTGGACTAGCCTGTGCTCAGATGGACCGGACTAGACTCCACTGGTCCAGTCAGGAAGAAGAGCGATGTTTGAACAGTGCGTTTAGACAGGATTGGACCAGATGATGCTGGACTGGATTCAGTTCAGATCATTTTCCCTCACTTTTCCATCCTATTTGCTCTTATGTTGCTGAAGCCTGCAGAAGCCACATTCAAGTTTTCCACGTTGTGCTGTTTCCAGAAAACCTCATTCCATTCCACGTTCCCTTCTATTTGTTTGTTTGAGCAATTTGGGCTGAAAAAGATTGGAAGGCAAGCGTTTTTCTTACAGGTTTGATTTGGCTCACAATCACCGGGCTGAAGAAGCAAGCTAAACTAAATATTTAGTTGTCCGGTTTGTTATTTTCCCCTGCAGACGTTGCCCTGCTCTGTCTGCTTTCCCTCTGATTTTAGAAAGATATTGCACAATAGCTGAATAATTTTAGTTATGATGTTAGAGCTGTTCATAAAATCAGCTGCTGTGGATCTCTGTGTTTTTGTGTTAATGCCTTTAACATTACAGCATCAAATGAAAATGGCATATGGGAACAGCAAAATATATATTCAGTAAAAATACAGATATGTGTAGCAAAACTGTCTGGATGTGGTCTGGAACAGGTATTAACTTTTTATTTATTTCTTTTTTTTATAGGATGTGCAGATTCACATGTGAGCGTTTTTGTTTTTTTCCTCAGTTCCCATATAAGCACTTCCATATTATTTAGGTCACGTGATGATGATGAAGATGATCTATGTTGATTACAGCCAAGAAAATTCCTTCCACCAAGGAAGACAACAGGTCATGTTTGACAACTCTTGAAAAAGTGAGAAAGTGGACCAGGATTGTTTCAATTGAATCCCACAGTTGTCACCTCAGTTCAGGTGCCATCCTGTGACCATCCTGTGACCTAACACCCCCCCCACCCACACACACACATGAGGTGCTGCCATCTTGTGATATGAAGACTTTGCCTGTTGAACTTTTCTAACAGTCTAGTTGAAATACCCAGTGTGGTCATGATCAGGTTGAAGAGCTTTTATTGTACTTAAATAGAGCATGTTAAAGAAAACATGTGTTGAGTGGTGGGTTCCACAGCACCTTTCTGCCCCACATGTCTCCTTCTGAGGAAGAAGAAGAAGAAGAAACAAAGATAAACAATCACAGCAGTTGGAGGACTTCATCACAAGACCGTGCAGGCTCCCTGAGCTGTGGATCACTGCATGCTACTTACAGAATTTAAAATCACAATCGAGCTCTGTTTTGGTGCTCACTTGGAGTTTTTAATGCATGTGTGTGTGTGTGTGTGAGTGAGCACCACAAATACAAACAGTACATTTACTCACTGCTTTGTGTCCCGTTGTCCGGGAACAACACATGTTCATCTGTTTTTCCCCCCAAATATGTTTTTTTTTTCTTGTGCAGAGCAGAGTGTGGACAAAGGACTGGGTGTCTGGAGAGGGTGCTGGGGAGGGGAGAAGGGGATGATGGGTGATGGGTGGGGGACTGGAGGAAGGGATGATGGGTGGGAGTCTGCAGGGGACGGCTGGATGGCTGGCTGTGTTTATGGCTGTGAGTTTGGGGGGGCAAAGGTGGGGGTACTGGTGTGTGTGTGTGTGTGTGTGTGTATGTGCATTCATCTGCATATCTGCCCACATGTGTCTAAGAACATGCATATACTCCTCTGTTAGTGAACCCGTCTGTGTGTGCGCGTTGCCTGCCTGTTCGACGGAGTGTGTGTGTGTTCTTTTGTTTTGTTCTGGGTTGCTGGGTGATGGGACCAGCTGGGAGGGCTGAAGCCATTCACTTCCCTTCTGCTACCCTGAAGGCAGCCAGCAGGGAGGGAGGGAGAGGGGGAGTCGAAAGAATAAAATAGAGGAGAAAAGTGAGGCAGAGGTTGAAGGGGGGGTGTTTATATCTCATTGCAAAGGGATAGCGAGGGAGCGATTGTCAGATGAAAGTGAAAGAGTGACTGACAGTGAAAGCAGAGAAGTGATGAAGTTTTGAACGCGGCTTGGAGTGAATGAAGAGATTCATGAAGGAAAATGTGTGTGTTGTGTTGTTTGTGTGTGTGTTGTGGTGGGGTGGAGTGGGGGGTGTCAGGCTGAATCGTGATAGAGCAGCGGAGCTGACTCAGCCAGTCTGCTCTGGCGTAGGAGGGCAGCAGCAGGGGAAGAAGTAATAGATTAGTAACAGACAAGACTGGCAGTAATAGATTACTGTGCATGTAACTGGATTACTAGATCAGTTTACTGTTTTCTAGTATATTTACACAAAAAAACATTTGCATATAAGAGGGTTGTAGCAGTAAATTGTTCAAAGTGATGACTGTGCTACTTTAAAACATCAGACAGGATTAATCTGATTGAAGCACATGATTGTAAGCTTATTATTCTGAAATCTTCTGTCTTCAGTTCTGAATAATAATACTAAGACACAGTGTACCAGCAGTATGAGTAGAACCAAGTCACAGAGTCAGTGAATGATGTCAGTTTCACAGTAATGTCTGTAAAGTTTGCTGAGATTAGCTAACATTAGCCACTTGTCAGCATGAAGCTCGGAATGTGTTATAACTGATTCCAATTACACTATAAAGACAAAAGTACTGGGACACCTCACCATCACACCAACAGGGACTGTAATGGCATCGCATTCTAAACACATAGACAGCTTTGCAGCTATAACAGCTTCCACTCTTCTGGGAAGGCTTTGCACAAGATTTTGCAGAGTTTCTGTGCTTCTGTGGGATTTTTTGCACATTCATGCAGTAGAGCATTTGTGAGGTCAGACACTGATGTTGGACCAAAAGGCCTGGATCACAGTCTCTGTTCCAGTTCATCCCAAAGGTGTTGGATGGGGTTGAGATCAGGACTCTGTGTGGGCCAGCCAAGTTCTTCCCCTTATCCAGCCATGTTTTTATGGACTTTGCTTTGTGCACTGGGGCACAGTCATGCTGGAATAGAAAAGGACCTTTCCCAAGCGTTGTCACACAGTTGGAAACATAGCATTGTCCAACATGTCTTGTTGAGCTGAAGCATTAAGATTTCCCTTGACTGGAAGTAAGGGGCCGAGCTCAACCAGCAGCCCCATAAAGAGGTGTGTCTGGATACCTTTGTCTATATACTGTAAAGCATAAATAAAACCAAATGTGCTAATTTGCTAGCCCTTTTTGACATATGCTCAGTATAGAGTACATAGACAATATATTTAATTTTGTACCTCATCAAATGATTGCCAGTCGTTGCATTCTGCTTTTATTTACATTTTACACAGCGTCCCAACTTTTTAAAAAAGTTGGTCACGTGCTTAAATCAGGCTACAGGAGCAGAAAAGTAAATCTGCCATAGATGAACCATAATGGACACGTAATGGGCTCCGACTGTGCCAACCGAAGCCTGAACTAGAGATGCAAGATAAGACTTGTGCTGAATGAATTAGACAAGTAATTCATTTGTGAATTCAAAGTAAGCTCTTCTGATAATCCTTTCCTTTCTAAACTGACTAAATAAAAAAGAAAGCCACCAAACATTCTCTTGCTTCTGGCTTTTATTTTTTTTAATTCTCTCTTTTTCACATCACAGCATATTGAATATCTTTAGATTATGAGGGAATTGAATGAAGGTGTTACCTTGTGCTCTGTGATGGCTATTTTTCCTTATTTTCTTACACTTTATAAACTCAACAAAAAAATTAAATCATTGGAAAAAAATAATCAACAAATGAATCGGTTATGAAATATTCATTAGTTGCAGCCCTGGGTAGCAAAGCTTCCAGCTCTGCTTCATACTACACTCAATGAGACACTTGTGTGATCGTATTCGTGTTTTCATGTTGAAACAAAATAAGTTATGAGGTGTTGTCACTTTTACATTTTTCAAGACTGAAATGACAGTCCTATGAAAATGTTTGGATGTGGAAGACTAAAAAAAAAGTGTAGATGTTCTAACACAGCAACATCTCAGATAAGAGACGATGTTGGATACAAAATCTCATTTAAACTGTGCTCTGATGTACTGTCGTCCACTGGGGTTCTGTTCAGGGGAGGTGAAAAGGTGGTAAAAATCTTGCCTCGCACTCCAAGCTGACCTCTTATTAATTTTTTTATTCTATCAGACTTTTTTTTTCGCTCGTCACCTACCTTTTTCCAACTTTACCCTTGATAAAAACAGAAAAGCAACGCCTGAGTAGAACAATAGCCCTGTGTGGATGTCGTGGCTAAACGGGAGAGAAGGGTTAGTAAACTGAAGCTGCTAGAGGATGGAAAAACTGTGAAAAGAAAGATGGATAAGGAGCTGAAGTGTTGCTGCTGCCTGCTTGTCTCTAAAGCTGTGGCTGTTTCCTTGTGCTGTGGCTTTTGAGTCTGCCTGCTTTCTCTCGAAGATTAATGACCTTCCTGTTTCGGCTACAGGATCTCCCTCAACAGAGTTTACGCTGCAGATCAGTTTGTCTTGAAGCACGCTTTAAAATCGCTGCAGAATTTATTGTTAGAGGCAAGACAGCAAAGGTACGTGGGAGGGAAGAACGCACAGGCATCATGTAATAATACAAGAGTGACTGAGTCTGTAACAAGCTATTATTAATCTCCCTACCACTATGACTGCTAATAATACCTCCATCATTTCCAGTATATGTACCACCACCGCGACTTCTCCATGACCATTCACTCGGTGTGGAGCTAACCTGTGACCCAAATTGGACAAAAAAGTCAAATTTTCTGCCATCAGTGTGTTTTTGTTGAGTTTTCCCTAGTGGACAGAAGTATCTCTGTACCATCTACTGCTGGACTATTGCTGAGTTGCCTCACTGGAATGTGTCGCACACACAAGTTTGCTATTGATGGGCACACACACACACACACACACACACACATTAAAAGGTAAGGGTAAACCTTTTCACACAGCCCAGAGCCAAAAGTCATTAAAACATACAATGGACTACTGTACTGTATGTCCAACATGATAATTACTGTGGCTCATAATGTCTTCTCTGGCTTAACTCATTTGCACAAACCAAACGATTGGTTATCTGACAGGATTTGGATGCATTAACTTCTGCTTGTTTTTGACATTTTTGTACTCCGATCAGTCCGATAAACAACATTCCAGGAAGGTGAAAAAGAGAAGAGTAAAAACGGTTCATCTCGGAAGTTATGAAACAAAGGAAAAAGGGGAAAGGGACTGAAAAGAAAGAGAGACAAGAGCCACAGAGAAAGAGAACAACAACTTCTTTCCTGTAAGTCACCTGACACTGCAGCGTCACACAGCCATGAGTAAACACACCTCCCTCCTGCTCTCTCTCCCTTGGCCTTTCTGTCTGGGTCTCTCGCCCATGCTCTTAGTCAAGGCATAAGCCCTCTTCTTACAACATGAAAAGTTTTGATGAGAGCGCCAAAAACTTCTTTCTATTTATAGATCTGTCTCTCTAAATGCTCTCTAAGTCTCTCTAAAAGTTATGATAAATGAAGAGGTGACTCATTGATGTGTTTTTAATAGCTTCTGGACAACAATGGAGCTTTTCAGAGGAATTAGATGTATCAGGTATTTTACATGTTGGCCTTTTCATGAAATTTGCAGATGAGAGGAATATCGCCAGACTCAAATTTGTAGCATTTTTTTCAGTTACTTCTGTAAAACACACTTTTCCCACCATCAGATACCTTTCCAAAATGGGTTCGGGGTGTTGCTGTGATACCCGTAGGCCTTGTAAAGACGTTATAACACAGCAAACAGTAAAAAACAATTAAAATATCAATGACTTTTAAGCATATGGCTCTGTATTGGCAAGAATCTGGAGATATGATGCACATCATGATACAGGAGTTATGATTTGACACACTGCTATATTCTAATCGAGGTGCCATATTGTTTCATAGGTCTGTGTTCTTTGCGTGTGTGGTTGCTGTGTGCCTGCTTCTTCCTCAGCTGACGAGCGGAAGAGTCAAACGGCTGATGATAAGTGAACTGGTGTCACAAAAGTCCAGTATCACTTTGCAAAGTGAAACTGCAGTTGATGCGCTGTTATGAGGCGTTGTCTGCATTTACAGCAACCCGAGGTGTGTTGATTTAACGACAAACGGGTTTAACCATGAGATCCTCTCAGTTGTCCAATCACAGCTGACCAAGAGCTCTATTGCACAACTTTCCAACGTATATACTATTGCATGCAGTGGTTAACTTGGGACAGTAAATGAAACTGAGTTGCTGAGCTGACTGTAAAGTCAGCATTTTGTGAACTATCCATTTGGTAGAATAAAGAAGTGGTTGATGAGAATATTTTGAGGCCACTTATGTGAAGATGATTAATGATCTCATATTCCTCAGATAAATTGTTCTCCAGGGATCACAAATTAATTGTCAAATTGTGTTTAGATAACAGACTGTTACTCAAAGATTATAGGACTGACTGAATAATGAAACTGGCCTGGATAGATATGGATGTACAGAAGCCCGTTATTCTGAGATAATTACACATTTAAGTCCTGATCATCTTGAGACAACAGTTTTTATTATGAGAGACAACACTGTAATTAAACTGTATTCCCCAAACCCAAAAAGCACACAAAGTCTGTCATCTTGACATACATTTAATGACAAGCAAAGACCATGAGATAATTGATATCTTAGGAAGACAAGATCATTAAGGTTCCCTTCACACATAACCTGTTTGGTCCAATTCAAACAAAACGATCCTACAGTCGATCTGTATACGTGCAGTGTGCATTGATGTAAATCAGGTGGTGGCCATGGTAACACATCAGCATGTGAATACAGGGATTTTACCTGAACACTGAGTCAGTAAAAACTGTGCTGTGCTTATATATCCAGATTATTACTGTACAACAGGCCTTTTCATCATATCAGTCAGTATTCATGAGGTTGATCCACAGCCTAATAATAATGTGTATAATCTGTTGCTTCTTGCCGAGATCTTTGCGACACCAGAAAACATAAACGTAAATATTAGAAACATTAAAGTGCTGCATGAAACAGTCAGTCACTCAGTCTGTATGTACTTAATGTTTACTCCTCCTGCTTCATTTGTGAACTGCAGGTGTGAAAGCACCGTGACTCATGTTCCAGGAATATTAAGCCTCAACTGTTTTAGGAAAAAAAAGATTTTTTTCTTGTTTGCATGGGAGGGTTGCTTTGTGTTGATATTTTGTCTGCACGAGTGGAAAGTGTTCAAAGAGAGAATTTGAGAGAACAAGAAGGATGATGCAACAAAGGCCCCCATTCAGAAAAGTCACTAACTTTTTTTCTTGTACTTTTGACTATCTCTGTGCCATAAACAATGTGGAAAAACAGCTGTGAAAAAATTCCTTAAAATGTCCCCAATTTAAATCTCATGTGCCAACATTACAAGAAACACAACATCACAACAGCCAGTGTAACTGTACTGAGTGTATCTGGCATGACTACATTTTGACTAAAATGGCAGTGCTGCTTGAAGCAGACTTGCTTTTCTTACTTGTACTTCCCCTTTTGAAGTGCATGAGTCAAGACACTTACCGAGTCTTTGAACAGGATAGAGATGTGTGTGTGTGTGTGTGTGTGTGTGTGTGTGTGTGTGTGTGTGTTGTTTGGGGTGGGGGGTGGGGGGGTTGGTGCACATGAACTGTCCAGCTTTGTCTGTGTCTGTGTGTTTATATCAGTCAGTGTGCTATAGTACTGTAGGACTAATCATGGATATATCATGGGGTATCAAGGACAGGCAGGAGGCAGGAGCTGCATGGGGGGGGGGGGGGGGGGGGGGGGGGGGGGGTGCTGGGGGGGGGGGGGGGGGCTGTCAGGGCGAAGAGACAAAGAGAGAGAACAGGAGGAGGTAGAGACAAAGAGACAGGGAGAGAGAATGGGAAAGAAAGCAGATGGGTGATTCTGGTGTGCCCCCCCCCCCCCCCCCCCCCCCCCCCCCCTTTATCCCCCCTGTGAGTTTATAGTTTCCAAATGTGACCCAACAGAATATTTTCTTCCACGCTCCTCTTCAAACGCAATATTTTTGATGTTTGTGTTTTGGGGGTCATCTGTCCAGTAGTGGGGTACGAAAGAGTAATAAAGTGGTGAGGAAAGATGGGCACAAAATACACCAGGTCTATTAGTAAAACAATACATTACATTCAAACAACAAACTATTGCCTTAAAATTGGGGTGAATCAACAGCTACCTGACTCAAGTTTAACAACTGAACATTTAGTGTTCTGTCGTCTTCTGGTTCTCTCTGGTTCTCTCCATGAAGTACTCTGATATAGTATTGCACGTACATAAAGTAAGAGGACTTAGGAGAGACAGATTAAAGAAGAATGGTCCAAATTAAAGCACAAGAGGCTGAGATATCCTGGCTTTTATTCTCTATGTCAAGCTAAAACCAACAAACACTGGGTCCTACATTTCCCATAGTGCAGCTTGATAGAATCTTTTCATTAGATTCTTCATACCTGGCAAACACCCATGTCCCCAGTTTGCAACCCAGCCTTTCTGTTCTAAATTTGAGGTCTCCAACTCAAGATAAGGTTGATGAAATCAACAGAGTTATTGTGTCAGACTCGAAAAAGGTCCTCTCAGGGCCACAGAACACATTTGGTTCCCAGTGTGTGGAGCATTAAAGCGAAGCAGTCTCTTGTGACCTCAGAACGGAGAAGTATTGCATTCTACAACTCTTGCTGTGTGGTTGTCCTTATGCAGAGTAAGCTGATTAGAAAATTGGTGGACTTCCCATAGCAGCTACTAATGCTGCGTAACTAGGTTGTCTGGTCATGGCAGTTTGTATGGGGTTTTGTTTTGTCTTTTTTGAGACATTCAGAGATACTTATGCAAAGTAAGGACATTTTTGGCTTATCCTCACTTCTTCCACAGATCTGAAGGACATTTTAAGGAAAAAGGTTACACTAAACTTCAGCCACTGTCCGTATTGTGTAGTAACATGATACTATGGGTGTAATGATTCATTGTTCTGGCTCCATACATCCACACAACGATCTAATATCATGAATACAAAATGAAAACATATCATCAAATTGCACTTAACCCGGTTACAATTATTTCTAACTAGTTTTTTTCTAATTTTTGAGTTGTTTTTTTTAATTTTGTGGCCAAAAGCAGAAAAAGAGAGTTGGGGCAGCATCCTCTGTAACAGACTGTATTAAAAGGACATAGGATGTTTGTGTCGTGTAGATTTCAGGAACCTCAAGTGAATCACATTGAAATCCCATCATGGCAGACTTTGTGAAATCAGCAAATGTTGTGTTGTTGTCGAAAGAATTTGTAAAATATAGCATCACGATGAAACTGGTGATTTACTCCCCAGTAATACTGCACTGGTGAAACTAGTGGTGGCTGTAGGGAAAATAGCTGCAGTGTTTGTAATCGCTGTAGACGTTGGTGCAATCAGTTATGACAATGTCAGTAGCTTTTGTTGTAATAGCTACAGTGGTACTGTAGTAGCAAAAGTGTTTATAATAGTAGTTATGATGATGATCAGTACTGCAGTGAAAGAAACAATCGTAGTAAAAGTCAAAGTAATGAATTACTGTCCAATGCAAACTATGATCCATGTGTCACTGCTTCTTCATATCAATCAATATCAGTAGTGTGTTCTTAATTACTTACAGACTACATTCTGTTAAAACATCAATACATTGTTTACTTGAACAAAACTGATGACACCCATGAGGCATGAGTATGAATCATCGCAGTGTTTTTCTGCTCGTGTGTCTGTGCTAACTTACAGACCTCGCTGATATAAAAATGCCCTTTGTGCTGTCACGGCGAGTATAAATGGAACATGATGGTCGTCAAACTAATTCTGGGGACAGTCGTAAGCCTGCGCGTTAACACCCAAAGGTGCAACATGGTGATGAATGGAAGCAACATGTAGCCTCATGTACAGTGATGACTGGGACTAGTGAACTCACTATGAGTCAGGTTCACACTCACGTCCCATTTCATAGTGGCAAACACATGTAACCTGATACATGCACAGAGAAACGTAGACAAAAGAAAATAATAACAGTAGAGCAGAGCCTTTTGGTTGCTTTGTGATATCTTGTATGCTACTGTAGATTGTGATGAGTTTGCAAAAATTTTTAATTCATGTTTGGAAACAATAATTTGTCCTATCACTGCAGTTTTAAATGCACAAACTGTTGCATACACTGCAGTTTTTTCTTTCTCATAGTTGTGGCAATTAAAATCGCCAAATTCAAATCAAACCAGAATAAATAAAATAAATGGACAGAATTAAAGAAGATGCAGAAAAAGAGAGACAAAGACAGAGGCAGAGAATGAAAAATAAGGATAAGGCAACAGCAAAAAAGACGAGAAAGACAAGCAGAACAAGGAACGAGCCGATTTTACGCAGGGAGAGGGAAATAAAAGAAGAGCGGGGAAGAAATAAATAAAGATAGATGAAGGGAGGGAGGGAGGGACATTGTGGGTGCAGCTCTCTCCAGTTGGTGTTGCTATGGCCCTGCCCTCCCTGCTCACTGAGCCATTTCCTGTTTTTGACCTGAAATCTTTATTTAGAGCCATCCCTCCTCTCTGCTCTGCATTCATGAGTCAACTCGGAGTCCAGAGAGATGAACACAGGACTAATATCAGATCTCCATTCACCACAGAAGCTACGTATGCATGCACGCACAGAGCTAACCCGCATGTTAGCCATACTCCAGCTGAGGTTTCATTCAGGCTTTACTGTTGGCTGATGAAGTGTACTGAGAATCCACATGGTCCAGAATATCACAATATTCTTTTATTGTTTGACCAGCATTTTCCATAAGCTCTGCTGTATGCACTGTATACACAGCCTTTTATCAAAAAACAAATGTCATAGTGTCCAATGATGGACCTTTCTGTGCCTTAACGCTTCAGCCAATGATAACCTAATGCCAGTGATGGGATGTAACGAAGTACATTTCCTCATTTACTGCACCTAAGTTCAGTTCTGAGGTACTTGTGCTTGGGTATTTCCATTTCTTGCTACATATACTTCCACTTCACTACTTTTTACTCCACTACAATTATTTTTATATTTTATAATTACTTTATAAGCAATCGGTCAAATAATTAATTAAATAAATAATATAATAATAATAATCCCTCGACCCCTAGTATTCAGCATACACATATCTAACTGTGTATAATTTACTTGTACTTTTGATACTTGATTATAATTATTCCCAGAAAATTATTTTTGATACTATAATATCAGGATATCACGATTATTTGGCGTTGTGTCGATTGTCGGTCAGCTGTGCTGACGGCCTCTGAGGGAACAGAGGGCCAAAGAGTCCAAAATGAAGGGAGCTATAGAAGCTCGTTAGTTTGTCCTTCTCTGTTTGGGGAAATAAACTGCTCCACAACAGAGGGCTGATTTGCAGCTATGAGACAGGAGGAGTCAAAATAAGACTTTTGATTAACTATGTAAACTTATTTTCCTGTTAGCGAACAACGTAACAGCGAAGAAATAAAGAAGCTTGGGGAGCCACTGTGGCTGACTAGCATTAGCATAGCTCATCAAGTGTCTTGAACCAAATATTTTGTGATGCTTCTTTCTGGTGTGACCAAGCCTGAATGCTGCCTTCCACCCTGACAACAGGAGAAGCCGAGTGATTCTGTGCCATCGGTTCTCAACAAGTCCGTGTGACAGCAGGTCGATCAAAGCCTGCCCTGAGAACAGGCAGCCTGTCTGAAAAAACGGGGGAGACTTGTATTGTGATTGTGGGTGTAACAGTGCACAACTGAGTGTGCAGCAGGGGGCATCAGGGGCACTAACGGTTTAAGATGCCCATTTTCTGTACCAGGATGCTCCACTGGTGTTTTTTGTCTTCATGGGGCAGACTCTGTTGGGTTTTGTTTGACTTTACCGGACATCTTTCTGCCATCTGCTCCTGGGGTAGGATGGGCATCACTAACAGCCACACAACACCGTCAGTCCAGTGCTTGATTTCTGTGACCGTCACCATTCTCTGTAAATAATAATTTAAAAGAAAAAAAGAAAAATAAAAATAAAAGAAAAAGAATGAGTTCAAGTTTTCACCACATGCCAAAGTGGATAAGGAAAAACATGACAGATTCTAAATATCTCTGTTAAGATGTTACTTGAAAATAAAACTCTAACTCTATCACAAAAGCAGTGGTGGGGCATAAATAATCAGGCCTTGACACAGCTTGAAACGTGAACATTTCTTCCACTCTCAAAATGTTGTTAATGTTTAATTAACTAGTCTTAACGGAGAACCAGAGATACAATGTTACAGTACATACAGTGTGTGTCGCTGTGTGGGCGGAGCAAAGTTGACGACGGCATTTCTCGGGGCAGCTGCTCGATTTCAGCTTCTCCTGCTGCCTTCAGGTCCCCCTCGTAAACTCACCCACCTTAGCAAAATGGATCCTGTCGTGAAAGTAATTATTGTTATACTAATATTACCTCAGGAGTTCCACCGATGTTTTAAGCAAAATAACCGTCTATTGTTAGATGTAGGCCATCTAAGAACAAATTCATTTATTTTAGGCTAATTGCTGTCTGTTTCATTTTTGTTAACCTGTATTAAATAGCCTATTTCTAATTATTGAGGAGGACGGACGAGGAGGCCTGTGCACAGAGAGATGTACCATCTTAAACTTTATAACACTGTCATAAACAAATGAGTATTCATTGTTACAGTTACATAGAAATGAAATGCATCCAACTGACCTCTAGTTGTCTCAGCATTTTGCTGTCTGTTTTTTAAATGTCTCATCTTGGTACGTCCATAGAGCTTTCACACACCGTGATTCATTCACCACTGTCTTACTCATAGCGATTGTGTCAAGTTAAAGTTAGCAGAATTTTATAAATACACAAAGCCTGTGAAACATCGAAGAACGTAGATTTTCACACGTGTCACACCGGTGAACCAACGCCTTGCTACATTTCTGCTTCAAATTACACCGATTCCGGGACAGAAGTGCACGTGCAGAGAGTATGTCCGACAGCTCGTGAAGGCAACAACTTTCCTGTGAGCGGAGGCAGTTTTCTCCTCCTATCAGCGCCATTGTGTGACAGAGTCTTTGGGAGCCAGGACGACTTGTTCTTCTGTAGCCGACAGGACTGTTTAAATACCCCCATGTTTCTGGTTCAGACTCCGGCGGACCTGGATGTGGTAAGACACCGTTTTTGTCTTTTAAAGACCAACGTAATACACGCCGAGGAAATACTTTACGGCAGGTCAATGTAACGTATTTCTATGAATAATAGACACGGCAAAGGCTTCTGTTTCAGAAGTGTGGGTAGTGGGTTATGGTCGAAAAAGTTTTTGTATTAAATGGATAATATTTGACTCCCTCAGTCCCCCGCTTCATACTTCCAGTGTTCCTCTATCTGCCCAAAAGTCGTTTCACTTTGTAAAGCCGAGACAGCGGTCGCCACTTAACAGTTTATCACTACGAAGGAGAGTCTGTCTGTGTGACAAAGTTTTTTTGCCCAAAATACATCGAGTGTTTTCCCAGAATAGACTCACATAGGCCCGCTGCTCTAATGGATAACGTTATCTTCATGGACGAATCATTTTACCTGTGGGCTATTCTGTTTTTATTTATTTATTTATTTGTTTTAAAAAGTAATTTCACTTCAAATCACTTAAAATGACTTCCATTCGTTGAAACCCTCGTACAGGTAAACTACATTCATTGAAAATGTGTTTGTGGTCAAATATAATGTCTTAGTAAAGTCTCCATATTTGAACATGTGTGGTCAACAGCAGCACATTAGAAACGATAGACTCGGTATTTATGCACAAGCCATTTGCAAACAGACGTAGACCTCCGTGCGTTTTATATTGTTACTGTTGACAACTCGTGTGACATCTGTGAAGCTGCTGTAGTAGTGAGTAGTGAGATGTGTTATTGCAGTGTAATTGGAAGTGATTGGGTTGTCTCGGTCAGTAGCTCCTGTAGTGGAGGAGCCTGTTTCGTAACATGCACCACAGCAGTCTGCTCGTATAATGACAGCACCTCTTCTTTACTTTGTCGCTCCTGTGCCGTGACCTACAAGTTTGCCGTACTTCACCTCAGAGGTTTTTTTTTATAGTGTCTGGACCAGAACCCACAATACAGACTCACATCAGACCACAGAGCGCTGTTAGATGACAGCTGAAGCTCACCTGAGGAGTAGTCAGATGTCGATGCAGAGTTATACAACTGCTGTAGATGAGCAGATAGCCACAGTGGGGAGAAGAAAGCCTCCCTGATGTGGACTGGGGTAGCCCTCAGGAGGTCCCCGGACTCCTGGTAGTTTCAAGACTACAAATAAAGTCACGGTTTTATTTAGGGAAATATTTCCCTTTAGAGGCATGGCACAGTGGTCGAATTCTAGTCTACAGTTAGCTGCTAAAATTCCTTCAACCAAATGGGAAAAAAATAGTGAGTCTTAGTTTCAAGACACATTCACACTGATTTAAGTCTAGCAGCCGGTAGTCAGCCAAATCCTCCCCCACTCAATACATCGGTATTGAGCTGGCAGGAAATTTGGAGGCACTGTAACAAACTCATCTTAAATATGAGCATTTTAGAAGGCCTTGATATGAAAATGCATTGAACATCATAGGAGGGGTGACAACTGAAGGCTATTGTTGTTGCCCTCTAAGGTTTGAGCTCACAGCGACACACAGGATCTGTTGCATTGGCTACCCAGTGAAGGACAGATGTAGCAGGCTCCTCTGTATTGCACACCCTCCGAAGCTGAAGATCAGTAGTAATAGCAATAAGGCTCACAGTGCAGCAGTAAGGCTTCAAGTGCAGTAATAAGGCTTGCACTGCATTCACAGGGATTATACTTAAGTAATAAGGGTGCTGCCTGCAGTAAAAAAATGATGACACTTGCAGCGCTAAAGCTGGTGCTGCCGTAACAAGGTGGGCAGTGTGGTAATAAGGCCGATTCTGCTGTGATGCAGTGCATGCTGCAGTAGTAAGGTGGATACTACTATACACACACTGACCAGACATATGGATGCTGTAGATTTGTTCTGTGGCTCAGTCACTGGAAGCGTCAAGCTGTGTTTTCTCCCTGAAGAGGCTCGGTGGAAAGAGGAGTGGAGTGCTCGACGGGCATGTAGACACGTCTGCTGACCTAAATCTGCTCTCTTCTTTTGCCTTTTATTTATAGACTTAAGAGTGTGTGTGTGCGTGTGTGTGTGTGTGTACACACACTAATGATCAGATATTTGAGATGCATACGGCAACTTATTTTGCGTGTGTGTCATCGACTTGCGCACAGTTTTGTGAAAGCGTGTTGTTAACTTTCTGTAAAACAGAGGATTGTCCCTTTATCTCACATAGTGCCTTTAATCCTAAAGCCTAAGTCATGTAAGCACAGTCACCTGTCACGCCTGTCTTTCATGACTGACTCATAGTTTTTCATGTACTTTCCGTGCAAGGAGCTTCGTTCTTGGTTGAACAGGCATACTCAGCTGCCACAGAAATGTTTCTCATATGTAGTCCAGTCCCATTCTGTTGGTGAGGGTAGACTAAATATTAGAAACTACACCTCTCCAAACTGTTGTATGTAGCTAATAAACTGGTAACTGAGGGCAGTTTAAGTCAGAAGCAAAAAAAGGGTTAAAAGTCAGCGACTGTTTCTTGCTCCTGACCTATGCACTCCTTTTTCAGTCCTTACTCCTTAACACTGCTTGTAATGTTAGTGATCTGAACTAGAGTGTATGTACTTCAGTGACAGAAACCCATTCATTCAGATTGGCATGTATTTATTTTTATTTATTTATTTATTTATTTTACCAAACCTGGGAAAAGAATCTTTCAAGTTTATGGGGACTCCTTATTAACTGAAAACAACGTCTTTCAGCAGCAGGTCTGTCATTATGTAAGAAGTGGTAGTGGATTCTCTGTCTGATACCCAGCTGACCTCTGTCATGTGAGGGTTTATGATCACTCTGAGGGAAAACACCCTCACACACGCACATACACACACAAACACACATTGTTTCCAGCCCCATGATTGGCTTATTTATTTTGGTTCATACTTTCCTCAACTGCTTGTCCTCCTTTGTTGTTGTACGCACTTTTCAACAATTTAAAAATAAAGGTGTTTTCAACATTAGTTCTAGCGTTTGGGGTCAAGCATTTGTTGTATTTGACAGCTTAATTAGCACTTTAGTCACCAAAACTATCAGCATTTCACAGTTTATACCAGATGGAGGAACTGAACCCTGATTTGCTTAATGATACATCTAAAAATGGCCTTACTTCCATGTTTTTGAGTATCACACACAGTCCCAGTGTCACTGAGAGCAGCTGTTGGGGAAAAGACACACATGCTGTATTTTCCTGGTCGAGGATGTTTGCCTGTTTTATCGCAGCCTCATGCAAAAAGAGAAAAAAAAAAAAGAACGAGTTAAAGGCGAGGAGCTGATGAGTTGGTGATCAAGTCCAACTGGTGAAATCTTCAATGAATTTGTACTCAAAAATGTCAAGAAACCAGAGTAAATATATTGCTAGAGTGAGCTGCAGTAGCAACAGCAGTAGCCATAGCAGTAACAGTAGTAGTAGTAGTAGTTGCTATCATTATGGTGTAACTGTATCTTAAGTTGTGTGTGGAAGTGTAGCTGTTATTGAGCGTAGTGTGTCTGGTCAGAGCTTCAACGCACTGTCTTCCTCTGGGTTTTGTCTGGAATGTGTTTACTAGTTCGACATTGTTTGAGTGCGTGAGAGAAAGACACACACACACACACACACACACACACATACACACAGAGGACTGAGTTGGACAGTGTCGTCCTCATGTGCAGATCTGTGTGCATTACAGCAAGGTGGAGCAGTGGAAGCACAGTCATGACTATGAGCTGCAAGTGTGCGCTTTCATGCACATGAAAATGCTGAGATTAATGCACATCATACTAAGCGCACAGCACGGTGCCACATTCATCTACCTGCAGCAGCAGCGCAGTGTGTAGTGTGCGTCCATACTCTGTGTATCCAGAGAACCTGAAATAGCCCGATGTGGAGGTGAGGGGGAGGGGTGGATGTGCAGCTCAGGCATGGAAACCAGCGTATCCGGTTACAGGATCATAATATCACTGCAGAGTCCATCCACTAGCACTGCACTACTGCACAATACTCACACACACACACACACACACTACAGCAAGTGCTTGGAATAATATGTTCAGTCCACATGTCTATGTTTGTAGACATAGCTGGCGGGCTAACACACATTGATGCTAAATGTATAGAACAGTGACGTTTTTACCCTTTACATAATCATTCAGTGATTACATTTATACTTTTCAGTCGTTCATATATGATATGATAAAAGTTGCTGTTGTTTATGCTCTGTTCGTCTTTGTTTTACTAATTATTTTTCTACTAAGGCCCACTTCACTGAAGTCATCGTCAGCTTTTCATTTAAGTGTATCTGAACACATATTTAGCCACAAGTAGGCCTTTCTTTGAGATTTTTGATGCTCTTGGATGCGTGCTGTCCTCGCTAGTTACAGTTAATGTTCATTAGCTCTCATGAACGAAGCAAATGTCGGAGCAAATGTCATTTAAGGGAACCTGTTCAGAGGTAGCCCAGTCTTTTAACAGGATATTTGATGATAGTTGGGCTGGGTGGGCAAAATCAGACAAGTTTTACTTTTGAGTCATGGCTTTTGATTCGTTATTGCATGATTTTGATGATTTTGATTGATTCTGTTGCACATTTTTGAAGATGGTTGCTACTAGGCCTGAGCAATAAAACAAAAGCAATATGTACCAGTGATGGACATTTCATCAATAGCAACATGATTGTTCTGTAGAAAGTTAGATTTTAAGTTTAATTTTAATGCATTAAAAGCAAACAGCAATGAAAGCACGAAATGAATCATGGCTTTCTCTCTCAGGGGATTGGATGTCACTTTTGACTGTGACAATTTGTTAAAAGCATTTTTTCACCATTTGTTGACAATTTTACCTCATTAAGAGGTAGTTTTAAGATGGCTCACTGCAAGAGAGTTAACAGTGGCGCGTCAAGTCACAGTGACCTTGAATTAAGAGCACTCCATTTTAGAGCACAGTACTCCTCCACTGCTGTGCTTTATCTGCTCAACTCATTTTAGATCTGTTTTTCTTCTTCTGGTGTGTTCATATCTAGACAAGGCTCATAGGGTGTAGGATGGTTCTGCGCTTCTGAACTTTGTCAGTGGAAGGGGGGGGCGGTGGTGAGTTAAAGAGCAGAGGGAGGATGAAGAAGATAGATGGAAAAGAGGTAAAAGAGTGACTGAAGAAGAGAAGAGGTGGAGGAGAAGGAAAAGCAAGAGGAGGATAATGAAGTGGAATGTAAGGGGTGGGGCACCTCTGGTATGTCAGTCCTTCACTTTGTGTGTGTGTATGTGTGTGTGTGAGAGAGAGAGAGAGTCTAAACACCCTACCATGAGTCAGTGAGTCAGACATGCGCAGCTGCTTCAGCTCTCAATCACACACACGCAAACTGCTTTGAAACTCTTGCCGCTCTCTCTGTGACTGTCTCTGTTTCTGTTTCTCCATGACACTCTGATTTGCCATTTTCCCAGAAGCTCAATAAGCACCTGCAATAAGTGCAGAAACTCAAGATGGTTAAAAGTCACAAACATCTTAGAACCTCAAGAACCTGGCTGTTACTCTCTGAAAATGCTGATCTATAACTGATTTTATGTTCAACTGTGCTGCCAACATTTATTGCTGTGGTGTTTCTGTCAACACCAATCAAACAGTGTGGGGCTAACATATTTGGTCATAAAAATAATGACAACAATTTGTCAGTAATTTATTAGTGTCAGGATACACAGTAATCATGTAGACATGCATCCATCCTACACAACATTTTCTTATGTCTGTCAAACCCAAACTGGCAAAAACGCTTAAATATCCTGAATTTGTAGTAAAATAATTGTAATTTTCAGGTAGATACAGGCATGAATGTGAGCATCAGAATGCTTTCAATCATCACTCATGTTTTCGGTTCAGGCCTACGTTGTAAGTTGTTTTCCTGCTTTGAAGTGGCAAAGGCCGAGACACGATCACTATGGCCATTTTGATTGAGATTGAGATTGATTTTGACTCTCACATGTCCTGCAAGCCACTGCTGGTCATGTTAAAAGGAATGAAAACCTATTATAGAAACAGACATAGTTTCACCTGTCAGCTGACAATGACATACACCAGATGTCTAACTTTAACATCATCTGGACTGTCTTTATTTGACTGATTACCTGCCAAGGGACAGAAACATATTAGAAGCTTATTGCAATCACATCATCTATAAATTATTAATATGTGTTTCTGACAACTTGTGTTTTGTTTGCAACTAATTTATACAATATCATACAATGAAGAACAGCTCAGGAATGGCAGTAGCTTAAACATATTGAAGGTAATTCTTAAATATATTAAAAATATTTTGATCAAAAGTTTTTAAATATCTGCAATATCTGCAATAAACTAGTATTGGGTGATATATTATGTCTAATTTTTACTGTGAGTTCTCTGATTCTAAGATACCTTTTGCCAATATAGTTGTAGCATTAAATGTTTACATCAGCATGTGTAATTAATGAAGTTTGAGTTTTGTTGGCAGCACTCTTTATTTTGTTTGTTGAGCCAGGGTTGCTGTCACTGAGGCCCTAACTACTGAGATTCAGTGTCTTAACGAAAGCTAACAGTGTGCTTGTTATCTAACAGCTCTTATTTATTGTATTAACAGCTCGTGCTTTGCGCAATGAGCCTGATTGATAGACATTTGAAGGAATAGTTAAGTATATTGGTGATAAGGTTAATACCACTCACATCTGTGTTAGTTATGGATCCAGAAAATGGTTAGTTTAGCTTAGCATAAAGACTGGAAGCAGAGGGACACACATAGTCCTCATTAACAAGATATGTATACCCACAAGCAGCTCGAAAGTTCGTTAATTAACATGTTCTAACACTTTGTTCATTCCTGTGGAGCACAGAATGGAGCTGAAGACAACGGGATATGATATCTGAGGAGTGTTTCCTATGTTGTACATATTGTAAAGCCCTCTAAGGTTATTTTGTGATTTGTTTAAATCTAAACTGACTTGACTTGAAAGGACAGTCTGCTGTGCCACATTAGCCTGCGTTATAAAACAACTCCACCTTCAGACCTTCATTCATCTTAGCTTCAGACACTATACACAGGCACATTTTATACAGTCAACAGTCTAACCCAAGTCAGCATCTGGTTTGGAACCGCTGCCATGGAAAATGACAAGCTCTGAGTGACACGGCTGTTACAGCTAATTGACAAGCACAGAAAAATATTGACATGCTGTTGTGTCCAAGGCAAAGTAATCAAATGGTCAAAGGGTTTTTACATCCCCTAACAACAGTAAAATGTATGTGTAGAGTCAGTGAACCAGCAGATGTGCCACATAATGAGTCAGTAATGAAGAGGTGCCAAGCTCAGAGGCACCACAGTAGTAGTTTGAGTTGAGGGAGGAGAAAAAGTTGCTGATTCCCTCCCACCTTTTCCAGACCAATCTCTCACCTATTCTACTTCCTCCTCCTCGTCTTCCTCCTCTTCCTTCCTGCCCCCTGACCCCCCCAACACACACACACACACACACACACACACACACACACTGTTCTCCTCCTCCTCCTCTCCCCCATCCCATTCTTTGTCATCTCTTTGGGTGAATTCCCAGCTGACTCTGTTTGTCATGGCAACCAACCAGTCGTGGTGACTGGGCCTGCAGCTCACACTTCCTGTGTGCGTGCTTGTATATATATGTGTATGTGTGTGTGTGTGTGTGTGTGTGTGTATGTGTGCATGCGTGTGAGGAGACGCATGCGCAGTGTGTGTGTGTGTGTGTGTGTGTGTGTAGACAGAGACTGGCTGCATGAGCCTGTCAGCCTGGATTAGAGTCAAATACACTGCAGCGATGCCTGTTTTCTTTTTTTCTTTTTAAATTTTCTTTCTTTCTTTCTTTCTTTTTCATTCTCCTGTTTTTCTTTCTGCCTCACTGTCTTTCTCTGTAGAACCAATAATAATCAGGTAGTTTGATTAGACAGAGAGAGCTGTTAAGCTACTGGAATATGGATGTTTGGGAAATGTATTGTTTCTTCGTCACTGTGGCGCTCTTTCTTTCTTGCCCCCACCCACCCCCAACTAACACCACGTTCAGACCAACACAGATGGGGATCACACCCACATGCGTGTGCGTGTGGGCATCTGTGTCAGATTGCGTCAACCGATCCTCCTGTCTACCAGCGCTGGCCGTGTGTTGGACACTGTCCGGCTTTGGTGAAAGGGTATCACAGTCAGGGAGGGAAATCAATTCAATGATACAAATGTTTAAATGTCATTTAAGTGACCCACAGAAAGTGAGAGAGAGAGAGAGAGAGCGAGAGGGAGGAAATGTGGGCAATCAAGACAGGGGACGAACAGAGGTGAAATTGAAACTTTTATCTGACAAATTACAAGACATAATTCAGTGTAACTCAGCGGTTTCTCAGTGAAGTGTTTAAGACTACACTGCAGACCCTGGTCTCTGTTAACACTGAGAGCTCTCTCATATGAATGGGACCACACGGCTCAAACACGCATTCTGTCAGAAAGTGGTAAGTAACTCAATGTGCTGTTCTAAAAAGGCAGGAGGAGGGAGTGTGGAGGGGGTTGGGCTTTAAATCTGGTCTATGATCCTGCGTACAACAGGGAACACAGCTATTGCATAACTTTGTGTGTGTGTGTATGCGTGTGATGTGTCTCTGGGTGTGTGTGTGTGTGTGTAAGGGTGCTGGGCCACAATATGCAGCCGTGAGGCTCCCATTGCAGCTGTTGCTGGTTTCAATGTATGTTTTTTTAAATCCCCTGGTGCAGTAAGCTTATTGCGTTTAAGCAGCTTTTTGAATAACCACAGTTAAGCAGCTGTGTTTCACTCTGCAAACTTCAATGGAGAATGTAGGTGAGATTTATTATGACAATGATAACCTAACACTCCGGTAGTGCTACTTTCAAACACCACTACTTTCAAACATTTTTGATGCACCCAGTACATTTAGCCATATTTAATTAGTCAGTGTAATGTCATGTAATGGTTACTCGGAGGACTAAGACAGGACTACATCATCCACTGTTGATGACGTTACAGCTGAAGTGATGAATTGATGAATTGATTAGCAAACCCACATAATATTAATTGGCAACTACTCTGATAATCCCTTTGTTTTTTGAGTCATTTTTTATGCAGAAATGCAAAATATTTTTGGTTCCAGCATCCCAAACTAAATGAAATTTTGGGGTTTCATCCACATTCAGCTCACATTCAGTTATGTTACTGATTCTAAATCAAGCGACAAATTAATTCCTGTCCCCTGTTTCTGTGGTCTTGTGTTTCCAGATATATGTTCGGTAAAGGTGCGAAGCGGAAGCTGGACGAGGATGAAGAGGGGCTGGAAGGCAAAACGCTGGAGGCGTCGGTGGCGGGAGGGGGACTAGGCCTTGGTCCCGAGGGTTTGTCCAAGGTGTCGTACACTCTGCAACGGCAGACCATCTTCAACATCTCCCTGATGAAGCTGTACAGCCAGCGGCCACTTGGGGAGCCCAGCCTGGAGCGTCGTGTCCTCATTAACAACATGCTGCGACGCATACAGGACGAACTCAAGCAGGAAGGCTCCCTGCGGCCACTGCTCTTCCCGCCCTCGCCGCCGCCAGACGACCCCATGGATGAGGGCTTCCGTGAGGCGCCCCCCTCTTTTGGTGTTTTGTCAGCGACAAACACACAAGTATCCCAGCCTTCTGCACTGTTGATGCCGGTGATCGCTCCTCCGTCTTCACCACACCCAATGGTGCCTCCCAACTGCCCGGCATCCGAGACCTGTCCCAACCGTGCGGGGGTCTGCCCCGCCCCTCTAGAAGCCTGCCTCACTCCAGCCTCGTTACTGGAGGAGGATGGTGGAGATTCAGCCTTTTGTGTCCCGTCCCCGCCCACTCCTCCTCTGTCGCCTCCCCCGGTGCAGCCTCCCCAACTACCTTCGGCACTTCTGAGCCAGGCGCCCCCCAGGGTCCCTATGCCTGCCTCGTCCAGTGACGGTTTCTCCTCCGCTCTGAGTGACATGGAGTTGGGTCCTCCCACAGCCATAACAAGGACAGCAGCAGCTAATAATACGACCGTGACTACCTCCCCAGCTCCCACGCCACTCACCCAGCCCTCCCACTTAGCATCCCTCTCCCCAGCAACCACAGGCCTATCCAGAGACTGCAGGACCATGGGTGCTAAACCAGAGGCAGCTGGCGTCTTGCTAGCGGAAGGCCGTTGTGCCGAGCTCCGACCGATGGACAGCCTGCCCACACTGCCCCCTGCTGGCCTGGTAGACATTTCCTCTTCTCCTTCCTCCCCTTCCTCATCTTCCTCACCCTCGGGGTTTCTCTCAGACTTGGCGCTGGACGATGTCCTGTTTGCCGACATTGACACGTCCATGTATGACTTCGACCCCTGTATGACAGCGGGGGCTGTGGGCGTGATGACAGGTGGTGGCCTCGCCAAACTGTCGCCAGTGGTGACAGCGGACGACCTCCTCAAGTCGTTCGCGTCACCGTATAGTGGCCCCACCCCCCAGGTTTCAGCCAATCAGCCTTTCAAAATTGATCTGACAGAACTGGACCACATTATGGAGGTGTTGGTGGGCTCGTGACTCACAGACACTAGCACATCAGACACACACAGACCTTTTAATCCGGAGAGCAGACTGGAATGAAAGTTTTGAAACGCTGTGGAGCGTTTTGCTGTTTTTATGTTTTTTTTACTCTCTTCAAAGGTCGGTAATTGTAAACATCAATGGTGATGTCAGTTAGTACTACTATGACAACTACTACTACACAACACTGTGCATGCACTGTGCTCGCCTTTCCAAATATGGAAGTGAAATAACCGGGAAACAAAGACACACATAAGTTTGTATTTCTATACTTGTGAGGACGTCCATAGACTCCATTCATTCCCAAATCCTAATTTAAACCTAATCCTAGTTTTAGTCTTTAACTCAAATCTAAGCCTTAACCCTTAAATTTAACTGTAAATAGAAAAATAGGACCTGCAAATTGTCCTCATTCTGGAGGATTCTGCAATCATTCTATCCTTGTGAGGATATTTATTGCCCACAGGTTTAGAAATACAAGTGAACACACACATGCACACACACACAAAACATAAACACACTGAATCCATAGCTTTTAGCAGATGAGTGCCTTTCAAAATGACCACTTATTCAATTCCTGTTTTTACAGTATTTGTTTTGCTTTTTACATCGACATCTTAGAGAGGTCACTCCTCAATGTTTTTTTTTTTTAATTTATTGTATTGTATTAAAACAATTAATAAGTGAGGTCATTTCTCATGATCAAATAATAATTATTTAATCTTTATCTTATTACAGATGCTATGTTTTATTTGTAAAGCAAGCATAAAAAGGTTTTACAAGGAATACATTGTTTTACCAGTGTGCAACATTACCTTTTAGCATGGCTATATAATTATGCTTTGGGAATAGCTCTTTTAAACACGTCACCTGTTTGTTTGTTAAACTTTGTTGGTAGAAGGAGTTGTCTGTTCTTCACGTCTATGAATTCAGTTCAGGACTATTTTTGTCTTACCCTTCTGTATTGGCAGGCACATACAGCATAACTGTGCGGGATGCTATTTTACATGGGCTCCGTCATTTGGGCTAGTTATCATGCTTCAGTTACAGCAGAATTCAAATGAACTACACCCACTGGAAAGCTTGACGTGTTTACATTGGAAGTGGCCACAGCACCACCACCAACTCTTGCTTCCCAGTTGGATGTGAATGATCTGAAAAAGCCAACCTGTGCTGAGACTTGAGGCACCAAACACATTAAATTTAGCTGTTAAGGACTCAAAACAGTTATCATATATTGCAGGGAAAGTCACTGTGGTACCAATGTGACTCCATAAATTTCCCACAAAGAGGCACGCAAAGAAAACTGACAAAAACTTTTCATAGAAATGCCTTATTTTTGGTTTGATTCCTACAGAATTAGCAACATGAGTGACAGACAGATTACAGC
This sequence comes from Scatophagus argus, assembly GCF_020382885.2. Classification (NCBI taxonomy): domain Eukaryota; kingdom Metazoa; phylum Chordata; class Actinopteri; family Scatophagidae; genus Scatophagus; species Scatophagus argus. Next base: position 20,205,950 of record NC_058502.1, read on the forward strand.
ACAGTATTACACACAGCCGTATTCACCGAGTGTGTTTACTTGAGTTGAACCTGTAAATCAGAGCGTTTTTCTCTCATCTGTGCATTGTGAAGTACAGTTTTGAGGTTGACTCAAACACCAGTGTACATTTTAAATACATACATTAGCAGGATGGCTAAATCTGTCTCATAAACAATCTGAATGTGGATTTCCACAGAAGTAGGATACCCAAACCATGGTGTTAACTTGATCCTGCAATGATACAAAAGACTCCTGTTGTTTCAAAACACCCCCCCACCCCACCCCTGCACAGACCACTATGCATGGTTTTTGGCACAAAAAGACAAAATGTGATAGCTACGTGCTGCATCGTAGATGAGGGTCACATGAGGATTCCTAACGTCTACATGTTTTGTTTTGGTGTTTTTCCTAGCAGACCACACACACAGAGTTACACAGAATACAAAAATACTCACTCTTTGCAGTCAAATGCTGTTTTCACAGTTGAACCTGTCATATGCCGTAAAAGTTAACTGTAAAACTGTTCACACACATTTCTCATGACTTCTCATTTCTCATGATAATATAGTTGATGTTATGTTTGATATTTAGTAGCTGAAATCCAAATCACAGCAGTCCTCAGTTCAGAAACTTGGCTTTTAGTTGTGGTATTCCACGTGAAAGAATTACAAGAGTATGAAAGAGCTCTATGGAGTAAAGGTAAAGTCTATAGCAGTGTCACATATTTAGTCACAAATCACACACAGCTCAGTCTGAGTTAGACCAACACGTTGGTACCAGGATCATTGTAATTTAATAGCTAGAGAAGGCCAGCAGTAGACACAGGCATTAGCAAATCACACACCTGACATCTTTCCTTTTGTGCAGAGGCTAGTCACAGGACCAAGGGATAGTAAGGGAGTCTTCAAGGTGCTGATAAATGGCTCGCTTTTAAGAGTTGTTACAACAAAACAAAAAGTTGTGAAATGCCTTTTTCTTGCTACAATATGAATGTTGATTATCAATGCAAAATGGTGGCTTTTCCAAAACCCTCTGTTTGATGTTTAAAGCTGCATTCATTGATCTTTGGGGTTTTTTTTTTCAGCAGAACAGACAAAACATAACATATGACCTTTTATCACCCTATGAATTGTTTTGATAAATTTGATGTGAACAAAACCAGAACAATGAGCTAAAAGAACAACTGCATAGACGCGACGCTGACATTATTCATAATTATTCACAATCATTTGCTCCAGTAATGATAATAAATTATATTGATGAGTGCAGCTTTAATGTTGTCAATTTAGATCACTTTTTCTGCCATTATAAATATGTTATAAATATGTTAAAACTGTTGTGTGTGTTTCTCATCATTAGACAGTTATCATCTACATTTCCAGCAATATAAGAAAAAGATACCACAGACAGGTTTGGGACAGGTTTTGAAATAATTTAGACTGGATCCTTTGTTCAAAAGTCCAGTAACAATTAAGTAACAGTAACAGTAAGAAAGCCCAAAGACTTATGTGTCTGCCAACACAGCCTTATTTTGGTGTAAAATGTTCATAGTGATTCTAGCAAAGGTCCTGGCTGGTGGGAATCCAGTCTGACTCATCTTACTGTGTTAGCCAGCAGCAGTGAAGTCAGAGTGGTGTTAAAACTTGTTCCAATGGAAGATCGTTAGTTTGTTGACCTCATCTAGTATGTAAATGAACTGCATTTGAACTGAATTCAAAGCAGAGTGTGAGGCAAGCAGATGGCAACACCAACTAATACTGTTTGTGGATGACTGTGTCTTGTTTCTTTCACTATGTTTGAATTTTAGAGTGCTTGTTTTTTGGTCAGTGAAGCTATTTATTCATGTTGTTTTTCCTTTTCTGTGTAAATATATTTATTTTTGAAGTGAAGTGAACATTTGGATTGTAAATGTGTGTACAGATGTGCGTGGAATGTACTTCAGATAGTAATGTATCTGAGTGTGGAATTATGGGTGGAAGCCATTTTTTTATATACATAGATAGTTATATTGTTAATCTGTTTGTTTGCTTGTTTTTTGTGGGGTGGCAGCCACAACCATTTGCATCTTTTGTACTCCTTTTGTCCATCATTTTCCAGTCCAAGGCGAACAGTTCATGCAGCAATACTCAAAAACCCGTCTCCAACCTTCAGATGTCAAGATTCCAAAGCCTGTCATAGATGCTTTAATGCCAAAAGTAATGTACATAGTATGAACAATATCAAGCTCCTGAGACTTTTTCGACCAGTGTTTGTTACCGAACCTGTTTTAGCGCTGTCCGAGCGTGCAGTGGCTCAATTTGCTGAGAAAGACTGACTGCAGTTGAGGCTGTATTTTCTTCTAAAAAGGCTGTATTTTACACAGACCTCAGAGCTGTGCCTTTTTCTATGCAATAGAACACAAACACACAGAGAGAGAAACTGTCAGCTGATCACTGTATTGGGATCATATATACATATATATGTATATATACACACACTCACACGTATATATATATGTATATATATATGTATATATATATATGAATTTAAAACAGTCTTACTTTTGTAGTTTTATATATATATATATATATGTATGTATGTATATATATATATGCAAATGTATATATATACAATAAAGTGTAAAAACTGAGAAACTGCATTGTCTCTGTACTTTATATTGTGTGTCTTGTTATTTGACATGCTTTCCATATTTTGTGTTTTTGTTGTCTCTTTGTTATAGTAAAGCTAAACAGAAGTAAAGCTCTTAAAGCTTTTATTCTACCTTGGCCATGATGACCTAATGAAATGACAGTGAAATTAATAATAATGACATTTTATGTTGTCAAAATTAGCTCCTGACATTGGACACAAAAGATTGGTAAAGGATTTCAACACAACGCTGACTTGTGTGTAGAACTTCACTGACAATAACAGATGAGGAAGGCTGTGAGATGTGGCTGAAAGCTTCGGGAACACCAAGCATGTGATCCTTTCATTAAGAATCTTAACTTAATGGTCCTACAATCAAAACCATGTGGTATGATGCAGTCCTATCAATTAAGAATGTTGTTTTTAAAAAGAGTTCGATCTATTAGTCATTCAGACTTGGGTATACTAAGGCTTCAGAGGTTCAGAGGACCCCCAGAAGTCCTTGAGGGAGTGCCATATCCTTTTGTTCTTTGGCATATTTATGTTGTCTGTCTTCATTTTTCACATGTTTCCAAGTGCTAGAACTTAGTGATAAGGTTTGTTATCTTCAGAGTTCCCTAGACTTGAATGGGCTTTCTTTTTGTTCTTTTCAAGTTTCTGGTTGGCCAGGAGGTTGCCAAGGCTCAGTACTGACTTTCTCGACTCACATCTCACCAACCTGACCTCTGGAAACAGATCCAACCTGCAGCACCCAACATGTGCACAGACAGGAAACACAGCGGTCACCTGCAGTGCATCAAAGTACATCTTGTTTATCAATAACTTAAAATACATAAAGAGCATTACAGCAAATACAGGTTCAATTTTACCCCCCTGATAAACATGACAAAATAATTTACGTAAGCTGCTGTTGTCTGTATGATTCTAATGAAGACATACTGGCTCTCTCTAAAAAAAAAAAATGTAAAAAAAAGTCACCATTTCCATGCCATTAATATAATGCCTATGATTAACTTTTAAAATGTGGCAAAAGGTAAGAAATTTGAAAAATCTGGAAACTTTTTCCACACAGAATTGTTTATTTTTTGTTGTATTTTTTCTGTTTTGGTGATTTGGCCTAAAATCTGTGAAATTAAAATACATTGAGGCTATGCACAAACACTCCCCACCAAACATTACATTAGATGGCTCCTTTCATGTCAGACTGTTGGCTATAATTTCCTGTTTGAGTCCACTGCAGCTAAAAGTGATAGAAAATTAAGAAAAAAACTCTCGGCACAAATTGATTTGCATGGGAAATGTTTCAAGGTTTTATTGTCATTTTGCTAAAAGACAAGTGACTCCTTCATAGGGGTACTTCTGCTGTACAGTTGGTTCTTTCAGAAGGAAATATCTCCAGGCTGAGGGATGTAACGGTATTTATTCCACAACTGTCAAATCATTGAATACAATGTGCTCTGTGGAGCCTGAAATCTGACGAAAGATACTAAAAGACCAGATGAGTCACAAATGAATACATCAGTGAATGTATATTGTATTGCTGGGTAGCCACAAAGAAATATAAAGCTTTATACATATGTTTCCTTAATTGACTTTCAATCAGTTGATAAAATTAATTTAATCCTTATTGTACTAGTGACAGCCAAAGTCAAAGCAGATCTACCAGGGTACCTGAAGCATTGCACTGTCGACATTATACCTGAAGGCCCCAAAGTAAACCTGCCCTGTGACGACAAAGAGAAACGAGCTTTCAGCTAACTCCACTGTAAACTGAAAAGCCGCTGGGATGCTTTTACGTGGGTGTCTTAGTCATCAGGGACCACAGCGAAAATAATGTTACTACTATACTTTCAATTCAATTCAGTTTATTTATATTGCACCAATTTGCAACAGAAGTTATCCCATGACACGTTCCAATTAGAGCAGGTCTAGACCAAACTCTTTAATTAAACTGTAATATAGAGAACCCAACATTCCCCCATTGAGCAAGCACTTGGCGACAGTGGGGAGGAAGAACTGCCTTATACTGTAACTACTATACTGTCACTACTATAATGTTACTACTAACTATACTATATATATTAAAATCTACATTTGTAAAACCTGATCAAATTCATTTTAGCTGAGAAAACAAATATTTTGCAGTGCTGCATATCCATCATGTTCGACGTGGGTCATACTGAGTGGATGAGATTCGATTTTAAACTTGTTTCTTCTTTGCGCTGGACATTGTGTGTCTCTGGGTAACAGAGCTGCCTGTGTCTTTCTCTGTTTTTGTTTTGTTTTTTTCTTCCAGTTTACTGCGGCACAGTTCCAACATTGGCCACTGTTAAACAGCCGTGACTCCTGATCCGCAGGCCGGTGGTTATTTCCAGCATTCAGGCCACACAGCTGTGAGGGGAAGGGGGACAATCTGTCTCTATTGGTGGAGGGAGGGAAAGTTTTGCTCAACTTAGCAACAGCGGAGCTAAGGTCACTGAGGACAACACAGACGACAGTCAGTAACAGAGTCAATGAGGCAGAGGCCTTCTTCTCTCTGTCTGTCGTCTACAAACTACTATATATGTATTTCAATACCATACAAAAACCACTAAACTTACTGTATTCTCGTTTTACATGATAAGTGAGTTGAACACATGGTTATCATGTAATCAAAGATAAAAATTGTTACGATCAGAAAATACAAGGATAATTTCATTTCAGTAATGAATGTGGAGTACAAAAAGAAATATAAAAATATACTAGTTCCCTTTAAAGTGTATTTCCACATTGTAGCATCCCATTGGTATAATACTGTTAGACTCATGATAAATAGCTTTAAAAGGAAGGGTTTAAATTGGGAAAACCTGGAGCCTACATTGCCCACACTGTAACTTGATTGCCGACAGTTTGGGTGTGTTATCCTACTCTCAGCTAATGCAGCCTCAGTCCACTGAGAGGGTTCCAGTAAAACAGGGAATAATTTATTTTCACTTTAATTCCATCCATTGGCAACACAGTGACACAATCTACGGCTACTGTGGACACAGGTTTCATACAACTTCTGTAATAAAACCTGTAAAAACAGGTGACTCTGGGACAAAATCTTATCAATTGGGGGTCAGTTTATGGGTCCTTAATGTGAAAACGTTTGAGAACCACTACAGCAGCCTCAGGCAGAGATGAGGAGGTGGCTCGCTTCTTTCTAACTCCACACAACTTCAAAAACAAAAAAAAAGAAAGAAAGAAAGAAAGAAAAGAAAAAAAAAATTATATATGCATATTTTTCATCACTTTCAGAATTAAACATCACTGCCACCATGACTGTGATGTGAGAAATTCCCCATTAACATCTTGAAGAAGAATGTATTTATAGTACATTTCAAACCAAAAGAAGCTATTTAATGTTCTTCACAAAAGAAGGACATCACAAACAAAAAGACAGATGTAAGAAAAACGAGCATTAAAAACGTTTTCAACATAATCAGAAGTTTCTTTATTGCTATTTCTATTCTTATGAACTGAAGCTTTTGTCTGCTTTATGTAAATACAATAGCTGTATCACAGTGCCACCTCGTGGCTGAACACCGGAGGTGCTATGAGGAATCCCATGAGTGAAATGCGCAGGTCTGCAAAGCTAATGTCCCCACTTCTGAAAGGACGAGTAGCTGTCCGGACTTCCTGCTTTTTGCACGTATCCACACTTCTTTTAATGCTGTTGTTGCATTCAAATGAAAGATTAGAACAATAATAATCTAAGTAAGAATAAATGGGTGAAAATGAGCGGGCAACAGCGCCCCCTAGAAGGCATAGAGCGCTGGCCATGGTGCTGACAGCTCTCTGCTTTCCACGATCGGTCACTTGGATGTTGTAAAATGTTCAAGTACAAGGGTCTATTCATTAAACCCCATAAAGAAGGAGATTAAATGAGCCTTCACGTGTTCTATGTAGGTGTAGTGAAGATTTTTCTGCAGTGCGTAATCAAAATGTGCGTTATGAAAAGATATATTAAAGTCACATGCAGAAATATGTTGTATTAATAAATCCAAAGGTATAATTAAACTCACAATCACATGTACTGTTAATAAATGAAGGCAAATCAAGACATTTGTTAGGCAGCAAAGCGTGAGAGAGACGGAAAAGAGGCTGTTCAAGGTTAGTTTGTGCCCTTTTGGAAGCGCTTAGACAAGACGGTTTGGGGAAATAATGGCTGAATCTAACGAATGTGCTGGTTGCGTGAAAATGATACTGTGACGCAGGAGGCATGATGGGAACAGAAGTAGACAGAAAGAAAAAGAAAAACATTGTTTGCAGGTTAACATAAGTATGAATTACTTTTATATCAAATCAGATGCTGTCCGGACGCCATCTCGATTTTATTATTCTTTGCTCCAGAGATAAAACCAAAACTACACTGAACTCTTCAAATGATCTCATTTATTGAATTGCAATCGAGTTTTTTTCTGCTGCATCAAAAAGGGCCTGGCAGGTTTGTCACAGAGACAGAGACGCGACTCCTGCGTTGGATGTTGTTGCCAGCTGATGAATGTGAAGTTAGGAATGTTATCAGCTGATTCAGAAGAAAATCTCAAGGAAAAGCAAGACGCTAGATAAATCTGAGCGGTTATAGCAGAAGATAGATACTTTGTGATGAAAAATATGGTTATTTTTATAGTTAGAGTTTCTCAAAGAGTAGCGGAGACAAAAGGATGAGAGCAAAGCCGTGTAATTCCCAGGTGTGGCACATTATAGTTAAATAGAAGAAACAGAAACAGGGCGCAGACAGAAGAAGACAGCTTTTGGACGTAATCACATGTTTATATTCAGGACAGGAAAATGTTCCACATTGCCAGACATCCTGGCAATCGCCCCCACTCTTGCATCATTTGCTCTCGGTATAAAGTAATGGCTTTTGTGCGCATGTTCCACTGCCCTTTTGTGCCGCCGCTCCTTCTCCATTGGCTCACCCTCCGCTCTGCTCTCAGCCTGCACACACCGACCAGCCCTCGTACAACACAGTGTGTGTGTGTGTGTGCATCCAACCCACGCTGCCTGCAAACCGGCCTCAGCGTCCCACGCTGTTCTGAAGAGAAAAAGATGGAGAAAAAGAGCGAGATCAACGGGCACGCCATGCCCGGCTCGGCCTCCACCGACCGGATCGTGGAGAAAAGCGCGCAGAAGAGCTTCAGGGAGAAGCTAATGGAGTTTCTGAGAAAGAACCTGCTGGTTATCATGACGGTGTCCGGGGTTCTTGTGGGCGTCGGGCTCGGTATGGTGGTCCGCAACATGAACCTGACCAGGGCGCAGATGACCTACTTCGCCTTCCCCGGAGAGATGCTCCTCCGAATGCTGAAGATGATCATCCTGCCCCTCGTCGTCTGCAGCCTCATATCCGGGGCCGCCAGCCTGGACACCCGATCCCTGGGCAAGCTGGGGGGTATCGCGGTCGCCTACTTTCTGGTGACCACGCTCATCGCCTCGGGGATCGGGGTGGCCCTGGCTTTCATCATCAAACCCGGCGTAGGCGCCGGAGCCCTGAACACCAACAGCCTTGGACTGGAGAGCGTCACCAGCAACAAGGAGACCGCGGACTCGTTTTTAGATCTGGCCAGGTACTGTGGCAACGCTTAAATCATTTTAGCAACCTTATTACTAATGTACTTTTACATAACAATAATACTGTAGTAATTGTGAGGGGAGCTGTGGCGTTCAGGCGCTGTGGTAACTCTGGTTAGTTACACACGGCGCATCTCCATCCGAGGCGTGGACGCACAACAGTTCTATGAAAAGCTGTAAATCTTGTTGCACAGATATTTCCATGCATTCAGCTGTGCTGGCTTGCAGCTGAGAGGATGCTCTGAGCTTTAACAAAGCAACACACATGTAAGTAAAAGAAGAAAAAAAAGCCTCAAATATCAACATGCTCGCTAGTCTTCAGTGCGCCGTACGGGACTTCTAATAATAAGTTCCCACAGTGTGAGGGAAAGCCGACAGCTGTTTCAAGAGTGGAGTGTATTTTGAGGAAGGGAAAGGGGTGGTGGGACAAACCCCAGCAGCACCGTGAAGTACCAGCGGAACTCTGTCTACTCAGCACCTCTCTTATCATGAAAGCAGGTGGACATTCGGCTTTTATTTCTCAGTGCTCACAGTGTGGGATCACACTTTACATTTGACCTGTTGTGCCAGACATTGCATGAGGGATTAGACCAGTGCAGGATTTGAAAGCTAATTCTGATGGAGACTCTTTTTGTCTCTTTTTCTTAATACTGATACATTTGGACTCTATATGATCATTTTCATTCACAGAGGTTTCCCACAGGCAGGAATACCAGACGAGGTGTGAAAGTTTGAAACTTCGGCAAAACCTTAGATTTAATTTGTTAGTGGAAATGATATCCAAATCCAAATATTGTTTTAGGCGCTCCTTTTCTCTGTGAGGAGACAACTGGGATTTGCATGATGTCTCTGTCCAAACACTCTTGTTATATAGAGAAACATATTGCTGCATGGTCACCAGCAGGAGGGTGGGTCAGATTTAAAGTTCCGCAGAGCATGAGAAGTGTTTCACTGTGGAATATGTAACCCAACTGGTTTTGACATATGGGCTGTAGTCTGGCAGAAAGGTAGACAGGTAGGTAGAAAGAAAGAAAGAAAGAAAGAAAGAAATAAAAAGAAATAAAAAATAAAATTATATATGCATATTTTTCATCACTTTCAAACTTAAACATCACTGCCACCATGACTGTGATGTGAGAAATTCCCCATTAACATCTTGAAGATTAATGTATTTATAGTACATTTCAAACCAAAAGAAGCTATTTAATGTTCTTTTTTTTTTTTTTTGGTTTTGACATATGGGCCGTAGTCTGGCAGAAAGGTAGACAGGCACTCTGCTTTGTCTGCTCTTCATTTAATCTTATCAACAGTAATTTTGTGGTGATAAATGTACTTAAGAATTGAAAATATAAATTAAGCTAAATTATGCATGTATTTGTATGTATATGCTGTATATAGGGGTCAACTGATTATCGGCCTTCCTGGCATTTTCCTGACTATTAGGATCCGTTTTGTTTTGTTTTTTTTTATCCAATTGCTGATAAATGCTCTGAGGCAGCATGGAATCTGCAAAGTAACAAGTAATTAAAGTTATGACATAAATGCAGTGGAGTAAAAAGTACAATATTTGCTTCCAAAATGTAATAGTATGGAAGTAGCAGAAAATGTTAAGTCAGTACAGTACTTGAATGAATGGAGTGAGTTATATGCCATCAGTGGCCATAGCAAACTGTAATAATTTCTGTAGAAAGGCTGCTTGATGATGAGTGTATCAGCGTTTTTAGTCCTGCTAGCTCCTCCGTATCTCCTGGATGTACAGGCATCGGCTTTTGCACAGACGTTCATGGTTTCCAGTTTCCACATTTGAGGTTTTGAGTGATATGTTTCAACAACTATTGGCTAAACTGCTGTGAAATTTGGTTCGCACATTCATTGTCATCCATAATTCATCCACAAAATGAACTGTAGCAACACTTCAAATTGAAATTCAACTCCAAATCTTAATTTGTCCAGTGCTTTGGTCGACAAGTCCTTAAATTAAATAATAAAATTTGTCATTTGTAACTGCCCTCTCTCACCCCTATCAGCAGGACGACAGCATTTGTCTGTACCATCCAAAACCAAATTACTGTTAAAAAATTATTATCATGTGAAAGACTCAAAGCTAAAAGTTAAAAAAAAGCTAATGTTTGGTTGGGCTTAGGGAAAGGTCATAGTTTGGGTTAAAATGTCTACCTGGTTAAGGTTAAGGGGACATTTGTTGTCATGGTTACAGTAATACACACTTGGTTAAGGATTGTGGTCATGCTGACTGTCAGGTGGAAGCAGGAAACAAACAGTGGCCTCAAGGCCTGACCACAGAAATGATTGGACCCCTGCACAGATCCAGTTTGGACCCCTTCCCCTGACTGCTTTACTCATATCAGCGCTTGCATGTGCTCTCAATGGCTCTCATATAAACACACAGAACGTCTTATCAGCATCATTCTCTTTCTCACAGGTGGTGGTGGCTAACATTAGCCTTAACATTAGCTTCCTGGCTCTTGTTCACCTCTTCAGCCTGATCAGTGTCTTTCGGAGGTCACGTGTCGCGCTGTAGTGCACATTTGATGTATAAACAAAGGAGAGATTTTGATTATGAAACAGGCTTCATTTGTACATTTCTACATTTGAGTGTTATCCTTCAAAATTATATTTGGTTATCATTGCTTATATTAGGATAACCATGATTATTGCTGGCCTCCCTCCCTGGTGGCTTGGCCTCTGAAAACCTCCACCCCCTTTATGGGCAGCCCTGGTGGTCTCTGGAGTTGAACTCTTTTTAAAAACGATCAACATTGCAATATTTATCTGAGGAGGGACCTTTTCATTTACACAGTGACGCATTGCATTGGATAAAAGCTAAAATCAGTTCATACAGACAAAGAGCATTTTTTCATTTTCCAAAACAGTTTCATTCTTTTGAAACACATAGTCTCAATCATGCTAGTGAAGGCAAATTCAGTTTAAACAAGACTGTTTTTCTTGAGTCTACAAATCTACAATTTTTTTATTCAAATCAGACACACTTCTGACCATATTAACTAAATAATCTATTTCTATTGGCGTGAACCAAAAGGGTCATGCATGATGTTTGGCTTAGATTTGTTAGGATATGAAGTTGTTATGTAAGAGTGCTTTAGAAATCAGTTTACAGAGAGGAGGCTCTGTGGGAAAAGCAAGCCAGCTCTCAGCTCTGGTTTCCCAGGGTTAATCCAGATCCTCACCTCAGTCATGTGACAGGAGGAAAACTTGACCTCTTCAACTTCAAAATTCTTAAAAGTCCTATTTCAGTTTTAATTTTTATGAACAGTATTATGTTCAGCAAGTCCTTCATGTAGGCTGTATGGGGCACCATTTTGTGTCAGTGAGTGTTTTTATGCATAAAAAAAAAAACATCCTCCTCTCACCCCCCCTCTGGGGTGGTGTGTGTGTCTTCCTCAAGCTCTGGTCCTCTACCAGAGGCCTGAGAGTTTGAGGGTTCTGTGCAGCACACATGCACTGTTCTGGACAGAAACCACCAATGCTGTACCTGCAGTCTGCTGGAGCCACTCTTCCAGTTTGTGGGTCACAGCCCCCAGTGCTCCGATTACCACTGGTGCTACTTTTACTCACCACATCTCGTTTCATCCTGGACAGTGGCTCTGACGCTCACTAGTCCTCACCCTCCCTCGTTTCACTCTGTGTACAGTCTGAGCATGCTGGACTTGCAGTGAAAGAGAGATGGTCAGAGAATAGAGATTTCATATTATCTACACTCCCAAACAATCAAATACACCCAGAAGAGTCTTTTGAATCCAATGGAAGTGGATGATTATGTCAGTACAATGGCACCTGGCAGTGGGTGGGATATATTGTGAATATTGTGACAACAAGTGAATATTTATTATATCATTGAAGTCGACATGCTGGAAGTGAAAAAAAATGTTTGAGCGGATAACTTTAACAAATCCCAAATTGTCATGGTTTTAAATGGGTCAGAGCACCTCTAGAAGTGGAGTTCTTGTGGGAATTTCCAAAGGCCTACCAAAGTGGACCAAGGAAGGAAAACTGGTGAACTGGCTACAGGGTCATGGGCCAAGGCTCACTGATGCTCGTAGGGAGGGAAGCCTGACCCGTCTTGGAAATGCTTGCCCAGCCATAAAAGCATCACACAAGTGCTATCTGGCAGCAGTTCAGATCCAACTCTTCTGTGTAGACCATCTTAGCTGGTTTAAATGCAAAAACAAAAACAGGATTGCTGCAATTATTTCCACTTTTATTCAAACACAAATAATTTGGTTGCATCAAATACAAATACTGAGTTCTCTGCACGTCTCTACTGGCTCACGCTTAGTGTTGTCCAGATACAGTAAGTGATAGTAGGCTCCACAATGACTTTTACCATGTGGAGTAGGAGGTGTGATTACTATAATCATCATGCTGTATTGAAGAAGACTTGAAGCTTGCAAGTGACACCATCAAATCCTTAGGTAACGTACTTCTTACATTTTAAATCAACTCTTAAACATAGAGAGGGTGTCCGCCTCCTGGACCGAAAGGAAGATGGTTCCACAGTAGAGGAGCATCTTGGGAATGTAAAGCTCTATACCAAAACTAAAAACTAAAAGCCTTTTGAACTGACCCATATCAGGGTTTTCTGAGCTACTGAGCGGCAAACTTGTGGTTACATTTATGAAATGAAACTACTTGGTTAAAGCTAGGAAAGGCAACTATGTGATTATTAATAGTAAATTTAAATAAAAAGTTAGGGTCATTTCTTTTCTTTCAAATTTAACAATAAAAAGGCCACAATCAAACTCTGTATGACGGACTGCGGGAAAACACATTACTAAACAAGGAGTCAGTTTTCATTTTCCTGAATGTCTCTCGGAAAACAAATATCCCAGTCTGACTATCAAAGGACAAGTGAAGTGTAAATGAATACAGTGAAACCTCCAGGAATATCTAATCCTGGTAAAGACCTGGGTGATTTGTTTTAATAAAAGATGAACTGGACAGTAGATCAGTGCCAGAACAACTGCTCTGTCAGGGAATTTAGGGAGCAGTGGACTTGATGGAAGATCCTGGGAAAAGATCCAAAGGGCAGGGAGTGTGTGATGACAAACCAATCCTGTGAACACTTTATCATTCAGATGGGTTAACCACAGGATTAAATGTTACCCAAAGTTTTGGTCAATTACATGAAATCAAACAGGAAAAGACACCAGTAAAATAGATGTAATCTTCTGTGGATCTGACGTGCTTTTCTCTTCTTTTTTTAGGAATTTATTCCCAGCAAACTTGGTGGCTGCTGCCTTCCGCACTGTGAGTGCCAGCACTACACTTCACCACGCCGTGCTGTCTTTATTTTTTCGCCAATTCCCCTTTTTATGACCACTTTCTATCTGTTTTTCTTTACAACCTGCGTCTTGCGTGAATTGTTCATTAGAATTTATTACGCCAACCACGCGGATGCTGCTCCATGTTCATTTACTGCGGCTGTAAATCGTGGCTGCAGCGCGGAGAGCCTCACAATGCCTCTCAATGAGGAGATGTTCTGAGACCGCTGCTCACCAAAACGCCTCATTCTCTTGCCCCTTACCAGCCGTTACCATGGCAAAACCATTCCATTCCAGCCAGCCTAGCAACCCACCTCGCCTCGCTGCTCTTGAACGCGGCCTGCTACACTTCCTAGAATCATGATTGTGTCTGTTAAGGCTAAAATAAGAAGCAGGAAAATTCAATATTTGGGGATGAGGGGATACAGATTTGCTATACACACACCAAAGAAAGTGTGGACACTGACACATGAACTTGTGCTCAAACCAGTTGCCTCAAACATGCCTAAAACCAGGCCAAGTGAATTATAAACTTACAAGAGTAAATGGAGTTTCAAAGTGCAGCAAGGTCATAGAGTTCAATATTCATCCCCGCACCCAGCAGATACTGTGGTACAGCCCCTGTGGAATGGGTCCAACTGTGGATTAAACCAAGAAAGCAGAGTAGAGAGTAGATTTATACAGCAGCTAAATGCTTAAACAGACATTTAAACAAATGAAGTGTAAGGTTTAGGTTATGGGGAAGGCTGTCTTTTTAGTTTGGTGACTATAGTCATAGACTGCTTGTCTCTGCATGTACAAGTATGCTGCAGTTCTAAGAACCTGCAACCTCATTTAAAGTCCATACGTCTGCCAAGATGTTGGGAACCTTTATCCTATAGGACTGTTTAAGGAAATGCAGAGAGAGAGAGAGCATTGTTTTAGTGCTGGTTGACTCCTTTACTGCTAAAAGACTGTCTGAACTTCGGTGAACAGTGTCAAACTGGCCTCCAGCTCCATGCACATATTGCATTCCTTATAAGAGCAATGAACAGACACACTGTTCTTAAGTAATGTTATTTCAGTTGTTTTTCCATCCCATCATTCCATTTTCACCATTACTTAGCAAAATTTGAAAAAAAAGCACAGAAAGTCTACACCTTCTTGAAAAAAATATCTTTATCCTTCAGTTGAGGTTAACTTACTGTACATGTAAGTGCACTCATTTACTTACAGGTTATGGAGTGTACTTGCAAAGAGAGATTACTGGCCTCTGATTCAAAATGGGGAATCAGCACCAAGATGCTGACATTATAACTATACACTTCAGCATTAGAATGTACTCAACAAAAATATATGAATGAACTTCATCAAACGAAAATGTGAAGTTTTCTAATTCTTTCCATTGCAGTATGCCACTGACTACAAGATGGTTGCTGTAGGAAACAACACCAATGGAACAACCCTCTATCAAAAGGTAGGTCGAGAAACATCCCTGCACACACACGCGCACACAATCGGAGCACATTTCCTTTCAAAACTGCAATGCTTGCAATGTTAGCATTGTATCATATGTGTATTAATGTGTGTGTATATATATATATATATATATGTATTACTCATGTTTAGGGGACATAAATCATACTGTGGAGACTTAAAAAAGCAAGCCCTTACAAAGTTACTCATTAAATATTAGGATGAAGACTTGCTTTAACATTAGGTTGAGCTGAGTGTTAGGATTAGGCAAGTAATGGGTGCAAACTCATTGAATAAGCACTATATGAGTACCTAATGAGCTAATGGATGAGTACCTAATGAGCTAATGGATGGCTTGGTTTAATTGTATAAAGAAATACTGTTATTTTTGAAAGGATTTCACGGTCAATGTAAACATACAGTACATTGTAAAGTTCAGATAATAGGCTTTAATGAGGTTCTAGCTATCTCAAGTAGCCAAATCAAATGGGTATCTTTGTTCTTGCACATTCATTGGTTTACTGCCGATGTGCTATCCAGTCAACAAACCATATGCCATGCGCCAGCACACATTCCTCTGCCACAGCTTAGTAAGGACACGGTGTCTAGGCAAAGTCTGCAACTTTGAAGATAACCACTTGATTAACCTAGGTGGACAAAACTTTGTATGAGCTTCAGCAGCATCGTGTTATTTTCCTACACACTCAAACTATGTTTAGGAGTTCAGAAAGGTTTTGTGCTGTGCTTCTTAAAATACATTAGTGGTTATTATGATTATGATTATTATTATTAGTTTCACAATTGCTTCAGTTGCTACATAAAGGTTTAGATTATCCAGGGTTTAATGTGTCAGTGTTGCTTTTGCATTTCCTGTAATTCCTTGATCAATGGAAAGAGAATCAGGTATTTCTTAAGACTTTAATATGCTACTAATGACGTATATTTTGTGTTGTTGAACAGGATCTGAAACCCTAGCCTGCCACAACTTTCTGATATTGGTTTTATGCATTTGTGTCAAATGTGGTTGGCATAATGGGCATCGCCACTGCATTGTAGTTCACCCACTGGAGTCGGGTTTATTTTTACATTAAAATCTTGCTTCGTAAAACTTCAAAACAGATGCATTAAGTGTGACAGAATGGTTTCTGTTTTTGTAAGGTGATGTCAACACTTATTCCGTCAGTCAGTCAAGAGTGCTGGCCGAAGATCAGGCCAGCTTGACCCACCAGATATCCATGGGGTTTGTGAGGAAAATAATGTGTTGGACTAAAAAGGCAAAGGGCTGGTTGCATATTTACAGATTACCACTGGACCTGTGAGGTATACTGGACATTGGATTATAGCTCTGAGCTCAAATGGTTCAACACAGTAGATACTGAAGAATCTTTTTAAGACTGCAGGGAATGATCCACATATTTTTAAATATGTCATTGGTTTCTATGGTGTCTAATTTGCCAAATATTAACATAATCTTTTAGATCCAACTACTTCTGCCCCAAGGCCATGGTTTGCCCCCACTGACCCAGTATAGTTGAGGGGATCTGATCTTGGCATTGGTCCATGGTATTTGTCTGTCGTGGGTGATGGCGGACGGTACCCCCAGTGCCAGGGGATGAAGCTGGTGGAGCTGTGGGAGAGCTCAGGACAATGGAAGGGGATTGAGCTCAGGATTTGTCCCTGTCCTTATTCGTTATCCATCATCCAGTTCACTGAATCCTTCAACTGCCTCCAGACCTATGCACCCACTCACGCACACTCTGTAGCAAGAGGTATCACATAAACCGCTGTGGAACGTATCAGCACTATTGTCTGACAAGCTTCCATCTCGGTAATGAAAGGGTGCAAATAAGGTCTCAGTCCAAACTAACAGCATGTGAGCCTCACTTTTGTGTGAAAGTGTTTCCTGACCTAAGGAAACCAGTCTTGCTTCAGTTTTGATCAATATACGTTTTTAACCAGTGTGGTTCATGGGTCAGTATGTTATTCCCATTGATCGACCACTTTGGTACAGAATGAAATAATTTGATTGCTATGAACCTTTCTACAGATTTTCATATGTAGATTTTCCCAGAGGTCAAAACCCAAGGAGTTTGTGATCTCCTGACTTTTCATCTAGCACCTGGTGAGGTTAGTATTTTACATTTGAGTGGGAATTCAAGACAATTATTGCATGTGGTCCAGACATCCATAGTTCCTAGATGATATCTCCTGATGACTTCGGCTATCCTGACATCTGCTAGTACCACCATAGGGCTGACATTTCTGGTTTACATTCTCTGTAAGATAAATTTCAATAACACAGGTGAATTTTCTTCTAGTGCCAGCATCAGGTTCAAATTTAAATTTGTCCAATACTTTGTTGATGGTAAACATGCTGCCAAACATCAGCATTTTAGCCTTGTTATTGTGAACATTTTAGCAGTTCAACATCACACTGTGCCTATAAGTGTGTCCTCACAGAGCTATGAACATGGCTGTAAAGTCTTAGTCTTGTTCAAATAAATTCAGTTAATTTTGAAAGGCTTTCATAAGCCCAAAGGTGGTGAGGATTTTTTCAAAAGCTGTTTAGTAAAATCTTTAGGTCACACAAAAAACACTGTCAATTTAACCTGGCTTAGTAGCTAAATAACTAGTTGAGAGGGGCTGTTTATTTCGGTGCAGATGAGTGTCAAGATATTTTTCATGAAATAGTGCCCATGTTACCAATAAGACATCCAGTCTAACTGAATTAAATTTAACTGTTGAACCTTCTGCATGCCTGGAGGCACTTTCCTGTTTGTTTGATTTTTCATGTTCATCTGAACCAACCAGAAGGTTCTTCAACGCTCTCCTTTCCACAACCTTTTCATGTTTGGTCTCCTACAGTCTGACTCTTCTGTGTGTTTTAGGTGCCGATTGGTACAGAAACAGATGGCATGAACATCCTGGGTCTGGTGTTATTTGCAATGGTATTTGGTGTGGCGCTGAGGAAGCTGGGAGATGAGGGGGAGGAACTTATTCGCTTCTTCAATGCTTTCAATGAGGCCACCATGGTGCTGGTGTCCTGGATTATGTGGTGAGTAGAACTGGGTGTATATGGGAATTTAAAGCGGTATTGGTAGTTGTATATTTGTACTGCATCAAGTGTTAGTTTGTAACAATAGATTGAAGGTAACTTTCTGTATTAACATTTATTACTGTTACCACCTGACTTTTCATTCTCCTTTCCAATTGTTTTCTTTTTGTTTTCTGGGTAAATTCTCTTTGACTTCTCAGGTATATCCCCTTTGGCATCATGTTCCTGGTGGGCAGTAAGATTGTGGAAATGGAAGATGTGGTTCTTTTGGTCACTAGTTTGGGAAAATACATCTTTGCTTCAATCCTGGGCCACATCATCCATGGAGGCATCATCCTGCCCCTCATCTACTTTGGCTTCACACGCAAGAACCCCTTCAGTTTCCTGTCAGGACTCATTACGCCTTTCACCACTGCCTTTGCCACCTGCTCTAGGTATACAGTCACATCACAGAATCTTCACAGATGAACTGTTGAGGGACTGAAATTGAAAAATGAGTCCGCATTACAACAAAGTGACAGAAATCTACGTGAATTAAAGGTGTGATGGATTTAAGTATCAGATCCTGTTTTAAAAAGTGGTCAGAGGGTTGTATCTCAAAATTAGGAGTCGTAGCAATACATAGTAGTGGTAACGCACACAGTTTGAAACGAGTCACCTTTTTTGGCTTTACATTGCCTAAGTTCTACTATCAGGTGAAAAGTTAAAAATCTGGCTGACTGCTATGAGTTTTATTTGCTTTGCAGAGAGAAAAGCCTTTTCTTTGCGTGAACGTTTCTCTTGTGACACACTCAGACAAACTGTCAAATTTGCATGCAAGATAACTCATAATCTAATTGGCCGATTTTCATTAAATTTATTGAGCATGTTTAGACTTCCAAGGGGATAAAGTCTTTACAGTGTGTTCTTTACTCTAGTGATATATATATCCTTTGAGTGTAGTGTGCTTTATCAAGTCAGTGTTTTATGAAAGAAATATGGTGCAAACATGAAGGTTAGTCATGCTGAGAATCCTAAAAACAAATGAACATTTATATTCATGTACACAAATCCTGTAGATTATATTTCCTGACGATTACACAAACTGCCATGGTACTATGTTAAGCACAACATAATCAAACAGCCCCTTTAATGTTATGCAGTCCTTTGCAGGGAAGCAGCTCATACATTGTTTGAATGGTAAATTGGAGCCCCACTTGCAGTCGTACATATTCTCAAAAGAAATTTCAGTTCATTCATTGGATTTTGTTGTACCAAATTTTCTTCATGACGTTAAGACAGATGTTGTATGTGTTGTTGTTTTACATAAAGCGTGTAAAAACCTGCATATTTACCATGAACACGTTCTCACATTCTGAGCCACACTACTGCTACTACTGCTCCAAGGAATAACTCTGAACTTGTTGTTAAAGATGCTCTCCATCGCCAACAGCCTTATGTTGTAGACTCTGTATGTACATCAGTTAACACAGTAAAGCTCCAGCAGTCAGTGTAGGAAGAAGAAGAAAAAACACATTTTTGACTGAAGGGGAACTTTAATATGCTGAATCATGTTTTGCGATTACCTGTATGCGATGCCTGTACCTTGTACTTAACTACTGAATCCGACTAAGGCAATACAGATGTTCTAATAGCTTGCATTGATTTTGGGACAAAGGTTAACCAAAGCTTGACCTTGTATTATTTTCACTTCAAAAAGTGATAAAGATTAAATGATAATCCGTCATCTCTTTTTCTCACCAGTTCAGCAACACTTCCCTCTATGATAAAATGTGTTGAGGAGAACAACGGTGTGGACAAACGCATCAGCCGCTTCATTCTTCCTATCGGGGCCACTGTTAACATGGATGGGGCGGCCATATTCCAGTGCATTGCGGCTGTCTTCATTGCTCAGCTCAACAATGCTGAGCTGAATGCTGGGCAGATCTTCACCATTTTGTGAGTTCAGTGGATGATAAATTTTCTTCCTGTTGCTCAACATAACTATGAAGAGAAGAAAACACACACACAAATGTCATTAATTCATAGATTTGTTCTCACGTTTACTTGTAAAGTTAAGAAGTCAACTCTCTGTTCCTTCTGTCACAAACAGTATTTTATCATTTATATGATAATCATATGATTATTTCTTCATTCTTTCTAGGGTGACAGCCACAGCCTCAAGTGTCGGTGCTGCGGGCATCCCAGCGGGCGGCATCATTACCATCGCCATCATCCTGGAGGCTATCGGCCTGCCTACCAATGACCTGTCCCTCATGCTGGCTGTTGACTGGATTGTGTGAGTAAAACCTGTGTACACACTGACACTTGTATTAGAAAATAAACATTGCTGCGTCTAATCACGTCTGCACAAGCGTTGCCAACTTGGCCAGGGTTTCCCAACTAGAGGACCACCAAGGGGAAGCAAAGGAAAAGATTTAGAAAAGCTAAGTCTGCTGCATTTTTGCAAGCTTGCCTTGTGGTTTCAGAGCAAACACACGTACGCTTTTCATCTGGAAGATTGTTTCCTGCTTTACTAGACTGCTCTAAGGTAGCGCAAGGGTTTGACTTTCATAAGCCACTTGAGGGTGCGCTCAAAACAAAAACATCTAAACTATGAAGATAAGACATTTGACCTTGTTCAGAGGGAGTTTTATCACTGTTGTTGCCAGTCCAATAATTCCCTGTTATGAGCTGATAAGGACTATCGTATCAATGGGTTCTTTTAGTTTTGTTAGTAAAATAAAAATAAAAATAATTAATAATTAAAATAAAAGGCTATTAATGTAGATAAGCAGAAAGGTAAAATAATAAGGGCATGAATAAAAGTAGCTAAGAACAAAGGAAAATGATCTGTGGTAGCGGCTGTGATTATAGCAGGTTAAAGATGAAGGTCTGAATTAACTTCATCCATCCATCCATCCATTTTCTATACTGCTTTTCTGTCAGGGTCGCGGGAGGGCTGGAGCCTATCCCAGCTAACTATGGGCGAGAGGCGGTGTACACCCTGGACTGGTTGCCATTCAATTGCAGGGCTGACTAACTTCAATGTAATCTAATTTTCTATGTTTGCTGAAAGTAGGCTGACCTGAGTTTTCTATCCCTTATGTTGTATTTGCATACAGGGATCGTACCACCACGGTGGTCAACGTGGAAGGTGATGCTCTGGGTGCTGGTATTCTCCACCACATCAACCAGCAGGAAATGAAGAAACAGCAGCAGGAGCAGCAGCAAGAGGGGGAACTGGCGGAAGTCCGGGTTGAGGTGGTGGCCAATGTCCAAGCTGAGGAGGAGACCTCGCCACTCGTCACACACCAAACCAAAGCTTTAGGAGCCACGCCGGAAGCCATTGAGTCTGTCCTGTGAACTCAGCAAGACTTCTTTCTTGCCCCTTTACATTTTGACACCTCTGATGTTGCTGATGATGCACCATACTGAGTCAGTGTCCCTTCAAAGAATGAGGTCACAAATGATTTCATTTGTGAGGAAAGTGCCATCGTAACAGTCAGACTCTCCCATAAACCTAGTGCTTTCAAAGTGCTGTTACTTGGTCAGTCTCGGGCTCAACAACTGGATTTTCATCCAAGTGTTTTAATACAAATTAGGATATTATGAAATAGGGAATTATTCATTTAAAATGTTTTTTTTTAATTTTCACTTGAGGCTTTTTTTGGTTGTATTTTTAAAGTTTAGCAGATATTTTAGAGTGATGGAAACACACTTTTTGTAAAATGTCCCTAAAACATTCCCATAAATGTCGTAGTTCTGTTGCTCACAGCCATAACAGTTTGTACTTTTGAACATTATCAAGTGCATTTGTTTGTTTTGTCATCAGACAGTAAATACAGTGGTCAACACTGAGTATGGAACACTAACAACTGACCAAATGCTGAAAAAGCAAAATGTTTGACAAATGCTTGATAGTGTCTGTCGTAACTTAATTAGCTACACGTTCTGTTTGCCTGTTCAGTCATGTTAACTGAGCTGGTGGAGACGTATTTGCATTATTTCTATTTAATTTTTTCAGCTCGTTTGCTTTAGTTGAATGGAAACAGCTGAAATTCTGTCTTTTACAGTCAAATCTGATTGAGAGGGAGAGGGAACATTTTCCTATGACTTTTGTTTGCTGACCATCAGCAGACAATGTCAAACATTAACACTTCAAATGACAGGTTAAGAATTTGGCCTATTTTTTTGGACAAACTTGACCTGTTCAACCGGTGACAAACAGCGTAGTAAAACATTTTAGACTATTTGAAATAGTGTGTTTACCTGCATGCATTGCCATTATGGTCTCACGGGGGAAAACCCACTGATACGTGTTATATCCCCTGACTAATCCTATTTACTCCAGAGTATACAGAACATTGGGGTTATTTACATAACCATGATACTCTAAATCTCTAATACCATGGAACAAGAGCTCATAAAAATCCCTCTGCAAACATTATAAGGTACATAATGTTCTCAGAGCCAATATCAACAGTTTCTCCATTTCTGTAATGACAGCAGTACTTTCTTTACAAAGTTTTCCCTAGAGTTGGTGTTCTAATAATGGCCAGGTACACTGAACATCAGGCGGTCTCAGCTAGCTAGTTTAGAGTTCAAGTTGCATTTTTGCATCAGCCATTTTTGAATTAGGTGAATCAGCTGTACATGTGTGTGTGTTGCTCTCTTTCTTTCATATTTGTTACAACATACTTTCAAATGTTGGAACTTATTGGTGTTGGAGCTAATTTGTAAAAGTAGCAGGTAGCTTGTTGCTAATTGCTTTGGAGTAATATGTTGCCACAGAGTCTAAAACATAGCTTGATGTGCGTATTGGGTTTTCTTTATATATTAGTTTTCACATCAGTTAGATATTTTTAACTAGAGCTATTATTTAGTTAAAGTTTGCTTTGTGGCCCAGATATTCGAGTTAGCTAGCAAATGCAACTAACTATTAGATAATATAACAACATTTTTTTTTTAAATGGCAGATCAGATCCCAGGCCAGTCCTGCTGAGATAGGAAGAAAATAAATACAACCCACTATTGTTGCCTTGTTGCCCCAAAGCTGAAGATGTCCAATTTGAAGGCGCGTTGATGAGCTTTATGGATCTTGTTAAAGTAAAAGGACATCATTTCAGTTAGTTTGCAAGTACTATAAGTACTTGCTCAAAATCATGATAACACTCCAGTCTTGCATTTATTAAAGAACAGATATTTGATGGTTGTCAGTAACTTGTGACAAACTTGCGTCATGTAGCTTGCAAGTCGCATCAAATACACAAAAAATGTATTCATAAATCAAATCTTCATTAAAGTAGACACAAATACTGCACTATAATGTCAGATGAGTTCACACCCTTTATTGTTTTGTGAAGCCATCATTTCAGTGTGTTTCAGAGTGTTTTTGGTGGTGTTTTTCAGTTGTTTTTAAAGTGAGAGGTGATTCAAGGAATCCCAAACTACCATATTTCACAGCCCATGACTGTCTCTACCACTTTTGGCAAAATTCTACTGATACTTTACAGATATTAGCTGAGTCACTGAGGACACCATATTTTTATTCAGTCTCTGTGATAAATTATTAGCTTTGGTTTCCCTGTATCATTTTAAAGGGAACATTGGCCTTTGTCATTATCATGGCTCAGCTGGAGGTTTTTTTTAAAGTGTAGATACTGCCTGGTGCTTTCTATTGACTTTGGCATAAAAATTGTTAAAACTTGCCTCATGCTATAGTTGATGTCCGTGCAGTAGGGTACACAATTTGACATGAACGAAAGTGCCAAATGATGGTTTAGTGGAAAGTTCGGTTCAGGTATTGGATACAGGACTTGACTCACAAGATAAGCCTGTGCTGTCCCCTAGTGGTACAGGCGTTAATGTGAAAATACTAAACTGTGGGTGACTGCATCTCAGAGCTTGGCTGAGCCATTTTTGTGTCTGTCTGAAATACTGGCTTTGTTGAATGACAAGTGTTGTAATATTTATTTAATCTATTATTTAACATTCATAGGCGACCACTGCTGGTGACACTGCTCCAATGACATGTACCATTAAGTGAAGACCACTCAGAGATGAAGGAACATTGTGTACGTGAACATAAACTTAATGCATGTTTCTGTCACCTAATGTCTGAGGTACTCATTATGGCCTGGTGCTGCTGCTTTAGTTTTGGATCATGTGTGTATCGAAAAAATCTACTTAGTATGAACATTTATTGTTCAGTGTTTGAGATTTAACAGATTACTTTTCTAAGCTAACAACTGCTCTGTTAACCTAAACTGTGAGTGTTATGACTAGATTTTGTTCAGTATAACTGGTACAATCACATACAATTACATAGAATGTGATACATGTACTATTATATATATATATATATTTGATATTAATTTATTTGTAATTGTTTTAACTTTTTATATTATTTGTACTTTCTCATTCTAATACTTTCTCTTAGTGTCAATTTTTTATTCATATAATACAATTTTTAATGAATTCATGCATTTTTGCTAACCTGCTGTTAGAAAAATACTTTGATTTGTGTTGTGTGTTTTTGTTTAGGGATATTAACTACCTTGCCTGTGTCACATATATGTCTGCACAGCTGTATTTGCTGTTGGTCTGGCTGTCTGTCAACATTAAAGCTGATACAGTAAATTTTTCATGCAACCCAAATGAAAAAGCTACCATTATTTTTACCCTTGAGGGTATAGAATGTGGCTGATTTTAAATGTGGGGTTAATACACATAAAGACAGGTTAGTCCACAAAAGCGAGTCGTGCTTATTTGAAGCAACCGGGCTACTATGCTTGTATTTTTAGGAATATATATGATAGCAGGAGGGCAACAGCTCGTTCAGAAGGTGCAGCTTCCCTCTTTTATAAAAGCTGAGCAGCTGCTGTGCATTGTTCTGAAACTGAAACTGAAAATTCCCATAAGAATTTTAAATGGACCTCTGAAACTAGTGGGAGGAAAACTGAACTTATAACCTTTATATATGCACTTAGTCACAAGTAAAACTGGTTGGGAAACACTGATCTACGTGAGTATGTGACTGGGAACAATTTAGTAACAAATATATAACAAATAATATAAATAAACTGTCAATTTAGATAACTTTACACTATATAGACAAAAGATTGGGACAACCGACCTTTAAACCAACAATGACTTTAATTTCATCGCATTGTAAATACGCAGACAGCTTTGTAGTCATAACAGCTTCCACTCTTCTGGGAAGGCTTTCCACAACATTTTGAAGTGTTTCTGTGGGAATGTTTGCACATTGGTGCAGTAGAGCATTTGTGAGGTCAGGCACTGAAACTCTTCATCTGTGCTCCTGACTGCTGACATCTGAAAGTCGTGAACTAAAGGTGGTATGTCATGTTAAAGCATGAGGCTGTGCAGTGAGGGGCTCAAGCTGCTCCATCATCACAGGCACAGGCAACAAGTGGGTGGGCTATTGTCTGTGCTACATACAACAGTGTGTTGTCTGTGGATTTAGAGGCTTCAAAAAATCTGCGGCAGGTGACAGATATGTCTGAGTCACATAGGAGTGAAATAAATCACATATGGGCCACTTTTGCCTGCAGTATGTAGCAGAATGTAGCCTATAAGACTGTACTAAGTCATATGTTTGATACCAATATGAAATAAAATCACACTTCATTTGAAATGTTAAAGAGGAAGCTGGAACACGTTGGTTTTTGAGTTAGAGCGCAGGCTGCATGGCCACATGGGCGAATGGTGACGAGTGTCCTCAGTGTGACCTTTGTTGCATGTCCTGCCTCTCTCTCCCCACCATTTCTAGACTGTTTGTTTACTGTCGCTGTCCAGTAAAAAGTCCAAAAAGTGAACTGGTTTTCCCTCCATACTCTGATGTATTAATGTAAATGTTTAATAACATCCCAGCGTGTTTAAAGAGTAACGTCACACCTGTCTGAGAGGCAGTGCCTTGCTGCCCTCCCTGACTGAAAGTTTAGAGCCTGTTTGACCTGTGACCACAGCCTGCATCACTGATGGCAGGAAGCTGAGAAACTGAACTTAAGGTCAGCAAAAACAAACAGTTTCAGGGTCAGTTAAGTTGCTTTTTAACTAGTGTCTGAAAACTATTTTAAAAAAGTTTCTTGAAAAACCAGTTTGTGGAATCTATGTATCTATGTATTGTATACTCTGTGATCTAACTCAGACAAATATGATCCCACATGCAATCTAGTTTTCCTCACATATTCCATATAATCAAAGTAAATGCCGATTATTTTTTTCCAAAGATGGTTTCTGTCATTTTAGGTAGTTCTTATTACACTGATGTTCATTCAAGTGTTCATTGTTCTGATAAGCTTTTAATTCATTATCGGATGCTGTATAAAGGGGGTGCAACGTCATGATTGACAGCTGAGTCAGGTGGTTGCGTGAGTGGGAACTCGGTGGCTCAACCGTCCAATCACTACCGCACAGACTCTGAATGACTTTACCAGCAAAACATGGCAGTGGATTATTCGGCTTCATATTCTGAATGGTGGAAGGAAATGGAAATATGTCATCCTTCTTTATGTATGTTAAGAATGAATGAATATTTCTGTCTCATTGAACAATATAGCTACTAAGGACTTCCAGTGCATCTACAGTGAGACGAACTTGGATCTTGTTGAGAAAAGGTGAAGAAAATCCTTTTCCTCCATCATTCTGTTACCATCCTGATTGAACAAAGTCCGTGTCTGATATCTAATTTTTTTCTGGGCTGAAAAATACCCCATGTGTTAATAGATTGTTAATACACTTACCCACTGTCCCCAGATGCCATGTACCCCCGCACTGTCTCTGACATTTAAGTCAGTCACAATATCAATTCTGATGGAGAGGAGTAAAACCTTTCCATATAACCGGTAACTCACACACAGGTATTGACAGACTGAACATGTGCTTGGGCCAGTGCTTGTGCCAGTGCTTGTGGAATTTGCAGCTTGCATGCACCTCCCAGCTGAAACCACAGGGAGTGGGAGTCTGAAGGAGCAAAACCATCTGCTACTGCTGCAACCCCATACAACTTCTCTCCACTCAAGATTCAAGATTCAAGAGTCTTTATTGTCATTATGCAAGCATAACGAAATTTTGTGCAGATTCTCAGCTTCAAAGCACACTTATAAATAGGAAAATAAAAAATTGCACACCTTAGAAGAAATATAAAAATATAAAATACAAAGTACAAAACACTACACAGAGACCCCATAATACCAGATAATGGAAAGATTGTGTTTGGAAAATATAGCTGCATATACTCGTGTGTATTTGTTTGCATTTAAATGTGTGTTTCTTCCAGCACAGTGCAGGTTGTGGTCTGTGCCATCTGTAATGATGCCATCTGTCCACCAGGTGTCAGAGTGCACATCTCTTTTAGTTACAGGAACAGTTTGAAGGGGCTGTGGTGATGACTGTGGAGTACATCACACACAGTTTGATAACCACAGTGTGTTTAAGTATTTCTACAGAGGCCCTGCTTAAAACTAAAATTTATCCCCAAGTCTGATTTGCTATCAAGAATGACGTTTTGTGTAAGAACATCCACCTGTGATCTGTAGCTTTTGGATTTTTGAAAACCGGTTTCACATCAAGTCACATCACTTAAAGATAATATCGTCAGTTTTGCTGAGCTTATTCAGGTGCAATTTATTTTAATTATCAAGTGTACTAGAGTTCAGCCTGACACCAACACTCTGTGGCAGACAGCCAAGCCTACTTACATACTTTCACTTTAAAGTAAGGGTTTTGAATGCAGAACTGTTACTTGCAGTGAAGTATTTTCAGTGTGTGGTACTGCTTTTACTTAGTAAAGGATCTGAATATTTATTTGATCACTCATTATCATCTATTAACAACACCTCTTCAGCCATAACTATTTAATTTGGTTTACTGATAATCTTCACCACCATTATTAATGTCCTCACCTCTCCTCTGCCCACTGGTGTATTGCATCAAGCATTCAGATCCTTTACTTAAGTAAAAGCACTAACAGGACATTAGAAATACTTGTAAAAAACTCTGTTAAAAGTAAAAGTTCTGCACTTGAAATGTGACTTTATTAAAAGTATGAAAGTATATGCTATGAAAATGTACTTAAATTTTAAAAGTGAAAGTTCTCATTATGCAGAAAAACCGGCTGTTACTAGTATATATCATATCATTAGTTTATTATAACTCATGCACTAATGTAAAATCAAGATTTTACTGTTGTGGTTGGTTGAGGTGGAGCCATTTTTTCTTTTCTTTTTTTTCTTATCGATTAGCCGATTCTGATTCTGACTCACGTGCTCCTGTAGAAAATTCCGACAGTCATGAAGGCAGCAGGGCTGCTGCTGCTTTGTATCCATATTACCTTGTTAGCAGGTTACGAGCTAACTGAATACAGGCGGTACAGTGCGGCTACAAGGGGATGTCCCAACCTATTTAATACAAGCTGAGGACTCCTTGGTTTTTGTCGGCTCTACACAAGCAGGACTAACTTCAAAACTTTATCGAGATGACGACGCGGTCGGAGAGAGAAAAAGCCCAGAAACTGAATGAACAGCATCAGGCCATTCTGTCTAAACTGCTGAGAGAAGACGACAACAAGTACTGCGCTGACTGTGAGGCAAAAGGTTAGACTGACAAGCTTTGCTCTGTATCTTCTTCTCAGAAATGTGTGTATGAAAAGATGAAATGATATGGGAACTTGGCAGTCACCGGGTTGCTAAAGCTAGCAACACAGTGTAACGTTATTCTGATGGGAGTCACTTATGTGTCGCTATGCTTACAGCCCTCTTAGTATAGTCGCATAATGCCAAAGTGTGTCATTTCGTTTTAAATTATTTTTTTCATTATCTAGATTTTTTTGTGAAATGTAAACAGTTATCGCCTTTCCATTCAGAATTAAACCAAGATTAATGATATAGAGCGACATTTGTAACCGTAACCACAAAAAATATACAACTTCCGTTTTTTTACTTTCAAAGTAAAATCCTCATCGAGCGCCTTTTCAACAATGACGATGTACGATACCAATGAAGAGAACGAATAGGAAGAATTGTGAAACAAAGCGAATACTATAGCTAGTCATATAACAGATTCTAATTAGCTTGCTGATTTTATAATGAATTTAACAAAAACTCTAAAGAGTTTTAATTGACACTTTTAATTAACACTTGCTTTACTGTTATTGTGTGAAATACTATATTGTGTTCTATTTATTAGTGCGATTTTGGTATTGTGAGTTTTATTTCTCAGGATTTAATATTGTACAGTTTTTTGTGTAACTTGCTGTCCTCTTACTTACTTGGCGCTATAATTTTGAAATCTAATGGCCTGTAATTCCGGTTTTGTAATTTCGGCTGTTTCTAACTTGACGCAGATGTTGTCCGACAGTATCGGTGTCATGTCCTTGACTGGTTTATTTATGAGCGGAAAACGTGCGTGTTCCTCGTAGGAAACATGAAATTAGAGGTGCTGCTTGCTCGCTGAATGTCCCGCGTTAAAGAACGCATCAGCATCATCAGATACTGTAGGCCTGTTGCGGCGGCAGCCAACACCTCACCTCTGTGACTCGCGATGTCCTCGTAAAGAGCAAAACCACCTCCGAAACTCCATTAAAAAAATGTGAATGTTTAATATTCCCTTGCACAAACAGGTACAGTTTGATCAGATACGTCTCTTTAATTTTTAAGAACCAGCCCTCAATTCGGCATACATCAAACAATTCAGAAAGTGCATGTTTGGCGATAAGTATGGAGGCATGAATTTCCTAGACTTTTGAGTGGAGTTTGAACGGCTCGTATCGGGGCTGCCTGTGACTGGGATTAAATGCCTTTTGCGTCATCACCGTGCCTTCGCCCTCTGACAATTGTAATCTGTACTACACACGTCCCTCAACCAGAGCATCAGTTTTAAGAACCTGCACACAGTACTGGTACAGAAAACGCCACTAGACGCATACCAACACATTTGTAATAATGTCATAACATCTGTGCAGCCTTGAGTTGAAATTTTGATTGCAGATCAAATATCATATTGTTTTAAATGAGTGTCATTGAAAAATTGCCACATGATCAATACTTTTGACAAAGCTATCATGTCATAAATGAAAACTTAACTGAAAGTCCACTCTTTAGCTGTTTACACATCTTTCAGCTGCCTTGCAGTTTTTCTCAGCAGCTTGAATTTTCATAGTTTTCATAGATATTCTTAGTTGAGCTTTTTTTAACCCCAGAAACAGTTGTTTGACCAAAAAAAAAAAAAAACCAAAAGAAAAAAAAACATTAATTTAATTACATTATTAACGTAAAAGTCCATACTTGGGTCACCCGAAAACCATCAAACAATTGAGCAGCTGCATCTGCTGAGGAATACCATGGCATTTAGTATGTAGGCTGTTTATTAAAAGTAGTTTCTCAGTTGTCAGTTGTATTTCTCAGTTTGACCCATCTTGATGGGTTGATATGCAGTCCGTTCTAGTAAATGCCTCTCAAAGAGTTACAGTATGTCACAGCTGGAAATATGATCTTTTCATAAAGCTGGGCTCCCTCTGCAGTAGAAAGACATGAAATTGGTGCTGCATGACCGTGTCCTGTATTAACATTCAGTCATAACTCATCTGACAACAAGCAAATCTGAAATTTGCTTTTCAGTGAGGACACTTTAAAACAACAATCAAACAGAGGCTTAAGAACTGTTGGAACAAAACTGCAAGCACTGATGCATCTGGTGTTACAGTCACAACAAAGTTCTTCACGAGTCCAAAACAAGTACACATGTTTCCCACAGACATAAAGGTTTCATTTTCTATCCATCCTGCTGATTCTTATCTGCACATCAATAATTATAGGGGCCAATCAAGTAAATAATCAGATTTTGAGTCTGGACTTCATTACAATCTGGTTTGTGATGCTGCACCCTGCAGCCATGTTTACTTCTGTTAGTCATAAAGCAGCAGCATTCAGCCATGCCCTATGACTCATGCTGACTTATGTCACACCTATTTTTATCCAAACAATATATAGATGTTGTGAAAAAGCCGAAGCTGAAAGTTGAAATTGGTGTTTCTTCATGTGCCGAACAAATTTCACGACTACTGGATCCAAGCAACTCACTGTGGAACGAACAGTTGGAAAAATCAATATATCGTGAAGAAACCGCAGTCGTGCACACAATTTGCTTCACGTAATCCCCGTTAAGTAAATATATACGTTGTTTTAATTGATTTCACACTGTAGGTGATAATCACCAAGTCAGCTTCAGGTTCAAGTGATGAAAAGTGACGTTTTTTCCAGCCACTTAACACCTACGGAGGCAAGTCTCACTAATCTCATTTGAAAGACACCAAAAGGAGAAAAGTCTGAAAGCAAAGCCCGGAGGACAGTCGAACTGTCAGTGAAGCTTTTCCCGTGGATTTTCATTTGATGCTTCTTAGTGCTGACTACTGCTCGGGTTACATCATGTAGTAATGTAAAAAGCAGCACCAAAGCAGAAAAAAAATAATGACCTGTAAAAACATAATTAATTATCCTGCACCAGGCAAATGGAAGGGCTGTCACTTTTCTTTGAAGTTTAATTTGAATGTCAGACAACATATCTGAACTATAATTACCTGTTCTAATTCAAAATTTATAGTGTGTAATGGACAATGACAATAACTATATGTTTTATGTTTTTGAAAACATATTTGCATTCCTAATGGAGAGTAGTGTCATTTGTACATACTACACAGAAGCAGGCTGAAAATTTGTAAACTTTCCTTTTCAATAATGCAAAAGATATCTTATTAAATGGAAGCTAAATGTGTCCACAGATGGTATAAATGATTTACTGCAGAAACGAGATAATTTTAACATAATAATAACAGTCACAACATGCACTGTTATTATAATCAATCATGTCAGTAATTTCTCAAACACAATGTTTCATTATGCACAAGTATTACTTTGATGTACTGTATTTGTTATTTATGTTTTTTGGCTTTCAGGGCTAAAATGATTTTTTTTAATGGACACTCAGAGCTAACGCGTGTTATCATCTTTGCGTTGTCGTTTCACCACACCATGCAAGGATAAATACAATCGGTTTATCAGAACTTCTGCTGGTGGATTCTGGAGATTGTTTTTGTCAACATGAGATATTTTCTGTCTTGGAGCTTAAACATGGACGTCTCAAGTAGAGGCTGTGCTCTTTTTTTTAACAATCAACTCTGTCGCTGATTGAATACTCAGATTACAGATGCTCTGATTTGGTTGATTAGTTTGTTTTAGGGTTTGTCTTTGCAAACAGTATCTGTCCTCTGCACTGCCTGCTGTAGTCGGTGTGTGCGGGTGTGGCAGCTGCCCTGCCGTGACCGCTGCAGCGTGGTGACTCACCTTAGCTTCTTAGCTGTAAATCTACACTCACTCCTGTCTTCTGTCTACACACACACACTGCCCTACATTTAATGTGTGTGCATGTGTGTGTGTGTGTACGCGCACGAGAGAGAGAGAGACAGAAATGGAGTCCTTATTGATTGCAATTCCATTTTCCTGTCCTCTGTGGGATCTCAGTCCATCCACTACTTAGAGTCCAGACTATAATTTTCGCCTTTGGTTTTAACACAATCCTTTCATCAGTCTGATTCTCACACACACACACACACACACACACACACACACACACACACACACACACACACACACACACACACACACATACGTGCGGCCTGGCGGTGTGTCAGTGTTATGATTTGCGACTGGGGGTGCTCTGAGCTGGCACAGGCTCTCCTCTGTGCTGGCACAGCACATCTTGGCAAGCGCCTGCAGGGCACTCAGCGCTTTGACGACCTGTCCTTGGTACCTCTCTGCTGTCTGTCACGCACATAAAATACTGGCACAGGTCCACACACACTCACACTAATTTGGACCGAGAAGCTTGCGCTTACACACACACCTGCAATTGTGCACATTTTAAAGGTGTGAAGGACAGGTTGGCTTTGCAGTGTCCAGAGAAGGAGACGGTCATCAGGGAGAAGCTGCAGCTCAGCCTGCACACACAGTGGGCTCAGTGTCACATAAGATGTGTTTGTTTCCAGCCGCTGAACGAGTTTTATGCAAATGTGGGAGATGTGAGAAATGCAACGCAAACCTGGTTTATGTTGGGCAGCTTTTGGGTACATCTGTGTAATGGAAAGATATTTCCAAGAATATGATGTGTTGTTATTGGTTGAGTGTCAGCTAATTTTGGCCATAAATCACAATCAGAGACTTAAACAAAGACATTTACTCACATGTTCTCACTTCACACACATTTCCACATTAAAATGTCTAAAAAAGGCTGAACCTAGATGTGCAGTGCCTTGTCTGTACCACAGGATGGCAGCTGTGACACTCAAGACAACACACTACCTCTCTGGACTTTTTGAGCCAACACATCTGACGTCCCATTCACTATTCAGCTTCCTACTTCAGGCTGTGGTCAACAGTACATGTATACTGTTATTTATTTGTGAAATTCTCAAGATCAATTTGGAGACAGTAACTGGCTGGATAGCTAGATAGTCTTATTGTTAAACATACTGTCAAGCTATGTTGTTTGTGAACTGTACACAACGTTGTTGGTTTTGAATTTTGCTAACATAGCCTTAGCTTTGTGGCTCACGGCTGAGCCAGAATGGAGCAGACTAGAGATAACTCTTGCTGCCAAGCTGTATCAGGTGTTCGTCTTATTTACTTGAGTAGTGGACAGTGTTTTCACTGTCATAGGAACCTTATGGGGGCACAGTGGTGCAGCAAGAGGGTTCCAGGTTCGAATCCCGATCTGGGCCCTTCTATGTGGAGTTTGCATGTTCTCCCTGTGCCTGCATGGGTTTTCTCCAGGTACTCCGGCTTCCTCCCACAATCCCAAAAACATGCACAACTGGCTACTCTACAATGTCCTTAGGTGTGTGTGTGTGTGTGGTTGTCTGTTTTTGTGTGTCAGGCTTGCGACTGGTGACCAGTCCAGGGTGAACCCTGCCTCTTGCCCGTAGTCAGTTGGGATAGGCTCCAGTCCCCCGAATAGATAAGCGGTATAGAAAATGGATTGATGGAGGACCCTTATGGGACCGGAACAGTTGTTCCAGGTATGAGTCAAACCCTCAAGTGTTATCAGGCTAATGGAATTATAACTTGTAAAAGACCTGAAAGTTTTATTACCCTCTGAGTGACCAAAGTGGGTTGGGTTCCTTCCATGCTGTTTTTCTGTACTCGGGTATCTGTAATTTCCCAGCCTGGAATCAATAAAGTCAGTCTGTCTGTCTGCCTGCCTGCCTGCCTGCCTGCCTGCCTACCTACCTACCTACCTACCTACCTACCTACCTACCTACCTACCTACCTATCTGTCTATCTATCTATCTATCTATCTATCTATCTATCGTATTTGATTGTATTTTGTATTGGTATTGTATTTACATGTGCCCATCTGTGTTTGTGCCAACAAGGGTCAGCTACATATTTTTGGCAGTTAGCTGACTGATTATATTAACTAAATTTAATCAGTAACTAAAGGGTTCAGTTCCAGATGATTGTCGTATCATTGGATTTGAGTGGTAACTTAAAATCTTAATCTAACATCTTTAAACATCGCTTTCTCACATATGGAGCAATCTGTACTGTCTAGATTAGGTGCACAGATTCTCCTAATTTTGTCTTGATGACTGAATGTTTGACACTGGTTTTCATGCAGCCCTGGTGATTGTCTAAGTCATAGTGGGAAGCCATCTGTGGTTCCTCACTTGGCGGGTAGCTCAAACATAGCTTGTTCTTGCTGTCTGAGATTGTGGGTTTGAGCCCAGTTTGATGCAGAATGAACATCTTACACCTAATCAGCCATTGTGCTGCGGACCCCCTGCTCTGCACGGACATTAGATGTCTCCCTCTTCCAGCACACCTGATTGATCAGCTCAACATCAAACTCTGCAGAAGACCCATTCATTGGAATCAGTGGTGTTGGAGCAGGGAGGAATCTAAAATTTAATATGTTTTAAATAATTATGGCTTGGACTGTTCTGCTGATGGACCCTCATACGTTTGTCGTAACCATGTGCAAAGCCACTGCTGGTTTTGCTGTTTATCTGCGTAGCTCAACATGATCACGATGTGCGATTGGTGGCAAAGGTTGTGAGTTGAAGACCCAGGAGATACTGAATGTTAATACACAGACATTGTTCTGCTGATGGACCCTCCTGCATGTCTCGTTTGTCTTCCTCCTTCTTCTTCCTCCTCTTCAAAACTCCCGGTTCCACTTCTGCACTGAAAACAATTTTTTTCAATTAGTATCTGTATTCACTCCCCGTATGTATCCCTCTGGCTCTTAGTCTTTATTGCCTCTGATAATGATTTTGTGTAGTATCAGTCTTTCATGATTAACAGACTGTCTGGACCATAATGTTCCTGCATTTGTTTAAGAACAGACAATAAGACCAGATGACGAGATTTTATTGGGCTTTCCTCTTAATAATAAAGAGTAAACACTGCAAGGACGAGGAAAACATTTGTCCTTGTAGGAGCAGCGTGTCTTCTCCTTGTCGTTACTGCTGACACTGAATCACACTAATGGACCAGCAGGGAGCAGCACAGCTCTTTTGAAATTCTCCCCTCAGCGTCCTGCTCCTCACTCTCTGATTCTTCTCTTCACTTTCCTCCAGCCTGTGCTGAAGCTTCTGGCAGCCTTCCAACTGATTCACTACGTTTTATTAATTAGGAATTGGAGGTTGTTAACACTCTTTAAAGGAGAATACCACTGAATCTCAGCACGGGCATGGTTTATTGTCTCGCCTGTGGCACCGGTCATCCTCTACTGTATGCAGTAACGGTTGCAGTTGTTTCTTCTTCTTGGAGGTAAAAAGAAGAATTCTACTGGTTTCACGCAGACACAGATGAGCTTTTTTGAGGTATTTTAACGAGAGGACATTAAGACCGAATAGGATATTAAAGCCAAAGACATAATTTGAAAAATAATTTTTAAGAAAAAGATGATTCAAATAAAAAGCTGTGACAGGATTCATTTCTGGCTGATGTGGTTCAGTACATATAAAGGCTACAGTATTATTAGTCCTGCAGGATTTGTATGAGTCAGGTCAGGTTAGCTATGGGTTTGAGTCCACAAAGTCTGCCTCTTTCAGCTTTAAACTTTAGCTCTGGATCTTAAATCTGTTTCTGAAGAAAGAAGAGATTCCACTCTCTTCTTGCAGATTTTTGTTCTGACTCACCAACACTGATTGAACAGGAATCACATATGTCCAGAAGTTCTTTATTCATTTTTCTGACTTATTTGCTGCTTTGAGATATTCTGACACATTATCTGAGCACCCATGGACTCAAGAGGGTCACGAGTTGAGTGTCGGTGGCTGTCCTCACTTTGCTGCCAGCGTCTCACACATTTACACACACACACACACCCGTCAGTCGTCGGTCTGTCCTCAGGTTGACAATCGGGGCTTTAATTTCATGCTCGGCTGCCCCTCCCCCTCCTTTCACCGTCATTCATCGAGGCTCCGGGGTGCGTGTCTGTCTGTGTGTCTCTCAGCTGGGATGGTTCCGTCTCAGTGTGTTCCTGTTTGTGCGCACGCAGCTGAAAAAAAATATATGTTTGTGTTTGCATTTATATTTATTAAAGTGTGTGTCTGTGATGTCATCTTCATGGCCATCTGTTTGTCTGCAAATGGGTGTGTTTCTGTCTCAGTGTCTGTGCTTGTGTTGGCAGGTGTGTATTGTTCGTGCTGACATGTTCACACATGTGCCCGTCTTTATGGCACTCTGCAAGATGTGCTAGAATTTACCTCCATGAAAGTGCTTCAAAGTGTGTGTGTGTGTGTGTGAAGAACTCATTTGTGTCTAATCAGGTCAGCAGTCTACAAATTAGCATTAGCGTGTTTCTGTTCTGTGTGTGTGTGTTGGGACTGCAGGGCTCATGTCTACTGAGAGAACTCAATTCAGCTGTCTATTTTTGTCCAAACTTCAATGCAGAGCAAGTGTAAAGATGAAAAGCATAATAAAACTTTGAATCTGAATTATCCACATGAGCCACAGATGAACAGATACTAATGCTTCAGACGCTGCTTCTTATGCATGTACTGTACAGTTCATAGTAATCATATGCACAAGCTGCATTTATTCATCTGTTTGAAGCTTCAGGGAAGGGGATTTTAAGGTTGGAAGCAAGATCATTTTTACACCTCCAAACCTCAAATTACTGATGGATGCTGTTTTTTTTTTTTTTTTTTTTTTTTTAAGTGGTTATTGTTTTAGAATAGGACAGCATACAAACAGGCCATGCAGCAAATCATAGGTTAATAGATACAGACCAGTGCAGTAGGTTAGCGCTCATAAATCAGAGTGGCCTTTACCCTCCACAGCCAAGGCTCCTCTTTTAAATAATTGCTAATACATTGCAGCTGTCGCGAAAGTTTAACATTACACAAAAGTGCATGTAATTCAAGATCAGATAAAAACAACTAGTGCTGCCCACCCAGAGTATTCTTCATTTTAGAGCATCCCCCGCCGTCTAATTTGGATGCGTGCTTCTTATTTTTCAGGCACCAGTGATGCCGTCCTTGTTCTCAACAAGTTCTTTCCCCTTCCAGTCATGTCATTATATGATGATCCCGTCATTACATGATGTACATGTACTAATTAAAATGATGCATGTTTGTTCTGCCTAGTTCAACGAAACCTACAGTAAAGTAAGACGGATGTCAAGCAAGTGCAGTCTGTACAAGCCCACACAGTTCTGAGCAAACATTTAATCAGGCAGCACCTCTGAGAGTGAGACTCACTCCCATTACCCTGTCAGTGCTCCATAATAGATCTATTGCCCCGTGTAAGCTTTGTCTTGATCACTTTAGACTTCAACATGATATAATTGTCTTGATGATGAACGAGTTTCAGCTAAGAGGCTGTTACATCTGTTGACTAGCTGATTGGTCCAACATGCGGTTTCACCATTACTGGATTTTTGAGGCTGATATTTAGAAAGTTTAAAAAATTTAATAATGATATAATGACTTATATTAATTTTTTTTGCCCAGTCCATGACATAAACATTTTTGATTAAATCCCCTTTTGTATATATAATTTTTATTTTAGCAGTTTCGGCCAAGAAATGTACAGCAGATATTTTATCTATCTATATATCTTTGACATTTCTTCAATGAATCAGCTGACATATACACAGATACTGATAAATCTGCAACAAGTTGATATATTGGCATGTCAGAATTTGAATTAATTTGACCTATTCGGCTCTTAAAAACAGAATAACAACAGATTACTTGTGGTGCACACCTATGATTCTACAACATCATATCTGTACCCACATCAAGTTCAACAAGGTGAATGTGGACCATAAAGTAATGATTCTTATCACTATAACAATTATAATCTGTATTCCATATAATTTATGAATTAAGTCATTTATTTTTTATTTTGATTTTTAATTTCTCTTAGGATAAATTTCATATCTGTCCTTGTAATGTAATCTGACAGATTAGTAAATGAACAAATTCATCATCATCCCAGAGGGAAATGTGATTGGCTGGTTGAAATAGCGCAGCCCAGTTTAACATGCAAGACACAGATGAAAGCTCATGTCTTTCTACAGCAGCGCACTTTGGAGTATTAATTTGTGTGAGCCAATCACTTTTCCAAATACAGTCAAACCCTGCTGAACTACTCAATTGAATCTCTCACAGTAATAGAAATACTCAGAAGCCAGTAGAGAATAAGATTACATTATGAAAATCAACTGTTAAGACAATGTCACTGCCTGGATGATCTGCAGTGTACAAAATAGTTGATTTCCAGCCACAGTGTGTGTACATGTGCTGTCTGTATGTCACTCAGAACTTTTGCATTTGTTTTGGAGAATGTGTTGAAAGAGGTTATCTAAGAGCAGATCAAAGTGAAGTCCAATCCACACAGATAGAGTCCAGCTTACAATGGCTGAGCTGCTTGATTTAGGCTTAACACTCAGTCATGCCTGCCTTAATGCTCCTTTAGGCCGTCTAGCGCATTAGTGCCACTGCATTAACACGCTGATGCTCCTGCCCGAGACCAGAAAACCCACTAGACTGCGTGCATTCCTGCTGCCATC
Organism: Scatophagus argus; assembly: GCF_020382885.2. Classification (NCBI taxonomy): domain Eukaryota; kingdom Metazoa; phylum Chordata; class Actinopteri; family Scatophagidae; genus Scatophagus; species Scatophagus argus. The sequence continues at coordinate 20,245,064 of NC_058502.1, forward strand.
CAACCGTCCCTGCTGCACCACCATTATGTAGCCTGGATCCATAAAAGTTGATCCTTTGCACTTGCTGTGTTCAAAGTCGCTTTCAATCGTCAGATTGACAGATAGCTTCATGCTCTGTGGAGGGATAGAGCCGACCATAGCGCTGAGGGACTGTAGCCACTAGCCCATTAAAATGATTTGACTGTCATTTCTGTGCCATCTCCTATTCATCCCTGCGGAGGTTTGGCAAAGCTAGGGTTGTTTTTGCCATTTGAATCCCAGTTTTCTCTGGAAAGCTGTTTCCTGAACTCAAACAAGATATTTTTTTAAAAGGATTCCACATGTAGGCCATGCATGAGTATAGTGATATTCTGAGATTCACTCAGTGTAATGGCCTCAGCTTGGTTTGTTTGTCAGATTATTTTACAGCATCTGAAACTTCGTTCTGGGTGAAGCTTTGTCTGAAATAGTTTTTGTTATTTTCCAAGACAGAAAATCTGTATGTAAGGTAATGATGTCACAAATGTGCAATTGATGTCATTGATAATGTCTGGTGACTTTTTAAGGTAAGGTAAGTAACCTTTCGACAACAAGAAGTTTCTTTGTTGTATTTGGCTAAATTAGATGAGAATGTCAAAAAAGATATGAAAAAAAAAATCTATCAACAACTTGATTGGACCAAGGATGTGGAACACAATACAAACATACCGTGCACTAAAGTGTTCGCTTTACTTTGATGGTTGAAGTGTTAACAATATTCTCTCTGGCCTTAGAATTAACAATCTGTAACTACTGTTGGTAGTAAGCTAGTTAGCTGGGGATGCTACCACTTTCCGCTTTTGAAAAACAGACCATTGCTCATACATCAGTTCCTGTGTTTTGGGGTTTTGGAAAAGATTTTAAAAAAGTGAAAAATCTGAATCAATAAAGAAAATAGCAAATCAGCAGGGTTGAAAAATTTCAGACCCTGGTTCAGACCAATTGTAGACTCCCTGTGACATCACACAGCGAACTGTGGACTGCCATTCTGATACAAGTCTATCCTGAGGGTAACTAGTGACTGAGACCATAAACACATCAGGAAACTGTTCACCAAGATATTAAATCAAGTGACAAGTAGTGTTATTTTCTGAGAAGTGTACGTGCTGTACAACCAGACTCAGTATTTGCTTTTTCAGACCAGTTCCACACATATTTTGTACCGTCAGTGTTTCAGGCTGACCCTAATGGGGCAGTTGCTTGTGGGATAATTCAAAATTTCTATCCCTTCTCTCAACAGACTTTGTACTATTGTGTGTCAACAAGAATCAAAGTCTTGTCTGTGGCTGCCCTGAGGTTCTTCACATCTTCTGGTTCTGTGCAGCAAGCTCATGGCAATGTTCTTGTTCTGTGTCGGGACTTTTATGTAACCCCATGTTTGTTATTTCTGCTGTGTCCTCTCTCTCTAGCAAGCAAAGATGTAACTGCACTGTGAAAATTTAGGAACGGGTCATGTGATGGATAACATGGCAGTTTTCTCATTTCAGTTCTGCTCTTCGTGGGTTAGGCTTTGTGGATATAAAAATTCCATGAAAACATTTGAAAGCCAGTCTGTTAAACTCAAAGAAGCTTTCACTGAGCTCAAAGATCTGTGTTTAATTATTGTGTCATTTTAAATTATTGTGGCATTTAATTAAAGCTATTAATCACTAAATGAAAGTAATTCAGATTACATGCAGTTAAAGCGCATGAATTTCATAATTTTTCTGCCTTTAAAGACCAGATTTGCAACAATCTAAAAAGTGTGCCGCAGTTAAAACAATCTGCTTTCTTATTTTGAGTTGATTCGATGCAGCCATTCTTTAGACATGGCTTGCACATTAAATATATATTAAAAAAACAACATTGAAGGGCTTGATTTTTAATAAGAATGTCTTCAGAATGTTTCAGGATAGCCTGAAGTTCAAATGTTTAGTGTGCTAGTTGAGGTTTTGAATGTTTGTGCTTCTTGGATTTCATCTTTTCACATTAACCTCCTGAGTTTCTGTTCAGCTCTGATACTGTACATGCTGCTGCACTTTCCCCCATCAGTCACCAGTTTGTCTGAACTGAGACCTCTGAGTTTAGTGTCTGTGGATGGGACTCTCTTCTTTATCTTGCAGCTATGGTGCTCATACTGACTACAGACTCCTTACTGTATTTGTGATAGCCTTGTTGCTGGAGAGCTGTGCTTTGCAACCTTACGCTTCAGGTATAAGTCAGAGTTAGCTTTAATTTTTTTGAGAACTTTATGTGGGGGTGAAGAGGTTCCGAAAGAATGTTTTGATTTTAATTTAAATTGAAATGAGAGAATAAATCTGCATTGTTTTAAATGGTAGGGAAAGATATTTCTCTCTGCAGCAGTCAACACAAAAGGATCTTTACAATGAATTTTAAGTAGGGCAGCTTGAAAGGATAAATCTCTCTTTCTCTTTGCCTTTTTTTCCTTTTCAGGTCCTCGATGGGCATCATGGAACCTTGGGGTGTTCATGTGTATTCGCTGTGCTGGCATCCACCGCAACTTGGGGGTCCACATCTCCAGAGTCAAATCTGTCAATCTGGACCAGTGGACACCTGAGCAGATCCAGGTAAACAAGCACAGTCAGAGCCAGACACACACCTTTAACAAGTGACAACTTGATTACTAAGGAAATATGCTGTTGCTCAGCATCCGGCACTTTACACGCTTGCTCCTTCAAGAACTAGAACTGAACCTCAGTCCAGTTGACTTAGCACAGGAGCTGCTAATAGCTAATGCAGGTTGTTTATGGTGCAGATACTAAACCCATTACATGATGGAAACCATAATGGCAAAATACGAACAACATTCATCCCAAATAAATGAATTAATAAAATAAAGAAACCAACAGGGGGGACAAAATCAGTGAAAGGAAAACTGGTTGTTTTTGTTACACACTATTTTTATAGACTTTGACATAACTGAGGCATTACATGTTCAACCAGCATGGTCCTTTTATTTCTAGAGCATTGACTTTCTTTTTTCTCCATTCATGCTGGTGATGCGTGGGTCAGGGTTTTGGCATACCAGGCACCCACCTGACCTGTTATGAGAGCCAAGCTGCACCCCCGACCAGCAAACTGTCAACCTTATGTTTTATGTTAGCGCAACTGTCAGGACTGAGGACGGAGACAATGATAGAGACAGGCGCTCTCCAAGGTGCTGATCCTGCTGCCGGGAGCAGCAGAGCGCTCTCTTTTCTCTTTTCTCTTTTCCCTTTCTTCCTTGCCCAAAGGAGTGGGACGATTTGGGCTAAATAAACTGACAAATTGTTCCAAATGTTTTTTGTTTTTGCTGTTGGATAGAAGCAAAAGAAGTAACTCCTCATTTAAGACATGAACTGTGTCTCAGTCTGTGTGTTTGAGAGACAGAGAAAGGTGAAGAGGAGGTGGAAGGTGGACTGTTGCACACCACGTTTCAATAAGCTATTAATAACTTAGTCTAATGCTGCTTATTGACATATCAACCTGAACTTGCAGTATTTTGTCGTAAGCTGACCCATAACCTGCTAGGGTCACTACATCACTAAGTCATGCTGTATAGGGAATTGAACTGTGCTGAAAACCTTTGGACATACAGCCAAAGAAAAAAAAAAAAGAAATTGAAAACTCACAAATTTAAATTGAGTAACTGTTGGTTACTTTTTTTGTTACTTTTTTCTGTTGGTTAGTTTTTTTTCATAACAGAAATGTTAAATATGTGTGGTAGCACTAATATGCTGGTGGCATTTCAAAGGAACCCAACTTTAGATAAGTTTTATATAATCCAGAATGAAGACAAATAAATATGTACATAAAGGGAGTGGAAACACTGAGAGTCAGAACAGTTTAGTTTTCAAAGGGTGAAATAAACCAGGAGCTTGTCTTTGTAACATGTACGCACGCATGCTCGCACACACACACACACACACACACACACACACACACACACACACACACACACACACACACACACACAGTATTTAGTATGCATTCCTACGCTTTTACAGACACAGTTGGTCTACAGTTTGCTTTTACATCCTCAGCAACACGTGTGGAAACACAGCCATGCTTAGGGAATATAGAGAACTGTAATTAGTCTGTGTATAGGTGTGTTTTTGTGGTAACTAGCGTGTCACATTGATTTAATTACACACAATACATCAGGAGAATTGGGGTGAGTGTGAGTGTGTGTGTGTGTCTGTAAAACTCACCTGAGCGTGCCAGTAATTCATTTAATCACCCAGTTGTTAATATATCCAATTGTTCAGTGTGTGTGTGTGTGTTTACTGTGTTGAAGTTGTGTGTATGTGTGTTTCTGTAAGGCAGTACCAATCCATCAGCTGAGTGTGAGTAGAAAGGGTCTCACTCTGAATGTTAATCACTGTTTTCAATGACTAATTAATTCTGGATGGCTGATTATTCCGACTCCATCTCCTCCACTTCTCCTATCATCACCCCATTTATCAGCCTCCTCTTAATTTAGCCTTGACACATACGGCCAGTGTGTCTTTCACTCTGTCTGTTTGTATGAGTGTGAGCATGCATGGTAAGGAGCTGGTGCACAAATTGAGAAGAATGCAAATGTGATAAATGAAAGTAGTTGCTGTGTGTGTGTGACAAGTTCTTAAAAGTGTTGTAACCAATTGCCTTGCTGGTGTTGCTCTTTCTTTCTTTCTTTCTTCCTGCCTTCCTCCCTCCCTTCCTCCCTCCCTTCCTCCCCTCCTTCCATCCTACCTTCCTCACAGAGTATGGTGGACATGGGCAACAACAGGGCCAAACAGCTGTACGAAGCCCACCTACCAGAGAACTTCAGACGGCCACAGACAGACCAGTATCCTGCTCCTGCCATATTTCTGCATGTTGATATCTTGTGTCATTTTATTGTTGACCTCAGAATTTATTCATCCCAACTTTATTTACACAAACTCTTTGTGTAAATAAAGTTTGTTACAACTCATGTCACCCTACATTGGTGTAACTCATTGAACACTTGCATATCAACTGCTGTTCTTGCACACCACATGTGCATCAAAACTTTGCTGTCACTGTACATTTGTATAACTCAACATACATGCCAGCAAAGATTTGCATAAGAAGTTCCTGCATTTACATACAAATCTAGAAGTTATCATGCTGAGTATTTGCATAGAAATTCCCCATGTCATTGCACATTTGCATAAAAATTACTTATGCCATCATCATTGTGCCACCCACACATGGGTTACAAAGGAGAGGAAAAAACAGCATATATTCTATAACTTTCCTTTCATTTGCCACCCAGTAAGGTTTTGTTAGACAATGCATCAGAACCAAAGTAAAGATTTGGCAGTTGGACAATAAAATCATTGATACCAATGACTGGAAGAATTCTGAATACTGGATCTGAGAATTGGCCATGTTGATAATCGGTCTATTTCTGAATCTTAATATTTTTTACACTAGTCAGGACTGAGTAATTTGAACATCGAGAACTGTTTGTTCTTGATATCAGCTGGGATTGAGGCGCAGCAGCAGCTGAGTCATCAGCACTCAACATTAAAAGTCGGAAAACTTGTAATTTTTGCAGCAAGACAATAAAAAGATTCAGATTGTTCTTGTCAATGAAACGTTTATTAAAAAATCATTTAACTACAAAGTTATTGTTATCAGCATACTGCTCAGTGTGACCCAACCTGAAATCGCCCCTGCAGTGGGCCTTATTCTGAGTCGAGACAGAGAAATAACACTATCAAATCTGAATCGTTGTCATCATCAAATTTCAGTTCTGCGTGCATCTCCCCAGTCATTTCCAGCACCAGCTTGTAAGTGACAGACTCGCTACATCAGCATCATTCCACACATTTAAACAGGACACCTCTCGTGGTGTCTGCACACACAGTCGTGTAACGGCACTATCCAGTTTGCCCTTTTCCGTGATACAAGACAAGACAGCTGTGCGGTTAACACAGCAGCATATGTTCATATTTCCACCAGCAGACTGAAATAAATAATCTCCCTCTTTGAAATGCCGCTCTAATACCCTATCTTGTATCTGGCAGGCCCATTTGTGCGGGTGGTCATCATTCTTCACTCTTTTGAAGTCCATTAGTTGTTCTGACAGCAGCGCCGCTGGCTGAAAACAGCAGATAACAGACTCAGGATTAGAGGAGCTACCGCCTGAATGTGTGTGTGAGCGTTTTCTCTGTGTGCTTTTGTGTTCATACTCACGCACCACTTTGGCCCTGCTATTTGCTGTTCTTATGTATGGAAATGACAAAATGGACTTTGATTCCCTCTGCTACATTTGTTATGTTGTATTTATTAATGTTCTTTAATGTTTTACATCTCTGTGGACTTCTTCGCGTTGTCTTGACGAAGTTAATACAGTTTTTATTTGTTGATATTATAGTGTGCATAGTTTGACTTAATAGTAATAGTTTAATACCTGTGTTATTTTGATCTTGTTACTTTATTTTCATATCTACACTCTGACAAGAATGCAACTCTTGCGTCAATGAAACAAATCAACTGAAATGATGACACTAAAGCTGAACTCCTATTTGACAGAAGGCATTAACAGCGTGGACGCAGATGTGTAGTTTTGCATAAAATTTTGTCTGTGCATATTGCCACAGCAACACTAGATGGATGCGTTTTTGTGTCAATTACATTGTGAAATAGAGCATCGTTAATCTGTGAACATACTCATAGAACTGGAGTTACTGTCAAGTAACGTCTAGTTTTTCTTTTCTCAGTAGTGGTTTAGGAGAATGCAACTGTTTACGTTCTTTCATTCACTCTGACAGGGAGCAGTGCTGCTGTGGTGAGAAGCTTTACAGTGGAGATGTCTCTGCTAGAAGTGTGTTACTGAAAAGGAAGTGATAACAGAATCTTTCTTCAGCTTGGTTCATGTTGTCTTCACTATCAGCAATCTTCAGTGACATCAAAAACATGTTGCAGAAAACACCAGCAGCCCAGGCTTCTTATTATCTCCATGTAATGCCTCAGTAGCTGCTGTAGCCCCAATGTGTAGCTACATTTTTGAAGAGGTGCGTGTCATTCTACAATACAGGTTTGTATAACATATGATAGTTGTGGTCCCCTTATGATACACACAAAACAAAAATAATGTAAATGGATGATTACTGTTTATAAGTCACAGGCTGAGGAAAGAAGCTGCTCTGGTGGTTTAGCAGCAGATACTTCTGTATCTCTTACCAGACGGCAGTAGGGTGAACAGGCACTTGCTGCAGGGGCATTATCTTTTAATATCCTTTGGACTCTGCACAGATGCTTCACCTCACCACCATCACCATCATGCTCCTCAGTGAAAGGTAACAACAATATGGCATGGGAATTCTGCTTTCTTAAGTTTATTTAATAAGTGCATTTGTGTGATCATAACAGGTTCTCTATGATGTTGATTCCCTAAAACTGTTCATCTGCTCCACCTCAACTCCACTGATGTACACAGGGGTCTGTGTCTTTGAGTGAACAAATATCTGGTTCTTCGATAAAAAGTCGAAGGTTGCTTGTGTACTTGGTAGACAAAGAAGAAGGATCCGGTCATGCTAACAGCTGACAAGCTAAAGATAACACTGTTGCAGCTTAAATCAATTTGCTTTTCAATTTTATTTAAATTGTGAGGGCATCTGATAGCTAGGCCTTATGTTGTGCTCTTAGCTGGCTGAAAAGGCTGATGGATATTGTGGTACTCTGACCCACTGACCATGCCAGAATTCCTGTAATTTGTGAGGAGATTTAGGAGATGGTTTAAAGAACCAGCAGTCCCTCTCTCTTCAGTTAGTACTTCAATAATAAGTTGAACATTTTGTCTGTCAAAGAATGTATGTATTTAAGTGTTATGAAAACTATATTTTATTCTACTTAACTGTGGCATTGGTACTTTACTCTAACCTAACCTCTGCATTCAGTATTAACGCAGTTATAATGGATCTACATGCTAGTGGGACCATTTATTTTTCTGTCCGCCAACAGCAGACAGCAGTTACATGCAGCAAAGCAGACTTGTTTTCATGCGTTTTTTTAGAACCGATGTTCCCATTGGTGACCAGTGTCAGGTTGTAATATGAGATCAGTTGAGCAGCATGACATCCATTAGCGCTCGACAGGACTGACTAGACTGGGTATGATTCATGTCAAAGGTCAGCAGTGGGCCCATATATTAGCCTCTGTGGTCTGTTTGTTACATGTTGTAAGTGTATCATTTCTGTACTATCCATCTTCATCCTCCTCCTTTATGGACATGTCTTCATAATCACCATTTCATTTGGCACACATTTATCAGTCACACTTTTTGTGGTGCTCTGCCGGGTATCATAGTGTAGAATCCTATCAGCTCAGATTTTTTTTTTTTTTTTGTCAACAGCAATAAATAAACGTGTTGTGTTTGAGATGCAGCTCTTGCGGCCTGCCTCCTCCAGCCTATCTTGCAGCAATGCTCGTGCAGGTGGTCACCATCCTTCAATCTTTTGAAGCCTATTACTCAATCTGACAAAAGCATCGCGGCTGAAATAGGGAGATAAGAGAGTTGGGATTAGCGCCGATGTAGCACCGGGGTTTAGTGATGGAATGTGTCAGTTGGAGTTTGTGGGTGTGAGGTTAAGTTTTTTCATAGAATTAACTGGCGAATGTTTACTGAAACAGTTTAAGGAAATATTCTGGTTTTGGTTGGAACCTTGGACCATGTTTTCTTAGTGCATGTGCTGTGCTCTTGTTTTACTTCAGACGGCGGCCTCCACCTGTACTTCTAAACTTGTCTCTGAATTCCAATTGGCTTCCTACTAAAGAGTAAAATCGTGTCACACTTAAAAGTTCTCTTCCACTATCTTCCACTCTCCAAGAGCTGCATTTTGTTAATAATTTTAGCATATGTACTGTATGTGTGTATAATGTTTGGATATTTTTGTGTAGCTTTTCAGTCCTTAATCCTAACCTTCAGAGCAGTGGAAGTGTTCATCCGGGACAAGTACGAGAGGAAAAAGTACTATGACAAGGAGGCCCTGGCTACTGCTTCTGTGAGTATCAATGTTACTTCTTGTTCTTTAAATTTTGAGTTTTGGCCTTTGAGTTTTTGGTCAGTCCATGTCAACAATGTGTACAGAGGCCATCTGATGAACATGTTTATCAGTTGCTGTTTGCTGTAGGGCCATTTGATGCAAAGTATGCAAAGACATAAACCAGCTTAAAGACACATTTTTTTGTTTTATATTTTTATAATTAATGACCTTTTGGCGAGAGGCTGAAAATGAATGCTACAAGGCTAGAAACGCCATGAAAGAGTGTGTGCCTGGTTTCAAATGCTTTTGTGTTATAAATTGAAATGTACTAGTTGTCATATTTGGCATTTTTTCCTTAAACAAGATATTTGAATGAATTCCAGCACTGGATTGTCTGTACCAAGTTCCTATGGTTAGCTTCCAGAATCACTCATCAAGCCTGTAAAGTTTAAATTTTAACAGCCACTGACCTTCTCTGCACTTTAATCTCGCACACTGGTGATGCTGTCTAAGCTTAAATGTGTGGAAAGGCAGTGAAATCCCTTTCAACCCTGATTTCAACCCAAACAGCACGGTCTTACTGGATCTGATTCCAAGAGTTGGCGCACACAGCAAGAGAATAACCTTTCAAAAACACTGTTGTCTACTGATACAGGTCTTTATCAGTAAGTAGTGATGTCTCTGTATGTGTTTTTGTGTCACTTTGGAGACTGAGCCTTCTTTTGTGTGGACGATAGGAAAGAAAGGATGTGAGAATGTGGGTGTGTATGTGGGTGGGTGCATATCTCCTTGTCTTGTTTACAGAGATTAACTATATGAGGTGTATGTTTTTGAGTGTTTCTGTGTGTGGGTTGCTTCTAGACTGCGAGTTATGCAAAGCGGTGTGAACGCTCACTAAAACGTTTGCGTGTTTCGCCTATAACCTCCTATGCTCTCCACAAAAATTGACCACTGACATTTCCTAGCAATTTGACTCAGTGGTCGTTGCTGTACTGTTTGTACAACGTGGTCAATACCAGGTCTGAGTAGCCTCTGTTATGCTCTGCTTACCCCTATGGCACCAGTTCAGGCTGAAAAAGAGTCAAAGTTTTACAAGACACAAACTCTCACACGCACTCAGAACAACTGTGACATAATATATGACCATTGAAATGAAGGCAAGGTACACACAAAGAAAAAACAAACTGAAAAGTGTAAGAGATGATGTGTTACATTAATATAAAATGTATTGTTCACAGCATTCTCTCTCTGACAGGACTTTACTTCATCTCTGTGTTTCTTCTTTTTTTTCCCCTCTCATTCTCTCCCACTTTGTTTCCCTCACTCTTCTCCGTTTTGTTTCACAGTTTGTCTTTTTCTTTTCCACTCTCGCCTCCTGCTTCTCTCTGGCTTTCTCTGAAGCGTTGCCAGCAGCCAGACTGTGATCTAGGATCTGTTTCTGCCACCCACACACACGGCTCAGCTTTTATATGCAAATTAATTATTAAAAACAACTCATTATCACTTTAAGCTGTTTCGTGCAGATGGAGAAAGAAGAGGAGAGGGCGGGCTACAGTAACCCTGAGCTGTAGTTTGTGTGTGTATGTGTGTGTGTGTGTATGATGTAGTGAGAGTGAGGAATTTGTCAGTATGACTTATTTTTTGAGCACTCATAAAAAAGAAAGAGTGCATGCACTTCGCTGTAGTTACATCATCAAACTGTACTGATTTTGTTTGCCAGTATGTTTAGATGCTGCTGACAGTAAGTTGGAAACTTGATGTGGTCGGTGTTAATACTGTTAATATGCTGGATACAGCATGATGCAACTGGATTAAACGCATCTCGTTTGTTCAAGAAAAATGCAGTTAATTTAATGAAATTGAGTCTCACGAGACATTTTACTACATTTCACGTTTTATCGTGATTGTTATCATTGTGGCTTCTAGTGCTGGGCTGGGTATCAAGCTGTCACCTTTAGTTAAGCAAATTGTGGAAATAGACAAGTACTGATTATTTTTATTTACTTTGTTGTTGTTTTTTTTCTTTTTCCCAGGACAGAAAGCCTTTAGGAAGTCAGGTGATGTTATGTAAAGAGAGAGACAATAGCTGCAAAACCTCTTACTTTATTGAACTGAGGGTGTATTTAACTAGTTATCAGTTCAATTTCTCATTTGTTAGAAGAGAAATTTTAAATTTCTTCTTTTGCAAGTTGCACAGTCCTCCCTTAAATCAACACAGATACTTTCATGTTGCGAATCATGTTTATAATCACTGGTTAGAATTTGATAAAGTTATTGTTTTGGTTTTGTTAGGAATACTTTCAGATGACAGTCTCTTTCCATTATTGTCCAAATACTGTTTCGACATTAGTATCTTCAGTTCTTCCTGTATCTTCATATCAAATATATGGCATTCAAAATGCCTTATTGATGCCGATATGGACTTCGAGTTTTAGTGCATTTAAGACTTTGAAAACTTGTAGTCATCTTGGTTTTAGTGGAATACATGAGTGCATGCACTCCATTTTCGTTGCCTGTGCAGCATGAACTCATTGTTCTGCCATGAGTGAATTAGTAGGGGTGTGTGTGTGTGTGTGTGTGTGTGTGTGTTAGTGTGTTAGTATATGGACTGCACATTATTTCTGTGTTACTGGAATCAACAAGACATCAGAGTTCATCTTGCAAATCCTGTGTGATGAGCCCAGTGATTGGCCTAAAAATGTCACAAGAGAGCAGCAAAGTCACCCTGGAGGAAGACTTGCTGATTTTCAACCTTATTTGCCTGTGTTAGTCACAGGGATGTCCTGTCTGCTGTGTCCACAGTAGTTGGCAATGCTCTGTGTGCTCCCGCGGCCAGCTGCGGCATCCTACTTAACTTCTGCCTTCCGCTGACATATCATATTCTGACGTCAGTGGAAGGCAGAAGAGCTACAGGGAGAGCTTGGCTAAGGTCAGTTTTGATTTTTGTTTATCTAGGAGAACAGAGTTTTGTGGCTGTTTTAAAGATACTGAAGAGTGAATAGTTAAATTGAGGTAAATGAACCAGCACAGATTTGACTGTTAAACAGTTTATGCTGTTATTTTTAAAAACAGCACTTTTATCAATTTTCATTCTGTTTTGGTCTAACGTAAGCTTTTATTTTCAGGATCGTGCCATGTCACACTGGACTAAACAAAATTGCATTGATTCGGGCTTGATTACATGGATACTGCTTGTGGAGATAGCTTTGTAAGCTGCTGTGGCCAGCAAGCTAATTGGTAATATGCTAGCACTAGCCTGACATACACTATATAGACAAATGTATCATGGCACCTGACCACTACGCCAACAGGGACTTTAATCACATTGCATTTTAAATACATAGACAGCTTTGCTGCTATAACAGCTTCCACTCTTCTGGGAAGGCTTTACTCAGGATTTTTGTTTCTGTGGGAAACTGGGGGCAGCCGTGGCCTAGAGGTTGGAGAAGTGGCTTGTGATCGGAAGGTCGCTGGTTCGATTCCCCCACCAGACGGGCAGGAAAGATGTGTGGGGTGGAGCGATAATGTCCCCATTCCTCATTAGCTGGCTGATGTACCCTTGAGCAAGGCACTTAACCCCCCAATATGCTCCTGTGTGTTTCACTGCATGTTGCATGTTGCATGTTGCGTGTGTGTGTTTCAATCAGTGATAGATTAAACGCAGAGAAGTAATTTCCCAGCTTGGGATTAATAAAGTAACTTAAATTAATTTAAATTTTTGCCCATTCATGCAGTCGAGCATTTGTGAGGTCAGACACTGATGTTGGACCAAAAGTCCTGGCTCACAATCGTCATTCCAGTTCATCCCAAAGGTGTTGAATGGGGTTGAGGTCAGGACTCTGTGTGGGCCAGTCAAGTTCTTCCACATCAAACTCATCCAGCCATGTCTTTATGGGCTTTGCTTTGTGCACTGGGACACAGTCATGCTGGAATAGAAAAGGACCTTCCCCAAACTGTTGCCTCAAAGTTGGAAGCATAGCATTGTCCAACATGTCCAAAAGCTCAGTCTGAACAAGCAGCGAGTTGGCTACTTTGGTCGTAAACTTAAAAGTTTACTGCAGTGAAAACATTGTATTTATTTATTTTTTAAATTTTTATATTTCTCAACAGGAATTGTCATGAAATTTTGTTAAAAGAAAAACATTGATTCTTCCCAGCGGATTAATCTTTTTGACTTCAGTGATCTACAGATTTGCTATTTTAGAGAAAGGCCAGATTTCAGCTTTGTAAGGCATCATTTGTTGTGTATGCACAGAGGGAGCAGAGAGTGACCGTGGCTCAGTGAACGGTTCCCGACCAGTATTCTGACGATCAGGTGAATTTCTTACATGTCAGACATTTCAGTGGGCTGAGTGACTGCAGGTGCCATGGCAACATGACGCGTCATGAGGACTGAAGATATAGGAGCCAGGTTGGCATACGTGCTTCCCAGTATAATCATGGGACTATACAGTGTGAGCACATAAATTGTGAACCTTTGACTTTGTATTGCAAAAGATATACAGTATGAGCTGGAATTAAACATTTCTCCAATCTTACAGTGTATGCCCAGCTTCATCAGACTGCAGTCTGTTGGCTGTAATGTTACCATGCTTATTGATTGTTAAACATCGTCAAATGTGTATCTTTCCTTTTCAACTCTTGTTGTTATTAAAGTATATTCAGACTTATACCAAGTCCTCTATAGTGGATACATTTGAGATTGCAAGCAGATTCTCCACACATACCACGACCGTGTCATAAAACATAACTCAAGGTCGTTCTGTTGACCACGACTCACTGTAGTTATATTACAACAACATCTAAAGCCGTCCCTGAGCCTCAGTAATTCTTGTTTTATTAGTCTCTGTGTAACTGTTCCACTTTTCCTCAGCAAGTTTCATCTGTAAGAGTACAAATGAAGTGGTTAAAAGGTCTACCCAGTGGATGAGTTTCACTTAAGATGTTAACCCTCTTTCTGTCTCGCTATCAGTAGTCACCGCAGCAGATAGCCAGACACTTCTATCTCCAAGTCCTAATAACTATTCAACCTCTGTTCATCCTCTTTCACCCAGCTCAAACCACTCCTCTTGTTATCTATCCACTCTTTATCATGCTGCCCTCCTCTCCCTCTGTATTCCTTTCACTCCTCCGCCTTACCCTCCAGTCTCTTTTCTCTTTATCTTCATCATCAGCCCCATCTGCGCCTCTTTAGTGCTGTGTCGACATCTCCCGCAGCATCAAAGTTGGAAGATGAGGAAGTTTTGAGAGAAAAAAAGAAACCTTAAAAGACATCAATAGAATAAGTATGGGGTAGAAAATGCTCTGAATTCACATCTCTGCTGTGCTTTCACCACCACAGGCAACAAGAACAAGCAGTCGTTTGATGCCTTAACAGTTGAGGAGGGAGGGAGAAGGAGGGAAATGGAGTAAGATGAGAAATGGTGAAAACATTCTTCTGTTCTGCCCTGAGAAAGACACGCTCAGGGTTAGTTTCCACCCTGAGGTGGTTCAGAAGGTAAAGGAGGAGGGCGGGAAGGAAAGGAGGTGGGATGATGTTAGTGAGGTCACCTCTTCCTGTGAACCCGTTCTTCTGTGGCTGGTTTTTAAGAGTCACAAGGTTAGGAGCATCACTCTGTGCACTGTGTGCTCTTTTATGAGCAGTCCGAAACAAGAGTCTCCTACAGTCACGTTACAAATCTGCATTCTCTTAGCGCCACTAAAGCCTCTGACAAAAATAAATGCCACCGTTTGTGTGCACACTCTCCTGCTGGAACCCACACCTCCAACTCCAAAGCGGGCTAATGAACAATGACGTGAAAACGAAATTCACTGTGATTTTTCAGGCTAGGAACACCAGGATTTTGAGAGCAACTTAGCTGGCAGAATGATCATCTTGTTTAAGCTCAAAGCATACATTTTTTTCCCAGAGCAGCCATGTGGGTCTGCATGACTTAAACACCCAGCGCAGTACAAACAGAAACATTATCCACCCTGCTGTGTACATCTGTGTGCATTCTGAAGTGTCATTTGGCACTTCAAAACATTATTTCTCCTCATCCAATGAAACAAACGTGCCACAATTCCATAGTTTGTAGGTGAAGACTGCTGGTTTGTGGTTTTGAATCATTAGGTTTGATTGCTGGATTTTCTACTTTTCACCAGTTTGTGGATGTATTTTTGTAATTCCTACCATTTCATTATTTCATCAAACCTTAATAAGTGCGTCATTGTAGCGTCAAGATGGCTCAGCGTTGTGTATGTTCTTTCACTTTTCACCCTCATACTGCAGAAGCCGTGCATGCTTTTAGTTTTTTAATGACCCGATTACTTGTGCTGTTTTTTGTTTTAATCAGTCTGTTCAGCTGTTGTGTGGAGAGGCGCTAAGTGGAGACGAGGCACAAATCTTTAGGGAGGTATCTGAAGCAGTGGTGCATGTAGAAAGGCTGCCAGATGGCAAAAAAAAAATAAAATAAAATAAACAAGCAAGTGATAAAGACAAGGCCAAGGTAGCATCAGTACTGTTTAGTTAAAATCTGTTGACTGACATGTCTCATTACAGGCAGGAATGATTTAAGAAGTCCTGTGCTGAAGCTGCTGATGGGATTTGTTTAAGATTGGATTTGTATTGATTTGGAAGATGGATTGAAAGTGGCAGTAATTATTGTGTGTGTGCAAGTGTGTGTTCATTTTTTTGGTAATGGCCTGCTTTCATGATACCTTTTGTGTGTACATATAAGTCAGGCTTTTCACCATTTGGATTGAATTCTCCTATGTCTCCTAAACATGAGAGCAGTAATATGCATGCAAATGTGGTAATGGGAATTATCTTGACTTTCTCCTTTATGTATCTCCCTCCTGTCTCTATCCATTTTTGTTTCTCTGTCCATCTGGCACTGTGATAATCTCTGTCAGTGGAGAAATTCTTACTGAGCTTGGCTGCCTTACAGCTGCTATATCCTTCAATTACCATAACTTTTGAAGCTGCTATAATCGTTATATTTTTTCAATTGATTGATCAAATGACTTTAACAGAATCACATAGTGACAGACCCATAGGATTTTATCGCTGAATCCTGTGTTTTCTTTTAGCCCCTTTATCATTACATTTGTTGTCTGCACACATTGACAGTGAAGGATTTTTCAGAACTGAACCCACTGTACTCTGTCAGTCCAGAACGAAACCACAAACAAGTTAGCAACTCACCGGTGTCAGTAATCATATTGTTGCTCTCTTGATATGTTAACACAAAACTGTTTGCTAACCTGCAGATATTTATTTATTTTGTATTTATTATCCCTTTATGTAGCCATGTATATTTACTCATCACTAAATGTGCAGCGAAGTCAAAGTCTGGGGGGAAAAAAACATCTTTAGGTTTTATTTATTTAATATTTGCTTCATTCACTGTGTGCAAGTGGTTTGATAACATTTGATAATAGATTCTTTAACCTTTCCTGTATTTTTTTTGTTTAATTTGTTTTATTTACCTTTTTCACATTTGTCAAACTTCTTTCAAAATGACTGTAGGGTCAGTGGAAAACATGGCTGCCGTCACCCTGTGTGATCACCGTTTCCTGCGCCACAGAACACCCTGATGAGCAGAGAAATAATAAAAAAAAAAAATGGCTTGTGAAAACAACCTGCTACTATTGCTGCTAGACTGCAGAGTTCAATTCAGGCCTGCTCTTAGTCTGTCTCACAGGTCAGCGGCAGGTTAATAGAGGTCATCCTTACACTCTATAACTGTGTGTGGGTGTTTGTGAGTTTCTGAGACCCTATTTTAACACCATTCCTTCTGTGCAGCTGTGGGCATGAATATAAGTTTGGCTCACAGCACCTGCTAAATCGAAGAGTAACCTGCTGTAGATGAGAAAATCCTCCTTCATTCCCTTTAATTAACTCTGCTTCTCTTTCGTCCTCGTCCCCCCCCCCAGCCCCCCTCGCCCGACTCTGTCTTCTCACTCTTTTCTCTTAGTTCTTTCTGTCTGTCTTTATTTTTTTCTTCGCCTCTGCCTTCCCTTGTCTCTCTCTAACCCTCTGTCTGAAATTCTGTGTCTTCCAGCAGAAGTCGTCTGAAGCTGCTCCTCCCTCCACTTCGCCGTCCTCGCAGGCTGACAGGAGCAGACAGGAGGTGCGCGTCTTTCCTCTTTTCTGTGGTGTGGTGGTTTTATTTTTTAGTGTGCTTGTGTTCTGTTGCCGTGTTGTCTTGTACATATGTTGGGGTGTTGTCACTGCTTTGCTGGGCTGTGTGAAGCATCTGAGCAGCAATAGTCAGCCAAAAGCAGATAGGTTGACTTGGCTTACAGATTTTTTGTCCACTGATCCACATATTGGCTAATTTACTTAGAAGTATGACAGCCTATTATTTTTGACAATATGGGACAGCTTTGGTGATGAAAACGTCCTTCCAATGCAGTGTAATGTAGAATAAGTCATAGATGGGAAACTTGTGTTAAATTGTTCTTTTTTTTTTGTCCTTTCCCTTTTTTGCCTCTGCAAATTACATTATTTTAAACATCATTTGGGTTGTTTTTTTGTGCTGTGACAAGTCAAAATGGCTGCTGTGCAAGCAGATTATTAGATTTAGTTTTTAACTTGTTCATGTATCTACAGTTATGAATTATTAAAACTCCCAAATTGTTTGTGGGATGAGCAGGCAGAAACCCTCCTGCAGTTTGAGGTGGCAGCCTTCACAGCCTGCTACAACATGAAGATGAGATGAGTAGCATAAAAAAACAGAGTGCTGATTAAATGTATTGTCACATATTGAATTAACAGATATGGCTTTCTGACTTTAACAAAGATCATTTTTCATGAGCTGTCTGAAATAATGGAAGCTGATGCAGAACTGTGAAGTTGATGAGCTTTGAATATTGATAACCTCAATGACACAACATGATCAACTTAATCACCTCTCCAGAGGGGGACTTGCTGATTGTGTTGAAATCCTGAACCTCCAGTCCACTCAGTTGCAGAGTGGTGTTAGAGCTTTGGCTGATTAGACAGCACATAGCTATACACAGATATACTTACATTAATTATATCCACAGGTAATATTCATTAACTTGCACATTTGATGATCAGTGCTGGGAAAAAAGAAAAAAACGAGAAACGAAAAAAAAGAGATACATACCAGTTGAATGTTTTGTACGTTACTCTGAGGTGAGAAAAGAATGGCTTTGAAGCTTAACCAATACTGTTATTCTGCCAGTCGTAAACCGACGTGGAAGCAGACATCAGAATATGACGCCATCTCCAGTTGAACCTCAATAAAATTACCTTTAAAAGGACTTTTTATAAAAAAATTATTTCTTGTTTGTTTGTTATTTTTAAGCTTGCTACATTTTAATCCTGTGATGTTTTTGCATGCATGTCTTTATGCGTTATTCCCTTCTTGTTTTCTGTGCTTCTCTTGTTCTTACCTGGTTGAAACAAAGTCAAATTCTAAACCTACCGTGGTTACTGTCACTCTGTCCTCTGATGTTTCCTCTACCGAGATGAACAAACAGCAACAAGAGCAGATATCTTTGTTAATTCTGTTGACCTTCAGACTTCAGTTATGTCTCAGATCACTCCCTTACTCACTTAGTCAGCAATAGTTTAGCATCAAACTGAGATTTTCGATCCTTATCATCTGCACATTTTGCTATTGTCATTTTGTAGGTTTTCTTCTGTACAGGGCACACATTTCACAATCACACTTCAGTTGTGCTGGTCGTGCTGACATGAATAGAAACAGTAACATTGTGATATGTGGAAGTTAATCCCAGCTGGAATTTGCTGTGTTTTGAGTGTTTTGAGTGAGGATCAGATGGGAGTATAATAACCAAACTGGCCAATGCTAGCCTCATTAGCTCGTAGTTAATAGAGTCAGAGCTTTGGTGTCAGAATCTCAAAGATAAATTAAAATAAAGAAAGAAAAATCTTCCAAAATTTAAATTCAAGCCTAAAAACACAACAAACAAACAAACAAACAAACAATAAAAAAACTCAGCACAATTAAGAAATTAAAACAATGGCAAATTGTCTCTGATTTGCATCATTGTAAATATGATTATGATGAATGTGTGGTATTGTTTATTCTTCTCAATACAAATAACCACCTCAGCATAAATAACTATATACATACCCAGCCAGTACAGCAACTGCATTGACAATGGAGACAGAGAGAGGAAGAGACTGTTATTGTTACCATAATGGCTAGATTGTAGGCTTCACTCGCTAAGCTAAAGCTTTTCTCTTTGGCATCCTGACAGTCATTAGCTAAAGCCTGTCGGTGGCTGGCATCCGCTCTGGCTCATTTACATATAACAAAGCAAGAGAGAACCATTAACCTGAAAACACTACATCAACTCTCCATGTTCTAATAATGTCTGCACATTAAAACTGCATTGTGAGTGCATTAAAATCACATTAAGGAATGAGATTTAATTGTTCTCAACCTACAATGAGGTGCAGCAAATCTTTGCCATCAGGCCTCATGTTTCCGCCCACAGAAAATTTTCTGATACCTGTCAAATGGGGATTTGATGAAGTGTCTTCTTTCTGCACGCTTCATCAGTATTATATGCTAATTATGGTATTGCAAGACAGAAACATGTCAGTTATCACTATAATACATGTTATAGAACTGACATGCACAAATGGTATATTAAATAATAAGTGTATATGTAAGTGTGCATGTATTTTTAGTCAATGCTGTGACATTAATTAACAGTGCAGGCTGCGTAATATGCCATTGCCTTACACCATCCTTTCTTTTTTCATCACAGAAAGAGCGTGAAAAGAAGAAGGAGGAGAAGAAGAAAGAGAAGGATGCTGAAAAAGTGGAGAGACACAACAACACAAAGGTACAAGTGATGTTCACAAGGAAAAGATGATGCGTTGGCCCGAGAACGCACCATTTGTTTATATCACACTGAGTTAACAAAAGGATTCATATGTCGGTCTCAAACCACCTTTGTCTCTTAAAAACGAACTGTTGTGTACCTCACTAGTCAGTCAAATGTATGGAAGCTCTTAGCTTTCAGCAGTGGCCTGTAAGTGTGGCGACAAAAACAAAAAGTGACGTGAAAAGGAAGGGAATGCAGCCCCACTGGCATTGATTATGCTTTATGTACATTGCTGATGAGGCGTTGTGAAGGCCAGAATGAAGACACGGAGAAGTGCTGCTTTCTTTGTGTGTGTCAGTGTGGTGTTATGCATACACGATGTGTGACAACAGAGAGGGCCAGAGTTGTTGTGCAGTCACTCCACCTCTGTGATGCAGGAAGTGAATCCACCAGGGAAACTCCTCATAAACATTCATGTTGTTTGCACATGAATCAGTATGGATCACTTCTCATTCATGCACAGGGGCATGGATATTATATATATATATGTGTGTGTGTGTGTGTGTGTGTGTGTGTGTAATGAAAGACATACTGATTGCTATGATTGCCAAGATAAGTGTTTTGAAGTTAATGACTAATGTGTTTTGACTGGAACGCGGTTCCAGCTCCGTCTGACGATCGAATGAGCTGCAATTACTGACGTCTGGAACAGAGGTCAATGGATGTGTGTGTGTGTGTGATATGACTGTAGAAGATAGTATGTGTTGGGGTTGCTGTGCATTGGCCTTTACTTTTAACTGAGTATATGTGCACACATTGGTATGTGTTCATGCATATCTATACTGTGTGTGCTTGCATCTGTGCGGGGGGGAAAGAGTGGGGGGCAGCACTTAAGGACTGAGTGTGTGTGTTTCTGGGTCATGGTTAGTAAATTCAGAGTATTTCAAAGTCCTGCAAGGCGATGAGGGAATAATGTTGCTCTCAGCGGTATGGTTACTGCTGTACATGTGTATATGTGTGTGTGTGTTCCCTCTATAGGGAGATGGAGTGAGGGTCATGGCCAACTGTATCCACTGAGAGTGAAATGTACTATAGCTTTAATATTTCTTGCTCTACCTCCATCTGCTTATAAACTCTATAACCTTTTATTACCTATTAAATTATATTATCACAGTTCTGTTCCATTGCAGTATTTCTGTTTCTTCGCCTGTTTTTGTACCAACCTTTCCTTTTACATGTGCATTTAAAGGAGAATTGCACAGATAGCAGAGATTTATATGTAGTTCTGGTTTCTAATACATTAATTTCATCTATGATGTCTGAAAATGAACTTTTTGACTCACTCAAATTTTAACAACCAAGACGTGTATTGGATAGGACTTTAGACTGACGATTTGATAACACTTTTTAACGTAATTTTTAAAATCTGCCCAGGCTATGTAGAAATGAATGGGATACTATTATGATTTTAATATGTAATTATAAAAATGCTGTAGTGAAAGAACAAGAAATTAATGACAGATATAGGCTGATGTATTTCAACGAATGAAAAATAATAACAATAATAAAAATTAAACAACCTTCATGGCCATTCAAGTGTTTCTGAGTTTATGAAATGCCATTGAATGTACCGTAAAGTCCATGTTGGTGGACAAGTTTTGCTCAGTGACCATTCACAGAATCACAGGCAGAAATTCCCTGTTGTCCCTGAAGGTATTTTCCCCATAGACCAGCATTATAAAAGAGACATCTTTATCCCCAAGTTACCCTGGATATGCTCATTGTCGCACATAGAGATGAGGTATATTTTGGCCATGATACCGATGGGAGTCTTTTAATATTGAGTAACTGCCAGTATCTGAGTCTGATCCAGTACTTACAACAGAGGACATGCCGTGTTGATCAGATTTGTATATGACATGCTGAAGTAAGAGCTACAGACTCATTATTTTGTCTTCCTATATTTTCTTTATGAACACCTTAATCCAAATGCTGGAGGTATTGGCTGATATAAAGGTTCTACAGGAATGAGACAGAAAGTGAAGCTGATGTGTCGCTGGTGCATTGTTTGTGTCGCTTCTTGCTCACAAGAGATCACGTTAACCAAACAATGACAAGTTTCGTGTTGGTGTAGATTAAGATTCTCCATTTTATCTGAGCTTGTGAATAGTGTTGTCTTTGACTTTTTTCCTCATGAACTCCTCTGCAGTCAGGAAACACACAATCTGCTATCAGATTCTTATGTCTCTTCATCTTTCTGGCATTATTGTCAAAACTGGAAACATATATCAGAATCAGAAGCATGATAATGTCTGCCGGCACGTGTGTGTCTGCTGTTTGGAAATGATTAGTCTCAGGTTGCTGCTATGTAAATGTATCCAAAGCCTGTATGAAGTGGCATCAAAAGCAATCAAAATCTCATTATTCCCAGTCAATGAAAATGCATTTACCTCCAGATGCTTTGTATAATCATTACACTGTCCTCCCATATGAACGCACTGACAGGGCTTTTCAGACTGGCTGTGATGTCTCGTGTGTTGCTGCATTTAAGTGGTTAAGACTGACTCATTCAGCCTTAGTCTTTAGTGGCATCATTCAGAATCAATCAATCAAAGGGGGATGCAGCCCCGTGAGACTTCTTTTTTTCTTTTTTTTAACTATTGAATTTGCGTAAAATTTGGAAGTAAAATTAAAATATAAATACAAAGGATGCAAAAACAAAACAAATCAACATACAGATGAATTGTGCACAGTTCAGTTGCCACACCTAATAAAAATAAGATTTTTTCTCTTACAGTAAAAGATTCTTTTAAGTCTCCAAATGTATCTCACATTCTTCACTTCAAATTTATTACCACATGTAAAAGGAAAGCTGCAGCTGCCTGTTCCTGTTAGCAAGAGCCCATTACTCTCCTGCCCATGGAACAGACAAACCTGACCAACGTGTGAATGCACTGCTCTAAATAGACAGATCTTCAGCACTGCTGACTTAAATTTGTATTCCTCCATGAAGAATTTGAACATATAGCTTTATGATGTAATACATCATAGCTTGCTACTTTATGTTTTATGAATCAAGTTAAGCAAGAGGCAGGGTTAACATGTCTGAAGCAGATTAATGTGACTGAGAGGCTACTGCTATGCTAGCCAAGATATCTACAATGTTGACATGATGTTGTTTTGTAGCCATGGGAAATTAGCAGAAGAAATAATTAGCATAGGAATATTATATTTGATCCTCTCAGGAACATGAGCATCCTCACCAATTTCACAGTCCATTCAACAGCTGTCAGGAGATTTCAGCCAAAGCAGTCCGCTTCATGGTGGCCTAGAGGAAGGGGGGGGGGGGGGGTCCTCTGTGGATCATTAATGCCTTTGCAAAATTTTATGGCAACTGATCTCGTATTTGTTGAGACTGACTAACTGAACCACCTATACTGCCATCCCAGCAGGCATGTTGCTAACTTAGCTAAAATTGAAGGTAAGGGTGTGAAAGGTAGGATGAATATGCTTCACTGGTGCTGCAGGTGCAAGCAAATTTTCGACTCTTTAGCGAAGACGCCAGAAGCCTTTATCTGCTTATTAAATAACCCACAAGACATCTATAACACTCTCTATGTAATGTTATCGCGCAGCCTTAAAAATTGTGCTTCCCCCGCTTTTCTTTTTCAGTCTTCATTATCATTTATTATTCAGTAGTAGAAAACCTATACGGACAGTTTTAGTTACCAGCCAGTGCTTTCCCACCCAAACAGATGTGTTATTTGGGGATTGTAGTGACCATTCGTCATCAGAGCAATAAACACACACACAGATACTTCCCTGGCGGCTTCCTGTGTGTGAGAGCGAACAAAGACTTCACACTGAATCACAAATCAGGAGGTTGCACCCTCTCTGTTGTCCTGCAGATGTGTCACACATTGATGTGTGTGGGTGTTTGTGTTTGTGATACAGGTTGCGAGAATGTGTGTATTTTAGTGTGTGAGCTGGAAGAGATATGTGGTGTCATTCATATCCTTTTTCTTTCTCCTTATCAGCTGAGCTCCTGCTGTCAATGAGCCCCAGTGTCAAGGAGATATTTGAAGACATTTCTGCTGTGTGTGTGCATGTGATTGAGAGAAAAAGTGTGTGTGTGTGAGAGAGAGAGACAGAGAGTGTGATTGTGTCACTGTATGAGAGAGAGAGAGAGAGACTTGTTGGTCTGTGTAAGTGTATGCTGACGTGCTGAAAGACATTTAATCTCCAGTATCGCAGAAAACATGCTGACATTCATGTTTCTCTGTCATCCTTCTCTCTCCCCCTCTTTCTTCTCACCATTTCCCTTCTCTCACTCACTTTGTCTTTTCTCACTGTTTGCTGGCCTCACACTGTCTCTCCTCCCGTTTTCACTCTTCTGTGTGCTGTGTGCCTTCCCCATCTCTTTCAAACAAAGACATATTGTACCATCATGCCATAACCCTACCATGCAACAGCACCTCTTTCATCTTTGCAGATAATGTTCATATCTGTAGAAGACACACACACACACACACACACACACACACACACACACACACACACACACATACATGCACATGCAATGGTTTTATGGAGCAGTCCAAGCTTTAATCAACAGAAACATTTCATCTCCCTGCACCTCACTTCATTTCCTTTTTATCTTCAGAGAGGTTTACACAAGCAGCGCTTTGGCTTTTCTTTTTCTTGGCTTTTATTAAAATGTGAATGTTGGGTACTGTGACTGCACAGCTACTGAGCTAATTTTACAGACAGAAGTCTGAGGGGGTCCGGATTTTGAAGCATTTTATATTATAACAGTCCAGTGAGAGTGTGATTATTAGAGATGACGCATTCATGGTGTGTGCAGCAAATCTGATGGAATTAGAATCAGTTCAGGTTAGGGCTTCCTGCGCACAGACGTTCCTGTACTGACATTTCCAGTTAGTGTAACTATCTGTGAAATGTTGTGATCAATAAATATTCTCACTGGCTGTGCTTTGAAGGGCTACTCCACCAATTTCATATAATACTTCTATATGTTTGAGACAAACGGATGTTACCGTCAAATAATGGAGAGAATAATCTTCTCATTAATTACTAATGAATGTAATTGTTAGAGGCAGCCATAATATCTATAACATAATAGTATCATACTGATAATGTATAAATCTCCACAGCCAGTTGGTAGTACAACAAAATGTACTGAGACAAAAAGAGACTCAAATCATAGAGGTCATAAAAGAAAAAAAATGGCAGGAGCAAGTAAATGGGAAAGGAAAACCATATACAGTACATACAATTGATCAGTTAATTAAATGTCCATTGCTAATGATGCACCCCTTCTTTCCTTTGTATTCTGCCCAACAAAGTATGGATGCAAAATAAAGATTAAAATATGCAATCGCTATGTATATACACAGAACTATTATTCAGTCTTTGCAGCTGTTGGTAGGGGATTAGTTGCGTTTTGATTTCCCATCCACTTCTGTTTTGATTACAGTTAAATTTTAGTTTTGGTGCAGCTTGATCGAGTCGTAAAATTTGGGTGTGAGGACAGGAAGAAATTGCAGAAGTTTTGTGGCTGGAACAGTGATGTCATGTATTTTGGCTGTCTTTGACTTGCTGATGAAGGTGACATTAGAGACTGACTTTGGTCTGACTTGTGCTTCAGGTGCAGGTGAAAGGGTTTCTTACAGGATAGTGCGACAGTACTGTCGTCAAAAGGTCACTGGTCGGATTTGCATATGTTCATTATCTGTTCATGAACCACATCCTGAATCTGTACCTGTTTACTCATCCATAGAACAGCTAAATGCTTCAAATCTCTTTCCATCCCTTCACCCATGTTTCATTATTTCATTATTCAGTGAAAATTCAATTAAGTTACCTCATTATTTCAGTCAGGTCTGCCTTATGTTTCTGTTATCTGTGCACCCATAAAACAGACGTCAGCACTGCTGAGATAAACTGTGTAAAATCGAGGATTTTGAAGATTTACGAATGAAAATATTGCTAATGAGGCTGTGTTACACCCACATACAGTGGCACTGATCGGCAGACTGCAGAAGTAGACGGCACACTGCTCTTCCAAGGGCCACATTTGCCCAAACATTTTATAATTGATGCTGTCTTTTTTCTTCTTTAATCAAGCGTGCTAAAGTGTATGTTTTTCCCCCAGTGCACCGTAACACAGATGTTCAGACAGATGTTAGGCAGAGTTGCTTCTTTACGGCACGTCAATCCAGCGTGATAATGATTGAAACGTGCATGCTGTAACTACAGCAATGTAACTTCAGCAATATCAGCGTGCTAAAAGTAGTTGTGCGTGGGACCTAACAATGATGGGGAAAGAGAGAGAGAGAGAGATGTCAGGCCACATGACATAGAGGTGAGATGTGATTGGATGGTATTGCACACTGTGGGGAAATGCAATTGCTGAACTGCCGTTCACAAGAGATGTTTATTTATATTACAGTGCACAACCTCAGTGTCACATATTTGTATGTGATTCATTGTTGGGAATAGTTATCTTCACATGTAGTGGCTGTGACTTTAGATCAGAAATACTGCTAAAGTTTTTGTCCTGCTGTTGTTTGAAGACAGTATTTTTATTGTGTTATTCCGCCCAGTTTCCTAGCACGCTTCCTAAGGCACTGTGATACAGAGAGAAAATAGTTCCTATGTGAAACTGCTCACAACAAGGTATGTGCACTACCTTCAATAATAATCATAATCATAATTAATGATTATGATTATTATTTTTATTGTTAGTTTGATGTTTTGAGCACCACAAGTGATGTGGTATCTCCTTCTACTGTGCTCAAGAGAAGGCAGACATCTCTACAGCTGATATCTGCTAAACTCTTTCTAGCTGATTTCTGCTGGAAACCTAATGCTCCTTTCAATCACACCGTTGTGAAGTGTTAGTATATGAACATCATTTTTGAAAACGGGGTTAGTCACCCATCTTGATGGCACCCAGCCCACAAAAATCACTGTGGGCCAGTTGTGCTGAGTTCTCATGTTGTCATTATTACATTTTATTTGTTTTATCAGTTTCTCAGTTGATGCCATGTTCATGCCTGAAATTTCCAGTGTTAAGCAAAAGTTTCCAAATATAGAGTTGAAATGACACTGTGAAAAGTTGACTTAACTTTAGAGGAGTCAGTTGTGTGAAAGAGTTGGCGTCGTTGGGCGGTGTTTGGGAGTTATGAGACTATACCTCTCCCAACGCATCCTCATGGATTTTGCCAAGAAGTAGAGATGCCAACAACAACAAAAAAATAACACTTTCTAGGGAGAGATTTTTAACTCTGGATAGATTTATTTTAACACTGGATCTGAGTTGTGTTATTAACAGTTTAGGTAGTGTTAAGTTAATTCTGCAAAGATGAGGATAAAAAAAACCCCACCAGCACAGTGTTAGAACTGACTTTCTCATAGTTGATTTATTCATTCAGTGGTGATAGATGTAAGAGTTTTTTTTTTCTTTAACTTATGGTTTTGGTATTGTACTAGGCTAGTAATACTTTGAACAAGTACTCACATGTTACCTCTTCAACAGCATTTAGATTTTCAATATCCACTCAAATTCTCTCCTCTCAGACTATCAGACATTTTTTTTTTGCCTTCTCAGCTGAAGGGAAAGCAAGGTGACGTATCTATTACCTGACAGAAGGAGGTCTGGGATATGTTGGCCGCTTAAATGAAAAATTAATGAGAAGCATTGACTTTTCTGTCCAGCAATCTTGGTAATAACAAATTCAGCATCTACAGAGACAAATTCACATTCGTCCGATTTTAAAGTGAATTATACAGGAGGAAACTTCAGGAAGATGTATAAAATACAAGCATTGATATAAATGTAGAATATCATGCACAGACATTCAGCCTGGCAGACACACTAGAATATCAAGTAGTTGTAGTAGCCCCCTCCCCCGTAGTCAAATGAACAATTTTTATTCCGCTTGATTGGGGTTTTCAGGGATCAACTTTCTCTCCTTCTCCACGTCCTATCCAAGGCCTGTAGGCACTAATTAGACTACAGCACTGATTGGAAGCTGGCATCTGAAACTGTCTTATGTACTTGTGTTCTCACAGAGATAGAAGCTGAGGAAATCCTCTGAAATTAAGCCATTTGGCTGCACTTCACTTTTTTTTATCATTTAAATTAAGGATTGTTAAAAATAACATGTTGGTGGTGGTGGAAAGGTCGAAGGTCATGCTTGTAGGATGTGTTTCATCTTGAATTGCTAGTTTGTCAAATTGTCAGCCTTTGGCGAAATTAGTTGACTTGTATTTTGAGACGTTCTCACTGGAAAAAAATATTTCCTCAGGTGACTAAAAACATTTTTATGCTTACCTCACGGGGCCTCTTGGGGCCATAAAGACTATGACTTTTGTATCTTCGATGGCTAAAGCAGAAGTTGGCTGTTCCTTGTCAGAGTGCCAGGACTTTTGACTGAGCTGTTGAGTCAGCAAAGCTTGTAACTTATGACTGTTTGTTTCCTTTTCCTAACCAAAAGTTTTCTTTTAATCATGAGTGCATACTTCTTCTAACCCTAGTACTTTTGTGCATAAACCTAAACTACATAACCATCAAGGTGGAAGATCTGACAACAGTCAAATGAATAATTTATGTAATGGATCACATACATTTTGACATTTTGGAAGGCAGAGACAAACCATGTCCCACAGTAACCAAACCTACTGTACTACTACCTATCCTCTGGTGTGCTTTGTATTGATTTTGTGTTTAAAAATGACTGGAGTAGTAAAATCAATAAATATAAAAAAGCAAGTAGGAAAACCAGCTCATTTCGGTCATTTTGGTGACTTTAGCTGCTGTTATCAGAAGAGCAAACTGTGGAGGTATGAAGAGCATCAGGTAAAGTGATTATTTCCACAGACTGTTTGTTGATATAGTTAATCTGTGGAGTAAAAATTATGTGTTAATCTTCTTTGCCTCCAATACGCAAACGTGTGTCTTGGAGGCAAAGAAGAATAACAAGGAGACCTTTTTACTTGTTGGTGCTGAGTTTTCTTTCATATTTTGTTCCTAACTAAAAGTGAACCAGCTAAAAGGTGTGTAATCCCCATTGGTGGCAGAGACTTTTGGTCAGATAATGCCTGCCACAGGCCAGGTCTTAAAGGTCCAGTGTGCAGGATTAAGGGGAGAAATGGATTGTAATATTCTACATTATGTTTTCATTAATGTTTACTCACCTGAAACAAAGAATTGTTGTGTTTTCATCACCTTAGGATTTCTTTGCCGGACCAAACAAGTGAGGGTCTTAGGTGTTTTTAGTGGCCACAGCAGAGGGTGAGATGAGGGATGTTCAGTTGGTTGTAATCCGTAACCATACTCTTGCGCCCTACATCCTACACACTGGACCTTTAAGATGATTAAGTTATTTATGACATTGTTATGTGAAGGAGAGGACAAGTGCGTAACAGAAAGTGAAGACAAGAACAGTATGTACTCAGGGTGCACTATAAAAAACTGCTTTTTAGGCATGAAATGCCTCCATTATCTCTCAAACAGTTTACTGTCTCCGCTCACCTCCATTCATCTACGTCTCTCTCTCCTCCTTTCTCTTTCTAGCTTTCCGTGCGTCTGCCTCTCTCCCTCTCTCTACAAATGCTAAATCACTGTTGTCCCATCGGACTGCTGGCGTATGTTGTCTTTTTCTTTCAGCCCATGAATAAATTATCAAAGAGAACAAGAGGCTGCTTTCCTTCATGGAAAACACAGGCACTCGCCTTTGTTGCAGACAGAAATGAAGAAGCGTGTGCGTGTTGGTGTGTGTATTTATGTTTGTGTGTGTGCGCATGCATGTGCGGATGCATTTGTGTGCATCCTTGTTCATTCAGCGCAGGGATTGGGGAGTGTGTTATCGCTAGGTGCTCTGTACATCTGGACTGAGTTGGGCTCTCAAAGGTTCCCATGATTGAATGTGACACGCACACACACACACACACACACACACACACACACACACACACACACACAGACAGCAGCACCAGCAGCAGCAGCTAAAGCATATCTGTGGTCGATTGCAGTTAGTTTGAGCGGATGGTGTGAAGGGCAGCCAAAGGTGCAGCATTCTGTGACTAATAACGTGACACATACACACACACACACACACACACACACAAATACACACACCACATCACACCACACACATAGAAAGGGTGCTGTCTGAGGTTTAGCGTTCAAAGGATCGATAGCATAGCCCCAAGGAGGCTAATCAATAAGCTACACTGCTGGAGGAAAAGAATCAAGCCTGTTTCCCCAGAAAACACACACACACACACACACACACACACGCACGCACACACACACACACACACACACACACACACACACACACACACAGACAAGACAGGTGCAATCATAAACGTCCAGTCTCCCCACTGTAAACCCACAGATGCACAAATACACACACGAACATGCTCCTCCCATCCCATACGCACACAACCACAGCTCTCCCGCTGTGATGCAGCAGAGCCTGTATGCCACAGTTATATCCCAGCTTACCTCTACAAACAGAGCACGCCGTGTCTGCTCAACTAGTTGGTATTTACAGAGCCCAGGGCTGTAAAATATCATACAACAGATTTATTGTCAGCCATTGACTTGTGTCAGGGCCCCGCTGATATGTGTGAAGGAGATGATCTATAAACTATTTATCTTGGTCAGTAAATATTACAGCAAACTGATGACTTGTTGACTTATTTTAGGTGCTTTATGCAATTATACTTTTATTATTATTTTATATTTTCATAGCCTGATAATCTCACATATGGCCTGTGATTCAAATTAAACGATGTTTGTCACTGGTGCTGGTTAGCAACAGGAGAACCTTAATCTAAATTGAATCCAGTGGAACATTTTGATCAGATGGTATCATAACATATCATTGCTAAGGTTGTTGCGCAGTGCGTGGAGAGAATGGGACCTAAAAGCGACACCTGGAAAACAGTTCGGTTGTAACTGGCTTTATTTTCCAACAGAGAAAGGACGTCCTCAGTGATTCTGGGCCTTCAGGAAATGCAGTGCAGGCAGGCAGGCAGACAGACAGAGCAATGCTGGAAGCAGGTGGCAGGCAGAAGTGGCTGACACACAGGAGACCCACAGGCAATGATCTGCAGTGGAAAAGACAAGTCTTTAGCGAAAGATCGCACAAGGGAAAAATAGGCTAACAATTACTAGCAGGCCAAGGTTAGTACCACAAGGTAGACTGAAGATCTGGCGGAGAGTAGACTGCAGAGCCGGGGTATTTGTGCTGCTGGAGATGATTAGTGGATGGTTCTCAGGTGAGCAGGCAGATTGGCAGCATGGGTTGATTGGCGGCCACGTCCAGAACACAGACAGAGAGAGAGACAAACAAGGAACCACAAGAAACGAAGGTGAGGTAGAAAACAGCTGACACATGATGGGGGTAGTGTGTAATTTTATGATGTATAACAAAGGTGTAGACTAGTGGAGAGACCACCTCTTCTGCTTCAGCTATGGCTAAAACGCAATAGAGGTCTTTCCAAAATTCTTTTGGGTCTGGGTTACCAAGTAAACCTGTAAAGATCTCGATTGTAGAGTCAAGTAACCAAGATGGATGTCCGATAATGAGTGTTAAGTCATCCAAACAAATGAAAATTACTTGAAAAGTACTGTTTTAATACAAAGTCTTATTGTACATGCGGGTTCCAAATTACACACTAGTCAACAGATAAGATAAGTCAACAGAACGATGTCAAGTGCTGTGGGTGTCAGTGTCAGCAGTCAACCATCTAAACTCTCTTCTGAAGAAGTTTCACAGTATTATCGCACATTTAACGTATCTTCTAAAGCTAAACCCAAACAATGAAGAGTGTTTCAATGAACAAGTGAATGAATTCAGCCTACAGATGATCAGCTGCTCTGCAGTGGAGAGCGCAGGAAGCTGTGGTGAGCGTGTCTTTGTGGAAATCAAAAGACTGTTGTATTACCATAGATGCATTAAGCCATTTTTTTTATTATCTTATGTCTTCAGTTGTGGTTTGGTTAGGTTTAGGCATCAAAACAACTTGGTTTCATTTATGCACCAAATCTGCTCGGTTGATAGACACTCTGAGTTTTTGCTAAATAATACTCATCAAATAAAGTTGTTTTTTTTTCCTCCAGTGCTGCCACAGTCTCATCCACTCTCCAGTGTAATGTCACACACAATCACAAGCTCATTTGCGCTGATTGCTAATTCACACATCTGGCTATTAAATGCAAAAACAGTTGCTACAATACCAACTATCTTACAAACATAATTGCCAACACACAGTCTATCACATGGAGACACTGTAATTACGCTCTCTCTCTCTCTCTCTATCTCTCTCTCTCTCTCTCTCTCTCTCTCTCTCTCACAAACACTTCATGTCCTTCCTCACACAGTGTTCAGTTCTTTTTCAGCTTACTCCACTGCACGTGGGCACACAAACACGCAAAGTTTAGTGTTTGTCAGGACACCATATGTAAAACACCATAAATCCAATTACTTTATGCAAAGCGGTGGAGGTGGGTTTCACAGCAACAACAAGAGGTCCATCCTGCTTGTTCATGAGCGGCTGTGTGGGAAGAGACTGTTAGAAACAGTATAAGTTGAAGGAGGATTCTCCCTGTCCCCAGCAGAGTGCTAGCCCACTGTTCCATGTTAGCACCAGCATGCTAATCCAGCTTGTTGCACATGCCTTCCCAAATCCAACTGCGTGTGTGTTCCCTAAATCCCTGTGTGTGAGTCATCGTCTGAGTGTGTGCGTACACCAAATCCAGTTCGTAAAGTGTGTTCCTTGAGACAAGTTGGGCTTTGGGTGTGTGTTCCCTGAATCGAAGCAGCTTGTGTATGTGTGTGTGTGTGTGTGTGCGCGTGTGTGTGTTCCTAAATCCAGCAAACAAATTCTAACCTGAAGCTGGCTGCCACTTCTCCAAAACACAGCTTAATAAGATTCTCGATGCTCTGAAAGCTCCTGTTTAGTGACAAATAAAATTCACTGCTGAAAACACTTTAAAATACCCTGTCTAAATTGGTCTCTCTCTCGCTCTCTGCATGTGTGTGTGTGTGTGTGTGTGTTAGCTAGCAGGGTTTTGATTTAATTAGGGATTCTTTCCCTGAACAGCAACGTCACGCATCAGCCGTCAGACCACACCACGACCTTCCCCAAACACTCAAGTTGTGTGTGTGTGTGTGTGTTTTTTGTTTCTCTTTTGTTTCCCTGGATGCAAATATTTGTAGAGCGTGTGTGTGTGTGTGTGTGTGTGTGGTAGCAATGTGTGAGTTGTTGTTCGTGCAGGTTTGCAGCATTGTTTGAATTTGTGTTTGTTTTAGCTCTTGTATGAGTATCTCTCTTTTTACCTGTTTGTTTTTGTGAAGGAGCATGTGTGTGTGTGTGTGTGTGTGTGTGTGTTTGTGTGTGTGTGTGTGTGTGTGTGTGTGTGTATGTATGTGTGTTAAAATACAATGGGTTCTCCATGACTGTCAGATGAATATAACTGGCTGGAAGAGATGCTTGCGTGTGGCAGCTTAAGATCTACTCTCTGTGACAAAACCTTTTAGATTGTGTGTGTGTGTGTGTGTGTGTGTGTGTGTGTGTCTTTGCCACCAGCTGAGTGACAGATCGTGTTGAATGGTGCAGAACTGCAGCAGCCCAGCACACTTAACAGCCTCTGACTTACTGCAGTGCCGCACACACTTGCACAAACACACACTCCCAGCACATGCACACAGCAAACACACACGTACATCTGGCCTCCTGCCCGATATCTCCTCCTCTTCTCACTATGTCTCCTAATCTTTCTCCTCATGTCATGTCTACAGTCTTTGTTTCTCATCCTCTATTTCTTTCTTCATCCTGAGTGATGTTGCTCTTTCTCCTCCCTCCCTGTCTTTTCCTATGTCTTCCTCTCATCCTGTCATTTGTCTTTTCTTTTTTCTGCTTATCCTCCTCATCATCGTCAACCCACTCTTTTCTCTCCACCTTTCCTACTTCATTTTTGCATCTCTGTCACTCCACACCCTTCCCCTCTCCTCTTCAGCTGCCCTCAGCTTTTCCATTTTCATGCATTTCATTTTTTTTCCTCTCCCTCCCATCAGATTGACCTCCCTATCCTCCTCTTCCTCCTCTATGAACACTGATTTTTCCTTTTCTTTCTTCCTCCTTCATCCATTGCGGCTCTCTGTCATTGGCTCATTCAGCCAGTGGCACTTTTATTATTCTCTTTTATAGTGTTAATAAGGCAGCTGTCAAGCCACAAGAAGACAATCTACTCCCTGCAGCACTACTGCAACTACTAACACAATACTACAGTACTGCTGCTGCAACTAGTTACACCATACTGCTGCTGCCACCGCTGCAGCCACCGCATCTACCCATAACCGTCAAATAAATGCTTGTATTTTCAAATACACACAGTGAGTTGAGCAGAATTTACATGTTCACAGCACTACTTGCATCAGTGCAATAATATAATAATCCGTCACATTCCCCTCTTCCGATCAGAGTGAAAAGTGATCAAAATTAGGTAAAAAATAGATATAGTGTGACAATATAACTTTGTTATGTTATGATTTGTAAGAAATGGCCATAAATGTAGAATTTCTACAGAACATGTAGAAACAACAGTGCTAATGTTATGTCAAAGATGTTTTTGCAGTATCTGAAATACTGAAAGAAGCCAGAGAAGTTTCCTGCTAGATGAGCATTTTTTTTATTATTATTATTTTTTTACTGACTTTAGTATTAAAAATATTGCAATAAAACAACTTGAAAATATCTCAGAGGTACATTAGGACCTGTTACCCGAGAATATCAGGAAGTTTGCTTCAACAAATCGCTAAAAATATTTACAGAATGTATTTTATAGAATCGGATATTATTGTAATTTTAGCAACTAATTTTTAAAAAATACTAGTAAAGTTACAAGAATGTATTGACAGATATGGCCTAACAATTTCAACAACAACAAAAAAAGAACAGGAAAGAAATTCTTGTTTTAAACAACCATTTGAGTATTGATTTCTGAGTTTACGTGTTGGCGCCCACACAAAGCATTGTCGATTTCAGTGTTTAGGAGGTGCATTGGAAAGCACCATGACATCCCTGTACCTGTGAGACATAAACAAAATAAACCTCACCAAACCATTTGACCTTGTCTGTCCACAATCACCTCTGGTTTGGTTGAAATAAATCCTGAATTTACTGAGTAAGATGTGAAAACATTCTGGTTGTACAGGCCCTTTTTGCCTGTCACTTCAACACTTCCTGCACAAATATTACATATTAAAAGCAGCTGTCCTCTAAGAAGGACATAGTTGTTCATTCTGGTAGGCTTGCAATTTGATATTTTTTGAGTGAGCACACACATAAAGGTGCAAACCAGTATGAGGTTCACTACCAGTTTTTGGCACTCTTGCCTTCATCAGGGTGGCTTTTAATGGAAAACATCTGGAGTAAGTGGAATTGACAGTAGCTTAACACTGTATACAAAATTAGTTTGTGAACTAATTAAGAAACTGAATTAACTGCCTGTTTCCAAAGCGGAGGAAATTGTACATTGTCCTGAATTTATCAAGCGGCCAGGTAAAAATGTAGCAAATGGAATTTGCATTAACAGGGAATTAAATCAGTAGTGGATCATAAATAAGAGAAGTTCCTATAGCTTACTAAAACATGATCAAATATTCTCTGTGCAGACAGTAAACACACGGTCAGTTGACATTTCAATGTTACCAGTCTCAGCTAGGATAATCTTGCTTGGAGATGATATAATATATGAAAGCAAATCATCTGATTTGATTTATCAGTCTGCCACTGGACAATTATTGTAAGTATTGTGACGGATGGATGGGCATGGAGATAAATGACTGAACTCCAAGCAGTTAACTGTATCACTCTTTACATGGATTCAGCTGCCTGTCTGCTTTCCTCAAGTTGTTGACATTATCAAAGAACCTCCATTTTGATTAGCTTCAGTAGTAAAGACAAGATCATCCACTTCACCCTGCACACACACACACACACACACACACACACTGCTGTGATGGCGATGAGATGAGCTAGTCGTTTTCTTGATGTTGTACAATATCTTTGTCGCAAAAATTTTTAGGCCATTGTTGTTATGCGCTCTAGGAAAAAAAAAATAGCTCAGCGTCCTCACTGAAGTGCTTGCTGGTGACATCAGTTCTCTGTGTACTGTCAACACGTTTGGTTTCACAGTGAAGGGCAAGTGGTATTGATCAGCAGTACCTTAAATGAAACATTAGCATTAATGCAAACTAACATACATATCAGAACAGAAAACTGATTAGTGCTGATGTACGATGTTCATTGGAGCAACATAAAAGCATTTTAGATTTCATGGTTGGGTAGTATTGCTGCTACAGTAGTTCTAGCAACAGTACTGCAGCTCCTGTTGTTAGTGCTGCCTCTGCTGCTGCTACTTGTTAGCTGCACTGTCGGCTGCTGTCTGTCTTGCATCTCCCTCAATCACCCTCATGTTTATTCTTCCTCATTCTCCTATTCGTCCTCTATTTCCTCTCCCTCTTGTGTTAGTCCTCTGTGTTTCTCCCTCGCTCTCGCTGCTAACCAATTTGCAGCCCTCATGTCCCACTCGTCTCCTTCCGTGCTATTTGTCTTTCCTCTCCCTCTTTTAGTGTTGTTTACTCTTTGTTTGTTCCATCACCTTGCTCTGCCTCTTCTCAGAGGATAAGACACTTGTTTCATCTGCCTCTCGTACATGTGAAGGAGGACAGTGGTTTGTTGTGTAGCATAATGCTGTTGCGTACAGTCTCAGTGGGTTGCCAGTTCATCTGTAAAGAGTGGGAGCTGGAGGTGTGTTTTTGTATATATATGTGTGTAAGTTTTGTGGGTTCCCATAAGATTATTTGTACGTTGTTAGTCTGTGATGCAGTGCTCCCCAGAGTTCGAATGTTATTGGTTTTTGAAACATTATTTTTGGACTTGGAATTTTATACCTGCGGTTTTGTGCTTGTGTAAAGTATTTTTAGTTGAACGTTTTTACTGTTCGTGTTCTTTTGAGAGTCAACAGACTGCAGGATATCTCGCAACAAAGGTCACCACACCAGAGATTCTGTGACAGATTTTATGCATCTTAAGGTGCTTAAGAAGTGCAATATTTGTCTGTCTCACCATGTGGCTATTAAAACACCCCAAAATATCTGCAAAGGAAGATTAGTGTATGAGATGAAATAATGCAGAATACACAATGATGTATTATTAGATGTCCCTGCTTACATATTTTTGTTTCTGTTTATATTGTAGCCCTACAATTCACTGTGCATTTGTCATTCATTTTTGTGTGTCTGTGTCCACATTGTGCAATGAGAATAAAAAAAGGCCACATGCTGATTTTGCTGACAGGGATTGGGTAGCTAACTTAATGATACTTTAACAGAGGGTCAACATCAGAGAACAGCAAGCATATAACTCATAGGATGATAAAACCACTAAACTGGACAGCAACATTCAGCGTCTGGGTGATCTGCTCCCACAAATGAGGTTATCTGACTCTGTTATTATAGCTGCTGCCTCATAAAACTCATGACAGACAGACACTGTCGGAAAAAGCTTTTTCCTTCATTTTCTTGGTTACCAAGGTGACGAGTGACAAGTCCCACTCCATAGATATATGATTGGTTGCCTGAAAAAGAACGACAGTGGCGACAATCCAATGGCTTTCTGAAAAGTTAAGATATTTTCTACTCCAGGTGCTCCGAGAGGCTGACAGATCTTGGTGCAATGTTTTTTTTTTCTCGGGTGCATGCAGTATGCTGTCTGCTCACTGAGGTCAGAAAAATATGTCATGTGGTCATTGGACCTAATTTTAAACAGTAATTGTCACAGATTTGTTCTTTTTTTTTTTACTCAATTCATCAAAAAGGGATGAAATAGAGCCTTTAAAACCTTTCTCAATGGTTTCATTTTAAAGACGAGGTAAAAGAGGTAAAAACTAGATTGAATAACTCTTATTATTTAACTCTTATAACTCAAATATTTGAACAACAAAGGGCAGACCTGTGGAAGCCAAAGAGTCAGTATGCGCATTGACATGTTATCAGCTATGACCGGCATGTGGCTGGACTTGTAGCCTTATTGAGGACAGATGATAACATTTTTATGTTGAAATTTCGTTTTATGCCATATTCACAATAGATTGATTATATTAATTATATTGAAAATCCTCCATGCTTACATATCAAGGTCAGGGTAGATCCTCTTTCTGAAGCCTGCCCTTTAAATTACACCACAAAATCCCTTGTTATTTGTTCACTATTATATCATTCAGCTGCCTTGACATCAGCTCCGTTTTTTGTTCTGCTTGCACATTGTTTGACATGTTGTTGAGCAGGTGCTGAAGGTAGTAGAAATCTACAATAACTACGGTAAATGTCATACCACTGTGTGCCTATTCAGTATGCTGTTTTCCTTTTGAGATGTCTGTCCATTTAATGTAAGCTGCATGCAGAAGCATAAATACCAGATACACAAGCTGCTGCCTGCTTTCAAACTGCTGCTTATCTTCTCATCAAGCACTTTTTATAAAAGCATTATCTCATGCATTGATGTAATTAGGATACCACAGGTACCCAAGGGATCCTAGGTCCAGTTCCATGCTTCTAATGAATATTTATAATACAGTATTACCATTTCTGGCAGCTTCCCTATCATAATTAATTCTTTGCCTCATGACTCCCTTGATGTTTGTTTCCATGCGAATTGTGACATAAATATTTCAAAAATGATTTTCAATCATTTTTCATTTTCAGTCATTTTTGTTGAAATTTTTGTCGGGAGATGTTGGATATCTTGAACGAACAAGTATCCTGTTAATCTGGAAGGTATTCAGGTAATCACAAACTCAAATAATGTTACACAATTCAGCATTGTATTTCAAATTATATCAGTACAAATTAGTCAAGTCAAAAGTAAGATTGATGTCTATGTTGTTGTACCAATGGAATAACTGCTTGTGTGGTAAAAGACGGTGGAATGGAGTCATGTCACTGTCACCCATTTTGTCTAGGCTTCAGCAGAAGCCTTTGAGTACATCAGGGACAAACTTACAGCAGATATTGCCTCTGCTCAGACATTCAGTGCGACAGCCGTCAGCTGATGGCTTTGTCTGCTGTGTATTTGACAGCGATCTGATGTGACAGCAGTCATCACAGGGTTTGGTTTGCTCAGTGGTGTTCATTCAAACCTCCATCGCCTAACACTCCTTTCACCTGTTGGGGTGGAGGGGTGGCGGTGTGGATGGTGTGTATGGGCAGTTATCGATTGTTTGACTCCCCTCCAATTACACTTTCTCTCTCCTCAAACACAACTGACCCTGACATCCAATCACAGTCTGTCGCTAGCCGTCTGTCAGCTGCATCACTTGGTGTCATCCCAGATAACTACTGGAAAACCAAACCTGTCTGCCAGCGTTCGAACAGAATATTGGCAACATGTCTATACAAATCCTTCTGAACATACAGCAGGGAATTTAAGCTTTTTATGCAGAGTGACATTTAGGATTTTTCTGTTTCTTTCTTTTCTGTCTCACAGCAGCTGTGTGGGATGTGACATTGAAAGGCTATGTAATCTCATTTTTGTAACACTGGGCATGGTCTGAGATGTCTGAAATCAAATGGACAGGCACACCATAAAATGTTTTTCTTGTTGCTCTCTCCATGCAAATACTCTTCATGGAGATGTGGGCTTCTTTGAGGAGGATTTCATATCATATTGTTATGAGTTTGGCTGATAATGACATATACAATGTATTTTTCTTTTTATTTGAGCATTGAACAACCTTGCTTGTCACAGTAAACATTTTGTGGTATAAGTTTTTAGATGTCAAACATAATATTTCAGTGCCTGTATTTCTGTACAGATACACATAAATAACGTTGCCGAAGTTGACGACAACTCGTTATGTTACTGCAAGTGCAATTAAAGCTCCCCAACAAGAGTAAATTATGAATGCAATTCATCTAGAACCAAAGGTGGATTGATGTTAATGAAAGGATTTGCTGCTTTGTCATTTAGGTTGAAAGTGAAAAGACTTGGTGTTTTGGACTGTTGGTTGGACAAAAGAAGAAGAAGACGTTACTTTAGACTTGACAATTCATCCATTAATGGTGAAGATAATTGATAATGAAAGTAATTGTCAGTGGCAGCCCTACTTTTGAGTAAATAAAGCTAAAACAGCTGGAGCATTATAGTAGTTCAAGCAGAGACCTGCAGATGTGCTTCCATTAGCTGACTGGCATCAGCTGGATCATTCTTGCTTTGTTTATCAGCTTCTGAGTGAAGTCATATTCATATGGGACATCGCAGCTTCCTTCACCACTCTAACCTCCTCCTGTGCTAGGCTTTACTGAAATCTAATGCTCATGTACCTATGAAGGGGCTCAGTTCTCCTGGTAAAATTCTCTGATTCTTTGACAGTTTCCATAAATAATACCCATTATTTTCCAAAACTAACCCTTGCCATCTGTCTGACTAAAATGACTTGACCTAACTAGACCGAAATGACTCTAATCCTAACTAGCTGTGTTAATGATACTCCTGTAAAAACTGGTATTTTAGGCTCCTGAAACAACTGCACTTCGCTGCCGGTCTTATGTGAATGCACAGCACAAACCAACCTTTTGCTGCTGTACATAAACGACCTTCCTGCTGCGATTCGTGCCACCCTGCTCAGGCGTCTCTGCAGTCCCAACACACATCAATTCAAAGCCAATGCATTCTTGATTAGGCGTGGACACGGTAATTGTTTTCATTGCCTTGGATTGGAACGACATTGAATTTAATGTGGTCCATCGATCTTTTGTTGGGTGGAAATTGGGTTTGTTACCAGCGTTGTAGATCTCTCAGAGCCCATGTGTTAACCTTTTATATTCTCTCTCCCTCACCACATTTTTCTCCCCAGTCTTACTCTAACTCTGTCTATCCCCATCTTCCCTTCTTCATTATCCCGTCTCCTTCTCCTGCCCTGTGACTTTTAACGTCTCCCTCTTTCTCCTTCCCTGCAGTCTGCCTTTCGTTTTAGTTTTCCACTTCTTCCTATTCCTGCCCTTGCTTCTTTTTCCCCTTCATTCTTCTCCCTCAAGTTGCTTTCAATTTAAAACTCAATTAGCATGATTGCTCATTAGAAACACCATTGCCAATGAAGTATACCTCAGTCAAACAGCTGAAAGGTATAACTAGCAAGCAGTTGATATTTCTATTCAAAAAATGACTTCAAATATTAGGTGATTATCAATATTACTTCACAATCAGTGAATTTTTTCATTCTTCCATTAACTCATTTATTTCACACCTGTAAAATTGTCTAACGTATGTGTAACATGGTTTTTGCTGGGGGGAATAAAGTATAATTTAATTAGAATTTTTCTCGTCTCATTAAAAACTGAACATTGTTGGACATTGTGCAGTAGGAGATGTCTCCTACTTATCCAATTTCCTCTTTCAAGTGGATGCTGAATATTGGATCAAGATTTGTGATGTCTCAGACCATGCTAGTAGGTCCACTTCTTAAATCCCGTTTTCAGCGACCACAGAGAAAATTGTACACTTTCAACAATGAGTGTGCAAACAGCCCTTTGCTGTCGGTCTCGTACATCATTCTACACGGTGAAGCTCGAACATTCACCTGTAGGAACTAGAAGAAAACAGATAAACTGCAGGGGGGCCTCTGCACTTTATTTTACTTTCACTGCACCTTTGCTTTACTATGGAGCAAAAAAAGTGTTTAAATGCGTTGTGTTATTGCCTCAAGCTTCAACCATTCAGAAAGGTAGATCTCTGTTTGCTCTGGAAAAACATTCTGTTTTGTGTTGTAAAACAAATGAGCCAGTAATAACCTGTGGCAAGCTGCCCTGTAGAATATTCTCATCTCTAAATTAAACATACCCTAGTCAGTTTTCTCCCGCGACCCTGACGGATAAGCGGTATAGAAAATGGATGGATGGATGGATGGATGGTTAGTTTTCTTGTAAACAGTTAAGGTTACGTTACTGATCTCTCACAACCTACTTTTTCCCCCCAATATTCTGTCCCCTGCGTTGTTAAAGCTGTACTACTCAGTGCTTTTGGAACAACAAAGAATAAAATGACCCCGTGCAATGTGAAAGGTATTATTCAAAGCAACAAGCACACAGAGGATGATCATCTGAGTCAGCAGTTCCCCTACTGACATGTTTAGCTTCCTTCAGCTCATTGTTTTGCTTTAACTTAATGGAGCAAGCATCAGAGACACTTTTAATAAAAACCTCTGAGTGACCTGCCTGCCTCAAACAACAGACATGTAAGCTAGCAGCCAGCTGGTTAACTCTCCTGAAAATTCAGAATTTAAGTGAAAGAAAGAACAAAATATTTTTGTCATGAGTTAGTGGACTAGGAGTGGACGGAGTTAAACATGTTCAGCAATTGCGTGACAATTTGTTGTTTTCAGAGCTTGTTCCTCTGACCCCAAACGGCCAAAAAAATCTGCCAGTTGATGCTGCTCTAACATCAGTTATTTAACACTTAGCAGTTCTTTTTCTCCTTGCCTTTTGCTAATGCATTGTTAAGCTTCAAGGCCGATATCCGCCGCCGCCTGTCGGTGGAATACTGTGAACATGGTGATCTGTAATGATGCAAAATTGAACTAAATTGCACATTGTAATAACATACATTCATTGCTTTTTTCTGTCTCTTTGTTTCTTGTCTTTCTCAGCAGTCAGAGTGCAGAGCCAATCCCAAGGAAAGCACAGAGTCGGCCGTGGACCTGCTGGGCCTGGGTAAGACGGGGCCAACCTTATACCAACTTGCAA
This sequence comes from Scatophagus argus, assembly GCF_020382885.2. NCBI lineage: Eukaryota > Metazoa > Chordata > Actinopteri > Scatophagidae > Scatophagus > Scatophagus argus. The sequence goes on from NC_058502.1 coordinate 20,287,719, forward strand.
CCTTGGACAATATAATAACTTGTCAAACTGTATTCAGATGTCTGCCTAATATGTCAGATATGTAGATTAAACCAATTATGTTGGGTCGTTTTAGACTGAGATTGTAATAATTGCAGGTTCAATAATGTGCGACATTTTTTAGGGAAAGGTTTCACGCTGTCAGCTTTTATTTGAGTCATGTGGGGTGACCTTATAATACTATCTGACAATTAAGACATCACAGGCCACTTCAGATCGCCATGTCTGACAAAACTGTGTGCATTCTAAAAATTGTTCACTAAGAAAAACTAGCTAAACGGTGAGCTAAAAGGTAGGAAACAACTAAACTAAATGCATTTTTGTGGCTTTAAAATTTAGAGAAAAAGAAGAATCCTTTTCACCTTCGACCACTGAGACTGTGATATTATACAGCATCCATTCTATATGAGAGACTGTGGTATTGACCTCATATTCAGGTTCAGTAACTACTCTAAAATAATTCATGCAGCAGAGAAGATGAGATGCTGCCTGGCTGTAGGGACACAGCATAATGACACTCAGGTTTTACGTGAGAAACTGTATAATATGCACCTTCTTTAATGCTGCTTTTAGCTTGCTACCCTGTTGAGCAATGAAATGCAGTTTATGTTCACAACCCTGCCCACGTATAGTGTCCTGTCCTGCTACTTTTCACCACACCATGCAAGTAAATTCATCAGTATGCTTTAGACAGTGAGCTTGTCACTCTGAGTTTTTCAGAACCAACAATCTAATTAGCGTGTTCATTCATTTGCTGCATGGACAAACGAGTGCTACAACCACAAACGTTCATCACGAGAGACTGTCCAAAGGTGTGTGTGCCATTTGTGCACACACTTATCACTTCTTTCCCTGCAGGCTTTTTACTGCACTTTCAACAGCCATAAATGCTCTTGTCTTTATATTCCATCAGCGGCACTTAGTACAAACTACTTCATTTTGGGAATACCTTGGACTTTCATTTTGCCTTTTAAAATATGCATCATCAAGCACTCAGGCACTAACAGTGGTTGACTGACAGTTGTGTAATTCTCCTTTTGTTTTTTTTTTGGTTTTTGTTTTGCACATTTTGGGACCAGATAACTTACTGTCACCTTGGCATACTCATACCCAACTTCAACAATGCAAGAGGATCTAATCAGGCAGAATTACTGAAAGCACCGTAAAACCTCCTCTCTTACAGCAAAGTCTGCCACATTGGATATAATTGGGGGGGGTTGTGTTTTGGCAAGAATCTGGAGATATGATGCGTACCAAGAAACAGGGGTATTGCAATTTCCATCCATTCATCCATCCTCTATCACTGCCTGTTGTGGGGGAGCTGGAGCCTATCCCAGCTGATTTTGAGTGAGAGGCAGGGTATACCTTGGAGAAGTCGCTACTTCATCACAGGGATGACATATAAAGACAAACAAACAATCATGCTCGGCAATTAACCTAACCAGCATATCTCTGGACTGTGGGAGGAAGCTGGAGTATCCGTAGGGAAGAGACACATGGAGAAAACTCCACACAGGAAGGACCCTGGCCAAGGTTCAACACAAGATCCTTCTTGCCGTGAGATGACAGTGCTGACCACTGCACTGCTGTACTGGCCATATACTGCAATATTTTAAATCTAATTTTAGAAAAACTCTCATAGTATAAAGAACATATCTTAAAAAAAACATAAAATTAAAGTTTATTCTTTATGCAATCAGAACATTGTGATCTGCATTTGTATTTATCTCAGCCCTTGTAACATCCGACATTGTAGCACTACTGATTGTCTATATTATTAACAGTAAATAAATTAACACACAAAAATAAAGGTGCTTGCAGGATTCTTTAGATAAACAAATTGAGAAAAAAATGGAACAGCATCTGCTACCAATCTTTACATGCAAACTATTAAAAAATCAATGCAGTATTTTTGAGAATTGATATATTATCACAAAAAGATCATGATACTCAAATGTATCAGTATTTTCTTACACCCTTTAAAATTTGCCGTCGCCACAATCTAAGCTGTCAGTTTAGAGGGAGAACTTGGTTTCGTGCAGTTTCACCTCCTGCACACATGCATTTTAACAGCATTTGTTAACTGAAGAACGCAACAGCAGAATAGCTGTAAAGATTGAATGCACCGAGGATATGACATTCAAAAAAGGTCACAAGCTGGATTCAAACCTGTGACATTTTGACTACACAGTATGAGTCTTGGCCTGTTAACTGCCTGAAGATTCTGCTCCATGCTCGTTGACCTGAACAGTAAAAGGCACGGCAGAAAAAGTCACAGTTGGTTCAGGATTTTCATCATAAATGCAAAATGTGCAATCACTCTCACGTTCTCCCAAAACAAAACTGATTGTATTAGACTTAGCTGAGGGTAAGCTGCACTGGCAGAAGAAAGAGCCAGTGGATACAGCATTGATCGATATTCCCAACCGCAGCATGGAAGAGTGAGAGTGGATGCTCTGCTATAAATAACCAATACTACACACCTTGCAGCCATGTCGAGTGGATGAGATTTCACACATAATCAATAAGTCAGATACGTGGCAGTATGCCTTCAGCACTCACACATACCCCCGTTACTCCAGCCAGCCCTGCATGTCATCTAGTTACCTTACTCTGCAGCTGTCAAAAAGCCACTTTGCCTCCGTATGTGTAATTCCTCTATTCGGTTTAATTCAGTTCCAGGCTGTGCTGGAATGAAAATAAAAACAATAACAATATTGTGAGACTATTTAGATGAACATTTTTACACCATTTCTCTCTCCATCCTGGTTTTTGTCTCCTCTGTGTGCAAATTAAGCCAATCACAAATAGCTAATATCATAAAAGAAGGCCACTGTCTGACTACAGAAATCTTAAATGGTAATATTTGTAATAATTTCGACTTTTGTTGAATAGCTTTTGCGTCCCATGATGATAAATGTTGTCTCTGTGATGTTCCATCTTGCCAAAAGTAGTTCTCTTCTGGAGTCACCAAATCAATTTCAAAAACTATTGATAGAGCACCCCTTTCTGTATGTTTCATTTTTTTCTGTCTCTATGGCAATTTCACTTCCAGCTCAGCCTTTCCCTACTGTAACGGTCCTGACACGCTGAACTGACACTCGTGTCCAGAGAGATGAGAGATTGGACAGGATTCTCGCTCTAGAAATTCTTTTTTGGTTGAATTTATTTCAGTGTATTTTCAATTAGTAGAAAAAGATATTATCATGGGGATGCCAGGGATGAGCAGTTTTAGTGTATTAGAGTGGGCCACAAGAAAGAACAGATCTTTTGGAACAATGAACAATGATGTAAGCCAGAACAGAGTCTGAGTGACAGTAATGATAGCACTGTGTGATCACTTTTTATTAATGTCAGTATGTCTGATCAAACCACACAGACGTTGTTGTTAAAGGTATAATGTGGTGTTCATTGTTTCTCACCAAAATGCATTGCGTATACTGTAGGCCAACGAATGTGTTGTACACACTTCTTTTCTTACAAAGCATTTTCAGAGATGTGTATTTAAAATGTTTTCATCGTGTATTGTTCCATCCTTATTTTCTAGCTAACTATTTTATTGTTTGGAGTTTTCTTACTTCCTGTCTTTGGCGGGATGTTATACATTTCTTGGAACATTAGGGACACCATGATGGTATGAAAATAGTGGCAGCAATCTGTATCACTCAACTGCTTTGGCATTATCGGCAGTAGTGCACACCATGAAACTGAGGACCTGGACAAGGACTGAGGACAAAGACTAATTGGTTAATCACAGTTGCAGTTGTGACTGCAAGATGATCACAAAGGAGATGGGCATTAAACATGCTGAAACTGAGTAGACCCAGAACCAGCATAACAGAGAAACACAGCTGTATCTTTACAGTCACACACTCCTTACCAGATGTTGACTAAGGAGAATTGTTTGGTTGTTTACTGACTGAAAAAAGACCAAGAAACAACAGTGAATTCTTTGCTGTTGTTCAGCTGAAGATTCATACAAAAATGAAAATTATTCTTTAATGTAGGCTGTTGAACCCAAGGAGCAGAAATGACATTAGAACTAGAATTTGATACGGGATGCTTCCACAAGACAGGGCCAGAATATTAGGTAATAATGCAGAAGCTGTCTTAGTTGGTTATGCTATTCAAATTCACTATGCAAATATATTATGGTAATTCAACACCCCAAATAATCAAATTATATATTATGCAAATTTAAATTAAAAAATAATCAGGCTTCCCTTTTTATTACGACTCTGTCTACCAGCAGATAATGACTGCAGACACCAGCTGGGCCTGTGTTGTTTTTTTCTGGACTCACTCAGTGACTCCCAGAATCAAGCCAACTTCATTTGATGCCCTAGTTGTGACTTGGGCATCAACTTGTTTGTGACTTGTTTGTGACTTGTTTGGGTGAAGCGTAGGTTAAATGAACATGCTTTTGGCTGCACTAATACCTTGAGCACCAAGACCCAGTGAATTTTATTACTGACAGGATGGAAACACATTTTGACCACATAGAACATTTTCACTTGAATTTGTGTAAAATGATGAGAATATTCTCTTCAAGAACACATATCTCTAATGAGAATATTACATTAGAATCAATGTAGGAGTTAATCAAGTCAGACATTTTACCCCCTGTGGTGACTGCCAGCTCCCTTATGTGACACCCCTCTACTGCTGAGTGAGGTTGCTGTGTTTGTGTGTGTGGGAATGTACTCATGTCAGAAGGGTTCTGGGTGATTATAAAACACGCCCTCCAGCCTGAACTATTGGTCTGTTTCCATGGTGAAGTTGAGAGTGCTCTCAAGAAGCGTCTTCGTCCCGTGATAAATGACGGTGGGCACACTGCCCGACATGGCAGTGATGATGGTAATGATGGGCCCTTTTCTCCCTGCTGCTCATTTCCATGGCAATGGGTGGATGATTTTTTTGTAAGAGTGTGGAGAATAGAGTGACGAGTAACTGCTGCACAAAAAGAAATCTTATTTTTCTCTCTTCTATTCCAGTATGTAATGATGTCTTGGGCACACCTGTTGTTCTTGTCAGACTCTAAAGTAATAATCAGTGGCGTGATAGGTTTTATCCTTCAGGCATGTTTTACAGCAATTTACAAGGTGGTTTAACTATCAGAATAAAAGCCGAGCTCTTCACATGAAAGCCTTACAAGATGGACTGAAGGCAACAGTCGTTAGTTTAAATATTAGGACAACTAAAGTAATTGTTGAGTTTGAGTTGTGAGTTTTAATAAGAGGTCTGAAGTGGCCTTCTCACAGGAAATGGGGTTCCTTGTGCCCTGCTGTCTGACAAAAGGAGCTCCGTCTTGTTCACAGTTTAAAAGGGCTAAATTATGGATGTTTCATCACTGTGGTTATATAAATGACTCTGCTGCTCTCTGACTTTTCACACACACGATTCACTCTATTTGCCCTGTCCTCCCCCTTTCTCCTTCTCCATCACTACGCCCCCCCCCCCCCCCCCCCCCCCCCACCAGTCCCCCTCTCTCTGACATGACTGTACTGTGCTGGGAGTTTCTTCTTTAGCTTTAGGGTAACACAGTTCTTCCACAATGATACTGTGGTTTTAGTAACTTAAATATCAGTCTTTTTTTTCAGTTTCACTAAAGCCTAACAGGAGACAGTACATTCAACAGGGACAACAGGAGGCTTAAATTTGCCTCTGGCTGCTAAGAATTTCTTATGTCTTCTTTTATTTTCTTGGGAAGAAACCAACCAATTTGCTCGTGTTCGCCCGTTAGTAACAAAAGGGTGACTTTACAGTGCGCTTAATGGAATAGCTGAACGTTTTGGTAAATACACTTGTTTTCCTTGTTTCTGAGAGTGAAATGAAAGGATCAATATTAATCTCCTGTGTATGTGTTGAGTTTGGAGCTGGAGTCATGGTGTTAGCCTAGCATAGCATAATGACTGGACATGGGGTGGGAACTGCTAGCCTGGCTCTGTCCAAAGTTCAAACCCATTTTTGTTTGTATATTTTGATGCAAATTTTTTCAGGTCTTGTGCAAAGTAAAAAATGTTTGTTTTACCTACCACATCACTGATCAGCAGCCATTCCTTTGACTAGTTCAGTGTTAGTTCTTATGTCTTTTACAGCTGGCTTTTCATGGCTTTTCATTGCAAGAAAGCACAGTCATTTCTAATTTGACCAGTTATAACTATAGACTATGTCAGTGAGCCAACACTACACAATTGACTCTTACAGCAGACTTATGGGGTACATGTCAGTTCTTTTAAATAGCATCTTGACTTCACTTGCATCTATACCTTGCGTCTTAGTCCATCCCACTGAGTAGTAAGACTTGAACGACATTTTTGATGATGCTAGCACAGATCTGTTGCATAAAGTGGCCAGCGCCTATCACAATAGATTAAATTATAACCCGTTTTTTTGTAGTATTGTACCTCTAATATGCAGCCCTGCTCTTATATATCATCAGCTTTGGCATATTCTGCAAGATGGCAGACTAGAACAAGCTCTTCAGGGCAAAGCTAATTACTAAAGGAGTCCAGTCAGCAGAATTTGAGGGTGTTCCAATTAACAAGCATGATAACTGTAAATTGAGCTTTGTAGGGCATTTTGGAAATGTGTGTGAATGCATAAATCTTACAAACACCCTTGCATACATATGTAAAAGTCTTTTCCTGTCTTAATTAAATTTCAATGATTCTTTTTCATTTAAATCATGAATGTATGCATATTGGTTTAGTTGTCTTTTACTGTTTCTAATTTACCAAAGTTATGTAATGTCCTAATATGGTTAAATTTATGTTGAGAAAACAACTTCACCACCAAGTCCATTTTCCAGCAAAGTTCATTTTTTCCAACTTTTGATCATATTGTGTGATTTTGATCAGTAATCATAAAAAATTCAGTTTTTGTTTTAGGAAGCACAATTTCTTTTGGTTTCTTCAAAAAACATCCTAGAAATCCAGGTTTTTGCTCCACGCTCCACTGGGTTGCGAAAGCATGTGTGGATATACATGTAATTATTATATTTCATGTAAATGTAATATAATAATTGCCTGGTCATTTCAATGTAAACTTCAAGAACACATAAATGATCAGCTGCCAATTAAGAAAGGGTCTTACAGGGATTACAACCATAAATTATAGCTCTGTCAGTTCACCTGACCTGTTTGCTTGGATACCCTGTCTTTCTGTCTCTGTCACACACTCTCAGATGCTCCAGAGGGTGGTGGGAAGGGCTCGGGCAGTGCTGCGCCAATCAGCGATGAACTGGACATCTTTGGACCAATGGTTTCCAACCCTCTTCACTCATCCAACACACAGCAGGCTCAGGTACCACACACACACACACACACAGGCTCAGGCTTTCATCATCTGCTTATCACCACAGGCAGACTGCAACACTGGGAGTCTGTGGAGACTTCCATGATGCAAACACACACACACACACACACACACACACACAGCCATTTTCACAAACATGCTATCTCGCTTATACGTACGTACGCACATGCGCTCTGAGGATCATATCAAAGCTAACTGTCATAGACTCCCTTTTACTGAATTAATTTGACCAATGTACTTCAAAGAGAGAGAGAGTAAGTGGGCCCGTCTGACAGAAGGAGGACTAATGTAAAATGCTACAATGAAGAGAACAGCTCTTCTCTACCTGCTCTCTGTTCAAACGTAACGCAGCTGACCAAATAACACATAGATAGTCTGTGACACTTGCTTTTTGTCACAGCAAGACAAGATAAGAGAAGGGAAGACTGAGACAGAATTCAAGTCATACATGAAAGAAATTTTAAATAAATTTAGCAAATATAGATATTTTGAGTGTGCCTGATTCTTGGTGCGTATCCCAAAACTAATATCGCCAGTTGTCCGACTAAGAGATGAGAAGGACAAAATTGTCGACGGGAGTGTAGCTATACGCAAGCCCTGGGTTAATGTTAGCAAAGTAGGTATTATGCACATCTGTCACAGTTGGTGTATTCATGCTCAGCCTGTACTTGTACCATCTGCATGTTTTAAAGGTGTCTACATCCTTACACTATAAAAAAGATCAAATTGTTAACTATCAAGAAAAAGTAACTGCTAAACGCTTCAACTTCTCCAGTGATGTGCTGCATGGTGGCAACTGAACTGTCGTGTAATGTACACGAATAACAAAATGCGCACGTGAAACTGAAATGCATGCATATTTATCATTATTTTTCATATTTTTTTCTTTAGTCGTCATCAGTATAACAATGTTTCATACAGTGCTCTGTGTGTGCTCTGCACGTGTGGACACAGTGAATTAAGCAAAGTCAAATGGGTTCGAGGTTAGTGAATAAGAAGACAACAGGCTTGCAGACCTCTAGTCTGCAGCCATGTTGGATGGTCTTTGTTTAGTGAGTAAACAAAAGAAATGTGGGTGTTTGTGTAAATAAGAAGATAGAGAAAAAATGGCAACAGTCTAGACTATTTTCCAGATATATTTCCTTATTTGTTTTCCATTCTCTCCTCTCAGGGGAACAAATAAAGGTAGTTGAAGTGAACATTTTCAGAGAGCAACGTTGAATCTGAAATGCCATTGTGGCCTTTGACCTTGGCTTGGATGGAGGACACATCGATACTGACACATATGTAAACTCTGTTTAACACGTGCACACACTCAGAGGATGCAGTCACACAGTTGCACCCTTGTAGTCATGGAATAAATACACACAAAGAGACCAGTAAGTGGCACGTTGTGCACTTTGTGTGTTGCAAGAGCAGAATTGACGCACACAAAATATACACAAAGTTCAAATTCACAGTGAAAGATTCTGAGTTGAAAAGTCATTCTTTAACTCTCTGACCAATTCCTAGGTTTTAAATTGTACATCTCAATCTGATACGCACACGTGCACACACACACACACACACACACACACACACACACACACACTCACACACACACACACACATGCTCTCACACATCTCTCATTCTCCTGGGACCAGACCAGGCAGCGCTTCGCTGGAGACCCAGGCATGAAGAACAATTATGGGCTGCTGTAACTGCAAGCTCCCCCCCTGCCATTTCTATCCTCCCACTCACCTTCTAATCTGCCCTCCATGCTCACCTCCTTTGTGACTCCATCCTGCTGCTGCTATGTGTCTACCTTGCACCCCTGCTCATCTCCATATATCCATTAAACCTTCACCTCTTTTCTCTTTTTTTCTTCTTGGTGAAGCCCTGATTTGGTCATAGGTGATGCAAGTTAACACTAAACATGCTGTCTGCCTTTTGGCCATTCAGGCATGTCAGAGATATTCCAACATTTCCACATTTGGTTGCCTCGTCAGCAGAAGTCCATTCGTTTCTGATTGGTTATGCAGCGTTCATGCTGTATGGTAATTGCTCTCCAAGTAATTTCAGCTGGGAACCTTTAATTTTTTCATAAGCTCCATTCTATTTAGTTTGATAATACTGGTAAAGACATGTCTGATGATGGGAAGACCTGCAAACACAGTTACCGTGACGTCATTTTTGAAGACTCGAGTTTGGCATTATATGTGTAGCTGATGCTGGAGAAATAACCAGAAATAGCCATATTTGAAAGAGAGGGCAAAGCTGAGGAGGATATGCTGATTGGCTCTGAGGTTAAGCTAATGTGTTAAGAATATATTGAACAGTGTGTTTGTCTACTTTGATGTAAGAGACTAATATTAGCACACCTGGCTGACTAGATATCTACAGTAGTAAAATAGTGTTTCGAATGCATTTGGGTGCATTGGGTAACAGGGTACTTTCTGTTTCCATCGAATCAGCCCCAGATTTTGCTGTATCACAGTTAAAGATAGCATTAGTTACTCCGTGCAGCTGTTTATTACTGATAGAGAAGCTTACTCTTCAGTTTAGACCTCAACTTTAAATCTGCTTCTCATCCATCCATCCATCCATTTTCTGTGCAACTTTAGCCGTCAGGATGTTGGAGGACTGGAGTCTATCCCAGCTGGTTTTGTTTCTCAAGTAAATATATATCAAAAAAAATCATTAATCTAACCTTTAACATCTGCACAGTATTTCAGAAACAAGGGTTTTGATTGGATTTTGCATCTTATATTACTTTGGCATCTAGTGCAACACTAAGACTTAGGAGGAAAATCACACAATACAAGAACAATACTGCTCTTTTAATTTTGTTATGCCTCCTATAGACTGGTGAAGATGAGGACTTTTTGTCTGTGGCCTGTTATTTATACTATTATTTTTAACTTCATTAAGTGGTGCTCAGGATATAATGTTTGTAGCTGTCAATTGCAAAACTGCGACGCTTCGTAAGAGCCAGCTGGAGACATCAGAAAGTCATCCAGAGGTTGCCTTAAACTCGGGGAGTTAATGTTAATTATCTAGGTAACTAGAGCTGATGAAGTCTGGCAGCAACTGTTGTCACTTTAGCCAAAAAAACTGATGGCAGTTGGCTGAAAATGAAAAGGTCCTTTTGTGTACTTCTGTTTGAAACCAGGGAACCCAGTGTTTCAAAAATGGCCCCAGATTTTGAGTGGTGAATTTGCAGTCTCTATCCCTGCAAAACGAATGTGTGCAGTGACGGACTGGAAAGCTTTGTAACAGTGCCAACAGTCACAACAGTTCCTGTGATTTCTAATGTCCCTACCGATGTGAATGATTGGTGAAGAACAGTTTTCCTCTTTAACTGCAAAATGGACAAGAAGTTGGTTACAGTCTCATTTGTCCAGTTATAATTTAACCCTCTGAAGTCATGTATAATTGTCAGTTGTTGACTATTTTTGATTCTAATTTTATATTTCAACTTAGAATTTTTTTTATCTTGCCATTTTGGAATCATTTTTGATCAGCACAACCTCACAAGTGTGATTTACTGTTGTTTTTTTCATTTTGACATACTGTATTGACACACTGGACCTAAAATCACACAAAACTCTAAAATCCGACTGGGGAAAATGCGCTGAAATGCGCTGAATGAAGTGCGCTCAATGCGCTGGTGTTTACTGCGTCTTCTTGAATAAAATGCGCACCCCAAACGCGCACCAAACGTGATGGCAATGGTCATGAAAAAAACAGTGCGTATATTTTTTATCATAACTCGGGTTTTACTTGACATATTAACAAAATTTAAAAACTGGTATATAGTTTGAAGTGCCCACTTTCGACACAAAAAAAACTGGGATTCAGCGAGGCTGTGTCTTGCAGCTACGTCGTCTTAAAGTGGTCTTGTGATAAGGACGCGCCGGCGCGTCTGTCGACTCCTGAGGGTTAAAGACTTCAACTCATGCAAGTCACGACATCCCAAGGACAATGCTTGGCTGAAGCCATTTTTGGAGTTCATCGGCTCCACCACTGTGTTACATCACTTTTTCTTTTAACAGCACTCAGTAAGAGTTTGGGAACTGAAGATACTAATTGTTGAGGTTTTGAAAGTGAAATTCTTTCCCATTCTGACTTGATACACAGCTTCAATTGCCCAGCAGTCCCGAGTCTCCATTGTCATATTTTTGCCTCATAATGCGCCACAGATTTTCAAGGGTAGACAGGACTGGACTGCAGGCGGTTTAGTCTAGTAGCCACACTCTTGTTCTAACACATGCAGAATGTGGCTTCATTGTTCCTGGAGAAGACATCTGGATGGCAGCATATGTTGGCCTTCACAGATGTGCAAGTAACCCATTGGGTGGGAAGTAACTCTGCCCCATACCACCGCAGATGCTGGCTTTTGATCTCTTGCTGGTAACAGTCTGGATGGTCCTTTTCCCCTTCAGCCTGGAGGACACGTGATTTCCAATAACAATATGAAATTTGTCCTCTTCAGACAAAAGCACAGCTTTCCACTTTGTGTGACTCCATCTCAGATGAGCTTGGGTTCAGAGAAGTCTGCTGTGTTTTTATATGTTTATATGTATCTTTAACTTCACTTGGTGGACCTTGCAGCTGTACTGTGTTTACCGACAATAGTTTTCTGAAGTGTTTCATGCATTAATGTCTTTTGTACAATCAGGTTTTCAATACAGTGCTGCCTGAGGGATTGAAGGCCACAGGCATTTTGATCTACATTTTACACAGTGCCCCAACTTTTTTGGAATCATGGTTCTAATGCAAAAATGTTTCAGTAGGTGATACCAAAGCAATGAAAGCTACATGATTTGGTTGTCTGGCACTTTGTAGCTGCAGGTCCATGTTTAGCAACAGTATAACTGAATATTTATGTGGGTTTCTTACATCATTCAGATGACTTGGTGTATGCAATTCATCGTTCGTTAAAGGTTTGACTAAAGCAATACAAGTTGTGATATTGCTTGACCGTAGTTTTTCTGCTGTCCCTGTAATGGTCTGTCCTCTCTCTGCCTACACCTTAGACCAGTTTTTATGCTCCATTATTACCTCAGTATGCCTTCCTGTTCCCCTTACCTTTCATTTTCTTCCCTCGCACTACTGTCACTCACCGTTCATTCTTTCACAAGAATGTATTTTCCTTGAATCTGCACTTGCTCTTGTGCTCGCTTGCTCTACTCCTTCCCATAATGTTCTTTACTCGCTGTCTTCACTCTGTACCTGGGACCTCATTAATCAGTGCGAGGTATGTACAAGTACATGTACAAATCATACGGACTGTACAAGCGTTTCTGAGTGTAATTTCTGAAGTTGGATTTATTCTTAAATGTACATAAATTCAAGGCTGTGCTAGTGGATAACACCAAGAGGAAAGCAGAGACTTAACACTGTTTTTTGTCAGATGAATTGACTGTAACATTGACAGGCCTTTGCAGTGTCATTAGTTTGAAAAGGATTATTTTTTGCTGCAGTAGAGTTGGGCTATCTGTTAAGGCCTTGGAAGTTACTCAACACCTCGTAGACAATGCAAGTGACCGCTCCACAGTGACTGTTTGATACGACAGGCGGCCCTCACATGGCACTCCGTGTGGCAGCACTCTTATTGAATGTCAAGCAGGACATTTTGTTTCCATTGGTGTTTCTCAGGTGTGTCATGATTGTGTCTCTTGTTCACTTTTTCAGTCAAGCCGTGTTTCAATTTGATGCACATTTGAACAACTGCCATAGAAAAAGTTGATGGAAATGGAATAATTCCCCCAAAATTATTTTTTTTCAAATTCATTTTTTTCATTTTAATGCAACATTTCAAATTTTTGCTTTAAATTTGCTTTAGATAAGCTCCATGAGCTCACCTGTAACACCACTTTTAGAGTGTTGGCTGTTCATTTTTCTCTCGTACAAGCAGTAGAGATTTGGCAGTCGTTCCACATCCACCTGACCTAGCACACACACATACAGAGGGATGAATTTGGGATTCAGCAGGCGGATATTGCTTTACAGCTGTGATTAGCTGGGTGCATGAAGAAAGAGGAAGCTGGCAGCCTGCTGATTCGTGCAGCTATTAACGGGCATCGGGGAGCGCTCGCCTATCTGTGAATACGTCAATTACAAAAATACGATTACAGCCTTGTAGGAGGGGGAGGATTTGTGTTATCCCCTGTTTTTCTTCTCTCTCTCTCTCTCTCTCTCTCTCTCACACACACACACACACCAAGAAAAATCAAAAGAATATAAAACGAAATCTGATGTGGTATGGAGAGTAAGGATTTAGGGAGGGAGGGAGAAAAGTGAAGGATGAAAAAAATTGCAGAAGAACAAGTTAGGGGAGGAGAAAATACTTGGGACAATTGATGGATGGAAAGCAGGAGGAGCAGGCAGAGAGCAGGTTAGGAGAGGAATGAACAAATAAAGGTAAGTGGAGGGTAAAGGCAGGGACACAGAAGACATGGAGCATGAAGTCCCACCAGTGAATGAGTGCAATGTTGCAGACACACCTGAAGCACTGGTTTCAGTCACCACCACCAATCCTGTTTCTGCCTTTTTCTTCCTAAAGCCACTGGGCTCACATAGGTCAGCCATTTTGTGAGTGGTCAGTAACTGATACGGCCAGATTTACCGCTTATGATGAGACACAGTCTACCTCATAGTCTGCTGTACTTATCAAACGGACGCTGCACACTGTAGTCACAGTTCGTGTCTGCAGTGTTTGTCTCTGTCTTCATTGCATGTACATTTAAGGGATGATTGTGCAAATAATTACGCATTATGCTGCATTTACTGAGGTCACACTATTTGTGGGGAAAATGATGTGTCTCTGAGAAGGAGTTGACAACATTCATGTGCAGATTGGATTCATAAGAGCCACAAGGACGATTGTCATGAAGAACAGAAATCTGTGAAAGACTAAAGATTGAAAAAAAAAATGAAGCAACATAATGTTGAAGTATTGTAACACAAATGAATAAAGGGTAAGGAGCTTTTTCTATCACACTTAACCTCCCTTTTTCTCTCCCATGGATGTGTCTGTTGCCTCCTAAGGTATTATTAATTTGATGTGTGCCAAACATTATTGTAAAATTATTTTCTTAGTAATATTTTGAGTAAAAGTAACTGTTTTTCTGAGGTGAGCTCACACCAGAGCCAAAGAAAATGGTTCGCAATCAGGATCACTACATTATCACTGATTTGCTGAGCTTAGTGATCTCATAGAAATCCCACCACTCACGGTGGAGCGCAGTCGCAGGATCAGTCCAGGAGCTCACTGCATAATCAGTTGCTGTCCTAGCAAATCAGCCTCTGAATACACACAGCTGGTGATGCAAATACAATGAAAATCATACATTTGAGCAACAGCATTTTCTTATTAAGTAACTCTGGTCCTCAGTAGACGGAAGATAATTGGTGATTGTTGCTGGTGCCACTTTTTATGAAGACCACATGGGCATTCATGTGCGTTATAATTCATTTATTATGCTTTATAACTACACTCATAAACATACATAATGCTTTCTGATGATTATAGATGTGACTTAAGAATTATAAGTTCAAGGGTCCTATGGATCCCATCTAATTATAAAATAGAGGTTGACAGATGGGCCTTATAATGCATTATGACTGCCTAAACTCAACTATACACACCTCAACAATTAGCTTTGGTTAGTATGTTATAGTAGTCTAGTATCTTAAGTTATCACTGCTTGTGTTAAGAAAATGAAGCACATATTGATGAATCTATAATAACATACATAAAACATGTCATTGTTGGTGGTATAAAGCATTTTCATGCATACAGGGGAATCTGTGTTGCCTCATAAGTGATTATTGCTAAACTGCTGAGAATTACAGTTAAAACTGGTCTGCTTTAAGAGTGGAACTTATAAAACCTACATGATATGTCCAATGCAAGAATAAAACAAAAGACATATTGTCAAACTTTATCGAGGATGAAATAGAGGAACGAGGATGAAGGACAGATTGTAGGAGAAAAGATCGAAGGGGCAGAGAAAGAGTGAAGTATTATTGCTGAAGACAGGATGTGGGAACAAAGAAAGGAGAGATGATTTGTTGAGGCAGGTAAGGAGGGATGAAGTAATGAACTAACCAACAGTTGCTTTCTTGTCTTTGGTTCATTTTGTCACTTTTTTTGTTCATTCCTTCTTGCCGTGTTGTTCCTTACTGGCACTTTCTCTCTCCTGAATTCAGATTTCCAAGGCAAGCTTTGCTTTTGTTTTCAGTGAATTAGCACAAATCCTTCAGCACACACAAACACACACACACACAGAGCCAAGTGTGGTTTTAAAGCCACAGATGGTCTATCAGAGGGGAGTGTATGAGTGTTTCAAGCAGTGATGGAAAAGTGTTGGGAGAAAGATAGTTTAGTTTCTGTGTGTGTGTGTGTGTGTGGATGCATATTCCAGAAGCTGTGGGGACAAAAATCTGTTTACACAGTCACATTGTGAGGACCTGTCTCACTTATGGGGACAAAATGTCCCCACAACATAAATCATTAACTATTAGGATGAAGACTTGCTCTAAGGTTAGGTTGAGGTGAGGGTTAGGATTAGGCAAGTAATATTTATTGTTAAGGTTAGGTGGTGGTTAAGCCTCTGGGAAATGAATGCAAGTCTATATAATGTCCCCAAAAGTGTTGGAAACACGATTTTTGTGTGTGTGTGTGTGTGTGTGTGTGTTTTGTAGAGGTCTATGAATAGCGACAGTGAGGAAAAGGCTGTCAGAGTGGTAATTCAGAGCTCTGGCTGCCCCCATCAACACCAACATTGGCTGAGAAGAATGGGGCCTTGTTGAAGAGACTTTCTATTACACAATGTGCTGCTAGGAGCCCTGCAACACAGCAAACACTATGTGGACGGTCATGTGTGTTTCTCTGTGTGTGTGTATGTGTGTGTGCACACGTGCACACATGACGTTGCACTGATCTGTCGCCGCATTTAACATGTGTGCCACCAGTTTGGCTTTGGCAAGAAACCTCCTGGATCTCTTCACTGTTCTTTCAGTGCAAATGGAGCTAATACTCCTGGAGAGTCTGGTAGTCACACTTGGTGGGACAAGTGAAAGGCCAATGGAAAATGTTTAGTCTAAAGCTTATTGCATTTATGCCAAAAAGAGGCGTTAATTTTAAGAAACATGTGCATCAGTAAGAGGTAAAGGTCAAACATCCCCACTGTCTCATTTGCTTCACAGTAAATAGAACTCTTTATCTGACAATCTGTTCAGTGATATTTTCTGTTTTCAAAAATGACTTGATAAGATAGCAGGTCAACTGTGATGGTTTGATTCATGTGTCCTTGAACTGAAATTAGCTCCCTTTGTGTGTGGACATCAGAGTTAATGCCAGTGGAGTGTTATACCGTATTATACTGGTTGTCTCTGGGAATTCTCTGTCTGTCACGAACATTTTCTATCATGGAAACCTGCTGTGTCTTTATTCACACAAAATGAATCAAATTCATGGACCTTTATAGCAACCTGTATTTTGACTTGTCGTCAAAGGAAAAGAACTATAACTAAGAACATCAACAAGCAGCACTGATGAGAGCAGTGAGAGTGAAATTACAGACAAAACAATGAGCCGAAAGACACTAGAACTGCATCACTGGATGATACTTCTCTGTCATTAAAAATGCCATATGGCCAAAGCGACTAATCTAAAAGTTTTTTACCATATCTTACTGCAGTTTTAATGCAACTCACCCCACCTCCAAGCAATTTTCATTGGTTAGCATTCCGCGCGTTGCTGCTCCCTTCCTAAACCCTCCTGGCTGATGGTCTTATCACACATGTTCAGAGCTGGTAGACTCTGCCTGAGTCACGCAGTCCATTCAGGCCTACAAATATGTCTCGTGGAAGGAAGCTGAATGGCTGGCGATTACTGCGGTTTGGGGAATTTGAAGTCTGTTAAATGTACTTTTCAACTTTGCAAACAAGCTTAACAGCAAATAGGCTTAGCTCCTTGATTGAGTCATGTTATATAGCTGGCTGACATCAGACTGATCAGGTGAGGACAGTTTGCTGCCTGTCCTCACCTTCTATTCTCTCCTCTGTTCAGGAGGATGTATCATGCTAATGCACTGCAGCTATTAATAGGAAGGAAGCCCCATCCTGTCCAACACCTGACTCACCTTAACTGGCTTCACTTGAGAGAAAATGGACACGTGTGTGTGCGTGTTGGCACGATTAGCATTCCATCTTTTCTCTTCAGCTCTGTTCATTCCTTTATCTGCCCCCACCTCCTTTCCTTTCAGCATGTCCTCCATTTTTCTTCTTTTTTCCCTTTCTCACTTTTCCTTTATATTCTCTCCTACTGTTTTTCATCCTTCGGTCATTCTCTCTTTTTTTTTTGCATGCTGGTGTGTGTGCCCTGCTCCAGCCTCCTGCTTCTCCTGCCTTTACCTTCTGTTGCCTTTCTCCGTTCTTTTTCGTGACCTGCTTCCTCTGTTCCTGCTTTTCTTCAACATTCTTCCCTCCTCTCTTTCTCCTTCCGCTCTCTCTTCCTTTGGCTCCCCCCCTCTCGTCCCCCCTCCTGTCCTCCTTGAGTCAAAGGAAAGTCAGCAGAGAGAGACAGAAGGGAGCAGCGCTGCCTGCTAAGCAGTTGAGCACAACACACTAGCAAAGCTCCTTCTGTGTGTGTGTGTGTGTGTGTGTGTGTGTGTGTTTGGAGCGGAGCCTCTGTTTATCACACTGTCTCTCCTTATCTTATTCATGAAGTCCAGCTAACTATCGCCTCCCTTTCTCTTTCCCATCACTTCTCACATGCACATACTCACACACCTGCACAAAGCTCTTAAGCAGGTGTTACTTCTTTGTCCGCTCCATCCATTAGATATAATGGGTGTGTACCTGAAAGGTTTAAAAAAAAAAAAAAAAAATGAAAAGGTACATGTGAGCGAGACTGTGTGTGTGTGTGTGTGTCTTCCCTGTCTCCAACAGTTCATGTGTACCTCTCTTTGCAGTGGCCTAATTAATGTCATCTGTCTCACTTATAGTGACAATGCTTCTCCTCTGTTGTCTCCTCTGATCTTTTCTCTCCTTTCCTGTCCTTTATTCACTTCTTGCTTTTGCCCTCTTTATTTCAGTCTTTGCTCCTTCCTTTGCCTCTCTCTTGTTTGGCTGCCTCGTACCTTCTCACCCTTACACAGCGTGTGTTAGTGAATATACTTTCAGCCTGTAGCACTTAAGACAAATATAATGAGAAAAATCATAGAACAAAAGCTGTCAGATTTAGTTATTAAATGTTTGCAAAACATTCAGTCCTCCAAGAATTAAATGTTAAATGGTATTAAGACCTTTAGGAATGTGATGCTAACTGAAAACCTAAGAAAGTTGAATTAATAGATTTAAATAAAAATGTATATTAACAAAAAATGGCCATGGCTCACCAGAGAATGAACAAAACAAAATAAGTGAAAAACATAAAACATTAAAAAAATAAATAATGTATTTTTATTTATTTAAACTTCTTGTGTAGCTATTTGTGTGTAAACATTTACCATTTGACATGACATAAAATGAAGTTTTGTAGAAAAAACATATCATCAACAACATTTACCTCCTTGTACAGCTTCTGCTTATTTATTTATTTTTCAGTACTGACTTCCAGTACTTTTCAGTACAGACTTCAGCTACCATCAGGGACACTTAACACGCTGCACTACATATTCATGTGTAAGGTGATGGAGAGCAGGTACATTATACTCCATAAGATAAAGTATATATATTTCATGACATTTCTTTTTTTATTCCCCCCACCCCCATCCCCCATGTCCCTGACAGACTGGTTCCAGTACAGCACCTCAGCAGGTGGACCCCTCCACCTCCTCCTCTGCCTCCCCCTCTATCTCCACCACTACCACCACGAAGGCAGAGCAGAAGAAGCTTTTATCTAAAGACTCCATCCTGTCTCTGTATGCCAGCAGCTCAGTGGGCAGTCAACCGCAGAGCCAGCAACAGCCTGCTCCAGGACAAGGTAACACACACACAAACGCACACACACACAGCAGTGTTATGAACCCTCTGTCATCCATTTCTAAACTATTTTGCATCAGTTTATTTTAACTCTGAACACAACCTGTTCACTATCAGGAAATAGCCAACTTAATTGTTAATCAATAACCTCCTTCTACTGTCTGCATCTGAGCTGCTCAACCAAAGCTATCATACTGTTATTTACAGCTACTGTGCAGTAAACTCTGCCCCAACACCAGGCAACATCTTACCTATCTCGAAGTATACATGATTTTTAGCTTTTTCCACTCTGAGTGGCAAGAAACAAGCCTTCACCGCACCCACAGTACAACAGTTGTCACCATAACTTATCTACTATCTGGCTGCTGTCCTCAGTAGGTGTGCTATATTCTTATAAGCCTCATTTTCACATTCTCGTATAATTGCATACAAAAGCCAATCTACAGCAAACAGATTTATGCATGAACCCACAGCATTATGATATATATAGACTGAATGTGTAGCAAAGGCACAAATCAATATTTTTATGGTGAAAAATAAAACAATGTCTGTGAAAGGTGTTCCTGAATAATGAATCTGTGAGGAATTATCATCCCACTCCATCCCTGCCATTCCTGTCATTTTTAAAGTGCATTATGGCATCATTGTCACTTACCAAAATTCTTTCAAGCAGTGTTCTTTACAGCACAAAAACACTATAAATCTACAGATAAATCCACTGTGCGTTGCTGCCTCGCACCAAACATCAGACAGACACAGTCAACAATTAACTTGTCTATATAAGGCAGCATTTAGCTGCTAAAAGCTATATATATTCCCTCAGGAGTTGGTAGAGACCAAAACAGAGCTAAAAGGAGAGAGATATTGAATATCATTTACAATTATTTGCTAACATGTTTGCCATATCAACTTTTGTAAGAGGATACAATGTCAGATGTTGTGTTTGTAATTTGTTGCGCTGCATCTAAGTGGCCAAAAAATAATTTGACGCGTGCAAGGAGCAA
This sequence comes from Scatophagus argus, assembly GCF_020382885.2. Lineage (NCBI taxonomy): Eukaryota > Metazoa > Chordata > Actinopteri > Scatophagidae > Scatophagus > Scatophagus argus. The sequence continues at coordinate 20,308,035 of NC_058502.1, forward strand.
AGTGAGGCAAAGGTGTGTCCTGAGTTCACAATACTCGAACTGCAGTGAAAGGTTAGTGGTCATCCCAAGGTTTTATGTCTCTGTTTGACGAATGTACAGAGAAAAGAGGGAAATTGAGCAAGGCCAGAGAAAAATAGCAGAAAAAAGGGGGGTTGTGGGGTGTGTTTTTAGATCATTGAGACTCTGAAATGTCAAACAAAGTCTGCACAATCTTGGGTAGTTTAAGATTTTTTGGGAAAGATCTATCTCAGAAGGCTCCAGCTCCCCCGCGACCCTGACGGATAAGCGGTATAGAAAATGGATGGATGGATGGATCTATCTCAGACTTTCCTAGCTCAGATTATACCTTGGGGGGTCCGTTATGGGCTAATACGGTTACTACATCCTATTTTTGTCATTGTAATGTAGAAATAAGTTTTAATACAACTATGTATTGCAATTACAAGTGTTTTGCTGAAAGGGAAATACAAATACCTGGTAGGTGTTGAGGTGAGGATCCTGAACAGCTAATATTTGTCTGAATTCATGAATTGGTTTGTTCAACTGCTTAAAGGTAAAATATGTAACATTAATATAGCAGCAAACAGCTATTTGCTATGTAAAGACAAAGTGGAGTAATGTCATCACGAGCAGAGACTAAAGTGGCCCAGTTTGTATTGCATCCATTTTCAGCATGGTGAGCTGGTAAGAAACAGTACACTGAAAACATATGAGGTGACTTAAAGGCAACACAGTAAGGTAACCTAACTGCCTAATTTACAGTTTGATCTGAGATTACTGTATTCAAACGCTCTCTCTTTTTTCCAACTTTATTGAGTAAACGACACGTGCTTTTGTTTTGGTCCGAGATGCTGGTGTTCGTGGCAGTGAATGTCGTATATTTCACTTTTAATGTGTTGTACATGTAGAACGCTATGCGCACATAATGTCTCATAAGTGGGGGGAAAACATAGCGTACTATAGGCATGGGAGCACACACTCAAATGCACAAACAGAGACACACACCTACACACTTTGACACTTACATCAAAAGAAAGATGCATCATAGAAATGGAGGTAAGTGAAGGCAGATAAAGGTCAGCATGCTGAAAAACAGGCAGCGTTTGCATTTTCACACTCATCTCACAGTTATTTTGTGTACAGACTGAAATGCCAAGACTGTTTATGTGTGCATGTAGGCGGATGTTCATACATATACATACGTTAACCTGAGTATGTTTGGAGTGCGTGGGAAAGCATCAGTGGTACATGTTTTCTGAATGGTGAAGGACAGTAAGCAGCACATTTGTACAACAGGCACTTGTGCGTGTTGATTATACTGCTGCATGATTACACTGATGTATAGAGGATTAGTGATGGAAATCAGGATGAAGGGCTTTCTGCTGCCTTATTGTCCTCTCTGAATCCAAATAAATGCTAATGGAGATCAAAGCCAAGAGATCCTCGCCAGGCTAATGCTCCAAATCACTGACTCTCATCTCTGTGTGTGTGTGTGTGTGTGTGTGTGTGCAACCATGGTTGCCTCTCGGTAATGCAACTCTGTTCACAGTTGATAGTAAAATTATTACCATTCAAGAACACTACAGTTACAAAATATTACTAACAGTCTATGAGTCCTTTACTGGTTGATTTACCTTTTAAATCTAGAAAATATATCCACCTGTTAGTTAGCAAATGTGAAGGAAGTTGAACTTCCAAATATGGTTAATGAGCTGCTTGGGTCACAGAAGTGACCAGAAACTACATTTTGATGTTCCTTTGTGATACTGTATTATGTGATACTGATACTGTATTGTGAAGAGTCCCAGTCTGAAGACAACTGTGTGCAAATTAGTGCACTAGTGATAGTCATTGTGCCACCTACTGGCAACAGGAAGTGAGCTTTGTGTGACAATTTTCATTTGATTTACATGAAACTTTCATGACATGCTGTACATCTGATACACTCATTATGTAACTCACATATAATTCGTGAATGGACACAGGAAGTGCAGTGTCAACAACATGAAAATTCAGTGGCTTGTAGCTTTAATTTCTATTTGGATTTTAAAAATGACAGTTTACCCTTTAAATTAATTATTATTCACTACATATCTCGTAGGGTATCATAGCAGAGCTGGATACTTTGCAGTTTGTGAGGAAAACTGTTAATTTACTTCAGTACAGCTCTCTTCTCTCTCATGTTTAGTTGGAAATATGTTCAGTAGTAGGAAAATGACAGTTATTTGACATGTATATATAAACCTAATTCTGTGTGTTTTTTTTTTTGCTCCAGCAGGTATGTACATGGGCCAGCCTCAGATGCAGTTCACTCCACAGGGTTTCGCTCCAGGGATGGGCGGAGCTGTCCCACCCACCACCATGATGAGCGGAGGGTCCATGATGCCCAGTATGGCTCTGCACAACGGGGGCTACGCTGGCATGCAGCAGCAGGGCGCAATACCAGCCAACCAAGGACAGAACTTGTACAATATGCAGCAAGGACAGCAGCAAGGACAGTGGAATATGAACCAGGTAACACTCAGGATACACGAAGATGTGTTATCTCTGTAAAACACACTCAGACTGGTGGTGCTTAATTCATTTTATGGTGACAATGAACTAATTTGTGATTCCACTCCAATTTCTCTGCAAATTAATCTTTTAGCGAGCACAGATTTATGTTTACAGTGTTAAAATGTCATAAATATAGTGTCTTTTTCTTGTGACGTACCACCTCGTGATAGAGCTTTATTATCCTCGTCCCAAAAGTTAATACATGGCCATACACAATGTTCTGCTCCTTTGTGCAGATCTCTGTGCAGTAATGACCTCGCCCCTTCAGGCTCTCTAAAAGCCCAAGAGAAGCAGCTTTAATCAACTATGCTATACTATGCTTTTCTAAAAACCAAGGTTATTGTATAATAGTATAATGGATTTTTTTCCTTAAATTCTACCAAGTCATTTTCTTGTCACTTTGTCCCTAATTCTAGCCCAGTACCATGAAATGATCAGCTAGTGCATAATGAATCCACCAACATTGGATTTTCATTCAGTGTGTGATATTATTATTCCTAACCATGACTGAACAGTGATTAAATATTTGACTTTGGTCAGTGGTATTAGACCACTGTGGAGCCAGTATTGGTCCTGTAGTTAAAATCCAATCTGCTTTAGTCAGTGTTTCACAGCTCTGACAGCACAGATGTGATGTGTTTGACTGATGTGAAGCAAACAGCAGTGGAGTTTTGCTCTGTGTTCCTCAGCTCAGTCACTCCTTGTTTGACTCTCAGCAGCAACGAGCAGGCAGAGTAAGAGACAGTACTTAGAGAGTGGATTTACAGAGAAAACTAGCTGTGTTCTGGTTACAGCGGCTCTGTCAACAGGTCTGTCTCCTGGGTCCCATTTACAACATGCTGTAACCATAGTGGCTGTTTCATTATCTCTGTAGATTTTTTTTTAAAACTCTGTTTTCTTATTATTATGATTCTTCCCACATCAGGGTTCAATAAGTGTTAAAACAAGTGTGTCAGAAATCTACACGTTCTGAATCAATTTTTGCTTGCCCCTATAATAAGCCAAATGCTACCCGCCATTTCAGAAGAAGATTGTTGCTCCTCAGTAATCCTATGCAGGTTGTCTAAATTCAGAGCTTCTGTTAATGGATTCAGTCTTACCTACATGGCCGCTTTGTGTGATAAAAGTTAAAGAATAAAACATCATCTCCAAGAGCCGTGTTAGGGTGTGCCTACAGGTCCAGTCTTTGGACCACTGCTTTCAGTGCATGAATAAATGATTTTCCATCTGTGAGTGATGGGGAGGAGACCCTGGTGCATGCAGACAAGTTGTTGCCTAAATCTCATTAAGAATTGAAAAAGTTGCAAATTGGCTCAGTCACCGTGTGACAATGTATGTTTTTCAATAAACAAATACTACCAAATATTTATGTAAACGGAAAAAGATAAAAAATGCTTTTTTTAAATGGTTGTGTTACTCTAGATTCCACTCTCAGATTCAAAGGGCATATTAGAAGATGTAGAAGCAACCATTAAAACATATTTGAGTGCATGCAGTGCAGTGACTTTTTTTTTCTTATTTTCATTACTTCATATCATGTCCTCTCTGTCCCTGTGGACAGGAAATTGCAACAGCATCATCACTGTGATATACTTGTGAAACAAACACTAAACTCTGATAATTGTGTTCAGATGTACGGTTAAAACCTAAGATAATCCATAATGCTGCTCCTCCACTTTGGGAGAGCTGTGTTCACCTCTGCTCAGAGTAAAGGAGCAGATCTCCAAAGTCTTCTTCACAGGGAGACTGTAGCGTCCCTAATGGTGTCCCCACCTTTACACAATCCCGGGCAGTCTGAAAACCTGCACAGATTTCCATATATTCTCTCATGAGGTTTAAGAATGGGTTTTAAGTAACCAGTCATTTTACATTTTGACAACCAATTTTTATAACTTTGGATATATGAATGTAATATTTTGATTTTTTTCTGTTCTGTTTTGTTCTGTGTGTTAGTGTTTATGCCTAAGTGGGTATTCCGCTTTCCCAAAAACAAATTTTAAGTTGCTGGTCAATTTTCAGAGATGATCAGTTTTGTCAATTCTGAATTTTATTGTTTTCTTTAACCTGCACATGGACAATTAGAGTGATCAACAAACGTGGTGTATCCAGGACAAGGGATGTGAAATGCTGTTTGAGCTCTCTGTCTTTCCTTCAAAGGTTCATCTGTTTAAACTGTAGTAGAAGTAGAAAATGGGTATTTTATGACTTGTACTGCATTATTGAATCAAACTCACTTATATTTACAGAGAAAGCTTCCCAGGTTAAGTGAAGTCAATCAATCACAAACAAGACGTTAATGATCAATCCCACATCCGACCGTGACACTGTTAATGAAAACATCAGTTCAGTTATTTAAGGATATTTAAATTGTGTGTTGATCAACATCAAGGCAGGAATGAAATCAGGTTGTTTTTTAGCAAACACAAAGTGTTAATTTAAGAATATTCCCCTGTTTGAGTAACGGATATGATCTCTTCAGTGATGAGGGCTTCCAGCTGTATACTGGATCGATACTGGGAGGCCTGTCAATAGAGACTTTCTTTCAGAAGTTTGTTACCTGCTACTGAAACACACACTGCTTGTACCCAGTCCTTATTGTACTGTGTGCATGTGTGTGTTTGTGTGCGTGTGTGTGTGTGGTTGCACTCAGCACTCAAAACTGTTGTCAGCATCTTGACATCTCGGTAGGTTAATGAGAGACCATAAATCACCCTTGAAAAACACACACACACACACTTCATCTTCTACCTCCCACTTTGACTGTTCAAAAGCAGTGATGTGTGTGTGTGTGTGTGTGTGCGCGCGCGTGTGTTTATGTGTTTGTGTGTATTGTGCAGGAAGATGTAATGGAATGGTGAGTTGATGAACGAGTGTTTGGTTGCACAAATGTCCGGGCATGGCTGATACACATGCATAACCACACACACACACACACACACACACACACACACACACAGGTACACACTGCTCTCAGATGACCAGATAAGTGAGTAGCACTGCACATTAATAATAGATAAGACAGGATGGAAGGAGGAGGGGAGGCAGATGGGGTGGTGGGTGGTGAAGAGTTGAGAGGTGAACAGGGACGGCGGGAGGGGGAGAGGGCAGGGAGCAGAGGAAGAAGAAAGAGCTGAGATGAAGATAAAAAACGAGGGGTGGAAGCATGGGAGTCTGACTGGATGGAGGGTAGCCCTCCTGGATGAGGGAATAGATGCCTATTTTTAATCAGATGAATTCTAACAATCACTCCCCTGCTCTCACTCTCTCTTTCTTCTCTCGCTCAGATGACGCAGCAGATGTCAGGCATGGCCATGAGTGGTGGTGGGCCAGCGGCAGCCGCTTTTAGCCAGTCAGGGGCCCCCGCGGCTGTTTGGCCCGCGGCTTCACCTGCGCCTTCCGGCCAGACCCTCAGCACTCAACTCTGGAAGTGACGAGAAGGCGGTCCTGAGGATGAGTGGGAGTGATGCTCCTGATTCACCCTTCTCCTCACTGCCCAGAATAAAGAACACACAGCAAAGAGGTTTGACTGCACACCTCCACCATGCTTCCTTTAAGACAAACTACAATGACATCACAGTGGGTGGAGTGGAAAAAAAAAGAGAAAAAGACAGACTGGCAACTGCTGTTTCCAGTCTTCTTTCATCTTTCCCTTTCCTTTTTGATTTCCTTCATTTGTTGTTGTCTGAAGAAAGAGACAAAAACAGCAGAATTGACTAACAGGAAAGCTGCTGGACCAGTAACTCAGAGTGTTTGTTCTAGTAATATTATATCATTACCAAAATGGATAGTTAGTGAATAGTCTCTCAATACTTACCGTAGATATGGCTATCTTGTGGTTGGTCTATGCTACCCTGTCCTCTCCCCTTCCTCTGCTGTGTATATTGTAACCCCCTCCCCCCTTACTGCCCCCCACCGCCCCACCCCTGATAGGGCGAGCAGAGCCTCGTAGCAGATAATCGTCTGAACAGTACTGTATTTATGTGAATAAGATGTGAACCTTCCGCTTTTTCAGAGCCATAGGAGAGAGTCTGATACTTCCGTTCCCAGTGTTTGGTTCTCTTCGTCATGTGACAGAGGAGGCTCTCCACTTTATTTTAAAGTTCTTTTGACCAGAGCACAAAGCTCCCTATCCAGCAGATTTTACTTTGCACTGACTCACCAAGTCCTCATTCCAAAATTTTACCGCTTTCCCAAAAACAAATTTTAAACATTTTAAGTATTATATATTTAAGGTAATCAGTGTCTCCTTACAACCACTTGAATTCTCTTTTTCCCACAGCAGCCACCTTACAATTGCCTCGGCGGCTAAGATCTTATACACAAGTGGTTCCTGACCTTAGGGTGTCGTCATAAGATACACGTGAAGGATAGCGAGATCATTGGAAATAAGAAAACAAATTACACTTCTTAATCTTTGTGTTTTATTGTGAAATAGCCTTGCCTTTCAGGACTCCCAACCATAAAAATCTCTTAAATGAGCAGCAAATATCATTTCTTTCAGCTCTGTTTAATTCAGACTGTGACAAGGAGTCACACGCATTTTAATTTAACAACTTAAATCATTTTGCCCCCACAAATGCAAAACGACTAAAACATGCCTGAAACATCTAGATTTTAAGGCATACATGTGTAAAACATTTAAGCTAAAAGAAAACCTGGCTGTCATTCTTCTGCTTATACGAAACAACGCAACTAAGCTTAGTTTGTGCCAGATTTTCAAATCAAATGACTTTGGCAAATACCCTGACTCACTGTTTTGTCGAGAGTTATACTAGAAGATCGATACGAGCCTCATGTTTGTGTGCAGGGGGTCTAACTGGGGCGATCAGCCTAGCTTAGCATATAGACTGGAAGCTGGGGGGAACGGCGTCATCTGTAAAGTTTACTAATTAACTAAAGTTAATTAAAGAGGGTTTATACCAATTTCCTGTCTGTAAGTTCAAAGTTCACTAAAGTTCACTAATTAGCATGCTTTTTGTCATTTGTTCAGTGCATTCACAAGCAAAAAAAATATGTGCTTGTAGTTATTGGAAGTTTTCTGCTGGAACTATTTTTATAGACTCTGGACACAACTAGAGAACAACTGTCCTTCAAGTCTGCCATTCAGGCTAAGCTAATCACCTCCTGCCTTTAGCTCCATACTTAACACACAGACATGAGAGTGGTATTGATCTTCACATTTTATTCTCCGCAACAGAACTAATAAGTGGATATGCCAAAGTGTCAAGAACATAAACATTCAGTTAAGCAATCAGTTCCAGTACAGACTGAATAAACACCTAAAGGTACAGATCAGCGTAACTGAACTTCTGAAAACTGCAATATTCACGTCACAGTTTGAGGGACCACTCTAATTCAAAACAGCTACGAAGCCAGCTGTCTGACATTTAGACTGAAATTCTTCTTTTTGGAATAACTCAATTTACAGTGTAGATATTTTACTCATAGTGTAAAAACAAAACCAGACATTATTTAAATTTATTGCCCTGCTTTAGTTACAAGTAGATATTCCTTTGCTCAAAAGAGTCAAAAACTGTCGGTAACCACGGACATATACAATATATACGTATATACACCATTTGTCCGGTTGTTCAGTTCCAGTATTTTTGTCAGCTGATGATGGTCATCCAGCCCTGTTTGTTTTACTGCCAGCTGGTTAAAAACGAACCAAAACTCAAGATATCAAGGATTCCCTTCAAGTCTCAGTAATTGCTGGGCGGTCCCTGGCTCCCCTGGGTGTCTGTGGTCGCCGTGCTGTGGTGCTTTGAAGTGTTTTACAACCAAACGAGCTGGGTTCACTGGAAACTGGGCGCCGACCCAGTTAAGACTTTCCTTCTCGTTGAAATGAACCTTTTCCCTAGCGAACCCCCGAGGCAAATGAAAGCACTACTGGAATCACAGCAGTTTGTCTTTACTGCACTTTAAATAGCAGAGCAGGTACTGTATCTCTTGCTGTGTTGTGGGTGCGTTTCTCAGATCATTACATAAGTGAACTGTCAGTTCACTTTCAACTGCAGGGTAGGACTGTCAGTCTTTTTCTTTTATTAAAAATGGATGTGTGTGACTCCCAAAATGTTGCTCCCTTCACACAGGATGCTATAACCATATGTTCTGCTATCCGCCATCTTTATTGTGGTGTTTTGTTGTGTGCAGTAGAAGAGAAGCACAGTTTGTCTGATGCAAATAAACCTGGATGACCCTACTGAGGGCTAGAAAGGCAGGATGAGGATCAGGTTTGGACAGTGCTAGCAAAAGGGGACCTGTATGAAAATGCTGGATGGGTCCCGTCGCCACTATATAGTCCTTGTTTAGCAGGAGACCGAACAGAGGAGCAAGAGCAGAAATGAACTAACACACACACATGCACACAGAGTTACACTCAGAGATTCATGTCCATACACACAGGGTCCCTCTGCCACGCAATAACTGTAACACCCTCTTTCACGCGTGGTTAATGTGAACAACGCATAGATTTAATAAATCTAATGTCCTCCAGGTTTATTTCCAATGTGTTTACATTTTCTGGTGCCTAGTACAGAGAGAAAAAAAAGTGGTTTCTGTGAATTCAAAAATAAACAGGAATTATTCTGTGTTCATCTCTGTCCAGTAACTGTAAAAGTATAGTTTTATCGTTTTGGGATTTTTATTTTTAATTTTTTTTGTTTTGCTCCTTTTTTCTTGTTCCAAGTTTTACAAGAGGGTCATTTAAAATAAAAGCTGTTGAATTCTGGATTTAGTCCTGTTTTTATCAGTTATTGCGTTTACATTGCACGCCAACACCTCTAGAACTTCAGCGATCAGGACAGTACTGCCGTTAACACTGGAGTTGTGAAACTAGCAGCATGTCTGTCTGATGTGCTGTTTATATCCCGTCTACTCAATTCATTCCTTTTTATTCCTCCACTGGCAGGTGCGATTACTTGTGAGGCCAGTTTTCTTTGTTGTCAGCCCACACAGACTAAATTATTGATGACAGTCTGTCAAAAGAGATCTTACTTGTTTCTTCACATTCACCAATTCCAAACCCGATCACACACTTCACATACATAGAGAGCAAGAAGACAGCAAAGGTCGTTCCAGCTGATTACATATGATCAATTTGGGTTGATGTAACAGAGAATTACGGCATTTATGCATTAATAAATCATTATCGCATTAAGGTTGAGACGTTAACGTGATCCATCTAAACAAAGAAGACCGGAGCTGGAAAATCCTGCTGCTTGTGTCTCTTGTGTGGAGACCATGAAGAGGGTGCAGTTGTTGCGTAACAAGCGGACCTACAAAGAATGAAAAGCTGATGCAATCCCTTTTGACATTTTAATTTGCTCAGTGAGAGATGTAAATGGGTTATCATCGTTATGATAATTACAAAAACTTCAGTATTTTGGGAAATACTTGCCTTCTTTCTAAAAGGGAGAAAAAAACCCCAATAAAATAAGAAAATCCATGTGTGTTAATTACAAAACGGGTTGAGTTGTGGTTAGCCTAGCTTAGCTTGTGAAAACAGCAGGGGCGTAAGAAAATATTGATTCATTTGAGTATCGCAGTATTTTCTATTGTGATACCATATCAATTCTCAAAGACACTGTTAACAATTTACATGCAAAGAGTTTTGGCAGTGGTTTGTTTTGTGTTTTAACCTCCAAATGCTAGATAGCAGTGTTGTTATAATCTTCAGCCTTTCGACTCTTCCACTCAAAGTCAGGAAAAAGTAAGCACAAGAACACAAGTCTATGAAACAATATATCACCCTGCTTACAATGTCACAATGTACTGAATTGCAACCCCTGTATCATGACACATATTGTATCAGCAGATTCGAATGCACTCTATAACTCTAGAAAACAACTAACTTGGCCCTCTTTGAAGTTCAAAATACATGTAAGAACACCTCTAAAGCTAGTTAACACAGCATTCTAGCTCACTATGTCCAGCTGTGCTGTGCTCCAAATAAGTAGTTACACCATGTCACTTCCCCTAAAACAAGAAGTGGTCAGTTTTCTGCTTATTCACGGGTTAAATGAATGAGATAATGTGTGTTAATATGCGCAAGTAAGCATATTCTTCTAGAGAGGGATAGGCTAGCTCTTAATAGTCTTTGTGCTAAACTAGCTATATGCTAACAGCGTCCTGATAGGAACTTTGTACTTAATGCACAGACAACAAATTGGTGTCAACCCACTGTGATAAGATATAGGCAGTTATCTGGACCACTAGCCTTGTTTGTATAGTAATAATATCACGGTATCACAGGTAATTTGACAATGATGTGTTCATTATTAAAAATGACATTAATGATTCACATGGCACTTTTCAATTCAGCAACATATTTTTTTTTTTACATTTATACATCACTCGTTTACGTCAGCAAGCCATGGATGGAGGAGATGAATTCCACTTTATCCCAGTTTGTAAAACGAACATATTCAGTGCTGTCCAGTCCTCACAAAGCACATTTGACAGACAGCCAAAAGTCTTGAATCATGCAGCTCCTCAGAGTCTGTGTCCGTGGTGAACAGATTGTATTAGCCTGATAAGGAGAGAAAGCTTTGTGCTGTTGTTAGTCCCAGCCAAGAGGCCATGGCCAGCCACAATCAGCTTCTGGTTTTGAATTTGCTGCTTAGCTCTTCCTTTCACACCTCGATGACCACAGTGTCTTTCCGATGCTTGGGCTCATTTGCGAGGTGTGGTTTCTCTGTGCGAGTGTGCCAAACAAGCACCTGAAAAAGAGAAGAAGAAGAAGAAGGGTGAGAAAATCTGCTGACAGTGGAAATGCTGGGTACTAAATAAAGCATGAGCAGGCTGTTATGCTTGGATGAGGACAGTAAAGACAGCACAGATGCAGGTGGATGGCAGAGCTTTACTGATACCATGTAAGAGCAAAGACTTAGGTTGATACTGTTGCTGTTTTAAAGCTGCTAATACCTGAGGTTTTGTGCCAAAGAATTTTTGGGTGTAACTGTAGAAAATATGAGAAAAAAAATGAAGTGATACTGAAAAGCTGAAAAGATTATTTCTGTCTATTACACCTTGTGTCTTATTGTTTTTATAGTGGCCATCTTTCCTACCAGCAATAATAAGATTGTAATCTTAATCTAGGCTATAAGCTTAATATGTGCCTAATACCTAGTGCATTAGTAATAGTAATTAGTAAGGTTGGAGAAGCGGCTTGTGATCGGAAAGTCGCTGGTTCGATTCCCCCACCAGATGGGCAGGAAAAATTTGAGTGTGGTGGAGTGATAATGTCCCCACCCCCCATTAGCCGGCTGATGAGCAAGGCACTTAAACCCCCAATATATATGCTCCCTGGGTACTTGATGCAGCCCACTGCTCCTGTGTGTTTCACTGCATGTTGCATGTGTGTGTGTTTCAATCAGTGATGGGTTAAATGCAGAGAAGTAATTTCCCAGCTTGGGATTAATAAAGTAACTTAAAAAAAAAACATGGAGTGTGTAACTGCTTACATGCTGCCAACATTTCAACAATAGCAATGTGCTAGGAAAAGGCAAAAATGAGCTTGTGAACATGGACAAAACCAGCGTAGCTTTCTAAATATTAAAAAAAAAAAAACATCAGCTTTGCAAATATTTTATAAGGAATGAAATGCATTTGTTTCATGTGCTGGACTGTAAGAAGACACACGGTAAGTTTTGGTGACAGCTAATGCCACAGAGTACCTTTAAGTAAGAATTGGGTAAAAAAAACTTAACAGATGTCTTCCTGGCTCACCTTCAACCTGCAGCAGTTAAGCACACACAGTTTACCCATACAATGAGGGATTATTAAAGGCGTGCTTGCACTTTCTAAATAAAATACTTTTTCAATATTCTAACATGTGTGATTGTTTCCGTACAACCTGCCAGATCATCTGAATGCTTGTGTTTCTTGCCTCACTGGACTCTCTTGTAGTTTTAGATTTGATCTTAAGCCCATCCTGCATAAATCTAGAGATCTGAAAGAGACCCCGAGGACAGTCAGACGCAATTCAAACAGACCAGTCCCAACAGTGAGAACACCAACAGCAGAGGCAAGATTACTCCAACAAATCGTGATTTGCAGCTGTGATCAAAGAGTAGAAATATAAGTAGTATTTCTAAATATATGTAGTTTTTCCACCACTTCAGAGCTCAACTGGTTCTTTTGTGGGGGTAATTACATGTGATCAGAGCTGCTAACGTGTTCCTTCCAGTCCACTCGGGTATCATACAGATGGCTATACATATCACCTGCAGAATGACACACTCTTCTGTGTAGATTTTGCAGATTTACAACCCTGAAGCTAAATCTGGGGTGAATCTCCATCGCATCGGAGGTGCCTGGCTACTGTCTGGTGTTAATGAAAGGCCAATATAATGTTCTAAAGCTATTGGGGAGCTGTATGTTCCCTTGTTGGAAATGCTTTTTGAAGTAAGGTGATGATGATCTGATGAAATATCTGTCAAATGGAAAACACCGCTGCATTCTTCAAGGCAGAGTGAATTGTATCTACGTCCTGTTGCATTTGATGCTCACCACTCCGCCAGGAGAAATTCCACAAACAGGAAACAATCTGACACCTCCTGAAACGGATCAAATCAAAAGCAGCACGCACCTCACTGCAGCAGTTTGTCTTGTGTTTGAAGCCAATTTCACAGCAATATATTGGTGAGAAAACACTGCGGTGATTGCAAAGATGAATATTTTCCTGGAGAGAGGAGCAGATTAATTGCTCAGAGATTCAAGTCAGGTTATTTGGATTAAGGAAGTTTTCAGGGGTTTTTTTTGGTTTTTTTTAAAGTGAATAGCTAATGAGCTTCTAATTCTCGTCTGTGACATTTCTATGCCTAAAGCAATACACACATACACACATACAGAGAGAGGCTCACATAGGCATGATTTATTGCTGGCTGCCGTTGTTTCTGGGCTTCTTCAGGTGGAACATGTCACCTCCTGCACACTGTGCTGCTAATTGGCCCACTTTGCATATCTAACGAGGCTAATGTAGCAGCCACTAAAGCATCACTCCGGAGCAGTGGGAGAAATGGTACTGAAGGTGTGTGAGTCTGCGCATGTGTGTGCGCACGCACCAATTATGCAGTCAGAGAGCCCTCCCCGTTCCCCTGGACTCACACACCTCTCCTCCTCTTACTCTGCACAAGCCTCTTTCTCCCACTTCGCTCACCATTTTCCTCATTCATCACGTGCACTTATTCCTCTTTGTGCTTGTTTTTACCTCTCAGTCCTCTCTGCTGCTCTGTCTTTCTCTTCCTCCCTGAGGCAACTTGGAGAAAAAAGCTTTACCAGGTCAGAGCTTTTTCACCTTAATAACAAAAGGTGAGGACACACCAGGCAGCCCATCAGAGGGAGAAATTACTGGAAAAGCTGCAGAAGGATGACTGAATAGCAACAATTTCTACTTTTTGATTGCATTTTTTACTGGGCAAAAAAAACTGGTAACAATACACTGGCCTTTGTTTTAGGACTAAAATATGTACTGAGAAAAAAATTACCAGTGCTCACAGATGGACAAATTATTTAATGGAGACACGGTTTTAAATGACTTCAAACATATATTTAGCATTTCTCTACTGCAATTTCTTCTGCTACTGAAAGGCCAAAGTATCTGCCATTAGCAATGATATTTATCAGATTAGTGCTTAATAAAGTCATTTCTGAGATCTGTTAGGATAACCTGAAATACTTTATTTGGAGATAAAAGTGAAAACATCAACAACATAAAGTGTGTGCACATAACTTAAGGAAATTCAAAGTCAGAAAAATGTGATGGATGGATACAACAGACAGTTTAGCTAGTAATTTCAATATTTTTGAATGCCTTGGTTTTTTTTCCTCAAAATTAGTTTGGCTAATGCCTATGAGCACAATTTTATTGGTCCTGATATGAAAAGTATTTTGTTGCTCTGATCTATAGTCAACCATAGCCTGTTTCCTTATCAGTAAATTAGCCAATTATTCTATTTGCTGATGCTAGATTAAGGACACGGTGTTGCTCAAAAGATAATATTAACACCATCTGAGAAGAAAAGTGTGAAATCATTTTGGATTTGACACTACAGATGGAAAAATCATGGATAATAGTAAGGCTGTCTGCCGCCTTACTCATAATGACACACGATGACAAATCAGGTAAAGTCACTGTTAGCTTGTCATGAAGACGCACAGCGACTCACCACAATCCTGTCACTTCTACAAATTAGTTCGGATCTGACGGCAAGCGTTCAAATTAATTCAAACAAATGATGTCTTAGTTCTTAATTGTTTCAACTTTAAAAACTTACAGCTCCAGATACAAAATGATGACCAAAGAAATGCAAATAAATTTTAAAAAAGACCCAATTAAATCAACACAGTCACACCGCTAGGTTCATTAGTAGCTATTTTGGTGATTTTGAAGAGTTTGTCTGGTTGTCAAAGAATTTTTTCACTTTAAGAACTTTTTTTTTTTTCCACTTTAAATAAACTTTCAATCTCAAAACCATGGCTGTAATAAACCAGAATAACCCCTAAATGGGACAGAGAGGAAATAAATCCATGAAATCCACTTGGAAGGATTTGAGGATCAGATGCCCCAAACCACATCTAGTGGTGGTCAGAGATGCATTTAGTCACATTAATAAAATAAAAATTAAGTTTAGCAGAAACCTGGAGGTCAATGCAAACGAAATAGACAGCAGCATAGTCTTTCAGTCCAGACGTGTTTCCCTTTGCATTCCTCTGTGTCATATTTGTTAACTCCGCCTTCAATCAATTCATCTACCTATCCCCTTTCCCGCACACAGGCCTTTACTTTCCCTGCTCCCTTCTTTATCTCGTTTTCCTCCTGTGCTATCATCTGTCTCCATCTGTTCCTGCCTTCCCCCCCTACTCTCTTGTCCTGTCACTGCTGTCTGTTGCCATTACTCTCCTTTTCTAACTACATCACATCTCCTGTCAGTCGTCTCCAGATAATGACCCGGTCATCAGTTGAGCATTTCTTGCCTTCCATTGTCAAGGTCAGAATTCAGGCTCTGTGATCTGATGCGATCTGTCCTCAAAAAGGGCAGGGCCTGGAGTTGGGGAGTGCCACAGCTGCTGGAGAGGGCATCGATAACAAATCATTTCAATTCTGACTGCTGAGACAAGCCAAAGCCAGCCAAAAGTGGTTTACTCTGTGACTAGGGTTTGTAAGGTTGGAGAGTTTTGGAAAAACCTAAGCCATTTTTGTGCTTGACAGAAGACTAAAGACCCATTCAGCCATTTCATTCAGGCTCAATGCAATGATCATTTTTAAAAAAAACTCGTCTAACTGTTATTCCATCCATCCATTGTCTATACCGCTTATCCGTCAGGGTCGCAGGGGGCCTGAGCCTATCCCAGCTGACTACAGGTGAGAGGAGAGGTTCACCCTGGACTGGTCGCCAGTCAATCACAGGGCTGACACACAAAGACAGACAACCACACACTCTCACACTCACACCTAGGGGCAATGTAGAGTAGCCAATTAACCTAATGTGCATGTTTTTGGTATTGTGGGAGGAAGCCAGAGAACCCGGAGAAAACCCACGCAGGCACAGGGAGAACATGCAAACTCCACATAGAAGGGCCCAGACTCGAAGCTGGAACCCTTTTGCTATGAGGCGACAGTGCTAACACCTTTTGTACCACTGAAAGGAGCTGCACTATAATTTTATTTTACAGCTGTGCAGTGCCATTCTGTTCTGTTCTATTCTATTATTATCACTTTTATAAAAATATATCTTCTGTTACCTGAAACAATACTCGAAAAGGATCTCTTTTTCAGTATAAATGTTTATTGTTCTGACAGTTGGAATAACAATCTGCTGTCAGTGATGATGTCATCTCTAATGGCATAATCATGATGACATCGCATTCTCTGTCTGAACAACAGCAGGCTGCGTGACCCAAACACAACTGAATCTGACTTATGATCTCCAGATAAACTGGCTGAGTCACGTCACGTCCTCTAACTGCCAACGGCTTTATGAGTGATGACATCACATCCCGCTGCTTTTGTCACTGTGACGTGATTAATGCTGATATCACATCGTCTTGTCTGTGCCGTGCTGGGCCATGACTGATGATGTCACAGCCTGCTAATGGCCTTGTATTAATACCAGCGGTAGGGCACCACCATTAGTGTAATGGGGCTGATAATGATGATGATAGTTTCAACACAGAGCTGTCTGCAGCAGCAACAGCAGCAGCAGCCAGCAGTAAATGATGATCCAGCAGCTCTGGGGGTCTGTATCCTATTCCCTGCAGGAAACATTTACCCATAACCCACCAGGGACTGAAAGTGCATCAATGTGACCTACGCACACACAGTATATTTAGATTTAAATAAGCGTGTGGATTCCAGGTGAAGCAGCTGCTTGCTGCACTCTTCTTTTTTGGAGTGTAATGGAGGAACAGAGGCAGAATGGTGGCTTTGCTACAAGCATGAAATAATTCACTACAGGCCTAAACATTCAGCATCAAAACCAAAAACTGCAGCCTCGTGGGGACTTGAAATTACTGGTCTGAACCAACAGCCTTACCACCAGCAAGGTCGAAACAGGGAAATCTGGACCCTGAACACAGTCAGCCCCGGTGGAACATCTTCCCCTTTTAATACACCCACTGACATGTGACTATAACTGGTTATTGGGGGAATCAATAATGATATAATTTAAGCAACAACAGAAAGAAAAAAGAAATGATAATCTATATTCTGAAATCTCAGTTTCATTTCTCCTCATGTTATATGAGCACCTTTCCACGTACCATATGGTATTGTAGACACTGTACCTCAGAGACTCTGTAGTGAAACAGAACACTAAAATTGTAGTGAATTGTCAGCACAGACGATCCACACAATTAGCAGAGTTTTAACTATCGGTGTAACCAGTTCAGCATCTGAAGAAATGTGAAATCTGATCACTACCTCCTGTTCTGTTCCGGAGTTAGGGTGTTGAATAACGGACAAAAAAACAACATGATGTCACACTAAAGCTGACCTCTGACCATTGGAATATATAATGTCATTACTTAAATGTCATCATTTAATTCTATTAGACATTTGTGGGAAATTTGGTGATAATTAGCATATGAATTCTGGTGTCATGGCTAAAAATGTGATTTGTCAGGCCACAGTGACCTCTGACCACCAAATTCTAATCAGTTCAATTTTAAAGATGTTCCCTCAAGGTGCTCCTAAGATATCACCTTCATGAGAACCGAACAGACAACCTGAAAACACACGGCTATCGCCAGCCTGGGGGCATAAAGACTGTCTGTAAACAACTATAATTTACCATTTTAACACGACTTTTTAAAAATGCAAGAACTTTCAACCCCTTATTATATATTGGTGCCCTGAATAGCTTGCTCAACTATTCTCCACAATCATATCCTTGGAAACATCAATGTCCATCATCATCATCATCATTGTTGTCATCACGAAATTATGGTGGATCATGCCCACTGCTAATATCACCTAAAAATGTATTTAAAATGTCATTTTTTTAAAACAGCGGTAAATCTGAACAAAAACCCTTTCCGCTCAGCTTGTCTGGAACAACTGTGGACGTGACAGTTTAAGCCTGCCTGCTCCTTAAAACATAATGGAATCCATTCCTCACAAAAAGTCCTTTAAGGCAGCTCTGTGATGGTTGTCAAGAGGATGAGTGGCTTCATAAAACCAAGTGCCAACAGGGGCTGTGGTGATTCGAGATGAGCTGCATCGATCTAAGCTGTCCATGAACACAACTAGAATTGATAGCGTTATAACACCATTTCTATCCAATTCGAGCTGTGTGTGTCTAAGTTTAGCCTGTGCCACCAGCTTAAAGCATGACTCATGCTGTCAATAGTTGGGAGAGATGCCCCATGGTTAGTTACTGCTGTGATGGTAGTCATTATTGTGTCTGCACTTTAATATCACACACACAGGTGCTAGATTAAAAGAGATGGACCGTCGTCTGTGTCACCTCACAACATGCAGTCTGGTAACATACTTAGAACATTACTGACCAATTCCACAATCAAACAGCGGTGACTTTGATGGGTGAAATGGAGAAAAATTTCTTTCATTTTACACAGAATATAAACTGCATGTTTCCTTAGGAGTGCAGACATGATATTTGAATCTTAAAACACAAGGGTAAATGAAGAAGTTATGCAACGAATACAGTAGCTACCATCTGTTAATTTCACAGAAATATCCGCATTTGGATTTTTATTGAGGCTTATACTGAGTTTTATATTCTGTGTAAAATTTTTATTCTTAATGGCTGTGTAAATGACAATAATTTGGGTGGAAATTGATAGTGAGAGCAAAACAGGAGGTTTAAACAGTGAGAAAACGTCAGACATACTGCATGAATTTCCTTAACCCATTAATAACTAATGACTATATTTTAGTATGTAAAGACAAGCCATGGAGATTTGTTTCTGTTAGTGACTAAATTGCCGAGAGTGAAGAAGTGGCTGCCCATAACTGTTTTCACATGTTCATCAAGCCTTCACTGGTAAATAGGGTTGATTTTCTTTAAAAAACATAAACTATCACAGACAGGTAGTTTAACCTTCAGTTGAATCTTAAGAAAAAAATTGTGCCATTCTTTGACTGATTTGAAAATTTTCAACAAATTTGTGCTTAGATCAGGTAGTAATTAAATTGCCCCAAAGAAAATGATGAAATTCCACAGTGGACATTAAAAACAGAAGTTGTGCATGTAATGTGAGTTGGTTAGGTGGGAGGAGAAAAAGTTAATTAAGTTAGGAAAGTTAATCACAAAAAAATATTTGTCCACTGTTCATGGAATGTAAAGACGGTCCATAACTACAGATCATTAACTTTCTATCAGTTCAGCAAGGCGCCAGGCCTTGTTATTGGTTCCTGAGGTAAAAATAACATCTGCAGAACATCCATCCAGCTTTGTCCTGCACTCAATCGATGGATGTTAAATTTAAAACAATCTACCTCTCTGCTTTAGCTCATGGCCTGTGGATTTGGCTGCCGTACGTTTCTGTTTACACTTACACACAACAATCAGCTGGATTATTTTTCAAACTGAAGAAACTCCTTAATCTGATCATTACGGTATGAGGGCTGAATCATAAGGGGGTAAACTGAGTTCACTGGAGGAAAGAAACGGCAAAAATTGATCTCAGTTGTGCCTGGTTACTGACCCGAGTGCAGTTGTTGGCCTTGGGCTCCAACTCGGTGACTTTTGTGATCTGCTTGAGGAAGTCAGACTCCTGCATCCCCGGCTGGGATCCGCGCCGCTTGAACTGCGCCCGTGGGTTCGCCAGGATCACCTGGAGGTTCACTGCGAAGCCTGAGAGAAAGAAAGGCAGGAAGAGTTAGAACAAAGGCAGAGAAAGGGTGAGAAGGTTATCCGGCATGGATTAAAAGCACATTATGAGTCTATCGTAATCACAGCAGAAAATGAGTGAGTGCATTATTGGATCTAATGACTATGATATGGCTGATATGAAATTCATTTACCACAGGGGTCTGCCGTTCTCCTGTGATAATTGTACCATAAATGAGAAGGAAAGCATGAGAAAGTCAGAGGGAAGTCAAAATGCTGGTGATGCCAGCGTGTCGCAGCAGAGGAGAGGTGGGGACTAATGCCTGGCTTGCAACCAGATTTAATCAACCTGATTAGAAAAATTGGTAGCAGTGGGAGAAAATCTGACACTACATAATCACTTTGAAAACAAAGAGATATTATCTGTTCTAAGACCAGAAACACGTCCGAAGGTTGAAAAGAGATTCTGTTTGTGAGCCGAGTGTATTTTCCAGACCTGACATCATCCACATGTTCACGTCATATTCTCAGAGGCAAATGAAAGGAAACAATCTAAACACAAACATTGAAGTTAAGCCCTTTTGCTGCTGTACTTAACCCTGTTCTCACCAACGTGTGTGTGGAGAACAAGTCGTTCACACGTCCGACGTGCTGTCCGACCCTGTGGCCAGAGGCCTGATGGTGACACAGAAGTGTCTCCTTTACGTCTCTAACTGAACAGCAAAGCGTTCAGAGGTGGAACGGCGGATAAATACTTTCCAAGATTTTTCCAAAATGCAGTTTAAGGGCAAATATTCTGTCATGTCCCTCTCTGCCTGACAGTGAGGTACAAGCCTCTATTTTTCTGCCAGCAGTTTGTCTGCATTTGACATCATTGGTATCGCCGTGTTAAGTAATTTTGCATTTTTATTAACTGATGCTATTGAAATTCAGGAGCCCCTCTAACTGCTTCAAGTTGTTTTGAAAACACATTAACCTGATGGCTGTCAAACCTGGTATAAAGCTGACTTGCCCTCAGCTCAGTATGACTGATGTGTGTGTGATGAAGGTTTATTAATAGCACAACACTTCTGAGACCTTGACATGGGTCATTTCGGGCGTCTTAAGCTTTCATGCGTCATGAATTTAATTTTCTGACTTTTTTTCTGATGTACTGGAGAGGACTTTTGTCATGTGACCTTTATTGTCTTATATTGTGTTGGCAGAGGCAGTTTTATTAGGTTTAAGCATCAAAAATACTAAAAAATTATCACAATCTGGGTTAAATTAAATTCAATTATGTTATGATGAAATAACATGAGGATCACCAAAGTTCTAACAGTTATAATTAAATCTATTGTCTTATACATCATATGACTGGAGTATTTTTAGTCCAGTCAGATTTTACAATGGAGAGGTTCAGAGATAATATCATGTAATCCCTATGGTTTCTTGTCCTCTTTGGCATTTCCATTGAAGACACCACACCTCAGGACACCCCCACTGGACTGAAAACAAATCCCATCAGCACCTTCTCTCCTTCATTCTGCCTGCTGAGTAACTCTTTTAGCCTTCCTGCCGAGTCAGTAGACAAAATCAAGAATACAGGAAGAAATCCACATTCATACAATTTAAGCTGATTTAATCACAATAATTAGAGAGTGCAGGCCTCTGCAGAGGCCGAACTCTGCATGTGCAACCACTTCACATGTCTGGATATATTTTCAAAAGTTTTAGAATTATGTCAAATATTCTTGTGCCAAGCTGAAGCCTCATCATCTCAGCTGTGCATTTAAGCTGGCAATATTCAACACGCTTAACATACATTTATGAAAACCAAAAAACATTTTCTATTATGTACATAACGTATGAAGAAATAAAATAGACTGAAATAACATCAATAACATGAATAATATATATCAAGAAGATATATCAGGAGGAAGAGTGCATCTACTCATGGATAAGAGGTTAGCTAACTAAGCTGACTAAGCTAGCTGATGTTATATATTGTTATGTTATATATTTTCAGAAACGTTTGTGATCCTCTGTGAACGAGGCCTCTTCGTAATTATTGAATATTTATTTATGCAAATCGGCAGAGGGTGGCATGCTTTGGCAATCGTTATCGTGGGAATTCACCTCAAATAATTCACCACCCTTGCCTCCTTTCGGTTCGCTCTCCCTCTGGCTGAACAGCATCTTCCAGGCTGCAGCAATGCTGAGGTACTGACACATGGCCAGCAGACACCAGTCCTCTGAGTAATGTGAGCATCAGTGTGGGTCAGGCAGAGAGAAACGGTAGAAATGCAAATCATTTTAGCTTTAGCTTATCAGCCCTCCATAGGCTTAAGTTCGCTGCATTTTAGGTCAGGTCACACACAAACACACACTATCCTGTCATCCTGTACACACTCACACATATAGACACAATATTGGAGAAGCATTTGGTGCTGTTTTATGGTCAAAATAATAATTTAAAAAAAACTTTCACTAAAAAAAAAAGCTTTTTCTTAGGCCTTTAGCAAACTCTCGCCACTGCACAGTGTCTTAAACCTATAAAAAGATATCCTACCACTTGTTAGGTTACTCTGCTATCAAACTTATTACTGCTCCATGTGTGATACTGCAGGCTAATCAGCAGATAAATGCAGCTCAGGTGGAGCAGGTAGATATGAGAGCAATTACAAGATAGGCATCTTCTAACCTGCAGCCAGCCTCTGTGATATGGAGATCACAGCTTATCTGAGCCATGTTTGCCCATGAGGCTATTGTCCAGACTCTGCATTAACTTTGTCCCACTTTACTCCCGACCCAGTCCAGCTGACCTATATGGCTGTGTGTATCTACTGAAATATACACTACCCCTTTTTGATCATTACACAATCCAGTAGGTGAAATTATACATTATTTTTATCTGCATGCCAACATCTATTTTAGTACAAACAGAGTGACCCCACAACACAATGTTGTGTTGCACTGTTTCATTGTAGCAGCTATTGACATCACAAGACCTAATAAGGATCTGATTTGGGAGAGAAGATGTTTAAAGAAGAATCAATAAGTATATGAAATGAGATAGAAAACAATACCTGGCATGACCTATTGTGCTTTATTGATTTGCCTTACTGTAGTGTAACCTGAAGCTTTGGTAGCCTGAGGGAACCATGTGATCACGTTGTTGGCGTCTAGGTTTACATGCAAGCACACAATCAATTTTTATTTTTGTTTTCTCCCTTTGTTCATCCCCTCTCCCTCTGTTTCTGTTCCATCCCATTGCTCAGTGATTCATTTTCAGTTCAGAGCCTGATATGAAAAACAAATGAGTTTACCTCCAGGGCAAAACCAGATATAAGCACACTCAGCAACCATGACATAGTCATGTTAAAATCATAAGCTAACAATATATCAACTGTTTA
Source organism: Scatophagus argus (assembly GCF_020382885.2). Lineage (NCBI taxonomy): Eukaryota > Metazoa > Chordata > Actinopteri > Scatophagidae > Scatophagus > Scatophagus argus. Next base: position 20,331,283 of record NC_058502.1, read on the forward strand.
GGCAACCACTGTGATCAGTTGATATCACAGTACAGTGATTCCACTTAGGTCCACTTCACCAAACATGTGTGTCTGCTCTTCTGAACATGCATGCACACACAATCCTTTCCGTTTTTGTTTTGAATAAAGACAAAGACAACTGAAAATCCAAGGAGAAAGGTGCCACAGCACCACCCGTTTTGTTTGACTGACAGGTGACAATTGAGCTGCGAAGCGCAGAAATGCCATGGCAACAAGTACCTGGCACCACCTGAGACAAAATCAAGCAAAAGTCATCATCTTCATCTAATAGTGACTGCAGCAGGTGTTGGGTCCAAGTCCATTCAAAAACAGTCCCTTCTCTTCTCAGAAGACATAGTAAATAAATTATTTTCCATTGGAATGGTCTAAATGGCGTATTTCATTTTAAATGTCCTTCTGGGCAGTGATTCCACAGATCATTGCTCTCTCAGGAGCTTCAGTAGAGGCTTGAGTTGAGCCAAAATCCCACCTCTTCAGAAACTAGTGCTTGACAACACAGACACTACCTCCTTATCTTCTCATAGTCTGTGAGCAGAATAAACAATAAACCATAAAAAAGAAGGAAATGCTGGATAGCAGATGGTAGTTCAGGGTGTCGGATATTGGCAATCAATATCCAGGAATTCTTGCCAGTGTCTGCTTTTTTCACAGAAAAATGCTTCCATAGCCAGAGATTTTTAGTGTGTGTGTGTGCTTGTGTGTGTCTCTAGGTTCACATGCTGAAACTATTGCACTGAACTGCATGTACAGAAACAAAGACGCCTTTTCCAAACCTCATTAATGGTACCACTGGTAATATATCATGGCGATATAACTGGATCAACACTTTTACCTGCATTGGTTTCTTCCAGCTTCTTTTCAGTCTAAGATACTGTTTGCCAAAAACAGTTTTTTAAATTAGTGTGAACAAAGAGGAAATCTCCAAAACAAAATATTATAGTTGGTCTAATCAGATGTGGAAGATGAAGGCCCTTACAAAACAAACAAAAGAACAACTGCACACCACAAAAGATTTTTCTTTCTTGGCACTTTCCATTGCCTGAGGTCTACTTCGTACAAACGGTCAAATGCACTAAATTCAGCACTCAGATGTATGAAGACTGAAAAACAGAGGACTGTGGTGTTACTACCACATAATCTAATGAAAATCTATTTTTTTTCTTCTATTCTATATACATAAACCACTGTTCACCCTCACTCTGCATCTAGGTGTTTCAATATGTCTTCATGTTAATCTGGCTCTGTCTTCTCCTGTCTGGACCAGGCACATGCTGTGTCAAGCTCGATGAAATTTGTTCCAAAACTGCCAAATTGAAATGTATTATATAGTTAAAATAAACAGCTTAAGCGTCCTGACTGAACTTTACGAGCAAGAACTTCTGATCCGCAACATTTATCATATGTCTGCTTCACTTGTTACAAGTGACACACATGAGTATTTTTTTTTTTTTTCTGGGTTCAGCTGTCTCTGTTCACTTCAACTGTTGCCTCAGCACTTCAGTGCTGGTGGAAGGGTCTTCAACTGTTGCTGCACACTGTCTCTATCCTCTTTGCTCCTCTCATCTCACCATCTAAGGAGCAGCATGTAAACATAGGGGTTACTGGGGGTTAAACACTTCAGTGTCTCTATCTCAGGGAACACTCCCAAGGCACAAGTACCACTTCAACAAAGGCACAAATGTCTTTGTGTCAGCGTGTCTCTGTGTGTCTGTACCTTGTATTTTTGTGCTTGCTGTGTACATGCATAAATGTGCCGATTGCCTGCAAAGATGCAGCTCTGACGTGCTGCAAGGAAATTGCATATGTGTATATCAAATCAAGTGCCTGCATGTGTGTGTATGTATCTTTCAAACAGATGCAGGTAGTAATTGTGTGTGTCTGTGTGTGCATGTGTATATGTCTATACTGAGGTAAATAGTACTTCACACACCCTCATTGTCCAAGCTCCACTGGGTCTGGCTAAATGAGACAGAGCAATAGATGGGAAGCTTTAGTGATCTGCTAACAATACAGTGCTGTATAACACAATACTATTAGGACACGCACTGGCACTCACTCAGCGCTCTGCAGACACCCCATTGTAAATCCCATGAATAATAATGTAGAGTGAATAAAGTTTAGGCTGTTAGCTCGGTGCAGCCATTGTTGTTCTTGCAGAACTCCGTAATACAACCATGGCAGTAAATCTTAGCTTTGCAAATTGACAGTGTAATTATACTGCGTTGTGTAAAAGTAAGGCAGATAATTACAGTGTGTGTCTGTGTGTATGTGTTTGTGAGTGAGTGAGATTAGGTGGAATGGTGTGGTTGAGAGGAGGGTGGAGGGGTGAGATGTTGGCCATGGTCATGCAGGAGAGATGGCTTGCTCTTGTTATCACGGCTTAATTAACACTAATCTTAAGTGCAGACCTGTGCACGTGTGTGACAGAGCGTGAGTGCATGTGTGCTCCACGGCAGGGCCCTCCTCATGTGTCCACATATATGTCTACAATGATCAGCATGCAATCATTACTTGTGTCTAAAATAAGACAACATCTCTACATTTGATTTTATCCATTGAAGTAAACTGTCTGCAGCAGAGGGTCTAAATACAGTATATGTGTGGGTGAGGTGGGATACTGAGTGGCCACTGACAGACTGTTATTTGGTCAGCATGATGGATTATTTTCTCTCAGGTCAGAGGGAACACTACTGCTGAACACTCCTCTGATTGGATTTTTACACTGGAGATATGGAGATGTAAATAGATTTATGGAGATGTTTGCTCAGTCTTTCCTCTCCATTAGAGCAAAATCACGACAAGACAAATTTGCGTTTCCACATAAAAACTCCATCACTATAACCCGACCAGATGTATTCATATTGCTGCAGCGGTATTCTTGAGTTCGATTTGACGTTCACTCCATCCTGAAGGCTGGTATTGTAGTAATACTCACATAGTTTTGTTTTCTTGATCACCAGTACAGTGAGAACGGGGCTTCCATTCAAGTTTTAAAGTAGCACGTGAAACAAAAATAGTGTGTTTCCACTGAGCATGGAGCCAATGTTCCAAATAATAGAAAAGGTCATTTTTGTCATATGACCATTTTCATTGCCGTTGACTGTTGAACAAAAAGGGCTCGCTCTGTAGAGATCCTTTCTGTAATGTCAGACACTTAGAGTAACAATCTCAGCCTGTGTGTGGTAAAAAAAAGCACTTTAGTGGACTTTGAAGTTTGTCATTGTCTCGCATTACAACCATTGCAGTCAGGTAGCAGCTGCCAGCTGAGGTGATCTACTCGACCAAATCCAAAACTTTTGGTATGAATTATTTACACACCAGAACACTTTAACACAGGGCCCAGGTTTAAATCAACCAGAGATCCTCTTTCGGAAGACTGCAGCTCCGGTGGTAGGAGCCAGGAGATTGTTAGCCTAGCTTAGCATAAAGATCTGCAAGTAGCTAGCCTGGCTGTCCCAAAGGTTCAAACTACATACAGCTTTTTAATCTTGTGCAAAAGGGGAAAAAAATCTAGCTGAAATAAGAAGGCTTTTAATGCTTGACAGGTTTGTATGTGCCAGCTACAATGAGATGGCAAAATACACTTATTGAAGTAGATTTGAGAAAAGATCTATCCCTCATGAGCTCAGATAGTTCAGTCATAAACTCTTTAAGCATTTGGATTTCATGAAATTTTCAGCTGAGAAATTCTAATAAATGTAAAATAAATTATGAACCTGGAGACAAGGAAACATCACATTTTCCCACCATTACAGGGGGCCCAAGACCATTAAAATCAAATTGGTTTTAGATCATTGAAAATATGACACAGTGTTTACACCTGTCATCACAGATAGAAGTCACTGTTACTTGTGTGCTGAACACTTTCCGAGCGCATGACAGACTGAATTTGTTTTGAGACCCAGGGAGCCTTTCCAAGACTACACATTAAACTGGAGAGTTTCCTGAAAGCTCAGATGTTCATTTTGAGACTACTGGGTTCTTTCACTTCTGATTCCATCTAATATGTGGTTTTTCAGAATAGTTTTCAACAACTCTCTGCAGTCCCGCTTTGTGATTTATCTCAAGAATAAACAATAAAGCAAAGTAGCACAGGAGCTCCTGTGGGGAGGAATAACAGTCGGGATATTAATTTGGAAAGATCACATCACATTTTATGGTAAATGAATCCATAAAAAAATAGAAGCTTGATAGAAAAGCTGTCAGACCTGCAAGTAAACTCACAGAAATAAAAAGCAAGGCAGATGGGGTTTTTGTGCTCTGATGAAAGCCAGCAAGCCAAAACAGTCCAGCCGACCCTGAAGCCCATTCATTCACTGATCTTTCAGCAAAGTGTTGAGAACCTAAAAGAGGAACCACTGACGTTAAAGTTTTGACCTTCTTCTTCTGCTTAGTCCAAATTCATTTTTAAGTCATCCTACTAAGTTTTTATTCCATAAAGTTATAGTCCCAACATCTTTCATTAGAGCCTTCCTTCCTGGCAAATCACTCAGTTTGTCACACTTCATGTTCTCCAGCTTTAACAGAGGCTTTCAGACAAAGCTCCTCCAGTCACAGAAAACTTTACACAACGGTCACAGGCTGAGGGGTACTCCATGTGATGAGTACACTGATTTTCCTGTGTGAAACTGTTGGAGTATCAGGAAAACCGCACAGCTTTTAGCCTCGTCTCCTAGAAATGACAAAAATCCACAGCTAACTTGTAAGAGCAAATGGAGAAACATAATGCAGACTAAACCTTCTGTTAACATTTGTTACTCATTAAATGTTGATACAGAACATATCAGTAAAATACTAACTGGCAACGTATTCAAACGTAACCACAGAGCAAATGGTGGTTTCTGGCATGAGAATCCTGGACTTTGTATGTGTGCACAACACAAATATGGTGTTTGATTCAATCAAATAAATCTCTCTAAAAGCCTCTGAACATAATACAGACTGCAGTTTTCCTTAGAAACTTATTTGCTGATGCAATTTAGTTGTATGTAAACTTACTTTTTAGGAGATATGATTATGTGTTAATAAACTCACATATTACGGTAATATATTTCTTTTAGTGGTAACAAAATAATATAATCTATTATTATTTGCATTTCTGTAATATTTTTACATTTAGTATGTCAGATAATGTGTTATCATCTGACTTCATTGTCTGGGCTCGAGGATGTTCTGTATGACATCAACATATGTTATATATGACATACGTATAATATCATACTTCAAAGTTGCATGTTAGTGAGTTGTGTATTATAATTCAAAAATGAAAGTGACAACAAGAAAAAAAATATGCCAAAAAGTGCATTGTGAGGAAATTGATATAAATTTCTCATTATATGCATTCTGGTCATTTTGGTGGATAATATTTACAATCAAATCTGCAGTCAGTTTTAGTAACACCATGATTAATCTGACATCTGATAAAAGTTGCTCCTTACCTGCCATGTCGGTGGCAAAGGGTCGGTCCGGTCTCCAGCCGGTGTACCAGCCCACAACTTTACCCCCGGACACCAGGGGGCGCTCATATGCTCTACCTCCTACAAATCCCACAGGCCAAACAGACACACCTCGAGTACTGCGCATCTGCAATGAAGGAAAGAAAAAGTATACAACTGCGTTCACTCAGGCTGAACACACACACGGATCATTCTCATCAATCTGAAGTGGCTGACTGAGCCTAACGAGACAGCTAAGTTAAACACTAAGCTGCCCACTGCCCTCTAACAAGTTTCAGTGGGTAAAAGTCCAGCCGACTGGGGATTGCTGGATGTAGTGTTCTACAGCGTGTGATGAACAGAAAACACAAGCTGACAACAGCAGGAAGCAGACCTGCTATAACTTTCTCCTCTATGGACCCAGTTAAAACTGGACTTCTGAGCCTGAGGCCGATGTCCACTCAGAGCAACGAAGTCGAAAACCCCCAGAAAGTCATTGAAAGTACTGCTGACGTTGATTGTGAAATGAATTACTTGTGTGTCAGTCCGCATGAGCGATTAGAGATCTTCAGATATATCTGAAAGGTGGCTGAGAGCAGCACGCAGAAAGTCTGAGGCTAAATGAATAGAAGACTAAATGAAACTGTGCTGCGCGGAGCTGCCTTCCATTTTCACACTGAATGAATTTGCACACAGCCAGAAGCAGCGCGACGAGAAATGAGACGGAGAGAGAGCGAGATAAAGGGTGGGGGGAGGGGTGGACTGTGTGAGGACGGCGCTGAGTTTCTGCGCTGGAGTATGAGACATCTGTATCTTGGCATTGTGTGAGGCTACATGTGTGTGCGTGTTGTGTGTGTGTGTGTGTGTGATAGAGAGAGAGAGAGAGAGAGAGAAAGAGATTCTATTTTCCAACCCCGGCCACCCTGAAGCCCATTCATTCAGACACCGCTACTCATCGCTCACACAAACAGCCTCCAGCCAGTCGCTCATGACAAAACAACAGAACAAAACCAAATCAGTAAGCAGCACTGCATTACTGCACCCAGACATCACACACCGAGTTCTAGCTTTTAGAGCCATGGGAAACCAAGTGTAGGAACAACACAAAATATGGAGAGGATTTAAGGGTTTGTTGCAAACTTCCAAGCAATCATGGAGGAGGAGACCTGGAAGCTGAGAGTGTAATATGAGTGTGCACTGAGTGTGTAATATGGCCTATAGAAAAAAATACCCCTCAGAGACTTTATCTCAACTAAAATAAAGGTTCATGTTGATGTGTTAGTGATGGGAAAAACTGTCAATCTGCCACTGCCAGCCTGGTTAAAGGATGTCTGCCTCAAGCCAAGCGCATATTGAATCTTGCCAGGGTTCAGTGACAGAAGCAAGAATGTAGAGTCTCAAGGTAAGACAATGTGAAGCGCCTTTATTACGAACACGCAGCTCAAAGTCACAAACGACTGGTACCACCAACAACTGTGCAAATGTATGACCGCAAATATAAGACAGTAGATAAAAAAATGAAATAAACCCTTCAGGTTGTCGGCACTGAGTTTATTAGAAGCACACGGTTTCAGTCATGGATCTTTGAATAGAAGCAAATTCATGATGTGAACAAACACATTTTCAAGCCACAGGCTGTAACAATCAATCCTAAAGCAGCATCAAATCTCTCACCCGAGTCAAATCAAACTCCTGAGACAATTAGTACGTCAATAATACGCCGATGTGAGATTTTGTTCCCGTGTCGTTTCTCATGTGAATTTGATGCCTGATGAAAGTCCATGACTGAAACCTTGTGTCTCTAATAAACTCTGACAGTGTGCAGGATTACTAGTTTTTTTCTCTGTCTTCCCCCCACTTGTCCAATAGATGTGCATTAAAAGACAATGGGGTTTCAGCAGATAGTATCTAAATGTAAACAGTATAAAACCTGAGAACAGATCACATCCTGATTCTTGTACATGATGCCCATCATCCACCAGTAGCACACAACACAGGCTGCACATGAGAAAATTACACCCTAAAATAAATCACTGAATTCTGCCACTTTGTGAACAACATCTCAGATGAAGGATCCCTTGGATACCGCACGTAATTGTTTGATCCTCTGCATGAGGTTAAGTATTCAAATGTTATTTTACTTATTGTATGAAGTGTTACAGAAAATATGTATAAATTCAAAATAACCAGTGAGCCATACTGACACTGATCAGTCTCATTTACACATGTAGCGATGTTCTTGAAAATTTCTCTGCTTGAGACAAACTGAAATAAACAGGATTCTTTGGAATATTTTTCACATTGTGTTGCCACATTATATCATAATGCGCATATCATGAAAATGGAAATGGAAATACTTTAAGTCAAAGACCAGAACAAAGAAAAGCATTTGATAATACGCTTGGTCGTCTACAGTATGACCTACACGTGAGAGAAAAACATGTTTGACATTAAAGTAAAGACAGACATTGTCACGTATCATCGTATTAAAATAAATTCTCAGAATATTGCTTCACAAACATGTTATGACCTGGACTTGTATCAGAAACATGGACATACAAACTGAGGATGAAAAATATCTTCATCTTCATTACTTAAAATATGATGATGTAAAGATGCAATGTTGGGTGTAATAGTGGGTGGGACTAAGTTATTAATTAAAGCCTGAAAGTGACATGTGTTGATCAGAAATTGCTATATGTATTATTTCCTGGAAAGCTACCGGGCATCAAACCTGATCCACCTTTGTGATGAACTGGAATGAAGATTGTGATCCAGGCCTTTTGGTTCAACATTGATGGCTGACCTCACTATTGTTGTACTGCGTGAATGGGCAAAAGATTCCACAGACACACTCCAAAATCTTGTGGAAAGCCTGCCCAGAAGAGTGGAATCTGTTATAGCTGCAAAGCTGTTTATATATTTAAAATGTGATGACATTAAAGTCCCTGTTGGTGTAATGGTCAGGTGTCCCAATAATTTTGTCTAGACAGCATATTTCCCTTATGTTTCCGTGTGTGTCTCCATGTGTATGTAATGTGGGTGAGGCTTCCTTCTCTCTCCTGAATGCAGCTCAGCGGATCAGCCTGCACCTGTCCTCAACCCACTCATCAACTCTGCCGTATTTCAATCCCAACTCCGACTATTCTCCCATTTATTGATGTATCACTGCCCCACGACAGTGGTATTTATACTTCATGCTTTTCCCTTTGTTTGTCCTTCTAGCAGTAAATTATCTGTGTTAATTTAGACTAACCTGGTTTTCCATGTGTCTCAGGATCGCCACACCTGTCTGCCTGTTGACGTGTCAGCTTGTCCACTGCTTGTCCATGCACTGTTCCTGCCCAACAAAACTCCTTCACCTAATTATCTTTTGCCTAAATAAAACTTTCTTCGCCATCCCTTGTCTGTGTTCTGCATTTTGGGCACACTCTGCAACACTGGATATTCGTTTATGCCAAACACTCACTCACCCCTAGTGATTGGCCTAGAATAAGGACTGGAACCAGATGAAACAGCCAGTCTGGCTCTGTCCAAAGTTAAATAATAAACCCCTACCAATACTCCTAAAGCTAATTTCACAAGTTGTATCCTGTATGTTAAACAGCAGACAAACTGTGATTTGGTTGAGATATTTCTCAACAAACAAGAGTTTATCCATCAGCTAAAGACCTCTGTGTAGCATCTCTGATTACAGCATGTTAGTCAATTATGCACTTGCGAAGTCATAATGGTACCAAACCTGCTAACCTCACTGGGATCCTGTTAATTAGCCAGAGAAATGTTGACATCCTCCTTCTCGTGCTTAAAGGCGAACCACTTTCCACCTCCAGCTCTGTGGTTAACACAGACTGATATAAATCTTTTCATCTCACTTCTGGAGAGAAGAATTCCCATAATACTAACTCTTCAGTTATTGTAATTTCCAGAGCAAAGAGCCACTAGGAGTTAAACCAGCAAATGTAAAAGCCTTCATGGGCTGACTGAATTCCTGTTGTGCTAAAGCAATGGGATAAAGAACAGGAAATCAATATATATTTATATCAAACTGTCACACAAGATAACTAAGTATTCATCTTCTAATAAATACGTGAGGCTGGTGACTTTATCATTGGATCCTGGACCTTGTGAAGAAGGGAGCACCTCTTCTTTTCCTTTCACTTTTCTCCTCTTTTGCATCTCTTTTGCCCCAACAACTCTCTCTGCTGTCAGAGCTCCTGAGTGACGTCAGCAGCTTTGAAGCCCTTTCCCTCTTAATACTGTTTCCCCTTGAGTTCGCCCGTGTGACGCTAAAACCTTTCCCCCTCGTTTTTCTTTTGCTGCTGACTGCCTTTCTCTCTCAGGTCATTTTTCAAAGACTCTGGCTCCTCTGTTTTGTAAAAAAAAAAATAAATAAATAAATAAAATAAAAATGATGAAAAAAAGACCAAGAGAAAGAAGAAGAAAGGGAGGCTGAGCATGTTAGTCTTTCCCAGATCATTCCTGGAGAAAGATCGTTATTTTGGCTTAGTGGTTAAGTCCTAGTTTGACTGCTAATGATCCCCTGGTTTGAATGCTGCGCCTCAAAGCTCAGTACAGTTTCACACGTTGTCAAAGTGTTAGAAGGGAAACAGGGTCCATGAGTTTGCAACCTTATTTTATTGTCTTCTCATGCTGCCTTTAGAAACAAGATGTGCACCACAAAATGGTCAAAACACATCTTATTTCCTGCACAAATGCACTCAGTAATATCTGCCTTTGTTGTCCTTAGCTTTTCAGCATTCAGCGTCAAATAATTTTCTAGCACTTTGAAAGTGCATTAACAGAGTTTTTACGGGCTGATGCTGTTTTCTGAAGTGTTGTCTTCAGAAAATATAATTTTGTCTCTCAACTGAACAAAATACATGATTGTCTGTTTACATCCTCTGCAAGGTCATGATTCCTAGAAATTATTTCCTCAAAGAAAAAAAAACCCTCAATAAACCCTCATAAACAGCAGAGGGTTTTCACTGGAGCAGAATGTAATGTTTCCAGTAAATTATTTTCAGAAAAGATCAAAAAAGTAATAATGTATTTAACTCATGCAAGTTTGTGAGTGTCAGTTCATGAGTCCTGAATCTTTTGTCGTGCTTTTACAGTATGGCAGTGTCACAACTTGGATTAAGAAAATAATTCACAAGAGTTTCTTCCAGTCTGTTAGTTTGACTGTCAGAGTCAGGTGACCACATGTTACATGAATGTTCATGGTTGGTTCATATCAACCTGTCATCAGCTTCGCACTGTAAGTGACTTTACGCATCCATCATGTTCCTTAGCTAATTTGTCTGTCATATAGAGCTGGGTTTAACAGAGTTTTCTCACTAGAAACAGTTCCCTGCTGCTACATGACAGAGCAGAAAGAGTGAACAAAATGTGAAATCTGTGAATCATAAAATAAAAAAAAAGCTTTACAGAGTCAGGTGATAAATTGTCACTACAAGGAATTCCATTCGCATTAAAACACTGTCATTTGACTCTAAAGAAAGAAATCATCAGAGTAACTTTAAATGATATGTTCATGAAAAAAGACATGGAGACGGATCTTCCCTCTTTTAGTTTTGCCACAGATTTATTCAAAAACTCGCTTGGGTGGTTTAGAACAAACCATGCTCACATTGGCTGCTGTGTGTCTGAAATTCAGAAGCAAACACTACTGACGGCTCAGTGTGAATTGTCATGCTGATGTCTGACTG